>NC_064641.1:450158040-450767206 GCF_023864345.2 Schistocerca serialis cubense | reverse complement strand
CACTGCGTAGGATCCTACGGTCTTGGCGTGCATCCGTGCGTCGCTGCGGTCCGGTCCCAGGTCGACGGGCACGTGCACCTTCCGCCGACCACTGGCGACAACATCAATGTACTGTGGAGACCTCACGCCCCACGTGTTGAGCAATTCGGCGGTACGTCCACCCGGCCTCCCGCATGCCCACTATACGCCCTCACTCAAAGTCCGTCAACTGCACATACGGTTCACGTCCACGCTGTCGCGGCATGCTACCAGTGTTAAAGACTGCGATGGAGCTCCGTATGCCACGGCAAACTGGCTGACACTGACGGCGGCGGTGCACAAATGCTGCGCAGCTAGCGCCATTCGACGGCCAACACCGCGGTTCCTGGAGTGTCCGCTGTGCCGTGCGTGTGATCATTGCTTGTACAGCCCTCTCGCAGTGTCCGGAGCAAGTATGGTGGGTCTGACACACCGGTGTCAATGTGTTCTTTTTTCCATTTCCAGGAGTGTAGTTTGTGATCACCGATCCTGATGTTAAGTTTCTAGCTGTATCCATTTCTACCTAAATCGCAGAATTCCTTAACTCCATCTACTTAGTGATCACCAGTCCTGGTGCCAAGTTTCTCGCTGTTCTCATTTCTGCTACTTCTCATTGCTTTCGTTTTTCTTCGACCTACTCTCACTCCCCAATCTGTACTCATTAGACTGTTCATTGCATGTAACAAATGCTACAATTCTTCTTCAGTTTCACATAGGATAGTATTGTCATCAGTGAATCTATCATTGATATCATTTGGCTTTGAATTTTATCCCACTTTTTATTTCCGTCATTGCTTCTTCGATGTACAGATTGAACATTAGGAGCGAAAGACTACATTCCTATCTTACACCCTTTTTAATCCAAGCACTTCGTCCTTGGTCTTCCACTCTTATGGTTCCTTCTTGGTTCTTGTACATATTGTATCTTTCCCTATAGCTTGCCCCTATTTTTATCAGAATTTCGAACAGCTTGCACGATTTCACACTGTCGAACGCTTTTTCCAGGTGGAAAAATCCTACGAACATGTCTCGATTTTTCTTTTGTCTTTCTTCCCTTATCAGCTTCAACGTCAGAACTGTCTCTGGTGCCTTTACCGTTCCTGAAGACAAACTGATCGCCATCTAATTGCTTATAATTTATTAAAGCCCAATTGGTCGTTTCTTCCCGGGTGGCGCTAGTCGGACATCGCTGGCGGGCCGAGCCGCAGGTGTCAGCTACACCGAGGAACAACAATGCGAGTCGCGCGGCGCTTCTGGGCCCGCTGAGTGCCAACAGAAACAAGAGAAGCGAGCCCTGAGCACTGCTGGCAGCGGGCCGGCTGGCGCGCCGCGACGCGCGTCGCCACAGCGCACAGCTGGCGGCGATTAGCGGCCGTGTTTACAGCAGACGAGCACCCCGTAAACATCGCTCAAAGCCTGCCCTCGCCTGCACGGCACGGGACTCGTCTGTCGGCTGAGGCCCTCCCCGCAGCTGCTGGAGCCTACTTGCCGGTCACGGTCAAAGGAGTACTGCAGACGCGTGCCAGGTAGCGGGGTGTTCGCTCTGTTGCGATGTGCGAGAGACAGGGAGAATAAACGTCACGCAGCTTGGCAGACGTTGCCTTGGTTGACCGACACTATCGCGCCTAAGGCTACGGTGACAGTGGCTCTGATATCGGTGGAATCCGCCGACGACCGACGTCGGTCGGTGACGACCGATCTTTTCAAATCAATTCACCACTACGTGCGCGGTCACACTATAGCCGATCTTATCCGCGAACGTACAGACTTCGCCGCGCGGGATTAGTCGAGCGGTCAAAGGCGCTGCAGTCATGGACTGTGCGGCTGGTCCCAGCGGAGGTTCGAGTCCTCCCTCGGGCATGGGTGTGTATGTTTGTCCTTAGGATAATTTAGTTTAAGTAGTGTGTAAGCTTAGGGACTGATGACCTTAGCAGTTAAGTCCCATAAGATTTCACACACTCACACACAAACACACACACACGTACAGACTTCGGACGACAATCAGTGAAGTTCAAACCAGTTTGTTTTCTTCTGTCAAATCGACCGACGTTCTAGCACACGTAATATGGAGCGTGAAAAACTGATAAGTTTTCTTCAAGAAAGGGTGAGTTTCTACATCTACATCCACATCCATACTCTGCAAGCCACCTGGTGGAGGGTACCTCTATCGGTTCTCCCTTCTATTCCAGTCTCGTATTGTTCGTGGAAAGAAAGATTGTCGGTATGCCTCTGTGTGGGCTTCAATCTCTCTGATTTTATTTTCATGGTCTCTTCGCGAGATATACGTAGGAGGGAGCAATATACTGCTTGACTCCTCGGTGAAGGTATGTTCTCGAAACTTCAACAAAAGCCCGTACCGAGCTACTGAGCGTCTCTCCTGCAGATTCTTCCACTGGAGTTTATCTATCATCTCCGTAACGCTTTCTCGATTACTAAATGATCCTGTAACGAAGGGCGCTGCTCTCCGTTGGACATTCTCTATTTCTTCTATCAATCCTATCTGGTACGGATCCCACACTGGTGAGCAATGTTCAAGCAATGGGCGACAAGTGTACTGTAACCAACTTCCTTTGTTTTCGGATTGCATTTCCTTAGGATTCTTGCCGGCCGCGGTGCCCGAGCGGTTCTAGGCGCTTCAGCGGGAACCGCGCGACTGCTACGGTCGCAGGTTCGAATCGTGCCTCGGGCATGGAGGTGTGTGATGTCCTTAGGTTAGTTAGGTTTAAGTAGTTCTAAGTTCTAGGGCACTGATGACCTCAGATGTTAAGTCCCATAGTGCTCATAACCATTTTGAACCTTAGGATTCTTCCAATGAATCTCAGTCTGGCACCACTTTACCAACGATCAACTTTATATGATCATTCCATTTTAATCACTCCTAATACCTACTCCCAGATAATTCCCGGAATTAACTGCTTCCAGTTGCTGACGTGCTATATTGTAGCTAAATGATAAAGGATCGCCGGTCGGGGTGGCCGAGCGGTTCTAGGCGCTACATTCTGGAACCGTGCGACCGCTACGATCACAGGTTCGAATCCTGCCTCGGGCATGGATGTGTGTGATGTCCTTAGGGTAGCTAGGTTTAAGTAGTTCTAAGTTCTAGGCGACTGATGACCTCAGAAGTCAAGTCCCATGGTGCTCAGAGCCGTTTGATAAAGGATCTTTCTTTCTATGGCTCTGAGCACCATGGGACTTGACTTCTGAGGTCATCAGTCGCCTAGAACTTAGAACTACTTAAACCTAACTAACCTAAGGACATCACACACATCCATGCCCAAGGCAGGATTCGAACCTGCGACCGTAACAGTCACGCGGTTCCAACCTGAAGCGCCTAGAAGCGCTCGGACACCGCGGCCGGCTTTTCTTTCTATGTATTCGCGGCACATTACACATTTGTGGACGAAAATATCATAATCGGAATGTAGTTCAAAATCACAGGTTTATTCTAAACCCCAAATAGATAAAATCTTTATTGGGAATTTTAGGCATAGATTATAACCTCAAAAATTAATTTGTTCAAGTGTAAATGGTGGCGTATCTTATGTGCTTATAGCTACTGTAATGGATCTTTTTTATGGTACGTTGTGATTAGTTGTCTACAAGTTATTATTATTGCGTACTTGCCGGTAGGGTAGTGCTTATGTTAATATGAAGATGTTTGCAAAAGTGGGGTACGATGCGTTTCCACTTTTAAGTGCTTTAGGTTTTCGGAGAATCTTATGCAACACTTCATGCTTATCTTTCACTCGTGTACTAAATGACAATCATTGAAGGTTAATTGACGTACGTCTGCACAACTTTAAATAAATACAGCGAAACAAAGTGCTCATAACCTGCTCTTCAAGGTCGCCAAATTATCTCGAGTATGTAGCAGAATGTTTCTCCTGTCGTCTCATATATTTGTAAAATTTGTCTGGTTAATCCGATAAGTGAGGACAGCGTGTATAGTATTGGCCACGTTCTTTACGCGACAGGAAAGCTCATTCACACGCATTCGGCGTCTCTTTAATAGCAGCAGCCGCTATAGAGCACTCGTATCGAAGCACGGAGGCGTCGTGGTATCCACCGCATCCTAAAAGGTTTCAATCTAACCTACTTCATATATAGAATAGATTCTAACCTAACGTAACCTCCTTGACCCCGTCAATAACTGACGAAGGAGATCGGACGCACTATGACCACGCTATCGGTTGATGTTATCGGGCGACCTCTGGCGACGGTGTCTGACGACCGTTGCTGGCGCCACTGTGAACGCAGCCCACTGGCACAGCCGCTTGCGAGGCTTGCACAGTCGTGCGGGACTCGTGTGGGGCTTCAGCCGTCAGCACGCGGACCGTGCATTCGAGCGTCAACGTTCAGCGTGCCGAGTTTCTGATGTCACAGCGTGGAAAAAGAACGTCGGGGAGTTCTTCCGAAAGTGCAATATGTCAGATGTTCTGAACGTGCGTTTTAATGTAGACCATTGAGATGAAAAAACACCGCCTACGGCACATGGCGCCATCTCTCTACAGTACAGAGTTGGGAAACGCCTTATTGGCTTACAGTCGACGCCCGTACTTGTTGGGCTTCATACAGAGCAACCCACATAAAAACGGTACACCTCAGGCACCGGTTAATCCTCTCTACCCGAATTGTTTGTGAAGTGGCATGGATGCGCAAGGCCACCACTTCCAACATATCTTATAAACGGATACCTACACGTTTTAACGTTACTGTTATTTACACTTATTTGGTTAGGTCATTGTTACTTCAATCTTGGGCGTCAGGCGTACCAATTTTATGTGGGACACCCTGTACGTGTGTATATGCCTTTTCTAAGCACCATCAAACTGAGGATCTCTCCAAAACCCGTCGTTAATTGTACGATTCGTTGTAATAAAATGACGATTAATGTTTTGTGGGTGGTCAAAGAATTATTGCAGCCTTCGTGTTACGAAAGGCAACGGCACTGTTTGGATCCGCCAAAAACGCATTGTTCTTGGTACAATTTGTTATAATTAAATGTTAGTTAATAACAATCTACGATTACAGCTTTCAAGAGACGGTAAGATTCAGAGTAGGTGGTGTGTCATTCATGCTCGGTTTAGATGCAGGGAGGAAAGACGCAGTGGGTGATACGTTGCTGGTTCGTGTCTTACTAGGTCTAAATTCTTTTTACTTCACCTCCGCGTTTTCCAGAAAGCTATAATACTGTCTTATTATGGTTCAAATGGCTCTGAGCACTATGGGACTCAACTGCTGAGGTCATTAGTCCCCCAGAACTTAGAACTAGTTAAACCCAACTAACCTAAGGACATCACAAACATCCATGCCCGAGGCAGGATTCGAACCTGCGACCGTAGCGGTCTTGCGGTTCCAGACTGCAGCGCCTTTAACCGCACGGCCACTTCGGCCGGCTACTGTCTTATTAGTTTAATAGAAGTATGTTCTATAACATTCGATGTTATGTAAAGTGCGCTCTCTCTGAGAACTGAAGTTATTCGATTGGATTAATCTGCGTGACAGCTTGCACTACTTGCTGTAAGATTTTTTGCACTTCCTTGTTCTAAGTCTTCTATTTAAAATGTCCTGATGATCATGGTAATGGAACTTTTAAAATCCGATGTCCTTACTGACTGGACACAGCACTTTTCTTTTTTCCTTATAACTTGTTCATACTGAAGTTTTTGTTTATTTATCTACAGACAGCATCACTAGCTTATGGACAACAGAGGAAATGTGCGTTTTAATAGTGCTAACGGAGAACATTGAAGTTATTCCGTGATGTCTTAACACATGTTCTATCATCCAGTCCCTTTCTTTTTTTTTCTTTTTTCTTTGTGAGTGTTTTCCACTTATTTCCTTCCTCGAGGACCCTGTGCCCAACCTCACTTATTATTTTATTGGCACACCTGATTTCCAATTCCACGTCTCAAACGCTTCGATTTTCCTATTCTCCGATTTCCCCACAGTCTGCGAGTCACTTTCATGTAATGTAATTTTCATACATTCTCATAAATTTCTGGTCCTATATTTCGTACAAGGAGGGTTATTTTCCTCACGAATGCCGTATTTGCGTGTGATAGTCTGCTTTTTACGTCCTTACTTCGTCCCTCATGAGTTAACTTCTTACAAAGTAGAAAAATTCCTTAATTTCGTCTGTTCCCTGGTCCCCAATTTTATTGAAGGTTTCTCGCTAATCTCATTTCCCCCATCCCTCATAAGTTTCGTCTGCATTCAGTTTGTTCTCAGTCCATATTTTCTACTCAGTAGATGGTTCGTTCCATTCAGTATGTCCTGCAATTAGGATAGCCATGTCTTCAACGAATATTATCCCGACATCCTTCCACCATGAATTTTGTCTTTCACTACAGCTTACACCAATTTTTCTGAAAATTTCGAACATCTTACACCATTTTACATTTTCTAGGGCCACAATCCTATAAACATGTCTTGATTTTTCTTAAGTCTTGCTTCAATTATTAACTAGTACGGCAGAATTACCTCTCTGACCTTCTTACCTTTCTTAAAGCCAAACTGATCGTTATCTAACAAACAATCAGTTTTTGTTTCCACTCCTCGGTACATTATTCTTGTTAACATCTTGGTTGTATGCGCTGGAATAGTACCCCCACTTACCAGCCCGTGCAGTCTTCGAGATGATGAATGTCCTATTGGTCGGCCGCTGTGTCCGAGCGGTACTAGGCGCTTCAGTCCGGAACCGCGCTGCTGCTACGGTCGCAGGTTCGAATCCTGCCTCGGGCATGGATGTGTGTGATGTCCTTAGGTTAGTTAGGTTTAAGTAGTTCTAAGTCTAGGGGATTGATGACCTCAGATGTTAAGTCCCACAGTGCTTAGAGCCGTTTGAACCAAGATCCTATTTTTCCGAAAGTGATGGTAGTCTCCAGATTCAAGAATTCTATAAACCGACTGGAATAACTCCGACCTCATCTCAAACAAAACCATTGGAACGAACATGCGAATTGGCAGAGTGTCACATCTGTTTATCCAAAAAATCCAGCAGGAACTATTCACCGTATTTAACCCTGTGGTGCACATGTGGACTGTAATCGACAGCTGTGGATGTCGCTTCTTTGGCGTTTTTAATTAGTTCTGAGGCTGAAAATGCACGCATTGCACTGCAGTGGACACTCCCTACTGGCGTTGTGCCCTGCGTGCATTTGCAGTCTCAGTAATGACTGAAAACGCCGAAGAAGCGACCATAAACATACGTCCTGTGCAGTGTACATGTGTACCACAGCGTTAATGAAAAATGAAAACAGCATTATCCTTCACTGCACAGCAACTTTAGCGAAACCCTCTTCGATGATTAAGCACTGTAACAGGTGGTCCTACACAATGTTAGTTACATGGCTAGTAACTTCAGGACGGACTCCTATGAATATCCGGAGCCTTGTGGTTACATAGTACATTGACGAAAAAAATCGCAACGTGAAAAAATAATGGATGTAGAGTAACGAAATTTCGGGAATACATTTGTCTACGTGACATATTTAAATGATTAACATCACTAGGATACAGGTTAATGTAACCGCGAAATAAGCCATTGAAAGCGTCAAATGCTGGTACATTAATAACTGGTGTAACCCGCAGAATGCTGAATGCAAGCATGCAAATGCGCATGCATTTTGTTGTACAGGTGCCGGATGTGATTTTGTGGATTGGATTTCCATGCTTGTTGCACTTGGTCGGTCGATAAAGAGACGGTTAATGCCTTTTGTGGATGACGCTAGAGTTGTCGTCCGATGATGTCCCATACGTGGTAGACTGGAGACAGAGCTGGTGATCGAGCAGGCAAGGCAATACGTCGACACTCTGTAGAGGATGTTGGGTTACAACAGCGGTATGTGGGCGAGCGTTATCCTATTGGAAAATACCCCCTGGAGCACTCTTCATGAATGGCAGCACAACAGGTCGAATCACCAGACTGACATATAAATTTGCAGTTAGGGTACGTGGGATAACCGCGAGAGTTTCAAATAACTTCCGGGAATTCAGCCAGGTAACACTTTCAGCGACCGCCGATATTTCGGCGGGAGAACACCCCGCCATTTTCAAGGCAAACTGCAACGGACAGGCAGCGTACATGCAAATTTAAAACCTCGGTTCTCGGACTGAAGCAGGAAAGATAACACACTCACTGAACACTAGTGCCACCAAAGATGACCAAAGTCAGAGCTATCGATAGTGAGACTATGAATTCGCAGGTGAGGTAGCATTGACTCTGTCCCTCTGTTTTTTGACAAGGGAGAGATCCGGATTCCACACAGATTTTAAACAGAAACCTCCGTCCCTGTTAACGAGGTTGCTCGCTAATTTAATCTCAACTGCCACCCTAATAACACTGTCCCAATAGCTGGACGTGCATGCCAATATCTCGGTGTTATTATATAACATGGGGTGACGAGTATCCAAGCAATGTTCGGCAATAGCAGATCTATTTGGCTGCTGTAATCGTGTGTGCCGTTTATGCTCAGTACATCGGTCCTCCACGGTCCTGATAGTTTGACCAATATATGCCATGCCGCAGCTACAACGAATACGATATACACCCGCCTTACGCAGTCCGAGATCATCCTTAACAGAACTCAAAAGTGCTCTAATTTTAGATAGAGGTCGGAAAACACATTTCACATAGTATTTCCGTAAAATACGACCGACCTTGTTGGACGTGTTTCCTACGTAAGGCAAAAAGGCAGTAGACTTAGGTGTTGACTCAGAATTATCACCAATCACCCGATGTACAGTTGGTCGATAGCGCAACGCACGTTCAATCTGTCTATCACTATAACAATTTTGACGAAATGTAACTTCAAGATGGGACAGCTGAGCTGGCAAAGTCTCAGCGTCAGAAACGACATGTGCCCTGTGTACCAAGGTACGAAGTACCCCTTCACGCTGAGCCGGATGGTGACAACTATTGTCCTGTAAGTACAAGTCGGTGTGAGTACGTTTCCTGTAGACTGCATGTCCCAATGATCCATCATCCTTCCTCCTAACCAACACTTCAAGAAAGGGAAGGCAACCATCCTCTTCCACCTCCATCGTAAAACGAATGTTCGGGTGGATCGAGTTCAGATGTTCTAGAAACACATTCAAATTCTCCCTACCATGAGGCCAAACAACGAAGGTATCGTCAACGTATCTAAAGAAACAGGCGGGTTTCAAAGGCGCCGACTCCAATGCACGTACCTCGAAGTCTTCCATAGACAAATTTGCGATCACAAGAGACAACGGACTACCCATCGCAACTCCATCTGTCTGCTCGTAATACTGGTCATTAAATAAAATGTATGTGGATGTCAACACATGCCGAAAGAGATTAGTTAATTCAGCACCAGAGTCATTCAACCTCAGTCCCTCCAAACGACGTAAAAAATCAGCTGAGTTCCTGATATGATGTTCACACCTACCTACTTGTGGACTCAACAGAGAAGCAAGATGCTTGGCTACACGACATCTCGGAGCACTGATGTTACTCACTATATGACGGAAAGGAACCCCTTCCTTGTGAACTTTCAGAAGGCCATATAACCTAGGGGGAACCACACTATAGGTGTTAAGGCTCTTGATAGTGTCCTGCGACTAACCACTTTTCTTCAGGAGGCTGTTGGTCTTTCTCTCAACACTTCTTATGGGGTCAGCAACGATTCTGCGATACGCTGAATTAGATAGTAAACGTTGCATCTTTTGTACATAATCGTGTTTATTTAAAACAACGGTGGCATTGGCCTTGTCCGCAGGTAAAATAACAATATTAGGATCAACTTTGAGAGAGCGTAAAGCAGCCCTCTCTGATGCTGTTACATTACTCTTGGGTGGACGAGCCCTAGTCAAAACACGGCATGCCTCCCTCCTAACCTCCTCTGCAGCGTCAGGAGGTAGTGTGCAAACTGCCTGTTCAATTGAACTAATAAAATCAACTACCGGCAAACTCCTCGGAGTGGGTGCTAAATTTAAACCCTTCCCTAACACGGATAAGGTTGCGTCGTCAACGGCACACACGATTACAGCTGCCAAATAGATCTGCTATTGCCGAACATTGCTTGGATACTGGTCACCCCATGTTATACAATAACTCCGAGATATTGGCATGCACGTCCAACTATTGGGACAGTGTTATTAGGGAGGGAGCTGAGTTTAAATTAGCGAGCAACCTGGTTAACAGGGATGGAGGTTTCTGTTTAAAATCTGTTTGGAATCCGGCTGTCTCCCTCGTCAAAAAACAGAGGGACAGAGTCAATGCTACCTCACCTGCGAATTCATAGTCTCACTATCGATAGCTCTGACTTTGGTCATCTTTGGTGGCACTAGTGTTCAGTGTGTGTGTTATCTTTCCTGCTTCAGTCCGAGAACCGAGGTTTTAAGTTTGCATGTACGCCGCCTGTCCGTTGCAGTTTGCCTTGAAAATGGCGGGGTGTTCTCCCGCCGAAATATCGGCGGTCGCTGAAAGTGTTACCTGGCTGAATTCCCGGAAGTTATTTGAAAGTTGTATTCGCCAGGAGAAACTCAGGTCTAACCGCGAGAGTGTTCCTGCTCTCATACGAAATCGCACCTCAGGCCATAACTCAAGGGTAGGTCCAGTGTGCGCAGCATGCAGACAGTGTGGCTGGGGGCCTTCATCTGGCCTCCTTCTAACCAAGGCACAGGCATCACTGGCACCGAGGAAGAACCAGCTTTCATCAGAAAACCCAATAGACATCCACCCTACCGTCCAATGAGCTCTCACTTGACAACACCGAAGCCACAAATGGCGGGGTTTTGGGTCAGAGGAACGCACGCTACAGGGCGTCTGGATCGGAGCTGTCAATGAAGTAACAGATTTGTAACAGTTCGTAGCGTTATGTGGTGCCAAATGCTGCTCAAATTGCTGCTGAAGATGCACCACGATGCGCCAGATCTATAAGCCGATCACGATGGTCTGTCCTCACGGTAGTGCCACATGGCCGGCCGGTGTCCGGTCTTCTTGCGACCGTACGTTCTCGTGGCCACCGCTGCCAGCAATCATGTACACTGGCTACATTCCTGCCAAGTCTTTCTGTAGTATTGCTGAAGGAACGTCTAGCTTCTTGTAGTCCTATTACCACGACATCACTCAAACTCAGTGAGGTGTTTATAATGGCTTCTTTGTCGCCTTAAAGGTATTCTTGGCTTCACCAAGTCCAGTCTCAAATATAGCTAACGCTCACAACCACTGCAGCGTGTATTTAAAGCAAACCTGACTTGCATCTTCTTGGTGGCGTGAAATTTGAATAGACATCGTCCATCAGATGCAGGAACACGTCTGCGAACTTATGACACGCATCTCCTTCCTGGTGCTGCGATTTTTTTCCTGCAGTGTATATACAGGATGGTTAGAAACAGCCTGAATAGGTTGTAAGGTTGTTGCAATGTAGATTGAGCTGAGGAGTAACGGCTAAGAAAAAAATTCTATGCATTGCGCCGTTCCAGATTTAAATTGCATTTACATTAGACATCAGGTCGTTGTGCTCACAAATTGAAGCTCTTGCAAGCGCTAAAATGCGGTAATGCACAGACGTCTGTAGGTCCTTGATTTACCGCTTGTCCAAACGCTCATTACCAGTTACAAGCCGGCCGCTGTGGCCAAGTGATTCTAGACGCTTCAGTGCGGAACCGCGCTGCTGCTACGGTCGCAGGTTCGAATCCTGCCTCTGGCATGGACGTGTGTGATGTCCTTAGGTCAATTAGGTTTAAGTCGTTCCAAGTCTAGGGAACTGATGACCTCAGATGTTAAGTCCCATAGCGCTTAGGGCCACTTGAACCAGTTACAATGTACCTCTGAAGTGATAAATTGAAGCTAGGCACACAAAATCTACATTTGGTCGGTTTAAGGAAACCAAACGGAGAAGGTCTGGCGACACTGTCTCTCACAGGCCGCCTGAATTTGCACACACAACGACGTGATTGGCCAACTTCAATGCTAATTAAATCAGAAACGGCGCAACGTATCGAAATTTTTTTTCAACACTTGTTTCTCAACACAACGTTCCCTGCAACGCCCTTACATGCTTTTCAGGCTGCTTCCGCATACCCTGTACACTCGTACGGGCGTGTTATGTCACTCACAAAATGACAGCCACTTGGACATCTTATAAACTAGTTTTATTACTGTTACAGTTCAGTACTTGTGAAGACCGTACTTCTTGAACACAGCACGTTTGAGAATCACCCGAAGAATATTTGGGTCGTCATTTTATCGCAATTTCTGAAGGAAAGGAAAATGTCTGCAGTCATCTGGAAGTTTGAATAAAGCAAAAAACGCTGCAATCTAGAGCTGACTGCTGCGACCGAGTGGTGGCTCTTTCAGTGCGGAAGACGTCCGCTGTGAGAGTATGGGCGCCCCCTGGAGTAGGAAACGAGCCCACTCGGCCCGCCAGACTCACTGCAGGTATTTTCTGGATGATGGGTGGACGCAAAAGATGCAAGGGCGCACGCAGAGAACGTCGCGCTCGGCGCCTGAAGCCAGGAAAGTCAGTGGTGTATGATCGTAAAACAATGTCTGAGGACACAGGAATTGGTGACGATCTTGCAGCCGTACTAAATTTATGAAATATATACGCAGCTGCACAACGTTTCTGACATTAGCTGCATTAGGTATGAAGGTATTACCTATAGGTGACACGAAAATTTGTACAGCTGCAAGACCGTCACCAATGTCTGTCACTTCAGACATCGTTAAAAATAAATATTACAACGCTCGACCGACAAAGTATCGATCGTAATACTAACGCTGAAAACGTCCCCATAGCGGTAATTCAAGTACGTGTGATATGTGATGGGATCGTAGATACAATGAACATGGAAGTTTGGGTCGATTCTGGATGCGTGCTCGGATAGACGAAGTAGCTAAGGCGATTGCTCGGGACGTGTGGGAAATCAGAATGGGAGTTCCGGTCTGGCACAAATTTTCACGTGTCACCAGTAGGTAATATCCTCAATCCTAATTCAGCTAATGTCAGAAAAATTATACAGCTGCGAGTAAATTTAGTACCGCTGCGAGATCGTTACCAATGTGTCTCTTCAGACATTGTTAAAAGCAAGTTTTTTGAAAAATAGTTGTCACTGGGAGATTCATTTGGGGAAAGTTAAGGAAATATAATTCATCCACGAAAGCAGCGGCTTTCAAAACACTCGTTCGACCGAGTCTTGAATATTTCTGTTCATTCTGGGACTCTTACCAACAGAAGAGACGGAGAATCGCGAAGAGCGACGGGTTTCGTTAGGGGATCGTTTAGTCGGCGCGAGAGCGTTACAGAAATGCTCTTTTAACTGCAGTGGCAGATGCTGCAAGAGAGGCTGAAATTTCGAGAGCGTGGGCACCCAGAAGAGTAGGACGACGCCCCGCGAAATCATCAAGATGAGAAAATGAGAGAAATCATATTTCTTACCGGAGCTTTTCCCGACATTTTCTTCTCTCGCGCCATTTCTAAATGGAACAGGAAACTGGAGGCAGGTACCAGAAGTATGTTCCGTAAGTGGTAATCCAGCTTGAGCTGATTATCTAAGAATTTCCAGTCCCGCAGTACACGGTACAGTATTTTGTTCTATTTTATTTAGTAATGGATTAACTATTTTACTGAATTAAGTATATTGTGCAAACGCTTCGTAATATGTATGTTTTATGTTTGTTTCGTGTACTACACGGAACCTTGATGGCAGCGGAGGGCTCTTCTGGCAGTATTTCGCTGACGAGAACATCCCGGAACAGCTTGTGGCCGAGCCGACAGTCATACAACGGGATAAGAGGCTACTAATTATCTCAAGACGCCGTAGTTTAATTCTGTAATAAAAAGGTTTCAACATATATTATTCTGTGAAAGAAATGTATCAATTTTTCTTGAGACCACTCACGTACATTTTTAGTTACGCTTGGATATACTCTTGTGTTAGTTAACGCAACGATTCATTTACGTGGCACTTACGTATATTAATGACACACAATAAATATTTCTGAAGTCTTCAGTTTTATTCAGTGCTTATAAATGGACTTATATTTGAATATCTTTTTCCTGAAGGAGTGATATTTAATTAATGATAAACCTTAACTCATTGAAGTTAAAGCTATAGCGCAGCAGCAAAAGATTGTTGCAGCTGTATCTCTGATATTGAAATACTAAGACAAACTGAAATTACGACAAGTTATTTGATATTTTCTTAAAGGAAAGATAGGTATTCGAAATAGCTCGTTTGAAAATGGCTCTTAGCACTATGGGACTTAACATCTGAGGTCGTCAGTCCCCTAGAACTTAGAACTACTTAAACCTAACTAATCTAAGGACATCACACACATCCATGACCGAGGCAGGATTTGAATCTGCGACTGTAGCGGTCGCGCGGTTCCAGACTGAAGCGTCTAGAACCGCTCGGCCAAAGCGGCCAAGTCTTTTAATTACTTGTTCCTGAAAAGGTTCATTATTAAGCCTTTTTGATTTTGATTTGTGTGCATGTTTGTAGCCAGGAAATCCAGTATCTGGTCTGGCTGTCGATTCGTTCTAGCTCATGCAGCATTACCCTTGGAGCACGTGAAGTATTATTGGTTTCCCTAGCTGAGCAACATCTATCCACTCGCAATCCGTAAATACAGGCTTTGCTTAGGGAATATTGCGAGCTACAGGAGAATCTGGAGTTACCCGTAGACGAACACATACCAAGTCTGCGACGAAGTACGCTCCGCTCAAGAAATCCAGTATTACGGCAAGAAGAACAGCTAGATGTTAGTAATATCAGGGTTAGAGACCTGTGGGATCGGAACTGTCAACTTATTGAAAATTCTGAAGAACGTGAGTGATTCCGAAAGTATAATTGTGATACTGCTGGCACAGAACTCGACAGAGCTCGCCCTGAGCATGGACAATGCGCAGACTCTCCTTACAAATGGAGTGCTACAGACTCTCACGTTTGTAACTATGGGGCTCCGAACCAGACAATCAAGCACGTTAGATGAATGCCCCTAGCATTCCTGTTAGGGGAGTTGCACCGACCTCATGAAAGCTAATGATACAGCTCTTACATGGATCAGGAACTTAAATACTCACAACTAATTAATTTTATATGTAGTTTTGTCTTTCTGTGTTTTTGTTATATAAATATACTAATGTTATATACAGGGTGACAATGATTGAACTCTAGGGAAAATAAACGTAAGTTAGTTACAAACTACTGCGTGCACATACTTTATTCAATATGTAAACGTCACTACAGATATTTGGGTTTAGGTTATGAAATGTTCGATATGCCTGCCATCATTGGTGATGATGTTGTGCAGACGAATAGCGAAATTCTACATGATTCGCTGAAGCGTCGCAATATAGATGCTGTCGATTACCTCAGCAATGGTTTTCGGGTTATTGCTGTACACCTTTTCTTTAATATAGCCCTACAAATAGGAGTCTCTTGTATTCAGATCCGGATAATATGGCGACCAATCAAGGCCCATGCTAGAGGCATCTGGGTACCCCAGAGCCAGAATTCGGTCCCCAAAGTGCTCCTCCAGAACATCAAACACTCTCCTGCTTCGATTGGATCGAGCTACGTTTTGCATGAACCACATCTTGTCGAAAACAGGGTCACTTTGGATAATGGGGATGAAACAATCTTCCAAAACCTTCATGTACCGTTCGGTAGGTACCATGCCATCAAGGAATATCGCACCGATTATTCCGTGACTGGACACCCGTTGAAGATGAAGAGACTTCTCGATCGCTAAATGCAGATTCTCAGTCCCTCAAATGCCCCAGTGTTGATTATTGACGAACCCATCCGAACGAGAGTGGCCTTCGTCGCTAAACCAAACCATACAGTGCATACTAATTCCCATCATACCCCGTGGCCAACCGTGCAGTTTGAATGTCCCAATGCAAACCTTTCAGAAGTTATGACGATTTTATACCATACCTGTATTTTTAAACTGTATTTGAGCCACACGAATAAATAAATAAAAAATGAAGGGAGAGAAGCAGTAAATCTTCTGTCAGTCAAAAGCACGCTAATTAATAATTCCGAAAGAGATCTTAGAGAGCACTAAGATGAAATAGCAATTTCCATTCAATCGAAAATGCCTATTTTGCGTCTCAGAGATTATTGCACCTTGCGAGTCAGGAATTAACAGAATCAACTGCGCTATTTACAAGCAAAATTGTATTGCGTAATTTTGAACTTCATTAACGAAAAAAGGAGACAAGGTTTCTTGTGCCCGTTATTCAATCGCAAGAGAGATAAGAGAATCTGCTAACTTACATGTAAACTCTTCGGATTACTGTGAAGTGTGATGCTCTGTATAGTAGCAATTTCGATTGCGAAATGACGTGACGCATAACATTTCATTTAGCGTAAATTCATTACGCCTCTCACGACCGGAAGGGTCGTACCACTGTACGTGACACACAAGGTAGCTTGCGGAATAGAGATGTAGATGTACGCATCCAGTTTAGTGATTCTGCATATTAGTAAGACATTGATGAGGCAGTATATGGCATGGAGAGATAGCTGCGTTGAAAAGAAAGAATTTTAAAGAATATGCTGTCATTTATCTACTGCATAAATTTATGTGAAACTTCAAGAGAAAAAATAATGGTCGCCCAAACTAACAGTCAGTTACAAAGAGTTGGAACGATTCTTACCTCTCCTGCCTCAGACACTTCCCCCATGCTTTTTATGACCATATTCACAGTGACGATCAGAGGAGCGCCTGAAAGAAAGATAATAAACAGTTTTAAAAACTAACACCAACAAAGGAGTTCCCGCTTACGTATACTTGCTTAAAATTATGCATTGAGTCACATCCAAATAAACTACATTCTCGGTGGTCTCTTTTCGCTGCACAACAAAGAATAAGCGAAAATTAAATTTACGATGTAGCGAGAGGCGCGCACATAGCGAAAGTAACGGGCTGTGTTCGGATTTTATGATGCCACAGGGTGTTGTAACTGCACCTATATTATGTTTTTACGCAGACTAGTAACAAAACTAATAAAAAATGTTGCAGTAGTTGCCGAAAGATTATTCAGGGACATTCACCGCTGGAATGATACTACTAACTGAGGAAACAAGTAATCGAGAGCACTGTCGTGGTGAAGTGATTTTAAAAAGAGGTCAACGATTATTGCTTTTACGTGACGTTCTCGTAAGTTTTAAGAACACCGACGAAGAGCGAGAGCTACGTGGTGCGATGAAACAGCCCTAAAGTTGCTTTGTTCCAAACAGCACAACCAAGAAATTTATGCCTAACTGATCTTGATTTTGTAAACACAAAGTAAACTGTGTGATGTTATGCACCGCTACCACATTTGTACAGTTGCGAATGTATAACGCAGTAATGTATAATTCTGTGCTGGGAAACATCCGGCTCCACGCCCGAAATCACTAACATTAATTTGTAGTTTAATAGTAAAGTGTTTCACTAGAACGAGGCACACAAGAGAGGAATGGTAACCCGTACAATTACTGTATTCAATCCCGTAAGTGACGGCCTGAATACAACAATTGGTTCGGTGGAAGCGTAAGAGACGGCCTGAATACAACAATTGGTTCGGTGGAAGCTACATCCAGAGGTTCAAAATGGTTCAAATGGCTCTGAGCACTATGGGACTCAACTGCTGAGGTCATTAGTCCCCTAGAACTTAGAACTAGTTAAACCTAACTAACCTAAGGACATCACAAACATCCATGCCCGAGGCAGGATTCGAACCTGCGACCGTAGCGGTCTTGCGGTTCCAGACTGCAGCGCCTTTAACCGCACGGCCACTTCGGCCGGCTCTACATCCAGAGGGTGAGTCCTGTACAGTATAGGCGAGAATGAAATGCAACAACGCCATTTTGCAGATTACATCGGAGATATCTGAAAGAGGTTATATTACATGAATATCATGCGAAACATTCTGGATTTCACTATGGTCCAAAAATGTTTTTGCCGTTGAATACACCCTAAAAGGAAAGGGAGTGGAGGAGTGACTTGGTGTAAATAGGGTCGCAAGTTCAATTACAAAATATGATTTTCTGTTCTAAAAAACATATCGTTTTTGATCAAAAGCTGAGGTTTCTATTTTGATCTTACACTTCGGGAAGGAAAGAAGACAGAGTTGAACGTCCCATCGACAACGAGGTCATCAGAGACGGAGCACAAAGAAGGATGGTGAAGGAAATAGGCATTGTCCTCTCAAAGGAACCATTCCGGAAGTTGCGTGGTCGGATTAAGGGAAGTCACGGAAGACCTAAATCTGTATGGCCGGACGGCGTTTCGAAACGTCGCCCTCCATAATGTGAATCCAATGTGCTAACCACTGCGTCACCTCGGTCGTCGCTTCTGAAAGCCGTAGAAACAATAATTAGTGGTGTTATGCAAACATTTCTTTGTAATTTACAAGTTGTTTCATAATAAGAACAACATTACACTGAAGAGCAAAAGAAACTGGTACACCTGCCTAACATCTTGCAGAGGCCACGCGAGCACGCAGACGTGCCGCCAACAGGACGTGGCATGGACTCTACTCATGTCTGAAGTTGTGCTGGAGGGAATTGACACCATAAATCCTGCAGGGCTGTCCATAGATCCGTAGGAATGCGAGGGGCTGGAGATCTCTCCTGAATAGGACGCTGCAAGGCATCCCAGATGTGCTCAAGAATGTCTGGGGAGTTTGGTGGCCAGCGAAAGTGTTTTAACTCAGGAGAGTGTTTCCGGAGCTGCTCTGCAGAAATTCTGGACTTTTGGTTGTCGTTTTGTCCCGCTGGAATTCCCAAAGTCCATCGGAATGCACAATAGACATGATGCTTCGAAAGCCCATATCGATGATGTTTCGTTGAATGGTTCGCACGCTCACACTTGTTGATGGGCCGACATTGAAATCTGCAGCAACTTGCGGAAGGGTTGCACTTCCGTCACGTTGAACGATTCTCTTCAGTCGTTGTTGGTCCCGTTCTTACAGGATCTTTTTCCGGCCGCAGCGATGTCGGAGATTTGATGTTTTACCGAATTCCTGATATTCACTTTACACTCGTGAAATAGTCGTACGGGAAAATTCCCACTTCATCGCTACCTCGGAGATGCTGAGTTCCGTCGCTCGTGTTCCGACTATAACCCCACGTTCAAACGCACTTAAATCGTGATAACCTGCCATTGTAGCAGCAGTAACCGATCTAACAACTGCGCCAGACACCTGTTGTCTTATATAGGCGTTGCCGACCGCACCGCAGTATTCTGCCTGTTCACATATCTCTGTGTTCGAGTACGCATGCCTATAGCAATTTCTTTAGCCCCTATGTGTATAATAACAGTAATTTTTTTAGAGGGAGGGCCTCACTTGTGTCACTGATTATCACGACTTATGCGGCGACTAAGGAACCTACGAGATCTCTCTGACGATGTACGAGTAAGTTCAAGATTGTCCGTGCATGGTGAAAAAATCACCAGAAGAGACGACACTGCTGACAAGGTACTAGTTAAAAAAATAAAAACCTTAGTTCTATGGTGTAGGCTATTGGCACCAGGGAAATGACATATTGTAGCGTACATAAGCTAAAGCTATTCATCCAACAGCAATTAGCCATACATAGAATGTGAGAAGTTACAACGACAATGTGACAAGAGAAATGATTGCAAAAAATATGAAAAAACGAAGATAATCCCTAGACAATTTCATCAATCTGGATCGCATATGCCACAGTTTATGACTACTGAAACAAAATTATATATGGGTCTAAAGATTTCTTTAAGTATTTCACAGCTACCTCCATTTGGAAAACAAAAGACAATAACTGAATCCGTTGGAAGCCCAGGAGACCATTACAAAACATCTGCCAGATAGTATTAATCTAGTATTAAATTATCAAATTGCCCTTATTTAAAGTTCGATATTTTATTACATGTTACAGGCTACTGTGTTAATACGTGTAGTAGTATGTGTTTAAAGCATAGTATTAAATATCTCATTCTCTATACATATTACTCCAAAAAAAAAAAAAAGAGAAAAAAGCGGAAACATCGTAAAGTCGGGTCGTTGTATTGTTGTTTACCTTTAGGAACAGAAAATGTAGAGAAGCTCCTTCAATTTTTATTTTCTATCCCGCAATTTAAGTAGCTCGTATTTCTTCATTATTTCATTTATATTTGCAGGAAGCAGTATAAATTTTAAATTATTTGGATCAGCAGCTTTGCACACGTAGTTTGTTTACATACAGTTGCACATAAGTTAAAGTTTTGTAAATGTGTTTTCTTGTTTATCGATAATTTACTGGACCTATTCTCACTAAATTATTATTCAACCATGAGTGGAAAGTGCCCGACTTGCTACTGAATTGTTAGTTCTGGACTATTGTGTGATGGTTGCTGCAGTTTCTTCCACTGAGGTGAGTGTAGTGGTTTGGGAACTGGAGAAGTCAATGAGACTCTTCAGTGATATTTG
Organism: Schistocerca serialis cubense; assembly: GCF_023864345.2. Taxonomy (NCBI): domain Eukaryota; kingdom Metazoa; phylum Arthropoda; class Insecta; order Orthoptera; family Acrididae; genus Schistocerca; species Schistocerca serialis. The sequence continues at coordinate 450,746,771 of NC_064641.1, read as the reverse complement.
TAGTGTATGCAGATATGATTAGGAAAGATTTGGACATGTCAAGGAGGAAGATAGGTAGAGAGACGTGGAAACAGAAGGTAACAGAAGGAAGCTAGAGGTACAGACCAGCTTTTGCATCTGAAGTAGCTTCAGAGTACCAGGTTACTATTTTCTTTTTTAAATACGATGCTGGCGTGTATCAGGTGACAGATGATTTAGCATAACCATGTAAGGATTTCGTGAAAGAAGACTCGATGGTTATAGTGTGTGACCAGGCAGTAGTATTGACAGATCCTGGGTACAAAATAGAGTGTGACCTGGTAAAGACTGCATCGACATCAAGGCATACCAATGTTGATTTTATATCTGTTCTGAGACGTCGTGATTGATTTCATTTGAACTCTTCCGTCAGGGTCACGAGAGTTAATTTAGAGTTGGAAAGGCTGCTTTTGTCGTGTGAAGGGTCACCTATTGCGGAGATCCTGTGGATTCCGTCAGTAGATGGAATTATACTAGACATGCCCTTCACTTCAACGGGAAAAGGAAGGTTAGCTGTTAGCAGAAAATTTGGGCGAGAGTGAGCGGGGGGAGGGGGGAGCGTGGAAGAGGCACTGTCATGAGTGATAAAATACCGCTGTCAGAGTAGCACATATTCTAAAATAGAGACGACAGGAAGAAACAAAGTTTTAACAGAGACTAGGAATGACAAAACTTTCAGTTTCATAAAGAAATTCGACAACATGATTCTAGCTTGTGGCTTCTGCATTCGTGAATTACACTCAACAGACACAGATGACATAATCTACCTCTCTGAACATAAGTGACGACTGGCACAGATGTGTTAAATCTTAACTGGGCACAATTCAGCATCTTATTTCTGTAGAACAGAAATGGGAAAAGGAGGAGTTACATATTCAACAGTAATTGCCATAAACTTAGGAACAAAGACATCCATCAAATTTGCTTAGAGCAGCTATGGAAGCATATGTGACAGAATGTCATAATAAAACCTTTATAATAGTGAACATCAGGTACTTTCAGATAATTTTAATCTATTCATAAATCACTTAGAAGCACTATTGATCTATTTAAGAGTAAAAGGAAAATAAATTGTGATTTCTGCTTACTCTGATGTAAATTTCCTTAAAATCTATTCTAGTATGAATTTATTGCAGTTAGTAACATTATCATTCAATTTAATTCCTACCATAAATATCCCAAATAGGATAGTGAATTGTTCAAAAAATAGCCACTGATAATATATTTAGAGAAAAGTCTAATGAACAAAATTACATTACAGAAACAATAGTCAATACAGTCTCGGATCATGAAGTTCTTTTTGTTAAATGTCAACAGTGATCAGGATACAAAATCTACTAAATTTGAGTTAAATGGGGTAGTCAGTAAACCAGGAATTGATTATTTAAGGTAACTGCTCAAAGACATAAATTGGACTGAAAAGAACAACGCTTTTATTAATAAAGTCCTTACCTTATTTGGAAAGTTTTTCCCCACAAAACTAGTGCAGATTAGAGCGAAGTCTAGAAGGAAGCCGCAGATTACTCAAGGAATAAATGTATTTTATAAAAAAATAAATAAAAAATAAAACTAAGTGCCAGTCTTCTGATGTTAATACTATGGCCCATTACAAGATGTACTTCAAAACAGTGACGAAAGCAACATAGGCATCGAAGAATTGCATTATGAGAAAAATATAGTCACATCAGGTGACAAAATAATGACAATATGGGACGTAGTCAAGCGGAATGGTAGAGCCAGAAGTGAAGAGGAGCAGATAACATAAAAAGTACATTACACATTGGTAACTGATGTATGAAGAGTTGCAAAATTTTTTCGTAGGCATTTCATAATTGTTACTGAAAAGATGGGGTTTTCATGTCCAGTGTATGCTGCTGTAGAATACCTGCTACTAATAACTTGAATAATATGAATATGATCTTCACTACACCATCAAAAAATGTTAAAATGAATAAATCCTATGGTTATGATAAAATGGAAACAAAGTTTAATTAATAATGTTGTTCTGAGTTAAGTACCATACTAATACTCCTGTGTAACCAGTCATTCATCAATGAAGTATTTCCCAAATGGTCGAGATATTCTGAAGTTAAGCCTTTGTATAAGAAAGGAGAGAATGAAGTAGCGTTAAATTTCAGTCCTATTATACTTTTGTCAGCAGTTTCGAAAATTTTAGAAAAGGTAATATATAACCAGGAGCTTAACCGTTGGGCTACAAATAATATATTGTCAAAGTAATGTCTCGGATTTCTAAAGGGTTCCAGTGTTCAGAAAGCTATTTAGACTTAGAGCGAACAAGTTCTTAATTCAACACTCTATAAATTACAGGCTAATGGTATATTTAACAATCTGTCAAAGACACTTGAATGTGTAAATCACAACATCTCGTTAAGCAAATTATAGTATTTCGAAGTAACAGGAAACAAAAGTGTGTCAATAGAAAAGCTATCAAACAACATCTAGCTGGGAAATAATTACTTGTGTTGTCTCAAAAGGTAAAATCTTAGTGTCCTTACCTCTTCTTGTGTATATAAATAATCTTTCATCTGCAACAACAATAGACGCCAAGTTGTTTTTCGTTTGAAAATGACACAATATTGCAATATATAGCAAATCAAGTATAGTTTTCGAAAGATCACTTAATAATTTTTCCACGATTATTAAAAAGTGGTTGTAGGCAACTTTAAGTCATTAAATTTTGAAGAAAACACACTATATGCAATTCAGAACTTGTAGGACGTGTTCCCCTACTATGTGCCTAAAATATGACCAGCAGCGGCAGTGTTAAATGCTAGGGATTACTACACGATAGTAAATTCAGCTTGGGGGAGCATATCACGGAACTGGTGAAGCGGCTAAACAAATCTTCATTTGAAATGAGCTGTTGCCAGGAAGGTGATATAAAAATAAAAATACTTCGTTTACATTCATTCCATTTTATCATACGGGATAAAGTTTAAGGGTAACTCATCACGAGACCAACAAAAGTTTTTATTGTCTAGAAAGTGCTATATGAATTGTTTGTGGGTCGAACTCAAGAACTTTGTGGAGATGGCTGTTCATCGAACTGGGAACATTAACTAATGCTTGCCAACATATTTCCTCCTTAATGAAGTTTAGCATAAATAATGTCTCTTTTACAAAGCAGTAGTTCAGTTCACAAAATCAATAACAGAAATGAGTACAATTTGCACAAGAATTTAAAATCAATTACTTTGCTACAGAATAGCGTCCATTATTCAGGAACACACATTTTTAATAACTCGCCAGCAGTCATAAAAACAGTTTTACGTTTCAGTTTAATAAGAGCCAAAAAGGTTTTTTTGGAAGCCATTTATTTCGACTCCACTGAAGAATTTTTTGGTAGAACTGCCTGATTTCTATACATTATCAGCGGCAGCAAGATATGTATTGCTTTAACTCTGACTTCCGTAAATTTTCAGCACAATAATGTGATCAGTATAAATAAGTGCCGTTAACTGAGTTTTCCTTTTTATGATGCGTGACTACAACAGGCTAAATATTATCGTATGCTCGTCAGTAAATTGTTCATTTACATGTTTTGTTACATGTTTGTTATTACAGTCGACTCTCAATAATTTGAAATTTTAGGAGACAGAGAAAAAGTTCAATTTACCGATAGTTCGAATTACATACATACGCAGGGTAGGGCAAGTAAAAGTGGCCCAAAGAGTAAAGTTCCAGGGCAAGGAAATACAGTACTAACCTGCCTACAGCAGACGTTGAAAGTGACCACCATTCATCTCTTCGCACTTTTGGGCCCTGGTCAACACGTTACTAATGAAAATGTTACACGTCATATTGAAAAGTGGTCGGTGATTTTCTTTTGAGAAAATGACATCCATCTGACATTGTCCAGATGTCTAGCGAATTTTCGATAGTGATGAGAGTTGAGAAGAAATAATCACTTCTGTTCTGGGGTATATGAGTGTAGGGTATGAAGCCAGGACCTTGCCTCGATCAATGTGACTGGATTTAGCGGTTGTTCTTCGTTATCTTCCTCTTCCTCATCCTAACAGGCCAGCAGTTCAGCATCGGTTCGAAGACCATGGGCACCGAAGGCATCGTCAACATTAACGAAATCGCCAACGGTTAACTCACCACAGCAGGGTAGAACTTTCCCGCTTCAGACCGGTGGGATTGAGTTCATTTATTCACATGACTCTGATGGCTGTTCCGCGTTTTCCTTTTTCACTATAAACCCCCCATTTCTGAAGCAGTTGTAATGAGTGGTAGTGCTGGCATATTTGCAGGCCTTATCAGTCATGGTTGCAGCATTCAAAACTGTTATATTCGCTCACCTTTTTCAGTGCTATCCAGCACTAGTGAAACAATTCCTCTGCGGTAGAGTGTTTTAAAATTTCGTATAATTCCCTGGTTCAATGATTACAATCTTGATCTCGTCCTGGGTGAGAGAAAAAATCCATTTTTCGTGATCGAGTGGTGGTGGCTTGTTATGTACAGTGCAACTGTCAAAAACCGTAAAATTTTGTGTTTCTTGTATTTCATATCTCTATTAATAGAGGTCGGCCATTCGTTAAACAGCTCAGTCGTCATCCATGTTTTCTTATTTGAGCGGTAAGTTGTGGGAAGCGATTTAATCCATTGAAACAGCGTTGTGTTACAGATTTCCATGAGTGGTTTCAACTTCTTAGATCTGTCCATGTTACAGGCTAGAAGGATAGTTACTCTGTCCTTGTTCAGTCGTTCTCCAATGTTAGCGTGCTAAGAACCAGACATTTATAGGAAAAAAAATCCTGGTTTTATCTATGTTGAATATGTTGCGCGGTCCGTAGCCATTCGAAAGCTGTTTTAATTCATCAGTATAATCAATACAAAGGGAACTGTCCACGCTCGTACTTTCTTCGCATACTTTTTTAACGTGAAGAAGTGGCTCTTTTTAAAATTGAGAGCCACCGCTTACTTGCCACAAATGCTTCAATCCCGAGAGACTGAGCAAAAGACTTCGCTCATCCCTTCAGCACGAAATCAACCAAGGGAATGTTTTGTCCTTTACACTAATTTATCCACTAGAGCAACAACTCCTGCAGATGGGGAATTTCGCCATGACGTGACCTTTTTCTTCCTGTGCCTGAGACAGTTTCGGTGACACGGTCTTTAGTTTTTGCAATTGTCACCAACGTAGATGGTAAAATAGCGAACTGTTTTGCGACTTCTAGTTTCGACATTCCACTCTTCACAATTTCAATAACAAGCTTTTATTTATTAACTGAAAGATACTATTGCCATCTAAAACTCATGGCGTTTCTCAGTTTCAAGTAACACGGATTGACTGCAACACAGTACGAAAACAAACTGCAAACTGAATGGGCATGAGGTCGAGGAACAAACTACAGGTAGTCTGAGCCTGTACTGGGAATCACAGAAGTAGGGGGACTTCAGTCAGAATCACAGAAGTAGAGGACTTCAAATAATAGAGAGTGACTTCAGCTCACAGAGTGTTGGCGAAGTACCCTCACCACTTCAACTTCAGATTACCGGGGGATCAAAACACATTTTTTTTAATTTACCGAGTTTTTCAAGGGAAAGGGAAAAATTTCAAATTATAGAAAGTTTCAAATTATCGAGTGTCCGTTTATCGAGAGTCGACTGTACTTTCTAAATGAAAAAAAAGTTTAAAGTGTTCTGAATTATTCCATGACCATCAGGACCATTTTTGTTGGTATGTGCAGAAGGCACATTAGTAAATCTCGTTTCCTTTGCAAATATATGTTATGTACCCTTGTTTTGAGACATGTTCTGCGTCTTGACGATCTCCTCACCATGTATGTATGGAGTATTTGCAACTGTTGTATATAAGCTGTTGTAAGCATAAAGAATTGCACTCAACAAAAAGTACATCTGGTAGAGTAACCCAATATCACTAATAACAATAGAAATCAAATTGACAATCAAGTTAAGATACACAAATAAGAATCTTGAAGGATAGGTTTAACTAATAAATATTGAATATTATGTAGAAACACAATAAGACGTATTACTGTTAATATTGTTACATAGCTGGAAATAAAAATGTATTGAGGATGTCCTCATCGTGGTTGTATCTAAGCACTATGCATCGAGCTCTTTCCACATTCCATTCCATTTCATTTATCCATTTTGCTTTGTCCTAGACTGTTTTATTACGATTGTCAGTGTGTACCAAATTATTATATATTTGGCTGTGTATCATATACACATATCCGCTGTAGTAAACTGTAATTAGCCATATAACTGATTTGCAGTTTATCTCATGTTTTTATTTCTAACTGTGTAACAATACTGACTTAATATCTCTTATGTTGTTCCTACATAACATTCCATATTTATTAGTTAAAGTTATCCTTCAGCACTCTTACTTTTGTATCTTAACTTGATTGACAATTTAATTTCTATTGTTACTAGTGATACTGGGTTATTCTACCAATTGTACTTTCTTTGTTAAGTGCAATTCTTTATACTTATAAATATTCCATTATGTAGTACTTAAAGCAGTTACAAATTTATATTTATATGTAGTACGATTTCTGTTTCTCATACTGTTCGGCCTCATCCTCTCTCTCTCTCTCTCTCTCTCTCTCTCTCTCTCTCTCTCACACACACACACACACACACACACACACACACACACATACACACAGAATATTTTTCAGTGCTAAGATTTGTCGTTCACTGGTATGTTTCCATCACATTTATTTGTTATTTAGCTTTAAAATTTCAATACTATTACAACTGCAGTATCAAAAATCCCATTTACCCGTCTTTCCACCAGTCTCTTCATGTGTAATATCATTTTCGATATTGTTCAACACTTAATCTTTGATGACAACAGTCAGTTATGGTCTGACGACGTCCTTACAAAACAAACAACAGCTAACTAAGTAAAGTAATACGTGTACCATAGAAGATCCAAATTGTTTAGGTTTCTCTGTTTTCTTTGGTTTACATAATTTGTTTACTAGTTCTCACGTGCTACTGCCATGTTCACTAAAACAATAATAACGATAAGCCCCTTGAAATGAAACAACCAATCGCAATGTAGCCCCTAAGCCTGAATAATCTGAATTATTTGGGCGACACTTAAAATCATACATCCCAAAAATTATGTAAAGTGTGTGGCTTGTGGTATATTCATATTCCCATATCTAAAAGACATCTGATTACAAACACACACACACACACACACACACACACACACACACACACACACACACACTTAACGGACAGATGTAACTTCCTCATGAATTAAGTAAAATGGCAATGTGTTGTAAAGAATATTTCCAATTACTTTTTCATTCTTCACAGCAAAAAGATGCTTGCATCAAATACTCTACTGTCTCATGAGTAAACTTTCCATTTCACATTGTAACCTCCCCACCACATGTATTTCGCTATGAAATTTAGTCAAACTTTACCTCCCACTTTATAAAAAGTCTATGTATTATCAAAACTATGTATCCACAAACAGTTATCCATCTTAAACATGTATGCTGATCCTTGATTAAATAAAGCCTAATTTGAACTGTGCTGCAGTCTTACCTCAAACTTCTTCTCTTCTACAATAACTGTACTGTTAAAAATTTATATTTTTTTGCGGCTTCCAATATATTCACCATATTCATCTTCGCTGTCCTTTACAATAAATCTTTCTTTATCTAACAGATACAATCACATGTCAACACTGCATTACTGAATTCGTCCATCATCTACCACACTTCAACTAAGAACGTATCAGGCCGCACAGAGGCAAAGCCTGTTCCACAGCAAGACCAAAGATTGTTTAACAGTAACGTAACTTGCTCTCTCTCTGTCTGACGCGCATATCGATATCTTACAAAAATCAAAATGACATGCCCATCTTACAACGTCTGTAAATCCCACTGGCAACTGTACAGCATTCAACATACAATTTGATAACGTGTATGAAATCTCTCCATAAACAGCTAACAAATTGCACTTATGCAATATAATTAATGATGTAGAAGTACGTAGTTGCCAAAGATGAGTTTTTGCATAACTTCAAAATGCGAAATAAATTGTCACTTGTAAATTTTGTTACTTGTCACCGCCAAGAGATGGTAGAGTTTATAGTTCGCTTGTTGCACCATACATGGCATAAGGCACATCGGTTCGTCAGATTAATTATTTTCCACATCTTAATTGTTCTGTTAGGCTTTTCAAGTGTCACAACGTTTTCCCATGCCCAAATGTTTGATAAAATAAGCAGCAATAGAAAAAATGGGATGTTAACATCAGGTGTCACAATGTCATTTTCGACGCATACACATATCCGTCAAACGCATGCCTAAAAATGATTGCAAACTCTTGAAGTAAGTGCCTCAATGCTATTTCCAAATTTAAGCACATGTGGCTAAAAAAATAACATGGTAAACTGAGCCGGCCGGTGTGGCCGAGCGGTTCTAGGCGCTTCAGTCTGCCTCAGGCATGGATGTGTGTGATGTCCTTAGGTTAGTTAGGTTTAAGTAGTTCTGGGTTCTAGGGGACTGATGACCTAAGATGTTAAGTCCCATAGTGCTCAGAGCCATTTGAACCAATTTTTTTGCTAAACTGAATGAGGCAATGCAGCAACACTAATCTGACCTTCCCCGTAACTGCAGAAAATATATGTTGGAAGAATGTAAGTGAGTCTGATTTTCAGGTCTACATTTATTGCAAGGCGAAATGGAGCTTCCGCGTTTAAATTGTTATGTGACGTTTTTCAAATGTTACAATGGTGTCCCCACATCGAATATACATAAAGGGTGCTGACGTTTCACTCTGATGATTTGTTGCTGGTGGTTCATACACAGTACTGTCATCACCTCACGTTTTTGCAATTTTTTCAGTAATATTTATCTTAGGAAGAGCCAGAGAGAAGAGGATAATGTATCATGTTGTAATCTAGAATAATATATTCAAATATATTCATTGACACTGATTAAGCGTTATAACTTTTTGTTACAAATAATAAGGCCTTGTTGAGGTTATTTATAATAACAGCTTTCGGGTCAAGCGCACGGTCCACTTCCACCCGTGTGTTTTTACCCGTTACGTCCTGCGTGACGTCATGAGTTTATGTTGCGAAGAAAGTAAGCGGCCTTTTATTGAACGTTCTTTGTGATTGTCTTAGTATGTGGTGTAATGTATGTTGTTTGTAAACAACGTTATTTATCGAAATTATGTTGTGATGTACGAGTGTGCAGCCTGAGAGCACTGATTAAAATGTTGATAGAAAAATAACAGCGATTATATTTTTATTTTTTCTCTCAAATATTTGTCTATTTCTTCCTGGATTTGGCACGATTTCCGAGGGTAAGGCTAGACACAAATTTAAGAGCACAGCTTAAAATGTTACAAGTCAGATGTTTCGTGATTACAATTATAATATTGTTTTTATAATCATTTTTCAGTGTTTGTGACATAGTGCGTTTGCTGATGGTGAGTGATAGATCAAATGATCTTGAGTGAAACGAGTAGTGATGTTATTTCTAATTTTTGTTTCACATATACTTGGCTGTCTCGTTCGAATGTGATGTCGTGGAGACGCTACGTGTATGAAATGGGTTGTTCTTATATGAGTAGTGCTGTAGTTACAGGTGGCTGACTCTTGTGGTGGATGTTTGTTTTTGTGACGTAGTTTGTAGCAATGGTTCAGCTGAATGGGATCAGATCTTTGGTATTTATTGGTTATTTATTTGTTTTCGATTTTAGAACTCGTACTTACCATTTGTAGTACGATTCCAATCAGATTTTTATATTTCCTTTCGGTATTCTGGAATAGTCTGTCTGTGTTATTTTTCGATCAAATCGTTTTGTGAGGGCGTGTCTGGTATTCCTGTCTTCCTTTTAATCATGTAGGTGAAGCATACACTGCGATTACACTTGTGTTTTTTTAATATCTTTTCGTTTGCTTTATTCAGGAGAAATTGTGTGTATTATTTTTGTGGGGTATGTCTGGTGTCCCGGTCTTAAAGTTTTATAGGTCAAGCGAATATTCGATTCCAACAATGTGTGTGTTTCTTTTTTGTTCGGTTTATTTTAGAGGGATTCGTGTGTGCAATTTCTTCATTATGTTGTTTTTTTGGGTCGTGGCGGTGGTGGAGCATGTCTCGTATCAGTTGACAGGTCAACCCAATTATTCGAGTCCAGGTTTGTGTTTCCTGTATTTTTCCTTCGGTTTATGCTACAGGAATTCGCGTGCGTGAGTTTTTGATTTTTTGGTTGTTTTGAAGTGATTTTAACTTTATTACCTTTTTTTTAGTTTTTCCCGCAAAACGCCCTAAGCCCCGCTGTTGTCCCGTTTATTAGCTGACTGAAATATTTCGTGTTTCTTGTTCCGTAATGGTCAATCTTGTGGTCGCCATCTCGATGGTTGTCCTAGTAGCTCGTGTAAACTATGCTCTTTGCGCAAAACATCACATTACGGCTCAATACAGTTGGGTAGAATCGGACCTTGCAGTGTTCCCCAGCTTTCTATAAGGCTTCAATATTTACCAGCTGGAACTATTGTGCCAAGGCTCTCTATAAATGCATTTCCCATAATCAAATACTAAATAACTCCAACATCTAATAAAAATACAGGAGGTAACAAAACATACATATAACTTAACCAACTTGACAAACAAACTGGTGAAGCACGATTTTAGGACGGAACGAAGGAGGAAGACGTTAAGACGAGATTTTATTGCGATGTGTCGCTTAAACTATATATTTTTGTTGTGCAAAATATTCTTGTTAAGTCATCTCGACAAGTACACCGACCACAGACCACACACAGACAAAACCAGTAATCAGCTGCTAGAATAAGTGCAAGTTCTTTCGCACATTTTGCGCAGAATCGTATAGGTCCACGCGTTTTCTCTGTTAAGCCATCTCAGTTGTTTTCCTATCCAGCAGTCACTTATTTCGACATCTAAAATTTTGACGCTTGTGTGACGATTTAAATAAATGAGTGACACCTGTTAAATGCCACCTTTGATAACTGACTTGTTATAAAATATCTTTCAGAAAAAAGTAGAATCGTAACCTTTCTGTCCATAGCTTCGAAATATTGAACCAGTTCGCAGCACAAATTGGAAGTTAACGAAATTTTAATCGTACGCGTCAGCTTGACAACGCTAGGGCGAATAATTCAGAGTTGGTGAGACAGCCGGGTCGCGAGGGTGAAGAGGAGGACGGGGCAGCAGAGAGAGGAATAAAAGCAGCCGGAAAGGAGTTCCATAATTAACAGCGGAATGAAGAGGAGTGTCCTCGAGCGGCGGGCAGGGCACGCGCCTAACAAGCCCGCAACTCATTTAATTGCTGGGCCGTCGCCAGCTGCCCGACGATCAATCGCGCCGTCGCAGTCGTCGGAAAAAAGGTAAAGCGCGAAAGGAAACAAATTAGTGGTTGTCTGAACCGACGAAGACGTCGAATTTAACTGGGAAATCGAAGGGAGGGCAAAAAGCATTCGTCGATTTAGGCCATGGACTGGAAACCAAGTTAGTGGGAACAAATCAACGAAGTTTCCTCAGAGGAGCCACGACCTGCCAAGCATCTGCTGTTTTTAAAATTTCCACAGCTCCTGACTCTGTTAATTACTATCTCGACGCTTATGCGTCAGTGTTAATTAGTAACATCTGTTATCAACCTTGATCCAGGTGTGTGCTTGAAAGGCGTACTTACGCCTGGGAAATGCTAAATGCTAATGTCTCATTAAGTTCACCCAATTCCAACTAAGTTCATATTTCGCGAAAAGCTATTTACAAGCCCAGGGGATTCTCAGAAACACAAATATTTTCTATGAGCTTCTCTGTTCATACATCAGCATAAACTCTAGGTGCAACGACGAGGTGTTGCATATGTGCGGTTTCAGTTCGCGAACATTTGTTTAGGTTGTTGTTCAGGTGTCCCAGAATGCTAACTGTGGCATTCCTTGATGTACACTCCGTGTGATTTCTTGTCGACGATACTGGCTCATACAGAGGAAACTGCAATAACTATTCGGAGAACACTAGACGGAAAATTGATTTGCAGGTGTGTAACACTTCCTTAAGTAATCTACAGAAAGTCCGCACATAATTCAGAGGTTTCACTTTCCGTAAGCGTGCAGCTGTACTGAAAAACAAATTGATAAATTCAAGTCTTCAAATCCAAGATTCTGTATGAGACTTAATTTCAGAAGTTGACAACTTTTTCTGTAATGTGTTTTTTTTCCCGTATGCTCTCTGAAAATTGTAACGTGTTTCCTTAAATCTTAAGTTTGCTTTTTTTTCGCGTAGAATATCTCTGCCAGTGACTGGTCATTTTTCTAATTTAAACCAGCCGTATACCAGACTGATACCTGCAAGTATGTAAATGCCGGTATATAGGAATTATGGGTTTTTCCTGAAACTGTGGCAGCAGCAGTGGTAACACCGATTCCCATCAGATCACTGAAGTTAAGAGCTGTCGGGATGGAGTTAAGTTTTTAGTAGTTTAGTTTCCTAAAATTGTAAACCATGACATGTCGAGTACACTTGGTTGGTAGGTTGGTTTGGTGGAGGGGACCAAACAGCGAGGTTCAAATGGTTCAAATGGCTCTGAGCACTATGGGACTTGACTTCTGAGGTCATCAGTCCCCTAGAACTTAGAACTACTTGAACCTAACTAACCTAAGGACATCACACACATCCATGCCCGAGGCAGGATTCGAACCTCCGACCGTAGCCGTCACGCGGTTCCGGACTGTAGCGCCTAGAACCGCTTGGCCACTCCAGCAGGCACAGCGAGTTCATCAGTCCCATCGGATTAGGGAAGGATGGGGAGTCAAACCGGCCCTGCCCTTTCAGATGCACCACCCTGGAATTTGCCTTAAGCAATTTAGGGAAATCACGGGAAACCTACGTCAGGATAGCTGGACCTGGGTTTGAATCGTCGTCCTCACGATTGCGAGTCAAGTTGGCTCACGGAGGAATGAAAACACTACTACTGTTATTGTTACTACTGCTACTGTTATCTGTAGTTTCTCCACATCATTTGAGACGAAGGCTAGGTACACATTATGAATCTGAGACGTTTCCCAGTTGCATCCTCGTACAACCCGTTGTAAGATGTTAAGCTAACAGTAACATTCCCTCTTCGGTATAAACAAAGCTTGAAGAGGATTTATGTGTATAGCAAAATAGTTGGCTATATATGTGTTGACATAATATGCCTTTTGTGCCGTGGAACCTCGTCTGCTCAGATTAAACTTGGGAAATGAATACAGAATGACATTTCTTAAAACATTAATATTACATTTTCCTATTATGTTACTAAGCCTCTCACAACAAAACCTTCACAGAAAACATAATACAATTAGGTTTTGGAACAGGAACAAGCCGTTACTGAAAGACATTATAGTTCATAATGCTTCAATTCCAATGAAATCGAAAGCAACAGCACACGGGTAACATAACAACCATATCCAGAACTATAAGTTGTCCCACATTTCACAGTAGGAATAACAACGTCGTAATACTAACAGGACATGTATGGTTCCAAAACGAGCGCACCCCAGAATTACTCAAACACAGATTTTAGTGTGAATCTTTCATGTACTTCGAGTTGTTCTATGTCCTCCTTCACTCTTATTTGAAAGTTTTCGCTTAATGTCAGTGGCAGCATTATTAAAATATGAAACCAACAATAGCATCACTAAAATCCAAAACTACAATCTCTTTCATTCATTAATAAATTTAAAAGCACTTTGATTTAGAGTACAGAGATAAAAAACGAACATTTACGTAACTTGCGAACATCGGCGAAGTGGCTTATCCAGCTGCATCTTTTGTAAACAGTGTGGTACATTTTAACCCGTCTAATCGCCGTTACTTGTTTGGGCGTTTCTGTTTACTGTCCACACGGATAACTGGTCGTTCCCATACCTAACGTTCATCTGAAACAGCCATACTGTACGATACAGCTCCTGCCGTCCAGCGAGATACAGAAAAATCCACGTGAGGTAAAACAACATAGTTAACACTCCACAGTTAGATGAAAATGATTTGATATGAAAAATATACCATAAGACAGTCCCTTCATCACCGAACTGTGGACTTTGTACTCCGAACAAGTATACGCACTAGCCCGATATGCAATCACCAGTAACGTCTGTTCTATTATGTGAATTCTGTAATGCTAAAGAGGCCATAAGGTAATAATAATCAACTATACCGTCCACGAGTTTGTGGCAAAACACAGTGACGTGAGTTTAGAGTAGCAAATTCCCTTCCATACGGGGTTACTCAAAAGGCCTACCACATAACACTCCCCTGGCTTTGCCCATGCGTACTACAGAACAGGTAGCTGCGCCCACCTACAACTCTCCATCAAAATCAGCATACCATCATGTCCATGCTATACAGGCCTCGTACCTCTCTGGAAGCAGTGACTCAAAATCTGCACGGACTTAACCATAGCAATCACTGCACATTTGCATATCAATACACACGTTCCGTTACGTCCTGCTCCACATAAGGACCGCACTTGCTTGTTATCGCTCAGCGGTCCCCCGTGTAAAAGATGTCCCAGCTGCCGTCGCAGTCCTCCCAGCGATGCGTGACACGCAGTCTATCGACTGCCACACCCTATTTGATAAGCAAAGACGTGCCAACTGGCACACTTTGTACCAAACTTATTTCGATATTCTGAGCCATTTCTGAAATACTAGCCTATTACTAGGTTACATATTTTTTATATTACCCCCTTCCCCCACGCCCCTCCCCCATTCCTTCAATCGCACCAGTAAGCATCATCGAAACTAGGACCAATTAGTCAACCACTCTGAAGGCCTTTGTCTTACACTAACGTTAGCAGTCCTTACCCAGACGAATAAGGGCGTTAGATATGTTTTACCTCCTGTGTTTTCAAGCCAGCAAGCGACGTGTGTACCAAGTTTGGTTAAAATATACGCTGAGGCGCAAAAGACACTGGTACAGGCGTGCATATTCAAATACAGAGATATGTAAACAGATGGAATACGACTTTGCGGACGGCGACGCCTACATAAGACAACAAGTGTCTGGCGCAGATCGGCTACTGCTGCTACAACGGCAGACTATCAAGAGTTAAGTGAATTTGAACGTGGAGTTATAGTCGGCCCACGAGCGATAGGACACAATATCTCCGAGGTAGCGATGAAGTAGGGGTTTTCCCATACGACCATTTCACGAGTGTACTGTGACTATTAGGAATTCGGTAAAATATCAAATCTCCGACATGCTGCGGCCGGAAAAAGATCCTGCAAGAATTGGACCAACGACGACTGAAGAGAATGGTTCAACGTGACAGAAGGGCAACCCTTCAGCAAATTGCTGCAGATTTCAACGCAGGGCCATCAACAAGTGTCAGCGTGCGAACCATTCAAAGATATGGGCTTTCGGAGCCGAAGGTCACTTGTGTTCTCTTAATGACTGCACGACACAGAGCTTTACGCCTCGCCTGGGCCCGTCTACACCGATATTGGACTCTTGATGAATGGAAACATGTTGCCTGGTGGGACGAGTCTCGTTTCAAACTGTACCGAGCCGATGGACGTGTACGAGTATGGAGACAACCTCATAAATTCATGGACCCTGCTTGTCAGTAGGGGACTGTTCAAGATGGCGGAGGCTCTCTAATGGTGTGGGGCGTGTGCAAAATGGGTCAAATGGCTCTAAGCACAATGGGACTTAACATCTGAAGTCATCAGTCCGCTAGACATAGAACTACTTAAACCTAACTAACCTAAGGACATCACACACACCCATGCTCGAGGCAGGATTCGAACCTGCGACCGTAGCAGCAGCGCGGTTCCGGACTGAAGAGCCTAGAACCGCTCGGCCACAGCGGCTGGCAGGCGTGTGCAGTTGGAGTAATATGGGATTCCTGATACGTGTAGGTACGACTCTGACAGTAACACATACGTAAGCATCCTACCCAATCACCTGCATCCATTCATGTCCATTGTTTATTCCGACGGACTTGGGCAATTCCAGCAGGACAATGAGACACTCCACACATCCTGAATTGCTACAGAGTGGCTCCAGAAACACTCTTCAAAGTTTAAACTTTTCCGCTGCCCACCAGACTCCCCAGACATGAACATTATTGAGCATATCTGGGATGCTTTACAACGTGCTGTTCAGAGGAGATCTCCACCGCCTCGTATTCTTACGGATTCATGGAGGGCCCTGCAGGATTCATAGTGTCAGTTGCCTCCAGCACTACTTCAGACAGTAGTCGAGTCCATGCTACTTTGTCTTGCCGCACTTCTGCGTGCTCACGGCAGCCATTCACGATATTAGGTAGGCGTACCAGTACCTTTGGCTCTTCAGTTTATATAAACGCCACACTTACCGACAACTGCTATCCCTACATTAACAGGGGTGTAGTCTGTTGCCCCCCCCCCCCCTCCCACACACACACACCCCAAGCCCCCTCACTCTTCAGTCTATACAAGGAACAAGAAATGACGGAAATCGCTGACGACATTTCTAACCTCGGTGAAAGAAAGACAGGATTGCAGAACCTATTAAATGGAATGAATAGTGTAATGAGTACACACCATGGAGAGGAAGCAAGCTGAAGAAAGGCGATGTAATGAGAAGTACAAACGAATTTAGCGGTAAACTTAACATCGAAATTGCGGACCACGAAGTAGATAAGCTGAATGAATTCTGCTACCGTGGGAGCAAAATAATGCATGGTGTACAAAACAAACACAGGCAAACAATGTCCAAAAGAAGTCTACTTGTATCGAACACTGGCGTTAATTTGAGGAAGTTATTTGTGAAATTTACATTTGGTGCACAGCTCTGTATGAAAGTGTGTCATGAACAGTGGGAAGAGCGGAATAGAAGATAATCGAAGTATCTGAGGTGTCGTGTTATAGCAGGATGCTGAAAATAAGCTGGACTTACAAGAAATGATGAGCTTGTTCGCAGAATCGGCGAGTAGAACAACATGTGGGAAACATTCAAAAGGAGAAAGGACAAGATGATTGTACGTCTTAAGACATTAAAGAATAACGTCCATGGCGCTCGAGGGTAAGTGATTGGAATACATCCCACAAATAACTGACGATTTTGGATAAAAGTGCTATTCTGAGATGAAGAAATTGGCACAGGACGGAATTCATGGTGGGCTGCCAAACCAGCCAGAAGACCCCCACCCCGCCCCCTCCTTCCCCTCCCCAGAAAAAGAAATATGCAAAGGGTAGTGTGCAGCTGTTACTGTACAGAGGTCAGTCACAGCAAACACGTTCCTGATGAAATTAATCCATTCGACATCAAGTCCACAGTAAAGTAACCCTACAATCAGTACCTTATTCATGCATGGATCGTCGTAGTGGAGATCCACCTTAGGAAGGATGAGACTAGCAGTTTCTGGCAGACACAAACGATGCTAGTCAGCGGCTAATAATTTACAGAGAGCAGAGGTGGGACTCTGCCCCAGTGACCCGTCGTGCGCCGCGTGATTAGCGGCTGGGACACGCCCTGCTCTGCACTACTCCCTGGCGTGAGAGCGCCCATCTCAGCCCCACGCCTTCTCCTTTGGATTAAACGTCATCAAGGCTGTTACCAATGAGTCGAACAAACTGTCGATGGATTCGACATTAATATTCCTTGTTTTTGACTATTTTGATGTCACTTCCCATCACACGCACCCTCGACGCTATCCCCAACAACTGTCATGAGAGCTGTCATCGATTAGTCATTCGAAACCGAAAACAATGGAATCGATATTAATACCGGGAGTTTTAAAGTATAGGTGTAGTTTGAAAAGCTCTCGGAATAGTGTTGTTTTGTCTCTGACGTGTAGCAGAGGAAACAAGTTTCATCTATGGTCACAAACCTGTTGGTTGCACTAAATCATTGAAACATTGTTCGGACATTTCCAGTGTGACGCATTTCTGAACCAGCGTTCACAGTCGCGACACCCGTCTGTAGCTGAGTCGACGTAAGTTGATCCTGACATTGCAGTGGGCTGGGCGCGGCAGCTTCGCGGGCCTACCCCAACCAATAACGTAACGCGATTGTCTCATGTCTGTAGAAGACTACTGTTTTAGCCTGCAGCCGTTAGTGGTTCGCAATTTAAAGCTGGCAACAGAGCTGCGAGCTGTCAGGGATCTTCTTACGCCGCCTCGACTATAGCAGATAATTTTGTCATACACAATTTCAACGTTAAAATGTGATATGGCCCATCAGATAACATCTCTTCGGCTTCACAATTTCTATCACTTTCAGTCGGCGATCGTCCATCACTATTTTATCCACTTTTACAATAATTTTTGGGGTAGTGACATCTTGGCCGACCAATACGTGGACAATCATCTAAGCCGTCATGACCAAATTTAAACTCGTTTGTCCACTTCGTAGCAGTTGAATGTAAAGGAGCGGAGTCTCCCGGTATGTTCTGAAAAAGCAGCGTAGTATAATTTGCTTTTCATATCTTGCTTTATGGAGCACTTAACTACTGCTCGAAATTCAATTTTTCCCATCTTCACAAATCACACTACACGGGAACAACAACAAAGAGACGTCCGCACCACTGGTTTCCATTCGGAGCACTGACGCGTCACATGGTTGTCCATAAATGATGTCCTGTTATTATGCAGGAATTTGCTTGCGCTAGGTTGATATCTGATGGTGAATCCGTGAACTTTTCAAATTGCCCATCACGTTTGGTTGAAACTGCTCCTAGCATTCCGGAGTTTCAGTATGTCTTATACGTCACCTCTTCTTACCATCTCCCGCCTCCCCCCCCCCCCCCCCCCCCACGCAACCCTTAAGGGTTAAATAACATTTCGGTTGTCATTCTTCATCCCATCCAGACAACCATATCTGTTTGTATCAGAGTAAACTATGCACTGCATGCTAATTTAGTTATTTTTACATGTCAAAACATTCACATCCACACCCCACTCTTAAGGGAACAAGAGGTTCCATGTTACGTTCAAATTATTTACACAACTTTTCTTACAGCCCACCAATTTCTTCATCCCATCCAGACAACCATATCTGTTTGTATCAGAGTAACCAAAACCCAGGAAAACGCCCTAATTATTTTCATCCACGGAGGGGCATATAACTGTTTTCCCATTTTAATCACAGTGATGGAAAGATATCAATTGCTTGGCAGTAGCATTTTGTCAAAAGTAACTAAAATTTACTAGCTGTGGTTCAGAACAGATTCGTTTTAAAAATAAAATTTAACGTATTCTTCTTACATTCCTATAACTGGTGCATATAATCCCTGTATTTATTATCAATTCCAAATACTACACCCCAGTGCAGTCGTTGTTTAACGTTGTTATCAAAAATATCGAAACGTTGATGAGCGCTGTACTTTAAAATTGTGACATGACACTTTAATAAACGTTCTGACTAACGTAGGTAACACATCTTTTAACATATGCGGTTTACAGATACGTATATACTATATAAAGGAGAAAAGTTGTAAGCAAAAATCTCGAAAAGTTATTCACTGATTTACTCCAAATTTCTACAGGGCACTTTAGTAAACATTCGTACGGACACAGGCTATATATCTTTTTAATATATATAATACATAAATATATATGTAACATAGAAAGGGAAACGTAGTTACCAAAAATATCGAGAAGTTCTTGAGGATTTACATCAATGTTTACATGATACTGATATGACCTGTCTGACAGCATATATATAAAATGTATAAAGGGGTAACGTTGTCACCGAGAATCTCGGAAAGTTCGTGACACATTTACTTAAAATTTATGCACAGTACTCTCATGAACAGTCAGATAACCAAAGGCCATACACTTCTTTAAACAATAATGTTCAGGATTTCTGTAAAACCATCTGCGAGGAATAAAATGCTGTGTTCTGCTGTGACATGAAGATGTGCGATTTTACAATAACAATAAAAAAGATTCAAGGTCAGACGGAGAGGGCAGGAAGAGATGAAGAGAGACAGAGGGCGGGAGAAGGAGACAGAGAGTGGGGGAAGGGGAGGAGGAGACGGACAGAGGGAGAAAGGGGGGGAGGTGATAGACAGGATAGAATAGTAGAAGATGGACAGAGAGAGGGTGAGAATGACCTGGAAAGACAAATGGCGGAGAAGGAGATTATGATGTATATTCAGTTCCCAAATATATTTAGCAATATGAAGCATTGCTGGGTTCGTTAGTTAAGATATATGCGTAGGTAGTTTCGTTAGAGTACTGTGTGTAGCTTGTTGTCGTATCTGATGATGGTAGCGGTAGTGGACCAATGCGTAGTTGTGTGCTATGATCCTAGTTAAATATAAAGCTTGTTCTGCCATCTTATGTTTTACTGATGAAGTCTCAGATATCACGACTGGCATTGTAAATAGTTAATGTTGTTGCTCGGTTACGTACATTAGGGAAAGATTGTATTTTATTCTCTCATTTAATGGAAGGCATGTTTTTAACTGACTGTGTGGAGCCCAACATAAGGATTTTGACAGGTTACAGAAATATTTTGATTTGGCGAAAGTGTATTTCTGTTCTTTTAATGTTTAAATAAAATAATTGTTAAATTGCATATATTTGCGCAAATACCAGCCTGAAATACACTCCAACTAAACTCTACACAATGTGGTCTTGTCATATTTTGGATACATACTAGAGAAAATCTCTTAAAATTTCTGAACTGCGTACAAGAAGTTAAAGAAATATTGTAGCAAACTTCCAGGCGTCGTGGAGGGTGTCTTGAGGAGCAAATTGAGGATGGAAACTCGTGTCAGAAAACGTCATCCAACAACGCTGCAGAGCCTCGAATTTACAGGCGCCGGCATCTGCCACCAGCCTACCCCTTCTGCAACAAGTGTGACTTTGTGTGCTGACAGACGATAGGAGATATGTCTCGTAATGTTGTTTGTTATTCGGTGATCCCGAATGATTGCTACGATCCTTAGTGGAGAAGATGGTGCTAGCTGCTGCCTAGACAAGCCTGGTCTTCTGTGAATGCGATGTTCTGTTGCCTTGGTGGATGACGTTTTTGGACACAGGTTTCCATCTGCAGTATTTTTTTCGCCTGTATACTGAAGAACACTGAAGGTTTTAGAAGGTTCCAGGAGAAAAATAAATTGCGGATGGAAACCTGTGTCTGAAGCCATTATTCACTGAGGCAACAGAGCGTCACTTTCTTTTTAGATGGGACCTTTCTATGCAGCAACTAGCTCCATCTTCTCCACTGGCGCCGGCCGGAATGACCGAGCGGTTCTAGGCGCTACAGTCTGGAACCGCGCGACCGCTACGGTCGCAAGGTCGAATCCTGCCTCGGGCATCGATGTGTGTGATGTCCTTAGTTAGATTTAAGTAGTTCTAAGTTCTAGGGGACTGATGACCTCAGAAGTTAAGTCCCATAGTGCTCAGAGCCATTTGAACCATTTTTCTTCACTGGCGATCGTGGCGATCACTGAATGATAAACAACATTGCGAGACGTTCCGGCCACGGTACGTCAGCGTAGAAAGCCAAGTTGATGCCGAATGGGTGGTCTATTGGCAGGCGCCGGCGCCCATAATTTCGAGGTTCTGTAGCGTCGTTGGATGACGATTCAGGACGCAGGTTCTTATCCTCGATTTGTCCCTTTAAGTTTGTGGCAACATTTTAGGATACCGTGAATACTGAGTCGTTTCTAATTTTAGTTGTGAAGAATTGCCTAGGAAAATTTATTAATGTGAATGAAAATGTCATCTGCTTGCGAGGTACCCACTACTGCTTCAGTTTTCCACTATCCGCAACGGATTTACTTGCAGGACCTTTGCATTAATGCCCTATCTTGAAAGCTATGTCAATTCTGCTTGGTCCAATGATTGACATTCATACATTTAGTAAAATTACTAAATAAGAATTTCTTTTTTACTGATAATGAAACAAAATAATGAAAGGTTTGTCTATTCTTATAGAAAGGATGTTCCGACTCAAATTTGAATTTTCTTAGAACAAATTGGTTTATTCATTAAGCATTTCAGATTATTATAAGAACAAAAAAAACTAACTTCTTTAAACAAATATTAAGGTGGCTAATATTTACACAGCCTGAAATTTGCGTTACATTCCACGATGTAATTTACGCGGATCTGACTTTCCTATTGACAATGTAAAATTTAACGCATCTGACTTTGTATCTTTATTTATCGTTAACGCATCTGACTTTTTACTAAAACTATGGCCTCCTACGGACTGCTATCTTTTACTACCACAAGTTCCCACTTTTGGATCGGAAGAAAAGAATATTCCACAACTGTATCCATTAATCAACATACAACCACAATTACTGCACCAACATATGCACAGGAGAAACGTAAGGATCGAGCCGTTAGCAGTTCCGATATTCACCATACCGTAACTATCTCTAGTCAAAATTATTCTACCGAAAACCAAAATTATTACTTACAACTTCCGCGCCTACTTGATCATTCACTTTAATAGCCACTATTGTACTGCTGCCTAATCCCGACACAAATTCACCCATTGAAATATGAAAACCCTTCCAAAATTACACATACAAAATACACACACTCGAGATGAACTACTTACTTTGTTGCAGCCCAAATTCATGGGTACGTTATCAGTTTAATAATCTCTTTCCCCACTATGCAATTTTAATTATTCAGAAAATGTCTCCACGTGACTCTACATTCCAATAAACATGAATAAGCAAACATTACCTTTATTACGGACACACAACACCGTGATTCCAATACAACATTAATTTATTTCTCTCCTAGGAACGTACATCATGGAATATAAAACATTAATTCAAGGATAATCAATATTTCCAGAGTGTCTATAATTACAAATATCAACCCGCAACACTCTCCCCACCCTTGTCAACTTCTAGAGGAATGACAAGTTGAATTGGACGTGAGATTATGGATCCTTCTGAAGTTCTTAAGGTTACAGTTCGTATTTTCCCATCTCTTCCTTCATGAAGATCTTCTATCCGCGCCTTCCTCCACATGTGTCGTGGACGAACATCCTCTTGTAGAGAACGACATCACCCAGCTGGAGTCTTCCTGAACCTGGCCTTGGTTGATGAGTTTCATGGAAGTTTTTGAGCAGGATCAAATATTCTTTCTTCCATCTGTTCCAGAAGTGTTCTACCATCTTCACTAGCCGTTGAAATTTCTTGGACAAGTCTTTTCTAATTGGTGATTCTGGACCAGTAGGTAGTGTTGTGAGTCGATCACCTACAAGGAAATGTGCGGGCGACAGTCTGGGAACGGATGGTGGGATCTGTCAAACGCTGCCTGAGAAAAGTTTTCTTAAATCGGAAGGCTCTGTTGGGTGCGCGGAAAATGAGTATGTGCTTTCAAACGCAGTCATAGACGTATTGGAATTAGTCCATGTACCCTGTAGTGTGAATTCTACGACTCTGCGATGCGTTGAAGCTGCGGATGGCATTTCAAAGGCGTTGACAGATAGATCACGATGTTCTATAGTTCTTAAACCTAGCTCATCAATCAGGAACTTGGAAATGAAGCTGGACTGACTAGCGCTATCCAGAACGCAGCGAGTAAGTTAACTTAATCCTGCGGGTCCACTGACCCAAACTCGAGCTGTCTGAAGATAAGTAAAACCTGCTGAACTTACGTCGATTCTTCCTACAGATGTAGAGCTAATTTGCTGAGAAGATGAAGAAGAGGCAGTAATGTCAGTACAGATAGCTTTGTGATAACTTTTCTTGCACTTAGAACACGAGACCTTGCCCTTCTTACTGCAGTTTCTAGCATTATGTCCTCGGTTTAGACATATAAAACAGTGATTATCTTGCCTTAGTTTATCGATACGTTGTTGGCTGTCAGTTACTATGTTGCAGTCTTGGGCCCAATGAGAGCGAGCTTCGCAAAATACGCAATATGGTTGTACCGGTACTTCTCGTTTAGGCTTACACGGATTTTTCGCTTGCTTTGAATTTATGTGAAGAGCTGCTGCAGTGGGCGTGAAGCTAGGAGATGACTGAAATTCTGTACGGATCTTTTGTGCAGTGAGAGCACCACGAACTTCTTCTTCCAAAAAGTTAAGTAGTTTCAGTACATCTCCTTCCGCTACTTCGGTTCTTCTAGCATGAATGACCCATTTCTGGCACATTTCAGCGCGAAATGCACGCGGAATTTTCAGAGTGAGAATTTTACCGGATGCCACGTCGTCTTCTCCTAAGGCACGCAGTGCTTGAATACGACGGTTACATTCCAGGAGTGTACTGTTTAGCGTTTCGGGTGTCGCTGACTGTACAGGCTTTAGCGCATCCAAATAATCGAGGTGCGCCTGTATAATGCGATTGCTATCTCCGTATCTATTCAATAAAATTTTCTTTGTTTCTTCATACGTGTAAGCCGTTATAGGTATTCCATCTACTAGCAACTTCGGTTCGCCTGGCAGATACCCTCGTAGGAAAACATGTTTGTTGACTGTAGAAAGGGATGGGTCTTTATCAATGGTCGATTCAAATTGTTCCCAGAAGCGGGATCACATTTCGACATCTCCACAAAATAACTCAAGCTTAATTGCTGGTAGCTTGACAGAGGGGAATACAGTTGGTTGTGTGAGCACTGGTGGTGACGTGATATTCGTCTGCGACGTTGTGGCTGAAAGCTCGTAATCAATTGCTTTTGTAGCCTTCTGTATAGCGCGTTTGACTTTGTCTATATATTCCTCACAGCTCAGTACGACTGCATTGTATTCATCGTCAGAGAGAAAATTATGAATAGCGTCGTCTAATGAAATGAGCTTCTCTAGAGTTTCTTGAAGACGTTCCCTGTAATGTTCAAAATCATCAAACGGGCTTTCTGTGGTAAGAGCATCAACAGCCGCACAAAATTGCGTAGCATTAGTCTTCTTCCTAGTTCGCTTTCTTTTGAAGTTTGCTGTTATCTCTGATTCGTCCTGCATTATGTATTACTAAAGACGGCCGTTGTAAGATTGTTTACCGAGTGCACTTCTGAATAGCTTAAACGTTTAACAAACAGCGTATGCGCAAACGTTAAGTGAACGAAAATCTTTTAACAAAACTAGCTACTCTGAGTGCAAGTTTCAGGCTTGCAATACTAAGCCGCAAAAATTGTTTTGAAGCAACCAGTTCATGCGATCATGTTATATTGGAATGGACTTAGCTTGTGATGCGGTCCGACGTCGTCTCTTGTTTCCTACAGCGTGAAGTAAGCCGTTAGTTGTTGAAATCACGCAGGAAATCGCAATTTCTTCCCGGGTTTCGGCACCAAAATACTACGGACACACAACACCGTGATTCCAGTACAACATTAATTTATTTCTCTCCAAGGAACGTTCATCATGGAATATAAAACATTAATTCAAGGATAATCAATGTTTCCAGAGTGTCTATAATTACAAATATCAACCCGCAACAACCTTCACTTGGTTTGCTAAAATTCGACACACGCTTTCACACGAGATACCACGTGTCCTTAACAAAGGATCCACGTTACTAAATTGAAAATTTATAACAGTACTTAATTTTACACGCATATATCATGTAATAGCACACTTCCTACTTGCATGCTATGGGTCCCTAGCACTCGTGCATCCACTAGTTATAAAATTCATGTTCAGCCCCACGTGGTGAGTGCCAGGTGTTAAACTAAATAAATTGCCACACGCACTTAAATATTTAATTTTTCCTAATGAACTTGCTTGCTCAAACAAATTAGATTAAATTATTCACCGCGAAATTGTTATAAAATCCCAAAGTTCTAAATTACTATCCCAAAGAAAAGCAACAATTTTACACCACCTACTACTGCACATTACCTACCTCAGTAAATTTCGTTCCCTCAAAATATTAATATTACTTTACGTCTAGCTCCAAAAAAAAATGTTTGTTCAACAAATGTGAAACCATCAGTCATAAATATAGCACATTTCCCACATTTAAATGGAGCGTGGCTCGACCCAAATCAGAAAAGCGTCGTCTCCCGTCCAAGTCTTCAGCAGCAGTCCACGACTCGGACCCACGATACCGTTCTGCCCGCCTGATCGCTCATGGTGGGGGCGGCTCCCAACCAATCATCAGCTCAGAATTTCCCCAGTTTAAAGTTCCCGGTCAAACCTCGCTTCTACACAATGAGAAAGAGCCCGTGCTTTTTCTACCAAAGACTGAAACGTAAGTTTTGCAGACTATCCAACCTTCCTACACCTCGCTACAGCCAAAGGCTGAAATTCAGAGCTTCTATAATCGCTGCCTACCGACTAGTTGTTCCCTATCGTACACCCACAATCGCTAAATATCGTTCGATCTTTATTCTCTCCCCAAACATCCTTCCTGCAATTATTTTCATACATTCATTTCTTCTCCCTCCTGCTATGGACTCAATAGGATAAGGAAATGTAGGAAACAATGGGCAGTTTTAACTTATTCAATCAATAAAAACAGTTAGATTCTTCTGGTCATTGTTTTATAACTTGGTATTGGTTTTGCAGACACCAACAGTAAGTCTGTGCTAAGTAAATTATATGATATTATTACGATCAAAAAATGATATTATTACGATCAAACTCGTGTTCTCAGAAGAACATGATCAATTGCATTAAATATTGTTACATTATGCGAAATATAAGTGAGAGTTGCCATTGCCAAAGACAACGGCCACCTCTCAAGCTGGTCTCCAAAATTGTACTTGTTTTGTTATTTATTGCCGTGTTTGTAACATCTGCAAAACAAAACTTGGCATCTGGTAAAGCTGTCTGGATGGAAGTCATGTCAGCTGCTCACTTTCCCCGCTGTGACTGCGTCCTCAACATGAAGTTCCGCGTGTCCGGTAGATGGTTCCAGACTCGCCAGCTGCGGCAGTCAGTAGCCTGAAACACGCGGCGTCTGTGAGGCCGTCGCGAGCCGGGCGCTCCGCCAACACGCGCCTGCCCGCTTGTTTCCGTGACCGCCGCGGCGTCTATTGTTTTCGGCGCCTCACAAATTGCGGGGCGTGGCGGCGTGTTTACACAGCCGTTTAGCGCCACCACTCAGCGTGCCCGCGCCCGCGCCCGCGCGCTCGCCTCCCAAGTGCGTGCACTCAGGTAACCGACCGCTGCAGAACCACTTGCGTCTCCCCTTTGCTCGCAGGCGCCGGGCTGTTCCCTGGCTTTTAGCACAAGCCTTTGTGGACGCACCGTCGCTAAGCTGCGCGGTCGCTTTATTGCTAAGTCTCACAACGAGAAGGCGCGCTGCAGCACGTTACAAACAAAATGACGAGCGGCTGTATGGTGTCGATACTGTGGAGTACGCGCCAGAATCACATTATACGGTAATAATACCTCGTCGCCGGAACATACATGAGTACACGAACTTCGTTTTATCTGCTTCGTTATATCTGCATTTCGTGTTCTAGTTCCATGAGAGCTGGGAGTACGGCACCGATATTAAGTTTCCCAATATTCTGCAAAAACATATTTATTCCATCATGAGCCGGTTTCTTTTCTTATTATTGTCTTCAAACTAAACCCATTTCACGGTACACAGTTATATCACATATCTAAGTATTTGTGCCCATCACTTAAAATTATTTGTTGACACAGGACTGCTGGTGAAATTGCTAACATTCATAAAGAGCTTCAATGCGCAAGGTGTAATGACAACAACGCGCAGCATTCCGTTGATCTTAAAACACAGCAGAGGAGCAATTTCGCCCGTCTTTTGCTACGCACGGAAAGTTTACGTACATACCGCGACGTGGTAAGTTATGGCAACAGTGATCTTAATGCTGTATACACCCGGTGTCTGAAATAAAAATTGATCTTTTTTTTTAAGTTCATGTGTCTGATTTCTTTTCACAACCCAGAGATCGCTCTCCGCAGGATTTATGGATTATGATGTCAAGTAAAATAAAAGACGGGCTTCTTGAAGACCTACGAGTAATCTACCTCTGGGATAATATCTACCCGCCGGAAAAGCGTATAACAAGGTGCTCTGTACAGTATATCACAGCTTTCCTGATCTGTCACAATTTTCACTCTGTTAATATCAGAAACTGCGTGAAACTTTCCTAATGTCACCGTAATAGTATTGCTTTGAGGTGTTTTTAAAAAAGCTTTTTGTGATAACAGTAGCTAGTTACATCTGTTTGCCACAAAAAGCTTCAGAGAAATAAGAAAACACTAATATGTTCGTTACACCAATAAACCAGCACTTAACGAGTGACGATTATAAAATAAGTTTTATCGATTTATTTGACGATTTTCGCACTAGACCTGATCACAGTATAATTTTCAGAAGCACGAATTATGGATTCAGTTGGTTTGTCTTCTAATGTCACTTGATAAATTAAACAGAGGTATTATTTTCTTCATTTGGAGTGTTATATAACTGATTACGCCATTCTTTTTCTACGCAAAAAGCGTGGGTTTAGGCAGTTTTCGATAGTTGTGATAATTTCGTAACTAATAGTACAAAATTTCAAATTAATATGAAATTTTTACTGTAATATTTGTCTTTAACATCAACACTTTATTCTTCAGCTCGTTCGCTTAAGAAGTAACCACAAGGATAATTCCATACGGTCTGTTATTATTGGTTTTTCTCTCTCGAGATTAAGATATGCTTTATATTGATCCCCAAGCAGGATTTACTTCTTGGCATGAAGAGACTTCACTTCGTTGTTTATAGAAATCGTTTGAGCTATTTGTTTCGTTTTCTGTGCAATTAGCAAAACTGTTTTTAACCTGTAAATTAATATATTTTGGCAAAATATTATTGGCTCTGCAAATGTTGTTAAGCTTCATATGATGGATACCTTTATGCACGTTGAGATGTATCCTTCTAAACGTCATGTAGAGGACGCTTGGAAATGACTGACAAGACGTCCATAATATGTTTGTTGACATGGCCATCTTCCGCAGCAGCTGTTAAAATCAGTTATTATGGGTTTTTATGTCTTGAACTTATTGCAATTTAATTAAATAGAAATTAACACCAGATGCGTTTCCCCTTTATTTATAAAGTATCTTCGGTCACTCTGCAGCCTGGATACATATGTTTGTACATTTTTGGTTGTTTTAGATTGCAAAAGTTGTAGTGCAAGTTACTTACGGTGTTTCTTTGCGTAGTCTCCAAACCACTGCTTTTTCCCGCCTTGTTAGCAGCGGCTGATGTTGAAAGACTTCGTTTCACATACATATTTGGCAGTTTTTGCCATTGTGCAGTATTTCTTGCACTGTATTTGGGTTATTTACACTTAACCGTCGTAAACTGAATTGAAGGTATGTGTTTTCTCATTTTTCACAGTATTACAATGTTTGCTCTGTTCGTTTGTTTCGTGCATGTTGTGAGCGTTGCGAACTTGTGCAACTACTTTTTTTAATTTGTTTGTGTGTGTGTGTGTGTGTGTGTGTGTGTGTGTGTGTGCTTGTGCGTGCGTGCGTGCTTGTGTATGTGCGTGTGCAAGAGGAGGATGGGGAGCGAAAAGACAGAGAGAGAGAGAGAGAGAGATTAGAAGGTGGGGAAGATTAGAGGGTGAATATGTGTGTGTGTTTGTGTGTGTGTGTGTGTTTGTGAGTTAGTGTAATATAATTTTTGCGCGGTGGGCTGGACGGTGATTATACTCCCATCAGGTTAGGGAAGGAAGCAAGCCGTGCACTTTCAAAGGAAAGTTGTCTCACAAGAAAACTACCACACTCAAAAAACCATAACAGAAAAGAAACAACTCTTAAATGATAGAGCCAACTTAGCAAACTACACACTCTAAAACTTTATACGTTGGACAACTTTACGCAGGATAAGACGTATCCTTCTAAACCTCATGTAGAGGCCACTTGGAAATGACTGAAGGACGTCCCTAATACTTTCGTTTGCATGGCGATCTTCCGCAGCAGCTGTTAAAATCAGATATTATGGGAATCTCAGTGGTTCTCACGGAGAAAAGCAGTACATCAATAATGCACAAGAGCTCATCACAAAGAATAAAATGACAAAACCAAAATCAGATCCAGCAAACAGATTCCAAACGAAGTTGACAAACACTCTGAAAAACATTGAACTTACAATACAGTACAATACAAAGAATATG
This sequence comes from Schistocerca serialis cubense, assembly GCF_023864345.2. NCBI lineage: Eukaryota > Metazoa > Arthropoda > Insecta > Orthoptera > Acrididae > Schistocerca > Schistocerca serialis. Next base: position 450,716,728 of record NC_064641.1, on the reverse strand, counting down.
TAAGAGTATGGAAGTACAGAAAAAATCGTTCAACTTTTGCAGCACACACCAACAGCAACACAACATTACCACTATAGATAGAGATATGCAAATCATAAGCGTAAACAACAACAAATACTATCTCATCTTACAACAAAAGTAGCACATTTAAAAAGCCATAACAGAAAATGAACAGCTCATAAATGATCAGACCAACCTGGCAAACCATACACGCTTAAACTGATTGACCACTTGGTAATCACGATCACCGAGCGAGGTGGTGCAGTGGTTACCACACTGGGCTCGGATTCTGCAGGACAACGGTTCAAACCCGCGTCCGGGAATCCTGATTGAGGTTTTTTGTGATTTCCCTAAATCACTTCAGGCAAATGACGGGGTGGTTCCTTTGAAAGGGCACGTCCGAGTTCCTTCCCCTACCTTCCCTAATCCAATGGGAGTATTATCACCATCCAACTCACCGCACGAAAGATATATACAAAAAAAAAATACATTAACTCACACACAAGATAGACAAGATAGACACAAAGCCCATGCCTACTACAGTAGTACAAGTTCATATGCCAACTAGCTCTGCAGATGATGAAGAAATTGAAGAAATGTATGACGAGATAAAAGAAATCATTCAGGTAGTGAAGGGAGACGAAAATTTAATAGTCATGGGTGACTGGAATTCGTCAGTAGGAAAAGGGAGTGAAGGAAACATAGTAGGTGAATATGGATTGGGGGGAAGAAATGGAAGAGGAAGCCGCCTTGTAGAATTTTGCACAGAGCATAACTTAATCATAGCTAACACTTGGTTCAAGAATCATAAAAGAAGGTTGTATACCTGGAAGAATCCTGGAGATACTAAAAGGTATCAGATAGATTATTTAATGATAAGACAGAGATTTAGGAACCAGGTTTTAAATTGTAAGACATTTCCAGGGGCAGATGTGGATTCTGACCACAATCTATTGGTTATGAACTGCAGATTGAAACTGAAGAAACTGCAAAAAGGTGGGAATTTAAGGAGATGGGGCCTGGATAAACTGAAAGAACCAGAGGTTGTAGAGAGTTTCAGGGAGAGCATAAGGGAACAATTGACAGGAATGGGAGAAAGAAATACAGTAGAAGAAGAATGGGTAGCTCTGAGGGATGAAGTAGTGAAGGCAGCAGACGATCAAGTAGGTAAAAAGGCGAGGGCTAATAGAAATCCTTGGGTAACAGAAGAAATATTGAATTTAATTGATGAAAGGAGAAAATACAAAAATGCAGTGAATGAAGCAGGCAAAAAGGAATACAAACGTCTCAAAAATGAGATCGACAGGAAGTGCAAAATGGCTAAGCAGGGATGGCTAGAGGACAAATGTAAGGATATAGAGGCTTGTCTCATTAGGGGTAAGATAGATACTGCCTACAGGAAAATTAAAGAGACCTTTGGAGAGAAGAGAACCACTTGTATGAATATCAAGAGCTCAGATGGCAACCCAGTTCTAAGTAAAGAAGGGAAGGCAGAAAGGTGGAAGGAGTATATAGAGGGTTTATACAAGGGCGATGTACTTGAGGACAATATTATGGAAATGGAAGAGGATGTAGACTAAGACGAAATGGGAGATAATATACTGCGTGAAGAGTTTGACAGAGCACTGAAAGACCTGAGTCGAAACAAGGCCCCGGGAGTAGACAACATTCCATTGGAACTACTGATGGCCTTGGGAGAGCCAGTCATGACAAAACTCTACCATCTGGTGAGCAAGATGTATGAGACAGGCGAAATACCCTCAGACTTCAAGAAGAATATAATAATTCCAATCCCAAAGAAAGCAGGTGTTGACAGATGTGAAAATTACCGAACTATCAGTTTAATAAGTCACAGCTGCAAAATACTAACGCGAATTCTTTACAGACGAATGGAAAAACTGGTAGAAGCGGACCTCGGGGAAGATCAGTTTGGATTCCGTAGAAATGTTGGAACACGTGAGCCAATACTAACCTTACGACTTATCTTAGTAGAAAGATTAAGGAAAGGCAAACCTACGTTTCTAGCATTTGTAGACTTAGAGAAACCTTTTGACAATGTTAACTGGAATACTCTCTTTCAAATTCTGAAGGTGGCAGGAGTAAAATACAGGGAGCGAAAGGCTATTTACAATTTGTACAGAAACCAGATGGCAGTTATAAGAGTCGAGGGGCATGACAGGGAAGCAGTGGTTGGGAAAGGAGTGAGACAGGGTTGTAGCCTCTCCCCGATGTTATTCAATCTGTATATTGAGCAAGCAGTAAAGGAAACAAAAGAAAAATTCGGAGTAGGTATTAAAATTCATGGAGAAGAAGTAAAAACTTTGAGGTTTGCCGACGACATTGTAATTCTGTCAGAGACAGCAAAGGACTTGGAAGAGCAGTTGAACGGAATGGACAGTGTCTTGAAAGGAGGATATAAGATGAAAATCAACAAAAGCAAAACGAGGATAATGGAATGTAGTCAAATTAGATCGGGTGATGCTGAGGGAATTGGATTAGGAAATGAGACACTTAAAGTAGTAAAGGAGTTTTGCTATTTAGGGAGTAAAATAACTGATAATGGTCGAAGTAGAGAGGATATAAAATGTAGACTGGCAATGGCAAGGAAATCGTTTCTGAAGAAGAGAAATTTGTTAACATCGGGTATAGATATAAGTGTCAGGAAGTCGTTTCTGAAAGTATTTGTATGGAGTGTAGCCATGTATGGAAGTGAAACATGGACGATAACTAGTTTGGACAAGAAGAGAATAGAAGCTTTCGAAATGTGGTGCTACAGAAGAATGCTGAAGATAAGGTGGGTAGATCACGTAACTAATGAGGAGGTATTGAATAGGATTGGGGAGAGGAGAAGTTTGTGGCACAACTTGACTAGAAGAAGGAATCGGTTGGTAGGACATGTTTTGAGGCATCAAGGGATCACAAATTTAGCATTGGAGGGCAGTGTGGAGGGTAAAAATCGTAGAGGGAGACCAAGAGATGAATACACTAAGCGGATTCAGAAGGATGTAGGCTGCATTAGGTACTGGGAGATGAAGAAGATTGCACAGGATAGAGTAGCATGGAGATCTGCATCAAACCAGTCTCAGGACTGAAGACCACAACAACAACAACAACAACACACACACACACACACACACACACACACACACACACACACACACACACACACACAGACACAGACACACACACACGCACACACGTCACACACATTCACCCTATAACCTCCCCCACTTTCTAATATATCTCTCTCTATCTTTTCCCTCTCCATCCCCCTCTTACACACACACACACACACACACACACACACACACACACACACACACACACACAAATAAAAAAAAGTTGTTGCACAGGTTAGCAACGCTCACAATCTGCACGTCAACACATGATGAGACATAAGCACTTTAATACGGTGCAAAGTGAGAAAACACACGTAACTTCAGTTCAGTTTACGAAGCTGAAGTGTAAGTAACCCAAATGCAGCGCAGAATGGCAAAAACTGCCAAGTGTATATGTGAAACGAAGTATTTCGAGATCAGCCGCTGCTAGCAAGAGGGGATGAAGCAGTGGTTTGGAGATTATGTAAAGAAACACCGTAAGTAACGAACACTCCAACTTTTTAAACAACACGCTGTTTGCAATCTAAAACAACCAAAAATGCGAAAAAATATATATCCAGTTTGCAGAATAACCGAAGATGCTTTATAAATAAAGGCGAAACGCGTCTGTTGTAAACTTCTATTTAAGCAAATTGCAATAAGCTCAAGACATAAAAACCCATAACAACTCAATTTAACAGTGGCTGCGGATGATGATTATCGAAAAAAACGTATTATGGACGCCTTGTCAGGCATTTCCAAGTTGGCTTCTACACGAAGTTTAGAAGGATACTGCTCAACCTGCATAAAACTGTCCAACATATAAAGATTAATAACATTTGCTCATTGAATAATATTATGCCTAAATATATTTATGTACAGGTTAAAACCAGTTTTGCCAGTGCACAGAAAACAGAACAAATACCTCAAAAAGTTTCGCCAAACAACGAAATCAAGTCTCTTTATGCCAAAAAGCAAACACTACTTGTGGAGCTATATAAAGCACATCTTAATCTTACGAGGATTCTGAATAATGCAGCTGTTTTCTCCTAACTTATTAGCAAGTTTGAAAATCGTATATACGCAGTGGGAGAAAAAAAATTAAAAAGCTTACAAAAGAAAGATTGGAAATTTAAATACTAATCAAACGCCAAACACAGCCACGAATTACACCCAGTCTAATGAAAAATATCACTTCCATCCGAGACTGGTCAACCTCACTGACACGGTTTTGCATAAAAAAGAAGCAGAACTGCTCAAAAAACGTCTGAAACACAGCGTCAACACATAAATAAACGCAAAATACATAGAAAAGTTCATAGTTGAATCAGGAAGCATTCTGACTCAGGAAAACAGAAACAAAACAAGTGATGTAAACATCGGTCCGACGAGAGAGCTAGTCAGTAGTGAAATGAAAAAATATAATAACACAGATGAGAGAAAACACAAGAAACGAAAACAATACAGAAACCACAACACTGACAAAATTTAGCAAGAATCTACAGGAACATAACACCATCATCACAACGGCAGATAAAGGAAACACAGTGTTTCTCATAGATAAAGAGCAATACATCAATAAGAAAAAAAGAGTGCATCACGAAGAATTAAACTGCAAAACTAAAATCAGATCCAACTAACAGATTCCAAACGAATTTGACAAACAGTCTGAAGTAGATTTAACAGTAGAAAACAACGAAAAAAACTGCTACAAGCAAATCCCAGTGCACCTCCCCTCCGATGTCAACAGAACTACACAAGAAAGACCTTCCTGTCAGAGCCACAGTGAATGATAAAAACGCTCCCACTTACCTGGTTGCAAGATACATGTTGAAAATCTTATCGGAGAGATACAAATTACAAGAGGAAAGAACTATAAGAAACACCACACAACTGATTCATTACATAAAAGACATGCAGGTTCCAGACACGGCCAACCTCCTGTCATTTGATATAGAGAATATGGATTCCAATATACCAATAGCTAAAATGATAAACGTTATAGAACAAAATCTTAAGAGCATAGTACACTTCCACATCATCAAAGAAAAAGTCACGTTGCTAGGACTAATAACAGAACTATTTCCAGTTCAATAATGAATTCGGTTTACAAAGTTAAGGACTGCCAATGGGATCCACAGCGTCTGAAACCATAGCAAACATATTTATTAACCAGATTATATTTAGCAAAATAGTGCCAGATAGGTACAACATACTATACTGGATTAGATATGTGGGTGACATCTCCTGGTTGATAGATGAACCAAGCAATAAAATTGACTAGTTACTCAGACATAAATTCTGTTCGTAACAATGTACATTATACAACAGAGCAAATCGGTAGTTAAACTTCTTGGATATCACCATAAATATTCAAAACAAAGATCACGCGTTTGACATGTACCGGAAACAGACAACAACAGACACAATTATACACGAGACATCACAACATCATAGTTCCCAAGAGCGGGCGGCACTTAGATACACGCTCCGCCCACTAAACACAGTACCATTAGATAGACAATTGGGAAAAAGAAATGAATACCATAACACAAATAGCAACAAACGATGGATATAAAGGAAAATCAGATGAACAATAAAATCAAGAAACGAAAAGAACAAACACCCAGCTCTCACCGACAGAAGAACAGAATCGCACGCAAACAAACACACAAATTACGAGAACTGGAACAACACAAATTGAGAAAGGGACAGAAAACAAAAGTTGGTACTCAATGACATACAACCAAAAATACACGTAGAGAATTTTCAAAAATAACCCACCAAACCAGCAATTCGATTCAAAAACAATTCGCAAAACAATAGGAAAAACTGACCCATATCAGAAATCAGGAATATACCAACTGAGATGCAGTATATGTGACGGAAGATACATAGGTCAAACCAGGAGGACATTTGACACTGGATACAAAGAACATGTAAGAGCATGGAAGTATAGGACAAACCACTCAATTTTTGGAGAACACTTACACCAACACCAACGCAAAATTACCACTGAGAGGCACAGACATGGAAATGATAAGCATTAACAACAACAAAAAACACCTCCTCACCTTACAAGAACACTACAACAGAAAAGAAACAAGTCGTAAATGATCAGAGCAATCTGGAAAAACACACACCCTTTAAACTGGTTGGCCACTTAATATAACATTAAATATACACATATAACCAAAGGCTCCATTTACCACTACCATCCCCTCCCAGATTATGTCCTATAATTACCATTCACTCCACCCCCCCCCCCCCGCCCAAACAATTAAAAACATTACATTAAAAAAGTTACACTAACTCTCTCTCTCTCTCTCTCTCTCTCACTCACACTCACACACATACACACACACACACACACACATATTCACCGTCTAACCTCCCTCACTTTCTATTGTCTCTCTCTCTCTCTCTCTCTCTCTCTCTCTGTGTCTCCTTTCCCTCCCCATCTCCCTGTTACACACACGTACACACACACAAGCGCGTCCGTGCTCACAACCTGCACGAAAACAAACGTACAGACATAAAAACGCTAATAATGTGCAGAGTGAGAAAACACGCATAACTTCAGTTCATTTTACGAAGGTGAAGTGTAAATAGCCCAAATGCAGCGCAAGGAATTCTGCAAAATGGCAAAAACTGCCAAGTGTATATGTGAATCGAAGTCTTTGGACATCAGCCGTTGCTAGCTAGGAGGGAACAAGCAGTGATTTGGAGAATACGTAAAGAAACACCGTAAGTAGCTTACAACCCAACTTTATAAGGAAAACGCTGTTTCAATTCTAAAAGTAAGAAAAATGTACAAACATATGCATCCAATTTGCAGAATTACCCCGGAAGATGCTTTATAAGTAAAAGCGAAACGCGTCTAGTACAAAATTCTCTTTAATTAAATTGCAGTTAGCTCAAGACAGAAAAACCAGTAACAACTGATTTTAACAGCTGCTGCGGAAGATGGCACTGCAGATAAACGTGACGTATCGTCTATAGTTGTAATGTACAGGAGTTGGGCAAAAGCATGAGAGCACCGAAAACATAACATTAGCATGCTTTAAACGTTGTAGGAAAACGTTGTCCTTGAAACTGGATTCCAGCCGTTTCGGAAAGGATAAGTACAGGTCCTGTATAGTTTTCAAGGGAATCTCATACTATTTTTTCCTGCGAAATAGTTGCAAATTTAGTCAACGATGATGGAGGCGGATAGCGATCAAGTGCTCCCCTCTCCAAAGTAAATCACAAAGGCTCAGTATCGTTGAGACCTGGTGACTGTGGTGTCCAGGGGAGATGCGATAACTTGTCCTCGTGCTCCTAAAGCCAGTACTGGGCGATGCGAGCTGAGTGAACAGGGGCCCTGTCGTCTTGGAACACAGCAACATCACTGAACAACAAACATTGTACTACGGGATGGACGTGATCAGCCTAAAGATCACAGTCCAGCGCAGACGTTGACACCATCTGTGACAGCATGACGTAATTACCGACCAATCAGAAGCCTTCTTTGCGCTATATAAGGTCACCACAGCACCAGTTCTGAGAGTAAGTTGCTACTGACGAAGACGATGGTGGTAATCGTCGAAAGCTCGAGGTTTTACCTCGCATTACGCGGCAGGAAGATCGAGAATGTTTTATACAACATGCCGTCGCGAAAGACTTCGTTCTAAAATAACAGTACTATTGCCTCGGTTCCAAGGCTGTTATTCGTTTTTGTCCTAGCAACCTGTAAGGGATTTTACACATTTTGCATATTTCGTTTAGTGATGTTACTTCAGGTTACAGTGCTCCTCCAGTCTAGCTCGTCCCGCGACCGCGCCGCCGGACTTCACACGTTCCTTTTTTCTAGCCAGGAAAACTCTGATGACCGCCGCTCCCTATAGCTCGGCCCGCCTGTCCACATCCGAGCTGACAGCTGTCCACCACAACAACGCGTCTCGCCGGACCCACAGCCGTGCTGTCAATTTCAAACTACGGTCGAGCCAGCTGTCTGTAATGTCACATGACGGCTCTGGAAGGTGTGACAGTGCCGCCGTTCTTTTTACGAAATACGTCTGCGCTGATGAACTTTTAATGCTGTTATCTTTTTTAAATTTTTTTTTCTTTTTCTTTTTTTTTTTTGCTTCTGTATATGAGGGAAAAATTTCTAGTACTGAGTTGCGAGACTGTTAGTACAGCACAGTTTCCGACCTGTCGTGTTAAACTGAACAACTAGCTGTTCCCTGCCACGCGTTGCTGTGGCTCAGTGTGTTTAAATAGGAAAGACACGAAAGAGAAAGCACACGTTTCCAGTATGTATGGCTATTGGTTGTATATCCTAGTCTCCTTCTCCCTGTTGTCTCTGTTCGTCTCTTCCTCCCTCTCTCTCTGTCCTCCTCCTTCCCCCACTCACTGCCCATCTCCTCCTCCCCCTTTCTTTGTCCGTCTCATCATCCTTTCCTCTCTCTCTGTCCATCCTCTCTTCCCCTCCCCCCTCTATAGCCTCTCTTCCCCCTCTCTCTGTCCATCACCTCATCCATTCTCTGTAGATCTTCTCCTCCTGCCTCTCTCTTCATTACCTCTTGCTCCATCTCTATCTTTCCTTCCCTCTGTCCATCACCTCCTCCCCATTTCTGTGTCCGTATTTTCCTCCCCCCCCCCCCCTCTCTTCACCTGCCCCCTCTTTCTGTTCACCGACTCCTTTCCGCTTTTGATGTCCATTTTCTCCCTACCCCTCTTTATATATATTACACCAGACACAATAAACGACAGAATAAAATTCATAAACATCATTAAGAAAAGTAAACTACATGAGAAACTGATGGACGCTGGGTAAATGTCATTAAGATCCCCTTAGTTAGAAATCGCAGGTTTATTCGAAACCTCAAATAGGTAAAATCTTTATTGGAATTTTTAGGCATGGACTATAATCTCAAAAAATAATTTGTTCAAGTGAAAAGGGTGGCGTGTCTTATGTGGTTATAGCTAATGTAATGGATCTTTTCTGTAGTACGTTGTCATTAGTTGTCTACAAATTATTATTATTGCGTACTTGCCGGTAGGGTAGTAATTCTGTTAATATGAAGCTGTTTGCAAAAGTGGTGTACGCTATGTGTTTCCACTTTGAAGTGCTTTAGGTTTTCAGAGTGTATTATGCTACACTTCATGCTTCTCTTTTTCTCTCTTGTACTAAATGACAATCATTGAAGGTTAATTGTCGTACGTCTGCACAACTTTAAATAAATACAGCGAAAGAAAGTGTTCATAACTTGCTCTTCACCTTAGTTGAACGCGAGGAAACCATTCTTCCTTCAGAGCTGGGCCTTATGAAGCATTTTGTAAAGGCTCTTGTTAAGATTACATCACGCTTTGCATACATAGCAAAAAATGCCTCAGCTGACTACGAAAAAACTAAAAGCTGGAATATTTGACGGTCCATAAATAAGGCAACTCATTAAAGATCATGATTTCGTAAATTATATGTATGAGGCTGAAAGAAAAACCTTGATTTCATTTTTTACATCTGTCGGCAATTTTCTCGCAAACGGAAATCTAGAATCTACGTTCAGCTAGTAAGCAGATGCTTGGACGCTAGCCAATATTTTACTAAGTTTTGGCTTTAAGAAACTTATTTTAACGATTACTCGTCATAATCTTTGCTGTAAAAGGAATTTATCAGTGCGTTTTCGTTCATCTCTCTTTCTTGTCGTGTTATTAAGTCGAATGGTCTGTTTTCGTGAGTATGCTTACGTCGTTCATCAAAATCTCAGCAGTGTGTTTACATTTAATGGCATGCAAACAGTTGCAGCTGTAGCGAGTCTCAAGTACTGACAAGTCATTTGTGTTCTGTATTCGGTTATTAAATTTAGTGGTTTTCAATCGTTCGTGTGTTTACATTTAGCGCGGTTCTAAAGCTAAGTACTGACAAACGTGTTTGTGCACAGTGTTTTGTTATTAAATTTAGTAGTATTTTTCAACGTAGTCTCGTACTGTTGAATAAACTTTCGGAAAATTTCGCTCACTGAGTTTTATAACGTTGCAAGCCGTCGCTTGCTTTAATCATAAATGTATGTCCAAGTGTTGTATTATCTTCTCTATAACCTTCAAATCGTGAGCTACACCCTTAATTTTTATACATGAAATTAGTAATTTACTCTGGCACTTCTGCTGCCCATGTCTGCGGTCACTTTCAAATCTCAAATTAATAATCAAGTTAACTAATTTAATAAGATTGAAACTTGAATTGCTGGTGAACCCATGTATCAGTACAATAAAATACAAACACTGAATAGTTGAGGGAATATGAATCAGAACAGTGACGTATTTAATTTTACAAAAATAATGAAGAGCTATAATGAGCTGATAAATCTTACAAAAAATGACAAACACAAATGAGTAAAGCCATGGTGACTGATTGGCAAAACATTCGTTGGGGTAGAAGCTATATAATTTCTTCCCTGAATTAACCCCTTTTACAGAGCAATCTGCCTTTGTTTACATGAATCCAATGTTAGGCGTTATTCTACTCAAATGACATCAACTACGACCAAGTACACCACAAACTATGTACTTTTCCGGGTCAATATTATGTAAAAATCAACACCTACTTCTTTCAAGCACTGTTTATAATGTATATGTTTTACAAATTTTTTGTTGATATCAGGTAATGCAGTACACTTTCTAAACAAATTAGAAGTATTTTGCATATTTTTGAACCTGCTTAGGTTTATTAAAAAAAATTACGAAGAAATTGACGCAACTTTTTTTTCCAAAATGCTTCCTCAAATTTGCTTCTTTGGTAACTTGAAGAGCAAATCTTTCAGCTTCATGCAGCCGTTGTCTGTCACATGCAAGCAATTGATCTTCCATATTAGAGCCACCTTTTATGCCAAAATTGCTCAGGACTTCCAACCTTCCTATCACTCCATCATTGAAACATATCACTGCATCTAGTATACCAACTTTTAATGTATTTAGTCCTACAAAAACATTCTTGGGTAATCTTTCCTATATGCACTGGTTGAAGCTTTCATTTGTATTCTGAGTGCCCCCATGAAAACATTTACTAAGCAAAACAGGATAACTCAGGTCTCTAAAAATTGGTTTTATTTCATTCATAACAGGCTCAGTAAGAGAATGCCTATGATGGTGTATTTGACCACTCTCTTTTGCTTTTTGGTAGCTACACCAAGAATCTGCTCCTTTAGGACAAAGTCCGTGAACAGGGTGGTCATCTGTGGACAACTTATAAAAATAGGTGGCCCATACAGCTTTTCTCATTGCTGTAACATCATTCAGAGGTGCAGTTCGTCTAATGGCCAGTCCATAATAACTCTGAAGAAGGTCTATTTCAGTTTCTGTCAATCTGCCTCGGCCAGATAAAGATTTTCCATCAGATAGCCACTTTGCATTCATTTCTCTTCCTAGCTTCCTCAATCTAGCACTCATTCTCTTTTGCGCATGTCCACAGTACTCCAGTTTTGTTACCAAGCTATCACCATAAACATTGAACTCATTAATTTTATTGAAAGATTTAGAGTCCCCATTGCCTAAGTACTTCGTATGTCTAACGTTATAAACGGGCAGCAACCTCTGAAATATTTTTAGAACTCCATCACACTCCATACCTCCACTACAACCATAATAATTCTTAGAACACTGATGTTCAATATGTCATCAGTGTTACCATGGCATGCGTGGTAGTACTTAGATAAGCACTCAACACCAACAGCTTTTCCATTCTCCAGAGGAACGATGTCCTCGACGTTGCCATGTCCCATCAAGCGGAACAGCAATGTCCCTGGTTGCACTATTATTTACAGTTTCTTCTACTACACTTTTCATAGATGCTTTAGACACAGCCGTCAAGACACCTAAAAGTATTTTTATGTCGTTGCTGAATCTACTGGGAGGAGGACAAAATGTTTGAGCAGCCTTTTTTCCTTTTCCTATTGCACGCAATGCATACACTAACTTCAAATTCACATCATATGAATAATGCGCAATGTTCTAAGTCATTTTAGAGGTAGATTTAGTGCAGGATCTTCATAGAACAACTAATTTTGACGCTAAACCCTTCCTGCTGCTTTGCTGTTCAGTTATTTCCAGACAGCCTACACCATCTCATTGTTTACATTTCGCCACTTCCTTTATCAAAGAAAATGAGATGTCCACATCAAGAACAACAATCCACTACAGACAGCGTCATTGTTAACACAAAAATTTGAATCACCAGGAGGCGTCCCATGTGGGTGTTTCTTCCCTGAGCAACTGATACATAGATTACTATCAACAGCGTGGTTCGCTTTGTTTGTGAACTGGTTACCAAGGAATTTCCTTTTATTGAATTTCTTGATGCGTGGCATAGTTCGTGTTTATTGCACACTAAGGTTTATGTACTTGCACGAATATATGTAGCACTTGGGAAACAAACATTTAGTAAGACGTGAACAAACTTCTCCAGCGAAACAAAAGTAAATACTAGCAAAGATAATCATTTACAGACAGTAGAAACCTGCACTGTTACTAACATATACAATGTATCATACGTATAATCGCTGAAAACTGAAAGTTCACGGTTCTTTTCGAAATAATATTGGTTTCTGTAACAGAATTAAATGGGGCATGGTGGCATACATTAATTTTAATATTTGATGTATGTAGGTCATTTTTCATTTGAAAACCTATAATATATATATATATATATATATATATATATATATATATATATATATATATATATATCAATGTAATCAGAAAAGACTATAGAATTTGATAAGTTCATAAAAAAATTTCGATTTTTTCCACCACTTTTAAGTACCCTGCATCCTTAACCGTACGCCGGTGCAACAATACTTTACCCTTTCACCTCGATTCAGGCGGCAACAGAAAACGGCACGCTGTGAGAGAGGAGCGGCGCGCTGCGGCGGCTGTAATGTTCTGACGCATACACGAAAATTTGAAAACTACGCGAAATGGTGTCCGGATTATTAGAAAGCGGGGAACTTCCCTGTCAGAGCCCTGAAATCCCAGCAGATCTGAGAGTGATGTGCACCCGTTCACTGGCCTGGCCGAACCAAATTGACTCACATGCACGACGGTGTGTGCTGGAATTGTAAACGTCAGGTGGCCCACTCAGGACGAATAAGTTCACCGTCGAGACATACGATATGCGTGAGATGATGCGCAGTTCCACTGTGGGTACAGCTGGAAACTGCCACTGGCTCTCAGCCCACCACAAGAGACAGACCACAAGCCTCACGCGCTAAGGACAGACTGGAAGCTCTCCACCAAGGTAGGACCAGAAGACGAAGAAGCCAAAGAATCACAACCACTTTCCACCAAGCTTCGGTACGGAAGCCGAATTAGGAAAAACGAAACCGGCTCCACATTGTACAAAATAGCCGAATTACAGTCTGCACATTGAATCTCCCCTCTTGACTGTTCTGTTGGTCTCGTAGCCAATCCAGGCACAGCACTGGGGTTCCCACACTGGGGGAGCAAGCCTCTGCTTTGCATATCCTGAGAGGAGCCAATCAGCGACTCAAAATCTCTTTTGTCTGAAGAAAGAAGATTTTAGATTAGAGAGGCGCCGTTCTCATGGTAAGCATGGTCACATTTCGGCAAAAAACGTCTACCTAGATGCGACCACAGTCCATCATTTATGGAGAGATTTAATCTTTCCAGACCGACCATTTCCAATTTCTGAAAGAAGGCTGTTAAGCGTCCCAGACAGTCGTTCCAGTGAAATACATGTTTCTGCCGCTCGTTAAAAGAACCTGGCGACTTCTTGGCCTCAGGGGAGTTACAGTTTCGCCTCCAATAAACACGTGCACTAGCTGTTCTGTCCATATCGTCCCACCTTCTAAAATGAGAATGCTCGGAGTTTTATGACCTTCCCAACATTTTCACAAAAGATTACATTATTCTCTCTTAAATGGCTTCCTCCACCGACTTCCCACTAAATGGCCACTTTCGCGACAGACTGTCATCTGGCCCAGGTAAAATGTTTTGCGAACCAACGCCCTCCTGCTCTGACTCTAGGTAGAAAGAGGGGAGTGCCATGGCTTGAACTCCCTCTGAAAGAACGATCCACAGAGCGCTGCTGCCCAGAATTACTCGGACAGTTAGGTCACTGGACTCAGCATTTATGGCTCGCAATCCATATCTCTCCCTGTTCTTTGGCGCCCTCACTATGGACCCTTGGGTGTAAGTTCTCCACAGGCTACACATGCATTTATACGAACGTTCTGCCCCCAATTTCCCCATGTAAAAAAGTCATAAACTACACATACCAAATGTAGTACCTAAAATATTAATATTAATCCGATTGGCAGTGTTCTTAAAGTCAGAGAGTGGCGTGCCGCCTCTCAACGTTAATTGTGGGTTGTCGTCATTTATTAAATTTAGTGCAGTAGTTTTCAGTCGGTGTTCTTTGCTGTTTCTAGTGAAATATTTCCGTAAATACTTTTGCTCTCTGTGTTTAGTTTCATTGAGTGTTTTAAAGTACGCTTGAATTTTTTGTTTTCGACAAGAAATTGTGTGAAGTTTTTTTTTTAGTATTGGTATTAGTTCTGGTTTAGTAGTATTAACAGAAGTAGCTGCTTCCTTAGAAGAGAGCGAAATTCAAGATCAGTGTTGTTAGTTCTTTAAATCGTTCTACTGTAGTAACTGAGCTTGGTTAAAATAGGCGTATAGCTTTTTCAGTAATTGTTGATAATATACGATAAATGAGAAGTGTGGGCTTTATTGCAGGTTTGTGAGTAGTGGGTTAAGGTGTGAGATTTGTTCAAAGTGGGGAAACCAGTGGGCATTCTAGAGAGATCTTCTCATGAAAATGCCGAAGTTGTAGCAGAAATGAGTTAATAGAGTAGCAGGAGTGTAAGATCTGTGCCCTTCACGTGCAGTTACAAAACACAAAAGAGGAACTAGTTAAGATGAAGAGGGTGGTGGGCACTGGGGAATGGGAACCGTTAAATGTGCAGTTTGATTTTAGAAGTGGTTTAACAACTGAAAATGGATTTAATAGAAAGGTTTCGAACGCTAGGCATCTTTTTTGATTTAACTAAGGTGTTTGATTGTGTTCATAACAAATTAGTGCTCCAGAAGTTGGATCATTATGACATATGGAGAGTAGCTCATAAGTGGTTCGCCTGTTACTTTTGGAACAGACAGCAAAAGATCATTCTCCACAGTATTGACAATGACTATGGTGTAGGGTCTGAGTGGTGCATGGTTCAATGAGGGATGCCTCGGATCACTGCTGGGGACACTACTTTTCTTTATTTATATAAATGATATGCCTTCTAGTATTACACGTCATTCTAAAATATTTCTGTTTGTTGATAACTCTAGCTTGGTAGTAAAAGATGTTGTGTGCAACATTGTCACTGTTTCAAATAGTGCGGTTCAGGATATAAGTTCATCGCTTGTAGAAATTAAACTGAAGCTAAATCACAGTAAGACTCAGTTTTTATAATTTGTAAAACACAATTCCACGAAACCTGTCGTCCTAAGTACACAGAATGGCCATATAATTCGTGCACTGAACAGTTCAATTTCTAGGTGTTCGGATAAATAGTAAACTGTTGTGCAAAGCCCATGTTCACGATCTTGCTCAAACAAGGCAACTTTTAGTATTAGAACTCTATCTGAAGTAAGTCTACTTTGCTTATCTTCATTCGCTTATGACATATAGTATTATACACTCCTGGAAATGGAAAAAAGAACACATTGACACCGGTGTGTCAGACCCACCATACTTGCTCCGGACACTGCGAGAGGGCTGTACAAGCAATGATCACACGCACGGCACAGCGGACACACCAGGAACCGCGGTGTTGGCCGTCGAATGGCGCTAGCTGCGCAGCATTTGTGCACCGCCGCCGTCAGTGTCAGCCAGTTTGCCGTGGCATACGGAGCTCCATCGCAGTCTTTAACACTGGTAGCATGCCGCGACAGCGTGGACGTGAACCGTATGTGCAGTTGACGGACTTTGAGCGAGGGCGTATAATGGGCATGCGGGAGGCCGGGTGGACGTACCGCCGAATTGCTCAACACGTGGGGCGTGAGGTCTCCACAGTACATCGATGTTGTCGCCAGTGGTCGGCGGAAGGTGCACGTGCCCGTCGACCTGGGACCGGACCGCAGCGACGCACGGATGCACGCCAAGACCGTAGGATCCTACGCAGTGCCGTAGGGGACCGCACCGCCACTTCCCAGCAAATTAGGGACACTGTTGCTCCTGGGGTATCGGCGGGGACCATTCGCAACCGTCTCCATGAAGCTGGGCTACGGTCCCGCACACCGTTAGGCCGTCTTCCGCTCACGCCCCAACATCGTGCAGCCCGCCTCCAGTGGTGTCGCGACAGGCGTGAATGGAGGGACGAATGGAGACGTGTCGTCTTCAGCGATGAGAGTCGCTTCTGCCTTGGTGCCAATGATGGTCGTATGCGTGTTTGGCACCACAATCAGGACTGCATACGACCGAGGCACACAGGGCCAACACCCGGCATCATGGTGTGGGGAGCGATCTCCTACACTGGCCGTACACCACTGGTGACCGTCGAGGGGACACTGAATTGTGCACGGTACATCCAAACCGTCATCGAACCCATCGTTCTACCATTCCTAGACCGGCAAGGGAACTTGCTGTTCCAACAGGACAATGCACGTCCGCATGTATCCCGTGCCACCCAACGTGCTCTAGAAGGTGTAAGTCAACTACCCTGGCCAGCAAGATCTCCGGATCTGTCCCCCATTGAGCATGTTTGGGACTGGATGAAGCGTCGTCTCACGCGGTCTGCACGTCCAGCACGAACGCTGGTCCAACTGAGGCGCCAGGTGGAAATGGCATGGAAAGCCGTTCCACAGGACTACATCCAGCATCTCTACGATCGTCTCCATGGGAGAATAGTAGCCTGCATTGCTGCGGAAGGTGGATATACACTGTACTAGTGCCGACATTGTGCATCCTCTGTTGCCTGTGTCTATGTGCCTGTGGTTCTGTCAGTGTGATCATGTGATGTATCTGACCTCAGGAATGTGTCAAAAAAGTTTCCCCTTCCTGGGACAATGAATTCACGGTGTTCTTATTTCAATTTCCAGGAGTGTAATTTGAGGTAACTCTCCCCATTCTCAAAGGATATTTTTGGCTCAGAAACGGGCGGTTAGGGCAATAAGTGGTGTAAGTTCGCGAACCTCTTCTCGACGCCCATTCATTAGTCTGGGTACAACAGAAAGATTCATATACAGGGTGTTTCAAAAATGACCGGTATATTTGAAACGGCAATAAAAACTAAACGAGCAGCGATAGAAATACACCGTTTGTTGCAATATGCTTGGGACAACAGTACATTTTCAGGCAGACAAACTTTCGAAATTACAGTAGTTACAATTTTCAACAACAGATGGCGCTGCGGTCTGGGAAACTCTATAGTACGATATTTTCCACATATCCACCATGCGTAGCAATAATATGGAGTAGTCTCTGAATGAAATTACCCGAAACCTTTGACAACGTGTCTGGCGGAATGGCTTCACATGCAGATGAGATGTACTGCTTCAGCTGTTCAATTGTTTCTGGATTCTGGCGGTACACCTGGTCTTTCAAGTGTCCCCAAAGAAAGAAGTCACAGGGGTTCATGTCTGGCGAATAGGGAGGCCAATACACGCCGCCTCCTGTATGTTTCGGATAGCCCAAAGCAATCACACGATCATCGAAATATTCATTCAGGAAATTAAAGACGTCGGCCGTGCGATGTGGCCGGGCACCATCTTGCATAAACCACGAGGTGCTCGCAGTGTCGTCTAAGGCAGTTTGTACCGCCACAAATTCACGAAGAATGTCCAGATAGCGTGATGCAGTAATCGTTTCGGATCTGAAAAATGGGCCAATGATTCCTTTGGAAGAAATGGCGGCCCAGACCAGTACTTTTTGAGGATGCAGGGACGATGGGACTGCAACATGGGGCTTTTCGGTTCCCCATATGCGCCAGTTCTGTTTATTGACGAAGCCGTCCAGGTAAAAATAAGCTTCGTCAGTAAACCAAATGCTGCCCACATGCATATCGCCGTCATCAATCCTGTGAACTATATCGTTAGCGAATGTCTCTCGTGCAGCAATGGTAGCGGCGCTGAGGGGTTGCCGCGTTTGAATTTTGTATGGATAGAGGTGTAAACTCTGGCGCATGAGACGATACGTGGACGTTGGCGTCATTTGGACCGCAGCTGCAACACGGCGAACGGAAACCCGAGGCCGCTGTTGGATCACCTGCTGCACTAGCTGCACGTTGCCCTCTGTGGTTGCCGTACGCGGTCGCCCTACCTTTCCAGCACGTTCATCCGTCACGTTCCCCGTCCGTTGAAATTTTTCAAACAAGTGCTTTATTGTATCGCTTTTCGGTCCTTTGGTTACATTAAACCTCCGCTGAAAACTTCGTCTTGTTGCAACAACACTGTGTTCTAGGCGGTGGAATTCCAACAACAGAAAAATCCTCTGTTCTAAGGAATAAACCATGTTGTCTACAGCACACTTGCACGTTGTGAACAGCACACGCTTACAGCAGAAAGACGACGTACAGAATGGCGCACCCACAGACTGCGTTGTCTTCTATATCTTTCACATCACTTGCAGCGCCATCTGTTGTTGAAAATTGTAACTACTGTAATTTCGAAAGTTTGCCCGCCTGAAAATGTACTGTTGTCCCAAGCATATTGCAACAAACGGTGTATTTCTATCGCTGCTCGTTTAGTTTTTATTGCCGTTTCAAATATGCCGGTCATTTTTGAAACACCCTGTATTTCTTAGGATGAAAGTAAGGAAATTAGAAATGTGGGGGCCTATGTCTTTGGAATGAAAGAATATGTTTGCATCAACAATAGAGAGTATTTTAAAGTTTTAACCAAGTATTTTGATAAATTAGTAAACTGTAAAAAACTGAAAGATTAAAATCATAAAACTTAAGGAAATTCAAGAAATAACGCATTCGTCATATGAAGAAACCAGAAATAATTTGTAAATCTATCCACAGTTTTAAAGTATCAGATCGTACAATTCTTAAAATTCAGTAGAAGTTTGCAATAATTAGGCTAATAGTTAAATTCTGGGGAGTAGGAAAATATCAAACTCTATAGTCAACGTTCTTACTGCCTGTAACATAAAAATTCTTTCTCAGTCATCGCACAGGATAAATGAGGGGAAGGTGAATGAATAATCAGGAGAATATCAAGTGGGATTTAGAAGATACCAATTCTGAGTATAAGAAACGACTATTTCTCTTTAAGATTATATGAAAGTGCTAAAAGTCTCGATAATAATAGTGTGAAATGTATATCTTGAAGTGGCTTATTATCGCTATCAGGCTACCTTCCTAACCTAATATCAAAATAGAATACAAATAATTTTGAGAAAATGTTACATTACAATTGATTTTTTAGCATTTGTAAGTAATCTAGTAGTGCTGACAGAGTAAATATTCTCCAAAAACATTTCCAAGTAGTAGTTAAACAAATCACAGAAAGACAGGACGATAAATCTCGCTCGCAAATACAGACGTTATGAGTAATAACAATTAAAGACTGGAACTGGAAAAATGAGAAAACGGATAACTTTAAGAATCTCTAATAAATCTTCCAGTCTAAAAGTGGGAAACAAAGTGATAAGATTTATAGATTTATATGACAAACAACAGAACAAAAAAAAAATAGTTGCACATGTCGGATTACGAAGTCATGTCATTCTTATTAAATTTTTTTCTGAATATTAATTTCGTCATCGCGTTGTTACACAGACCAATGTACCTGCCAAAGTTGCAAGTGACCTCCGTCAGGGCGGTAAATACACTGCCTGAGAAAAAAATATAAAAAAAAAAAATTTTTTAAATTGAAGTACCCATAAAGGAATGAGGAAACGAAATGAAACTTTACGAGTTGAGGGGGTATATGGTGTTATTTCACCGGTGCAAAATCATATCAAATTTACGAACAACTTGGTAGTATAAGCCACTTATCTTTATAATATCGCACCTCCACTGGCCTGGATACATGCAATGATTCGGGTGGGCTGGCTCTCCTGAGGCAAGCTGGCTCACAGCTGTTGTAGCTGGTCCTCGATACCCGGTGTACTGGCATTGCAACGGAGTTAACGTCCGAGCTGGTCGCACACACATTCTATGGGCACAGACCTGAGGATCTAGCTGGCCACTGAAGTACTCAACATCATGCAGACAGTTCATGGGGACACAAGCTACGTGTGGACGACAATCTTCCTGTTGAAAAATGGCACCACGACTGTGTCACATGAGAGATAACACATGAGGTCGTGTCGTGAACTGTAGTCATACCGGATGGCTTCCCACACCATGATGCCAGGAGTGAAACCGCTGAGTTTTTCCGAAACATCGTAAGAATGGGACCTCACCCAAGATCGTCGTCATACCTGCAGAATATGGTTATCAGCGGTAATCCAGAACAGACATGCATCGCTGGATACAATAGGATTCCAGTTATCAGCAGTCGACGTTCTCTGGACACGTCACCACTCCCCATCCAGCAGTTTCTTTTGTGGTGTTAACGGAGTCTGCGCATGGGATGGTAATTCCCTAGATCGTTGCAGAGTGTTTCAGGAAGGTTCAGTATATATTCTCATATCCCAGACGCAGGTATGAAAGGGCTATGTCGTGGCTGATGCACAATACGACGATGCTTCGTTGAGATGGTGAGAGGAGATCGTCCGGAAGCTGGACGACTATGCTGCCTGATGTTCCGATGCAGTCCTACACTGGGAACTGTCACTTCCGAGTGCCCTCTTAATCTTGATAGTGCAAGATCCACTATGAGGCTATTTCAAACTCTGGTAGGTGTCCATAATGCGGTCTCATATGAGTGACCTCCACGGTGACCATACATCTGACACTGTTTACGCACCTTATATACCGTACCAGAGCCGGTAACTACGCTAAACATGAAGATCACTACTGCACTCTAGTGACCGTTTAACCTGTCATAGATAATTACTAAACAGTTACCTACTCGCCGATGATATCTACAAAGTTACATTGACATCCAACTGTGACTTCTGGGTGCTTCAATCTTTTTTTTTTTCTTTTTCAGGCAGTGTACAACATCCAGATGAGAATTACTTGCAGAAGAGACCACTATGAAAAAATAACAATATTACGACCCACCCAGACATTTGAAGAAACTCTATTTAAATTGAAGAAACATGTGTACAAAAACCAGTCTGTGAATGGATAATTAAAACTAACGATATACAAACAACAACAACAACACACAATAGACAAATCTGATTGGAATAGATGATATTTCAGAAACATTTTTTGAACCTATAAAGGGAAATGAAGATGTTAGGCAACGCGAAAGTAAGATCATGGGGAAGGTACTAGGGGGCTGCTCACAATATACTCCAAAATTCCACAATGTTACAGGAGAAATGAAAAAAGTTTTCCAGAGAAAATTAAAAGCATATAAAAGGAACAACAGTAAAAAGAGACAGTTATAATACTTTCCACGATGAATATACACTCATGTTCAGAAAAAGAAAACAGAACACCTTGAACGACTAAAGACAGTATGTCCATACTCACAGGACACGTACATTAGTATGTTCTGCAGGAATGATTAACATTTCAGTCACCTCAGTTCAGCAAGTGTCCTGTTGCTTAGTAGGCACAGGGTCCATCATGGGCCCTGATAACTAGTTCCACGCGTGATGCCATCTACGCTTATAAGGCGCGAATGGCGTCCTGTGGTATAGCTATCCGCTCTGCATTCACATCGTTCCAAAGTTCATCTGTGGTGGTTGGCATTAGCTCGCACCGCTGTATCCATCGTTTCACCATATCCCACACGTTTTCGATTGGTGACAAGTCTGGTGACCTGGCGGGCCAGAGCAAAACGCTGATATCCTGTGGCACCAAGAAGGCACGTGCTCGTGCAGCAACATGTGGTCGTCCATTGTCTTGCTGAAAAAGGGTGTCTGGCATGTTGTGCAAAAAGGGTAAGGCTAGAGGTCCCAGGATGTCGTTCACGTAGGCCACATTAGCCGCAGTGTCCTGGATATGAACAAACTGTGATTTGTGGTTGTACACACTAGCACCTGCGCCGTAAGGCCTTTAGATGGCGCTGTATGTCTTGAGCAAATGCAGTCGCTGTGATACTGCTCCCCCTGTCTGTGGCGAATTAAAATGCACCCTTTATTTTCGAAGAAACGGAACCTGGATTCCTTCGAAAACACTATCTGATGCCATTCATGTCACCAGTGATGTCGTTCCATACGCTATTACCGTCTAGCGTGTTTCTGTACATCCGTCAAAGGTAGGTTGAGAGGTGGACGATGCGCACGTAACAGACGCCGTAGTAGACGGCTACGAACTGTCACCCCTGGTAGCGTTCCATGTGTTACACTGTTTCACAGCTGCGGCAGAGCCGAGGAGGAAGCAGATCTGTCCTGCAATGCCATTCGGATGAGATAGCGGTCTTCTCTGGGGGTGGTCTGAGTGGTGCGACCTGACCCATCTCGTCATGTTCTACGGCCTTTTGTGAACCATTCTCCACACACCCTTTGCACTGTCGAAAGACTTCGTCTCACACGTGCAGCAATTTACCGGATGGATGCGTCACATTCTCTCATGCCAATAATCCGATCCCTTTCAGGCTCACTGATTTGATGGTACAATTCACGCATACGTCTGGGAGGCATCCTGCATGACTGCTCAAGTCGCACTGATCAATTACCTTCGGTTTGTAGCGACAAAAAGAGCCGCAAGCGCAGTTTACCGGTAGGTAGTGTTGCGCCGCGATAGCTATGTATACCTTGACCCCGCTGGCCGACATGGTTCAAATGCTAATCATTTCAGCAGAACATACTAAGCACACGTCCTGTGAATATGAACGTCCTATCTCTAGTCGTTCAAGGTGTTCTCTTATTTCTGAACATGTCCTTCACAATGATCACTCAACACACAGACGAAGTTACGTTCATAGTAAAGTCTACGAAGGCGAAAAGAAAACTATGTAATAGTTCGAGAAACTGAAAGTTGACTGTTACAGGCTTTGGAAAGGGCTTGGATAAAATGAATATAAATAAGAGTGGGAGTAGAGGCATTAAAAATATAGCCACAAAATTAACAAAGATATTTTCAAGGTAATAGAGAACAATGATTCCAAGGAAGGAAGGAATCGTATGAATAGATGATGATGTGTTGGTGACTTAGCTGCTCTAAAGTGCTCCTTACTTAGCCTTTAACTAATAAGAAGAAAGAAGACGTTTATAGACTTGTAATAAGTGACGCAGTACGTACCTCCGTAATCAGGGCGAATCCTTCTGTCGTACTTGCTCTTGTCCAACAACGTGTCCAGCAACGACGTGAAATTCTTCGAGAGAGAGCGGTAGTCCTTCAGCACAGACGCCGAAGAGTCTGGAGCCGCCAACAGGCACAAAGTGACAATTACGAGGCAGAACCGCTCCATTGTGACCGGCTGTTCCAACACACCACCCACGCCTCGTGAAGCCTGCTGGATTCAGTTCATAACGTGGCCGGGTACGTGGGGAGAGCCGAACAGGCGAGGAACTGTCGCGACCAGAGTTTGTAGCTTGGGCAGCTGTGTGGGCCACGTGCGATGACTGGGCCGGCCGGCGACTGCCCGCCCAGGCACACTGGCGCCGAAATAAGAGCGGCCGGCGGGCAGCTGCAGCGAACATCCCCAAATCTCTGCGGTGGGCGCCCGCCTGTATAAATACACCGCCGGCACGTATTTATAGGCAGTGCAGGGCGCGGCAGCAGGAGGAACAAGAAGGCGCGCGTAAGAGGCGGCTGTTAGCGTTGGGTAACGCGGCGCGGAGGCTGCCAGCGATCTGGGCCTCGGCGCTCCCCCCCACGCGCGCTGACCACAACAGGTGCGCGTCCCGCCAGATGTGGATCCATTCACGAGAGGCCGCCTCCCGCCTGGGCCGCTGAGCTACGAGCTAAGCGGCAACGGCATTCCTCCACGAAAGTATCACCTATCCGCAGTTTAGGAACATGAAGACCATGAATGGTTGTAAATGGGCTCCAAGTAGCCAAAACTAACCATTTCCAGTCAATGATCTGTTCATTCAACCAGAGAACCCAGTTCATTCCATGTTGCTTACATCATTATGGGTCACTACCAGCTTCCATAGCGTCTCGTTGACAACTTGGGTCCATAGCTTCGTGGGGTCTGAACCACATTCTGACCCTACTGTGAGCAACTGTAATCGGACCTCAGTTGACCAGGCGACGGATTTTCAGGCGCTTAGGGTCCGAACGATACGGTCACGAGCCCAGGAGAGCTGCAGGCAATGTCGAGTTCTTAGCAAAGGCACTCGCGTCGGTCGTCTGCTGCCATAGCCCATTAACTCCAAATTTCCCTACACTGTCCTAACGGACGCGTTCGTCGTATGTCCCACATTGATTTCTGCGGTTATTTCAGGCACTCTTGCTTATCTTAGTACTAAAAACTCAATGCAGTTGCCACTGCGCTCGATCGTAAAGTAAAGGTCGTCGGCCACTGTGTTGTCAGTGGTGAGAGGTAATGCCTGAAATCTGATATTCTCGGCACACTCTTGACACTTTGGATCTCGGAATATTGAATTCTCTATGATTTCCGAAACTGAGTGCTCCATGCGCCTAGTTCCAACTACCATACCGCGTTCAAAACCTGTTAATTCCCGTCATGCGGCCATAATCAAGACGTATATCTTTTCACATGAATCACCCGAATACACTGATCTCTTATAGCTCGTGTATGCGATACTACCGCCATCTGTTTATGTGCATATCCCTATCCCATGACGTTTGCCACCTCAATGTATTAACACCTTGTTGAAGGAGCCGGGCCGAAGTGGCCGTGCGGTTAAAGGCGCTGCAGTCTGTAACCGCGAGACCGCTACGGTCGCAGGTTCGAATCCTGCCTCGGGCATGGATGTTTGTGATGTCTTTAGGTTAGTTAGGTTTAACTAGTTCTAGGTTCTAGGGGACTAATGACCTCAGCAGTTGAGTCCCATAGTGCTCAGAGCCATTTGAACCATTTTGAAGGAGCCAACTGGGTTGAGGCTTCACATTTGCCAGCATACAGAAATTGAAAGGCATGTACAATTTCATAGAGAAGTTCATTCAGGGCAGAATCGGTAAGCCACACAGGCAAAATCGCCGTGAGCATTGAGGCAATCATTCCACCGACACATTAGGTTCCCTTTTGGTAAAACACGGTGTCCAGCTGACTGGAGAGGCTGGCAGGTATCATCGACCTTCCAAGGACTTTTTTGAGGGACAGAAGTCATGAAGATCGAATGGGGAGAGAATTACACGGCACATACTCTTGTTCACTAAGCAGTTAACCCGTGTACCTGCGTTTTTTGGTCTTCAGTCATATTGCTTGGTTAAATTCATGTCCATGTGTTCTAATCTCCATCTGTAATAAACTGATTTGATCTGTAATCTTGATTCATTTGGTAAATAGTCTCCTTGGCACTAATTAAATATATTACTGTCTTGTATCATTTTTGTTAAATAAATTAATCAGTTACGCACAGTTCAATTAATTCCTGTGAGCTTATGGAAGTTTCGTCACATCACAAACGACCGGCATCCAGTACTATCTTGATGATATATTTTACATTGATAACGTCAGTCAACGAAATTATACAATGACAATACTCTTCGTTAATGACCATTTTTATATGGCTGACACCGATGACACCCTTCAAAAAGCCCTTTATTTATTATAAATTACTGCGAAAGCTATAATTTAACAAACTTGGCCGAAAAAAACAAAATCATAGTTTTTAAATGTCAATAAATAGCAATAAACGACGGTAAAATGGGGTGAATGATTTCAGCTTCTTAGGGAGATACCACATCCATCACATGCCGAAAAAAAATTGGAAGATTCAGTTATATTAATGGGACATATACAGAAAAGTGAATATAAACTGAAGAAAGAAAACATAATAAAGTTCTACAAAACAGTTGTAATACCATTTATACTTTATAGCAGTGAGACTTGGACAACGACAGCTGGAAAGGAACGAAGAACATAAGCCGCGGAAATGGGGCTTTTGCGATGTGCAACCGGCTGTGGACTATCGGATATGATACGGAGTACAACAATAAGACTTAAAAGCAGAAATGAACAGATCAGGGAGTATAAAAATTAATTGAAAGATCATGTCACAAGAAAATAAAAACAGACTGCCTAAAATAGTAATGAATTATCTACCGATATGGAAAGTATTAACAGCTAGACCAAGAAAGAGGTGGAGAGGTCAAACAGCAACTAATGACAGACAACAGAGAAACTAAACAAGAGGACGTAATAGCAAATTTCTAACACTTGATGAAAGAAGAAGAAGGAATATATTTGTGGCATCAGGGCTGTGAAGATAACGACTAAATTTAGCATTTCAACAGAGACTGATCACCATTACCTATAAAGTACTTGACATATCTGTTGCTGCTGAAACCCAAACCTCCAGATGTCAGGCACTCAGATCGATACCAAACGTTGTATCTCGATAGAATATCAATGAAAACACCGATTTAGTTCGTACTGTGTGCTGTCGTCCTGTAGAATATGCGTAAACGGTAATGAAAAGTAACACTAGAACTACGGAGCTGAGGAAAAGCGCATTTGTTAGTGATTGGTGGGTTGGTAGAAAATGAAGTCGTGGGACCAAAGGTCCCGCTTTCAACATTACTGACGACAATTTTTTTTTTAACTGTTTACGCGTGAAACTGCTGTATGCGAGAACATTTTCCTCACATGTAAAAGGACTTCTCGGAGTTTGTAACAATATTCTTTTGGCAGTCTGCTTTTGCTTCGTCAGTTGAAAGTAGCACATGTCCGGCAGAAAATAACGCCTGTCTACTCAAATGTACTCTATAGGTTTACTGCTTTGAACTATCGAAGCGAAAGAGGACTGCCAAAAGGACATTGTTACAAACTCCGAGAAGTCCTTTTACATGTGAGGAAAATGTTCCCCCATATAGGAGTTTCACGTGTAAACAGTTAAAAAAAATTCGTAAGTGGGGTTCGCAGGCGGGATATTCGGTAGGACGACCTCACGCTCTACCTACTTAGCTATGCGCGATCTGAAAATAATTACTCATAGGTACACTTTTGCTCTGCTCCGTAGTTCTGGCGTTTACGCATGTTCTACTTGGCGACAGCACACAGTAACTGAGAAGTAAAGGCGCAAGTGCATTTGTCGACAAATCAGTAGTGTAATCGATGAGGAATCGGTGATGCATTGTGGTACCACTGGCTCTGAGCACTATGGGACTTGACATATGAGGTCATCAGTCGCCTAGTAGAACTACTTAACTCTAACTAACCTAAGGAAATCACACACATCCATGCCCGAGACAGGATTCGAACCTGCGACCGTAGTGGTCACGCGGTTCAGACTCAAGCGCCTAGAACAGCACGGCCACACCGGCCGGCAATGGTGGTGCCACTGACGAGAAAGCTTTAGAATTATTTAGACTGTAGAAAATGAAGCAATTGAAGTAAAAATTAATTCAGTAACTTCAGTAATTAACGAATCGACAAATTTACTCATAATTTTATGTGTGATGAGAGATCAGCCTAGTGATGATAAATAGATAACGATGATACATAGGTACCGATATTGTTTCACACATTTTCGACTGTTCCCGTTGATATTTATCAACGCCTGTAAGCAGCTAATGGTGTGGATTTCATTGTAATTTCGCACACCTTCAAGGTGAAGTTGTTCGTTAAGAGACACAAGTACCTGCAAGTATCTTCCAGAACTGCTGAAAAAAAGATACAATTACGCTGTCTAGTAAAAAATTTAACGTCAGCTTTGTCTGTCAGCTTATTCGTTTGGGATCCAGGATTTCAACAACAGCCGAAACAAGGTTCGGGCTCCACTCGATTGCCGTATTCGGGAGGACGACGGTTCAATCCCGTCTCCGGCCATCCTGATTTAGGTTTTCCGTGATTTCCCTAAATCGTTTCAGGCAAATGCCGGGATGGTTCCTTTGAAAGGGCACGGCCGATTTCCTTCCCAATCCTTCCCTAACCCGAGCCTGCGCTCCGTCTCTAATGACCTCGTTGTCGACGGGGCGTTAAACACTAACCACCACCACCACCTCGATTGCCGTGAAAAAGGCAACACGCGTTTCCGCTGTAGGTACAGTCAACACCGAACCACATGGCCCTAGAGCTTAGGCCACATGTTTTGGCTGCGTTCATTAGTCCTGAAGACAGGATGCCGGATTTTGACATGCATGCCATTTACGCGTGTTTCAATAAACTTTCCTCGATTTACAAGTCGTGTCACTTCGAATAAAATACTCGAGCTATCGATAACTGTCTCCACCATCTTTATCAGGAGTTAAAATCACTGACTGCTGGGGCTGACACAGTGGCTGCTTACACAGATGCAGTCTGGAACTTTTCAGAGAGGGCCGGAGTGGCGCACGTGCGGAAGGCAAGTTGCGCAGCTCCCAGCGAATCCGTCCCGCCGCGAGACCGAGGCCTTCGAGAAAGATTCTGGCGTGTACGTCACTAAGGTAGGCCGAACCCCATTGCTCGTCCCACGTCCGGCCATCCTGATTTAGGTTTTCTGTGCTTTCCCTAAATCGCTCCAGGCAAATGCCGGGATGGTTCCTTTCAAAGGGCACGGCCGACTTCCTTCCCCATCCTTCCCTAATCCGATGAGACCGATGACCTTGCTGTCTGGTCTCCTCCCCCAAACAAGCCAACCCAAACCCCCCTTGCTCGCTCGCACAGCTCGGCAAACAAACTGCTTTTCTGCGCCTGTTAACTCATTACTGGGTGTATACCAATGTACAAACGAGAATTGCATCTTCTACTGGAATCCACTATTATGGAGTTTTGCTGTTTAGTTGTCCTACAACGATATGAAGTCCAGAGGCTCATTAATAATTTGTTACCGCTGTACTGTCCGCCTGTCCAACTCGGTGGTAAAGTGGTTGCCTCCTATGCACTGGGCGTGGGTTCGATTCCCGGCCGGGTTGGAGATTTTCTCCACTCAGGGACTGAATGTTATGTTTTTCTTACTCATCATCGGCCTCAAGTGTCGCCGATTGAAATAAGACTTGCACTTGGCGGTCGAACCCGAATGGGACATCCCGGCCAACAGTGCCATACGATCATTTCGTTTTATTTTACCGCTGTACTGGGATATAATAAAATTAAAATCACGCCAAAATTATTATCAGCTGCATAAGGCACCACATCTTGTATGAAATGAAGACTGTTACGCAGAAGAGACTAAATGCTACGAAAAAGCCATTATACCATATATGTCGAGAATTGATCTTAAACTTTGTTGTACGACTAGTAATCAGACGTCATAATAGCAGATTCCAGAAGAAGATGCAATTCTCTTTAGTACGTACACACCCAGTCACAAGTTAACAGGTTTGGCAAAGCATTTTGTATTCTGAGTTGAGCGAGCGAGTGCAGGCCTACCTTCCTGACGTCCGCACCTCGGCCTGTCTTTCTCGTAGGCCTCGCGCGCGACAAAGTGACGTCAGATAACACCGGGGGACTGCGCAACGTTTGAAACTGCCCTATCCCGCGTCCCTTCAAGCGTCAAGCCTCCGTCTTTCACTCAATGTCCAAACCCCGCCCCCATGCCCTAACATGTGTGTACCTCTGGTCTCTGTTAAAACGTTGTTTCTTTCCAATTTTAGACCCTTCTTTTATAATATACTGGTATTTGAGCTCGTGGGGACGAGGGACGGTAGTTTCAAACGTGGCGCCGGCCCCTCGCGCCATCTAACGTCACTTCGTCCCGCGGTGGGACGGAGCTGCTGGGTTCAAATGGTTCAAATGGCTCTGAGCACTATGGGACTTAACATCTGAGGTCATCAGTCCCCTAGAACTTAGAACTACTTAAACCTAACTAATCTAAGGACATCACACGCATCCATGCCCGAGGCAGGATTCGAACCTGCGACCGTAGCGGCAGCGCGGTTCCAGACTGTAGCGCCGGTTGTAGCTGCTGGGAGGTGCCCAACTTGCCTACCGCACATGCTCCATTCAGCCCTCTGTGGAAGGTTCCAGACGCCGCCACTGCGTCTGTACAAGTAGAACACCGTGAAATCCGGGGAGTTAGTCATTTTAACTCCTGATGGCGTTAGTCGAGAGCTATCGAAAGTTCGAGTGTTTTATTCGAAGTGACGCGGCTTGTAAACAGAGAAGATTTTATTGAAACACGCTTAAATAGGTCGCACGTTGAAATCCGGCATCCTTCCCGAAAAGTCTGCCTTCAAGAGTAATGAACGCAGCCAATCATGTTGCCTAAGCTGTAGGGCCGTGTGGTTCAGAGGCTGACTGTACGTAACGCGGAAACGCATGTTCCCTTCTTCACGGCAGTCCAAGGTGGCACCGTAGAAGACACATTTAAGTAGGTTGTTGCTCAATAGTCCCGACAACTTGATTTGCAGAAATTATACTGATAGCTGTAAAGCACTAAGCTTGTGACAGTTGTGGATAGATGAAATGTGCTGACGTTTCTGCGGAGCCCGGAACATATTTGTCAACTTCGCTAACCTACAACCAGCCTATCACCTTCCAATCTAACCTGGATCTCGGCATAAGCTCCAGATCATTCTGACACCACTGCCAGGTTTTTCGCTTTCACATTTATTAGACCTCGTCGAAAAGGGGGAAGGGGGTCAAACCAGCCGGAAACCGGTCAAGGGAAAAGAAATTTTCTTACAAATTTCATAGGCTGAAGTTTTCTCAACCTTTCAACATGTAATAAAACTAATTCCTTGTAACACATGTCATAGACTACAACAAATACCGCTTCACTGTTATACAGGTAATAGATTCCCAGTGTGCTTTCATGCTGCCTGGGCAAAAGCCGATTATTACAGCAAGTGTCCTAGGCTCAACAGAAATGTATCTCTGCAGAAGTATGATTCGGCATAAGTATTCCAAACCCGAAAGTGCTAACGCATTCTAAACAAGGAATCACTCACTCAGGGAATGCTAAAAATTCAACTCCTGCAGTAGTATCATTCGACAGAATTTCTCTCTTGTTCACCTTCACGTTTTTGTGTAATTCGGCACTTATTACGTATAATTTTATCCTGCTGATCGAACACTGACTACCAACCCATTACCCTACAGGAGGTGGAGATTTTAAGCGCTCTTTGCCACTCACTTCAGTTCTATCACAGTAACTAACTAAGAGAGCTTCTTCTATCTGTATCCGATGTTTTTATTGAATATTAGCTGTTACCTTTGGCTGTGTTCGCGTATCAGTAGTTCTGGTGTGATGAGTGATGGTGAATAGGTAATCTATTATACATGCAATAACGTCAGTTGTCCTCGCGTGTCTACCTGTTTGGGTAAGTATAGCTTATGATGTGTGCCTCGCCCCCCTCAAGTGCCACAAGGCACGACGCAGTGGCATGCACAGCACCGCCGCTGAACGGGGCATGCCCACAGTAGGTGCGCGCATCTCTGCTTCGTGCTGTTGAAGTAACTGTACGAAATACAATGGATATATTATGCAACAATGTATGAAAAAAATTATGTCCTATTTACATTTCCTCTTTACTTTATTTTATTTTGATTTTTTATTTACTTTTCTTTCTTTCTGAAGCAGCCTATGTTTTTCGTCAGTTAGTATTCATGAACTTGGTATGACTTGGGTCGAGAGCCAAATTCAATATAAAAAAATGAAGGAAAATAAATCACTAAGTCACCACTGCCACTTTATGCCTAAACTTTAATCAATGATGTCACAATTCTGGACATCTTCAAGCGTGGCTTCTACGGTGACTCTTTCTCGATCCCAATGGTCACTTGTTGAACATTTATTTCAAATAGTGGCTAACTCTGTCAACTGTCGTCACAATTGTTCCAATTAAAATTGTCAGTCTCTACATTGCAAATGATCTCAACACTAAACAGACCTATGTTACAACTCGAATAATTAGGAACAAAATCAGAAGTCCGATATCATTCACCTTTACTCTGTTATCCCCAAGAGTAAACTGTGCTTGTAACCTCGCACTCCAGACAATCTCTCACCATAATTCCAATACGAAACAACACCTCACGAGTGTGTCAAAGACGAATCAGTTCCAAACCCATACCAGTCGAACTCATACCGACGATACTTCAATGAACGTCTACAGTATGGTTCAGATGAATCTGTTCGTAATTACCCATTTTTTCTTAGGTAACCACTTTTCTTTTTCTACCGACAAATCACCAGTTCCTTCTTCGATAAGTTTAATGAGATCAGCTACTCAATATCTTACAACCAGTGCAAAGCAACTTCCGTAATAGTCGGCTTTACGACTCTCAAAGCCAGTGATCAGATCAAATTATGACGACCAAAAATGCAAATTACCTTCAAAAATGAACATCCAGTATTTCTTCCCAACGAACACGCATCGAATTAGCCTACAACAGCTGTAACCTTACTCCCGGTACCAGTGGCTCCTATTCGTACGGCACTTAAAACCAGACTACTGTGAAACCCATCCAACAGAATTTGAAGCCATTTAGGTTAGTAAATGAACAGCGTTAGCCACACTTTTATCAGTTAATATAACTTCCCTCGTAGCCGTCTCGTCGTCGAACAGCGGCCAGCTCGATGAGAGCCCCTCAGTATCTTTCCCTTACAGCAACGCTGCGTGTGATCATCTTTAGTCGCGTCCATTGTCGCGACGAAATCCCTCAGAACTTATTTTTTCTAAAACATGAATGCAACTAACATACGTAGAACACCTTCACACTAAGAATTACTATCCAACTTAGTAATAAACCAAACGCTGCCTGGTCACACTATAATGACAATCCAGAGCTAATAGAGAGCATCATGACTGATACAGGGATTAGTGATCACAAGGTCGTTGTAGCTAGGCTCAACACCGTTTCTTCCAAATCCATTAGCAACAAACGCATAATAATTTTATTTAAAAAAGCGGATAAAGTGTCACTAGAAGCCTTCCTAAGAGACAATCTCCATTTCTTCCGAACTGACTATGCAAATGTAGACGAGATGTGGCTCAAATTCAAAGATATAGTAGCAACAGCAATTGAGAGATCCATACCGCATAAATTGGTAAGAGATGGAACTGATCCCCCATGGTACACAAAACAGGTCCGAACGCTGTTGCAGAGGCAACGGAAAAAGCATGCGAAGTTCAGAAGAACGCGAAATCTCGAAGATTGGCTAAAATTTACAGACGCGCGAAATTTGGCACGGACTTCAATGCGAGATGCCTTTAATAGGTTCCACAACGAAACATTGTCTCGAAATTTGGTAGAAAATCCGAAGAAATTCTGGTCGTATGTAAAGTACATAAGCGGCAAGACGCAGTCAATACCTTCGCTGCGCAGTGCCGATGGTACTGTTACCGACGACTGTGCCGCTAAAGCGGAGTAACTGAACGCAGTTTTCCGAAATTCCTTCACCAGGGAAGACGAATGGAATATTCCAGAATTTGAAACACGAACAGCTGCTAGCATGAGTTTCTTAGAAGTAGATACCTTAGGGGTTGCGAAGCAACTCAAATCGCTTGATACGGGCAAGCCTTCAGGTCCAGATTGTACACCGATTAGGTTCCTTTCAGATTACGCTGATACAATAGCCCCCTACTTAGCAATCATATACAACCGCTCGCTCACCGATAGATCTGTACCTACAGATTGGAAAATTGCGCAGGTCGCACCAATGTTTAAGAAGGGTACTAGGAGTAATCCATCGAACTACGGACCTATATCATTGACGTCGGTTTGCAGTAGGGTTTTGGAACATATATTGCATTCAAACATTATGAATCACCTCGAAGGGAACGATCTGTTGATACGTAATCAGCATGGTTTTAGAAAACATCGATCTTGTGCAACGCAGCTAGCTCTTTATTCGCACGAAGTAATGGCCGCTATCGACAGGGGATCTCAAGTTGATTCCGTATTTCTAGATTTCCGGAAAGCTTTTGACACCGTTCCTCACAAGCGACTTCCAATCAAGCTGCGGGCCTATGGGGTATCGTCTCAGTTGTGCGACTGGATTCGTGATTTCCTGTCAGGAAGGTCGCAGTTCGTAGTAATAGACGGCAAACCATCGAGTAAAATTGAAGTGATATCAGGTGTTCCCCAGGGAAGCGTCCTAGGACCTCTGCTGTTCCTTATCTATATAAATGACCTGGGTGACAATCTGAGCAGTTCTCTTAGGTTGTTCGCAGATGATGCTGTAATTTACTGTCTAGTAAGGTCATCCAAAGATCAGTATCAGTTGCAAAGCGATTTAGAAAATATTGCTGTATGGTGTGGCAGGTGGCAGTTGACGCTAAATAACGAAAAGTGTGAGGTGATCCACGTGAGTTCCCAAAGAAATCCGTTGGAATTCGATTACTCGATAAATAGTACAATTCTCAAGGCTGTCAATTCAACTAAGCACCTGGGTGTTAAAATTACGAACAACTTCAATTGGAAAGACCACGTAGATAATATTGTGGGGAAGGCGAGCCAAAGGTTGCGTTTCATTGGCAGTCCACTAAAGAGACAGCCTACACTACACTCGTTGGTCCTCTGTTAGAATATTGTTGCGCGGTGTGGGATCCTTACCAGGTGGGATTGACGGAGAACATCGAAAGGGTGCAAAAAAGGGCAGCTCGTTTTGTATTATCACGTAATAGGCGAGAGAGTGTGGCAGATATGATACGCGAATTGGGATGGAAGTCATTAAAGCAAAGACGTTTTTCGTCGCGGCAAGATCTATTTACGAAATTTTAGTCACCAACTTTCTCTTCCGAACGCGAAAATATTTTGTTGAGTCCAACTTACATAGGTAGGAATGATCATCAAAATAAAATAAGTGAAATCAGAGCTCGAACAGAAAGGTTTAGGTGTTCGTTTTTCCCGTGCGCTGTTCGGGAGTGGAATGGTAGAGAAATAGTATGATTGTGGTTCGATGAACCCTCTGCCAAGCACTTAAATGTGAATTGCAAAGTAATCATGTAGATGTAGATGTAGAATGTTTTGATGCGAAATTAGATACCTAATGTACCTTACATTTCAAACTGACACATTACAAATTCCAAAACCACCTACTCTGTCTCAAACGTTTCTCATTATTTCTTTCTTTTCTCTAGTTCCTCCTCGGTTAATTGGGATGTGATAATGTATAGTAAGAAAAAATAATTTCATTTGCAAGAATAAGTAACTATCTAGTGAATGACAATATTCGCCAAAGACCCAAAGGATATATTTGATACATCGATACTTCCAGAAACTGCGTACCTGGTGAATCTACGGCCACTGAAGAAGGTGAAGGTGTTGTAGTCTTGTCAAATGTCTCTTGTTCCTGAGACCTCAAGCTGAGCTGATGTAAGCTGTGTAATCCTTGACTGTTTGCTCGGTAAACGTTATTTACATCTATATACGATTATCCTGTCGAGTCCACCATTAATTCAAGTCACCAACTTGTTTCCTTATTATTTATTCAGTTTACGTTGTGACTTATATATGTTTCACGGGGAAAACAGTCAAGGTTGGCGGCAGGACATTACTGATGTTCTTTCGTTAACTGCTTTTCAGTTAAAAGTCAGAACCCACTGAGATACTTTATTCTATCATTTTTCAGGTATATATGCAATATCTTATAGCAAGAATTATGCGGGTCTGATCGGTTGCCGTTTCCGAACTATGGCGCCTGCCAGCCTTTTCATTGGCCTTATATAAAATTAATGATTGTGAAAAAATCTGATGGTGGACTGCTATAAGGTACTCTGTAAACAATTATTATAAACTTCGGTGTGCTGCACTGCGTCTTTGCATTTATGCACAAATTGTCCATCCTCAGTGTGGGTTAAATCCATGTTGTGACTGTCATAACATACGGAATTGCATAATTTGCAAATTGCTAAATTAATGCCGCACCTCTGAGAAAACTTTAAAATAATCCTGTCATTGTAAAACAGGAGGTTTTAAAAACACTATATCTGGCGCCTAATGTTGGGCTCGATTGTATGAAAATTTCCATTACTATTTGTAATTACATGTTGTGTCTTTGAGTACGATATACAATGCTGGAACAATGAATCACGTTATCTGAAGAAAGAGCGAAAATATGAAGCCGCTGTATTAAGAAAATGGGAGAACAATATTTAAGGAAGGACTTTTATTAGATGGTAAAAGGAAACAGCATCACATAACCGCAGAAACATTGGTAGCGGATACCCTTGTTTGGTAGCTTGCATTTCGTGGATCACAATTTTTTCCATTTTCGATTACGTCATTGAGCAATTCATAACTCGATTTAAGCCAGTACAAGTTTTAGTTTGGAAAACATTACAATCTGTAAACTGCATTGTTGTAAAAGACTATAACCAAGATTGCAGGTTTTAACCAGCGTTCATACAAGGTGGACTGTAGATGCCTATTCTATTTTAAAATGTAGCGTTCATCTTGTTACCCTACACACGTAAATAATTTTTGTTCAAGATAGTTGTAGCGTTTATTATCAATAATGTTAGACAAATCACTTTTAAGCAACTTTTATCATTGTGTGATATGACCAAAATTGAAAAAAGAGCACCAATGAAAACCGTAAATGAGATGAATATTAATCTGCTGTCGATGGCTGCTGCAATGCCGATCCGGGAACAGAGAAAACAAACGCGTCTAAAATTGAATCGCAAATAAATAAGCATCAACACCTAGTGAGGGAATTTTGGAAACTAATGAGATTGTCGACCTGTTTTCAAATTTACTTAGAAAGATGGGAACTATGGCCAGTACACGTGATTAAGAATTAGCCCCGCGAGAGTCTGCTCAGGTAAGCACTACTCTTGTAGATAGTGACAAAGGCTTTGATGTGCAAATAAAAATAGCCTGATAGATCTTGACAAAGAATTGACCACACAAATTTCTTGCAAAGCAAATATCCTATTTACTGAGTGAGACAAAGAATTTACTGCGCGAATGGATGAACATTACAAACAGTTCGTTTTGCAGATAAATACCACACTTGCTGAACGAGAAAAGGAATCTGTTGCCTGAATGGACGAACGAGATAAAGAATTAGGAAAGGGAACAGATTCTAGTTTATCAAGCATCTCGACAGAAATTTCTAGTTTAGAAGAAAGGTTATGAGGGCATACCTGAAGTGGTAAAGAAATTAGCCAGCGATGTTCAAAAATTGCAGATAGCTCAAGGTACGATAGAGAGTGCGGTGCAGCAATTCTTAAGGAGATACTTTATGTGCTACATCCTAGTTACCCAAAATGTTGGCACAAGGATTACCACTAACCTCTAGAGGTGTAATTTATATTTATTTGATTAGTGCCCAGAGTATTGCATGGAAGCAATCTTTGCAATGACAACTGCATGGGAAATAATTTTGTCATTGGGGCTGTTACTGCTCGTTTGGAAAAACAGTAGTGCTATACAAATTAAAAGCCATCAGCTGCTCATTAGGATTTTTATAAGAAAACTGATTATTTGGTGACTAGCATTTTATGTCACTGGTACAAATACGATCAAGATGGTAAAGGGATTAGTTATAGGGTGAATCACTTCTAATTACACTTAATGACATATTAAATGAGAGTTACGCTAGGGGACACAGAATGCTAGACCTTGTAATCTTTGTTAGACATATCCTCGATTTAAAACGGTGTGCACATTGTTAGCTAAAAATTTTATCAATGCTGGTATGAAGGTCACATTCAATTTTACTCACTTTATTATCTCTTAATGGCATATCTTTAAAGGAGAGTATGGTGAAACCTGGCTCAAAATGGGGAGTAAACAAATTGTATCTAACTATTATGATGTAAAAGATAAATTCAATCTTTCCAGCAGCATGGATAAGGAAATGACTTCCATAAAACAAAGTTTCTCTTTTCCAAATTGGAAGTAATGGGTAACATCTAACTGATATTGCAGAAGCGTAGTTATTAGTAATATCATATAAAGGAAAATAGGACAATATATACTGGCAAGAAGGTTTTTTTTATAATGGATTCCCAAAATAGCACTGTGATGAAGGATGGTCTTGTTAGAAGCAATACTAAAGACGTTAGTAATATGGAAATGATTTAGTTCATACATATTGAAAATTGGTACCCTCTGTCCTTGTAGAGTCCTTTCAGAGGCACTGCAGTCATCTCAGCTATGTAGCGAGTCATCAGGACGAATAATTGTAGGTATGACAGGGAATTACAGAGTTTGTTTGGCACTAGCAGTAGTATTTGCGGTACTATATTTTTTCTGTGTCGTCGAGGACGGCAGAAAGCTGTGGCCATAGTGGCAGAAGTCAAAGAAGCAGCCGTAGGCTCTTCCACGAAAGCATCTGGGCTTCTAAAAAAGCGTGACCGCCTTCCTTGTGAGCACAATCGGTGTCTCTTGCTATGAAGTCTGTCCACGAGGGCGGCCCGGTGTTCAGTAAGACAATGGAGTCGCTTCCATCTCGGGTGTACGACCGACAGACAGGCGCTGAGTTTTACACAAGTCAACAGTGCTTTTCCTTTAAACATGATGCTATAAGCGTCTTAGATTATGTAACATGGGGACTAATTCCTATACTACTTTACGAAGCCATAAAATATTTTAGGACCTAAATAGGAAATACCGGCTATGAAATTTGATCGCGCAGGTGTTAACGTTAATGTGGATGAAGCTGAGTTCTAAGAAGCTTGCTACCTTTGAGCTTATAATATACAACTTATTCATTCAAAATCTTTAGAAATTTAATGAGAATTTGGATGAATTTTAAAATGAAGATGATTATTGGGTGTCAAATGCAAGTCCCTATTAACAGCAGTGTGTTGAAACTCTGATAAAATTCAATCATACGAATGTATCACCAACTCCTGCTTCTGAAATTAAGAAAATTATACATTTGCTCAAAAGTAACAGCTCAACTGGTTTTGATGGTATTTCCAATATAGTACTAAAGATTTTCTCCCATGTAATAAGTGAATAAAGCCATTGTTAAACCCCTCTTTAAAAAAGATGATAAGATAGTTGTTAATCAGTTCCGACCTTTTTCACTGCTGACATCATTCTCCAAAATTTTGAGAAGGTGATGTATTCTAGAATAGTATAAATGATAAAAGAGTTGTCAATCAGTTCCGACCTTTTTCACTGCTAACATCATTCTCCAAAATTTTTGAGAAGGTGATGTAGTCTAGAATAGTATCTCACTTCAGCAACAGCAATATCCTTAGCACATGCCATCTGGCTTTCAGAAGTATTGTTCTAATGAAAATGCCATTGACATGTTGACTCACCAGATTTTACAAGTATTAAATAATATAATAGCGCCATCTGGTATTTTCTGCGACCTGCCTAAGGCATTTGACTATGTGAAACACAGTATTTTCCAAGACAAATTGACGTTTCATTTGACTCATGGTACATCCAACCAATGGATAATGTCATATCTAACCAAGAGAGTGCAGAACGTTTTCCGTAGAAATTCAAACAATATGGTCCAATGACATAATTCTCACTGGGGAAAAATCACGTATTTGGTTCCCCACGTTCAATCTTAGGTCCACTACTGTTCCTCATGTATGTAAGCGATCTTCCATCTAATATACAACAAGCAGAGTTAGTCCTTTTTTCAGACGACACTAGTATTACAATCAGTCCCAGGATATATACAGAAACAGAAGAAATGGTAAACAAAGTTCTTAAAAGCAACATTGATTAGTTTTCTGCGAATGATCTAAACGCAATTTTAAAAAGACACAACACATTCATTTCCACACATCTGGGAGTACTACACCAATGATAAATGTAACACGCGCTGCGGAAATAATAAATAGGGTGGAAACTTCTACATGCATAGGGATTCATATTGGTGAGAATTTAAATTGGAAAAAACACGATTTGGAAAACAGCTTAGTTCGGCCGCATTGGCGTTTAGAGTCACTGCAAATTTTGGGGAGAGAGAAATCAGTAACTTGATATATTTTTGCATATTTTCTTTCAATAACGTCATATGGAGTAATGTTCTGAAGTATCTGATTTTTAAGAAAGAAAGTCCTCAGTGTGCAAAAACGTGTTGTACGTATAATATGTGGTGCTCGCTCACCAACATGTTGTACCCATGTATTTCAGGGGTTGCGCACTCTGACTCCAGCTTCACAGTATATTTATTTCCTCATGAGGTTAGTTGTAAATAATCCACTACAGTTCAAAACAAACAATTATGTACATAATTACAATACCAGAAGGAAAAATGGCATTCATTACTCCACATTAAGGTTGTCTTTAGCACAAAAAGGCATTCAAAATGCTGCAACAAAAATATTTGATCACTTACCCAGTGATATAAAGCATAATTTGAAAACATACTCAGAAAGTTTCACCTTGACAACTCCTCTTCCGTAGAATCATTTCTATTACTGTAATGTGTCCTCGATGGCGAGTGTTCATCGGAGGTGAGGGTATCATCTGGAGTGCCCTAGGGAAGTGTGGTAGGTCCGCTGTTGTTTTCTATCTACATAAATGATCTTTTGGAAAGGGTGGATAGCAATGTGCGGCTGTTTGCTGATGATACTGTGGTGTACAGGAAGGTGTTGTCGTTGAGTGACTGTAGGAGGATACAGGATGACTTGGACAGGATTTGTGATTGGTGTAAAGAATGGCAGCTAACTCTAAACATAGATAAATGTAAATTAATGCAGATGAATAGGAAAAAGAATCCCGTAATGTTTGAATACTCCATTGGTAGTGTAGCGCTTGACACAGTCGCGTCGATTAAATATTTGGGCGTAACATTGCAGAGCGATATGAAGTGGGACAAGCATGTAATGGCAGTTGCGGGGAAGGCAGATAGTCGTCTTCATTGGTAGAATTTTGGGAAGATGTGGTTCATCTGTAAAGGAGACCGCTTATAAAACACTAATACGACCTATTCTTGAGTACTGCTCGAGCGTTTGGGATCCCTATCAGGTCTGATTGAGGGAGGACATAGAAGCAATTCAGAGGCGGGCTGCTAGATTTGTTACCGGTGGGTTTGATCATCACGCGAGTGCTACGGAAATGCTTCAGGAACTCGGGTGGGAGTCTCTAGAGTAAAGGAGGCGTTCTTTTCGTGAATCGCTAGTGAGGAAATTTAGAGAACCAGCATTTTAGGCTGACTGCAGTACAATTTTACTCCCGCCAGCTTATATTTCGCGGAAAGACCACAAAGATAGGATAAGAGAGATTAGGGCTCGCATAGAGGCATATAAGCAGTCATTTTTCCCTCGTTCTGTTTGGGAGTGGAACAGGGAGAGAAGATGCTGGTTGTGGTACGAGGTGCCCTCCGCCACGCACCGTATGGTGGATTGCGGAGTATGTATGTAGATGTAGATGTAGATGTGTAAAAAATTGTGAGTAGGAATTACTAGCTCTCATCTGTATACCATTTCTCTTTTTGTAATAAAACGTAAAAAACAAAAAACTTAGTTATGTTCATATGTAATCTTATGTACAAATTAATTTGTGATGTGAATGTAAAATGACTCGTTCCACATAACTACCATCTACAGTGCAAAATGAACCGCGGAATATGCAACAATAACTAACTAACTAAATAATACTTTCTGAAAGGAAAACTTTAAAGACGACTAGTAAAATTCAGTTATCCCTCTCTGGGAGAAAAGTCAGTTTGTGTTAGATATTAATCAATATTTTATATATAAATAACAAATGTACAAATGTTATGTTACTATTAAACCCATAAATGTTTCGAACAAGAAACATGAGGTCGCACACTTTAGGATGAGGATATGTAGTGCTCCTGATTTTAAGAAGCAGCACCGTCCTTCATTTCCGCTTAAGGGACGCCCAGTCAGTAAAAACTTAAAAGTTCGTTCACGTACATTGTACGTGATGTGTATACAAAAAATGTTTTCTTATTTTTGTATGTTCCTGGCAATGTGTAACAGTAGTGTTATGCCAATGCAGTGATTGACAGAGCGTGTCACTGAACGTAGGGTGTCGTAGGTTCAAGCTGGGCTTCGTTGTCAATAACGGCAGTAACTACTATGCTGAATGTAAGTAACAAAATGTTCAAAAAAGATTATCTACCAGTGTTAAATCAATCTTGAAAAAGTCTTTCACATGTAGTGATCTAAGCAACACGTATCACTCTGTCATTAAAAAAAGGTGTGTCTTTGTTAATTTGTGTCGAGTACATCTTTTGAGTAGATTAGTACCTCTACATCGGCAAGAAAAAAGTACTTGTTCAATTTACTGGAAACTGATTAATAACCCACAAGCCTATTAGTGAGAGACTTTGGAAGGAATTTCTTTATTTATGAACTGAAAAGGCAATCAACATTCAAAAGCCAATAGTAAGAACATACTAATTTGCTAACTGTGACGAACTGTAAACAATGTTGTTGAGTATATTGATCTTTGGTATGTGACATATAACTTATTACATTGAACAAAGTGCTTTGGTCACAACAGAGACGTTTTAAACAGGGATGTCAAGTTCTTTAAAAGTGAGTGCACGTGATCAAGTCCACAAAAATAATTCATTTGGTGATTTAGAGTAGAATTATAAACTGGTTTTATGCAAACCAATTGATCACAGAATATTATATCTACATTAAGTTTGCAACGAACCGCAACGTCTATGGATGGCTACTGATAACTGACTTAATTTTCAAAGATGTTCTGAAGCCTGTTAACTTGGAAGGACTGAGAAGAATATCAGATTTTAGGTTCTACAATGAAACTTAGGAGTTCTGATACAGTCTAAAATAATATGTCGAAATAATACAGAACAGTACAGTTAAACTAAATCTATGATTTTGCAACTCTACACATTAAATGTACCAGTGAGGTAAATTACCATTACAATTTGGTTATTATTCTGAACGCAATATTTACAATATGTATTAATGTAGGGCATGTGTATGAAATTCAGCGTACACTGTAGAAGGAAGAGTAAAAACATTACAGACCATAGTACACATATGTTGAGGTGTTACAGTGTTTCTTCAACTTTCTTTTTATAAACGCATTAGAGACAGATGTCGATCAGTTTCTCGAAGAAGT
This sequence comes from Schistocerca serialis cubense, assembly GCF_023864345.2. Classification (NCBI taxonomy): domain Eukaryota; kingdom Metazoa; phylum Arthropoda; class Insecta; order Orthoptera; family Acrididae; genus Schistocerca; species Schistocerca serialis. The sequence goes on along the minus strand of NC_064641.1, from coordinate 450,673,571 downwards.
CACGCTGGGACAGCACAGGTGAAAATCGAGTCCACAAAGTTCAGCCAGGAACTGCATCCGATACTTCTCGCAACTTGTTCTGGCGCTGCAAAGTTTTTCCCTTTCTCGCGCTCGCAGCTCAGATAACAGCAGAGAAGTCGCAGGTGGAACCAGGCGTCGCGGTGGCAGTACCGAGCACGAAAGCGCTGGTGCCCGCGCTGCACGCCTGCTCGCGGCCCGCTCTTGCTGAGAAGCGGTTGTAAACACTGTACGGCTGCTTTGCTGAAATGGACAACTCATCTATCGACAGTGCCAAAGAGAGCCACCACTCTACGTCGGACTTGTACGGTTAGGCAATTACACAATTTTGTTGTAGTGAAACTGGCGATTTGCTGCAGAGGGTCTATCCCACAAGTTGGCAAATCCCAGTAAAAAAAAATTACGAGAAATTGCTTTTGTCCCAAAAATATACAAGGGTTGAATGCGAAGCAATACCTCCACCTTTGTTAATTGGGTTTGTATGGGAATATTTTAATAAATCAAACGCAGAAATAATCTTTAGAATGAGATCTTTAGCCGGCCAGTGTGGCCGTGCGGTTATAGGCGCTACAGTCTGGAGCCGAGAGACCGCTACGGTCGCAGGTTCGAATCCTGCCTCGGGCATGGATGTGTGTGATGTTCTTAGGTTAGTTAGGTTTAATTAGTTCTAAGTTCTAGGCGACTGATGACCTCAGAAGTTGAGTCGCGTAGTGCTCAGAGCCAATTTGGGATATTTAATTACCAATATTCACTTTTCCACGTAATCACCAGCCAATTGGATACATTTCTGCCAACGATGAACAAGTTTTTTTTAAAGCCGTCACGGAAGAAGTCGACACTCTGTTTCCGCAACCACATTCTCACAGTTCTCTCAACGTTTTCATCAGAGGCATAGTGATGTCCTCGTAGATCGTCTTTCATAATCGAGAACAGATGGAAGTCAGACGGTGCTAAATCTGAACTGTATGGAGGATGCCGTACGGTTGTGAGATTCAGTCTCTGAAGTTCTGCTGTGGTGGCACGTGAAGTGTATGGTTTGGCATTGTCGTGCTGCCTAAAAACATTTCTCTTTTCCATTCGGACCCTTGTGAGCCGTAGTTTCAGAGTTCGCAGCATTGTGATGTAATGCTCTGAATTTATTGTTGTTCCGCGATCAAGGGAATCAACATCGATAACACCATCTGCGTCCCAGAACACTGTGGCCATGATTTTTCCAGCTGAGACTGCGTCTTGAATTTCCTTTTCTGGGGCGAGTCTTTGTGTCGATATTCCATAGAGTGACGTTTCGTCTCCGGGTCGTAACGGTGTACCCACGTTTCGTCTCCTGTCACAACTGACTGGAGAAAGGCGTCACCATCATTCTTGTAACGGGAGAGGACTTCCTGGAAAATTTCAAGTCTGTGCGCTTTCCTTTCAGGAGTCAGCATCCGGGGTGCCCATCGTGCACAGATCTTCCGATAGCCAAGCAAAGCAATAATGCGAAGACACGTTCTTGTGAAAGGCCGATTGTGCTTGCAGTTTGAGTGATACGACGATCGTCCTGAATCAATCTGTCAAGATTTTGATTGTGAAACTCGGTAGTTGCTGTCACTGGACGGCGAACACTTTGTCACTCACGTCAGATGTCCCTGCCTCAACATATTGAAACTTACTCGCCCAACGACGCACAGTACTCACATCAACACAATCACCATAAACTGCTTTCGTTCTCTGATAAATCTCCTTTGGGGTGACACCTTCTGCTGTCAAGAATTCAATGACTGCGCGTTGGTTAAATCACATTACCGACCGTCTGTGCAGGTTCCATACTTTACACTGTAACAACACAACCGTTCAATGCTGAGGCTTCCCGCCAACTGGAGCTGTAGAGAAGAGGCTACGGAACAAGCCAGTACCTGTCGCATAACAATGCTGCCAACTATTGAAGAATTACGAAGGTGGAGGCATTACTTTTCAGTCAACCCTCGTAGATGGGTACGTAAATATTTTCTGACTATTGGAGACAGTGCTACTATCAGTGCTATGATGCTATATTCAGTCATATATTGTATATTTTAATATAAATATAGTTATGATTTTGCAAAACATGAACAGACGAGTGCATTATTCAAAGGAAAACTAACTGACCATTACATGACACGCGTGCTCCGTGCTGGAACAGAACAATGAGGAATGAAGACTTAGCTAACCAAGTCAACGAAATCTAAACCCATTGACGTTGTGTATTAAAGAAAAAAAGAAGGGAAGATACATCATTCACAGTTAAAATAGGTAAACATGACGACAAACAGTAATACCTACATCTGCCACGAAGCTGATGGTATTGCAGAATTAAAATAAAAATGCAAACTTCTGAAAACTAAATCGGGTAAGTATCATCTATGTTACCGGGTAAAAATAGTCTTATCTCGCGAAAGATGGACAAATTCTTGCCTCTTTAATCAGATCAAAAAAAAAACACCTTAAGGTCTCTAGTCATCATGTGGTATACAAATCGACGAAATTAATATAAGTTTGGCTTATGAGACGTTAAACACTGAAAGAGGTTCAACCAGCGGCAACTGCCAACGTCAAATTTAATTCCAGAACTGATAATGATGACGAAAACTGAGAAGGTATATGGAAACCCCACGCATGAGGTAAATTCTCGCTCTTGAGCGCTTAAACAGACTATCACCCGAGTATGCTAGCCCCAGCGGAGACGAAGACTGTGGCAGACACAATCGCAGCAAACAGCCTCGCCCTTGGCAGACACGGCGTAATCAGGTTAGGCACGAGCTAGACAGCGTCTGAGCGAGCAGTATGTTCCCTGATCACGCCGAACGCTACACGCAGAACGCCGCAATCTACCCACGGAGCAGGCAAAATAGTGCGCCAAAGAGATTGGTACAGAACTATCTCATCAACTGCTGAGGTAATACTATTCTCCGGTCGAACCTTTTCAGTATGTGACACCGTATGTGTACGCTCAGGTGATGTGGCTGGCGCAGGATGGAGCACGATAGTGTCCTAAAGTGTTTCATCGAGCTCAAATCAAGTGAATCCGGTGGCCAAGACATCAACTATCACGCTTATCGAACCACTGCTGCATGATCCTGGCCTTTTAAGTCCTCCTGCCGGTAGACGCCATCGCCATCGGAAAAGATGTCAAGCAAGTAGAGTTCCAGGAGATGAGCAGTTATTTTCAGGTAATCCATGCTGTCGTAAGGTCTTCGATTAATATCACAGCTCCCATGGAAGTCCGCCATAGCACAATTCTGCGTCCATGGCGCGATGCATACTTCGAGCAGCATTTCGCCTAGATGACGGTGTATCCGACCATGACCATCTACCTTATGTCTTGGGGCACTCAAAAATGATTGACATCACATTTCTTCTTTTTTTTTTTAGTTGACAGAAATCATTTACTGACAATACGAATACAGATTTTGTCGACGCCTATGCACTTTTTCCATCGTTCTGGCATCTTCAGTATTTGCATAGAAAAACCATTATTTGAGGGTACCACGGCGCCACTAGTGGACAACTGAATGAAGTTCGTCAGTGGTGGTGAACTTCATATCCCACATGATTTCTTTCACTGCGTCGAAAGTGCTTAGTCGTTAGGAGCTACACTACTAGCCATTAAAATTGCTACACCAAGAACAAATGCAGATGATAAACGGGTATTCATTGGACAAATATATTATACTAGATCTGACATTTGATTACATTTTCACGCAATTTGGGTGCATAGATCCTGAGAAATCAGTACCCAGAACAACCACCTCTGGTCGTAATAACGGCCTTGACACGCCTGGGCATTGAGCCCATGCAGCTTCAACACGATTCCACACTTCATCACGAGTAGTGACTGGCGTATTGTGACGAGCCAGCTGCTCGGCCACCATTAACCAGACGTTTTCATTTGGTGAGAGATCTGGAGAATGTGCTGGCCAGGGCTCCAGTCGAACATTTTCTGTATCCAGAAAGGCCCGTACAGGACCTGCAACATGCGGTCGTGCATTATCCTGCTGAAATGTAAGGTTTCCCAGCGTAGGGTAACCGCAGCCTTGGTCCTCGAGCTGATAGTCCATGCTGCTGCAAACGTCGTCGAACTGTTCGTGCAGATAGTTGTTGTCTTGCAAACGTCCCCATCTGTTGACTCAGGGATCGAGACGTGGCTGCACGATCAAAAATGTGTGTGAATGCCTAAGGGACCAAACTGCTTAGATCATTGGTCCCTAGACTTACACACTACTTAAACTAACTTATGCTAAGAACAACACACACACCCATGCCCGAGGGAGGACTCGAACCTCGGGCGGGAGGGGCCGCGCAGTTCGTGACATGACGCCTCTAACCGCGCGGCCACTCCGCGCGGCGGCTGCACGATCCGTTACAGCCATGCGGATAAGATGTCTGTCATCTCGACTGCTAGTGATACGAGGCCGTTGGGATCCATCAAGGCGTTCCGTATTACCCTCCTGAACTCACTGATTCCATATACTGCTAACAGTCATTGGATCTCGACCAACGCGAGCAGCAATGTCGCGATACGATAAGCCGCAATCGCGATAGGCTACAATCCGACCTTTATCAAAGTCGGAAACGTGATGGTACGCATTTCTCCTCTTTACACGAGGCATCACAACAACGCTGGTCAACTACTGTTTGTGTATGAGAAATCGGTTGGAAACTTTCCTCATGTCAGCACGTTGTAGGTGTCGCCACCGGCGCCAACCTTGTATAAATGCTCTGAAAAGCTAATCATTTGCATATCACAGCATCTTCTTCCTGTCGGTTAAATTTCGCGTCTGTGGCACGTCATCTTCGTGGTGTAGCAATTTTAATGGCCAGTAGTGTAGATCCGGCGAATACGAAGTATGTGGCAGCATAGTGACAGTTCACTCACGGTGGCCATGTCTGGCGGCTGATAAGTGGCAGCACGTTGACGTGTTGGAGCCTAACGCCACGGCTCTATTTTCCGTGGCGGCGTTGTTGAATGCGTCGGCGGAGTTGCTACTGTGAACCGCAGTACCTATCACTGTTGAGGGTCGCACTGAAAGGGAGACAGTCCACCAGTCCATCTGCAATATCCCCTAGTGATCCCAGAACACCCTCGCCATTTGTTTCTGCACGAATAGTCATCGATCTACTTTTTGGGACGACGGCTCCTAATATGCTTCCACTCTATAGGCTGGCGTTTTCTTTCTTTCCGGAGTCTCGTGGAAGAAGCGTTACTCATCGACGGTGACCAGGCGCAGGAAGGACTCCGTTGGATCTGCACTGTACTGTTGCACCATCTATTGGCATATCTCCATACACTTCTGTCTTTGCACATTGGTGATGGAATGGGGCGCACACTGCGCACGCGCCTTCTTCGTCTTCAAATCCTCACGGATGATGACAGCGGCAAGTTCGTATGGCACCAAACCGCTGAGGTCATCGGTCCTGGATGATGGTGTGGGGGGCGGGAGGGGGGGGATTCCCCGTGACAGACCTGTAGCCCTATCTAGTTCATCAAATGTGATTCGCTTGTACTCCATTATCACGTCATCGACGCGTAGGGCATTGTTTAGTTTGAGCGCAGCTGCTTTTGCATTTTTCAACACAGCCCCTGCTGTCTCAAAATTCATATACCCAACGAAACACGCATTTGCGGTCTGTTACTAACCTCTTGTGGCTGTGAAACAGTCATCCTACTGTCCAGAGAAACCAGACAGTCCACTGTTGCCCAGCTCGTATGCTTCCGTGTTGTCTTATTAGTGTCCACCAGCGTGCTCGCAAGCCGGAATGATTTCTGCTGCAACACGGCACCTGTGGCAAGCAGCAACACCATTTGGTGGCGGGATAGTAGGCCTACTATAGTCTATTTTTACGCATTCATCGACATTAAAACTGCTACTTTGCAGGTTCATAGGAGGGGGGGGGGGGCGGATGCCAGTCAACAATGAACGAGCTAAATGACAGAAATATGATTCGTCCGGCCAAGGAGAAAGTTTCCATCAATGCACGGTTCATTTTCAATTATTTCCTCCCACCGAAATTGCAATTGACAATCTCGTTGGATTCACACGAGTCATCTGTTGCGGAGCCCAATTTTCAACAATGCCCGCTGTCTCAAAGGTATGCCCGAAACGCTTGTAATGTAATATAATTTGGTAGGCTTCCGCGGCCAGAGTCAGTCGACATAAAAGTTTGCTTGGTATGGTACCGCGTCATAATGTATGAAACTACTGCTGCTGTGGTTCTTGTCTTATGTGCCGTGATTGGTGGTCACCTCGAATGAGAAGTTGGGAAACAGCATCCAACTTCTCATTCGACGGTGACCACCAATCATGCCACATAACACAAGAGCCCGTAGAGAACAGAGGTTACGTTCTCCCTCCACCGCAATAGCCTGTTAAAATGAAGTTCCCTCGCCTTCTTCCTTAAGTGACCAATGAAACTAACTATCTTTTTAAAATTATGACGGCATGTAAAGGACATTGCATAGCTAGAACGCACCATTAGACCCAGAAGAAGGCCGCTGCAACCGTGGCCGAAACGTTGGTTTTTCTCCAGCAGCAGTAGTTTTATACATTATGACGCGGTACAATACCCAGAAAACTTTTAAGCCGCTTGCAATCTAGTCAAATTACACAAAAAATCACGCCAACGCTAACATTTTAAAAAAACTGGCAGGAAGGATCAGGATGATGTCTGGGCAAGCTTCCAAAAGTCCCGAAAAATCCATTTAGGTGGATATCGGCAATCTTGGAATTTTCAAACATAGTAACGGACCAAGCGACCGACTGGCTCCATTTTTGCGCCAAAATGTTTGTTCTGTGGTCTTTTTTAACCAAAAATAGAGGTAAAATATAAAAGCTAAAATAATCGGTTGTACTGTGTGAAAATGTTATTTTAGTTTTAAAAAAAACTCAGGAAGAATTAATATTCTGTATACTTCGGCAGAATATTTGCTTTGTGTCCTTGTGATGAATAGCAATGTCTCAGAAATCGACGCAAAACTAAAACACCCCACCTCATCTTGACGGCGCGCTGCGAAACTTCGGGTGCAATACTTTTGAGTAGTAGGCATCATGCGAATGTTTGTGACAGCCGATCGTTCGGGAGACTGGGCCCTTCACCGGTCCTGCGTGCAAGGCACTGTGCGCGACACTTCAGCTTTAGCAAATATTGCAGCTTGAAAACATATGACGCTCTTGGACACCATCAGTTCGTCAACGAAGGCTACTACAATGTCCGACGATCTGAAGAGTTTTGGTCTATCATTTTGACTGATATGATCATGGATTGTAGAACATAATTTTATCGTTTTAGACGATAGCACTGCGTAATTCATTAATTTGGTGGAAAAATGAACCCAGTCGAACGCTTGGTTCAATTACTAAGGTTAAAACTCAAAAATTCCAAGATGGCGGTGGTCAAGACGGTAGATTTTCCTCAAAGTGGATTTTTTTAGACTTTCGTGATTTTGATCCGTCATTGTCCTGGACGTGTCTGAAAAGTTACAGCTTATTTTTGACAATGTCTGTCTTAATGTCTAATTTCGCCAGACTGCTGCTCCTGCACCAGTGCTGTACTCTGTCGTCAGATCTGTAAGAGATCGCCTCCTATCCTGCTTTACGTAGTGGGCAGGCCTCTGATCTCCACGTCCTGAGGTGAGGCATGGACCACATCGAACACATAGTCACCCACGTGTGATTTCTTCGCACTCCAACCACTTTTCGTAGACGCTCACGGCAGTAGCACACGAACATCAGACCATCTGCGCCTTTTCCGCGGTGCTAGTTGCGAGACGCTGGTTTGTGATGAGCTGCTCTTTCTCAAAGTCACTTTTATCACTAGTTTTCCACATTTGCGGCTCTCATCCTCGCTTGAGTGATTCCCAATTCGTCTCTGCTCCACTTTTGCATCTTCCTCGCCGCGTCACGTGCTTATAAAGCCACCAGGCGGCATTCACTCCCGTCATAATGCTTCAGCTCGTCAGTGTAGTACATGTAACTAGAAAATACAAGAAATCGAAAGAAAACTTTTATCTGTAATGTCAGTGTGGTACCATATGCGATTTTATTTACGACTAGTCATCATGACTTCGGTATAACTGCACTGAAGATAGCTACATAGTAGCTCAAATGGGTCTGCAATGAACAGACTAAAAACTTACGATTGATGTTGCCCTTCCACCTTTCTTGGATCTTATTAACAAGATCACGAAGGACGCTGTTCCTAATGGCAACAAACCTGAACCAAAAAAAAAACTCTTCTCTTACTTTTGCACAGATAGTTGAACCTCAAGAAAGTAAATTAGTTTAACAAATGAACACTATCAAAGCAAAGTCATGAAAACATTTACATAGTTTGGAGAGTATAATTAATATGTCCAATATTAAATACATTCATCACGTTCACTAGAATCTGCACTGTTTGATGTTTTTAAAGCATCATACGGAAGCTTGTCTCATTGGTAGATAGATCTCATGGCCTGAAAATCTCGTAGTTTTATAGCAGCTATGTCTCTTCCTTGGAAATAACGATGGTAGTTCAACACCTATTTTTTACACATTAAATGTATTCGCAATTATATAGACAATCATCAGCTGTAGAATGGAATGACGACAATAAAATTTGTGCTGGGCGGCGAACCCGGATTTCCCGCTTATAGCGGGCGATCACCTTACCATTTGGCTATCCGTGCACGAAAGACAGCCAGACCTAAACTTACATACTTCGTCAACCATGAGTCTACATTCTATACCCGTACATCCATTATGTACATTCCCATACTTGAAAGACACTTTTCCCGGTGTGGGCGGATAAATATGATATTGTAGTGCCTGTGTTATTTTGATGTACGAGTACAGCTTGTAGATGCATGGTTGACGACATATCGATGTTTAGGTCTGGCTGTGAGTCGTGTAGGGATAGCCAGATGGCACAGTCGACCTTCAGCCACGACATGGTTCGGACGCGTGGCTCGCCGAGCGGTGCTCCGCACGTGTTTTTCTTTATTCGCTGGCGCGAGGTACTGCGAATGTTGCGATTTAGAGCTCTGACTTGATATGTCGTTCTCTTACCGCCAGGCGACGGTGAAACATTCGACGACCGAAGGTAGCCCTGGACCACGCGGGTATGGAGGTGCGTACGTTGCGGATATTCGAACTGCTGTTCGAAGTGCCGGCCGCGCTCGTCACTGACGCGTTACGGCAGTGTGGCACGGTCCTAAGCTACACGGAAGAGAAGTGGAACATCTTCGAAACGTACCAAGTTCTCATTGGCGTCCGAAAACACGTGCTGTCGTAAGTGTTCATCGGCGTTGCCGTGCCAACGACGGTCAACCGCGGATATGTTCCACATGGGGACAGGAAGGCCATGTCCGATCAGACTGCCTACAGCTCCGCCTCGTCCAGGTGCCACGTGCGGAACCAGTACAGATAACGTTGGCGACCGCATTACCGCTTATTTATGTGGAAGCGGTGCGGCCGGTGCGCACAGACGCCTCGACCATGAGGCAGCCACACGCGAACACGAGATCAACCGCCGACGGCATCGCACGAAGGACACGACGCCCGCCACCACCACAACCGTCCTCGTACCAGGGACATCGGTTCTGAACGTTGACCTCACGGCCGAAGGTGTTGATCCCTGCCTTTCGAGGGATGTGGACACACAGCCCCGGAAACGACGGTCGCCGAAGCGTCATAACAAATGCCGCCTCTCGATGAATAGCGACCAGTGGGGTCGAGTTAGAGAGCAAGCTGCCGACACCATTTCTGACTCGTCGTTGCCAATGGACTTTACCAGTACCGCCCCAAGGCAGGCATCTGACGCCGAGGGCAGGACGGCGACCTTGCACACCTCAGACGATCCCTTGACCGACGCACCTCAGGATGAAACCAGGCGATGGACCCCCTTGCCCGCAATGACATGCCATCACCGACCCCTTCCCTGTTCGGTGACTGGGCCGCTGAAATGGACGCAGACGATGCACCAGACACAATTGACGTTCCTTCGCCACACAGGGTTGTCACCCCACTTGGGCGGAGTCTGACGCCCGCAGAAGGACCGCGTTAAACAAGCCAACGGCAAGGCTGGGTAGCCAAGCGGCCCCATTACCACCAAGGGGTCGCCACTTGCATCTATATACCCTACCTTAAGATGTCCCAGTCCCAACCATGTGGGTATGGTCAACGACAATGGCATGCGCTCTCTCATCAGAACACGCATGTTTCATGACATGCTTCCGGCAGCAGACCTGGATACCACCCTCCTTCTATTAGTCGAGCTGGAGCTGCGATTGTATACTGCCTACAGCACTCCATCAAGTGACGGTGCCGGCAGAGTCGCCATCATCTTACACGATGGCATCGAGGCATCAGACATCACGTATCTGCCCTCTGCATGAGGCCTGGCCATTATGATGGGGGAAGCCTGTATTGTCAATGTAAATGCTCCCTCTGGGACATCCTGCTACAAAGAATGAATCACGTTTTATTCCGATTAAATTTCTCCACTCCTGCATGGGAATACGGAGCACTACACCATAGGCGGCGATTTTAACAGTGTCCTGCATCCTGCAGACCAAACGCTGCTCTACCCTACCTGTCCAACGCTACAGGCACTCGTACGAGATCTGGCGCTCCAAGACACTTGGCGTCTCCTTCATGGGGACCGCCGCCGATGTACACTGCTGGCCACCGTAAATGCAACACCCTGAAGGAAGCATCCGAATCAAGTGAATTTTACACCATGGGTTTGCAGCGATGAGATATGCAACCGATTAGAATTTCAGCGCAGACGCACATCACGCGCGCCTGTGGCGCCACCTCATAGCGCCATTTAAGGCTTGGCGATTTCGACGAGTGTACGTTCGCCACGTGTGTTTACCTTGTGGTTGTTTCACAAGACGATCAGTTATGCCTCGTCGACAACAGCGAACATCTTTTGATCAAGTATCCGAGTTCGACAGAGGAAGGATAGTGGCTTACCGAGATTGTGGATTATCATACAGAGAAATCGCTAGTCGTGTTGGACGAAACCAAACAACTGTAATGCGTATATGTGACCCTTGGATGCAGGAGGGTACGACGGACCGAAGTGGTCGATCGGATTCACCTCGATGCACCACTGCACGTGCTGATAGGCAAATTGCGCGCATGGCAGTGACGGATCGCTCAGTGACATCCCGAACCATAGCACAGCACATTGCGTCTGTAACGCATCATCCAGTGTCTGCGCCTACCATTCGACGCCGTTTACAGCAGAGTGGTCTGTCCGCAAGACGTCCATTGCTTCGTCTACCATTGGCGCAGAACCACAGACGTCTCCGTCGCCAATGGTGTGATGACAGACGGATATGGACGGCAGAATGGAATGACGTTGTCTTTACTGACGAGGCACACTTCTGTCTGCAGCACCACGATGGTCGGATTCGAGTGTGGAGACACCGTGGAGAGAGGATGCTGGACAGCTGTATTATTCACCGCCACACTGGTCTTGCACCGGGTATTATGGTATGGGGCGGTATTGGATATTACTCTCGCACGCCTCTAGTACGCATTGCCGGTACTTTAAATAGCCGGCGCTACGTATCCGAGGTGCTGGAGCCAGTTGTCCTTCCTTACCGTCAGGGCTCGGCCACAGCCATATTTCAACAGGATAATGCGCGACCACACGTGGCACGCATTGTCCACAGGATCTTCGTCAATAACCAGATTGAATTGCTTCCCTGGCCGGCTCGCTCTCCGGATCTTTCGCCGATAGAAAACATGTGGTCCATGGTTGCTCAACGAGTGACCCAGATTACATCCCCAGCTGCCACACCAGATGATCTTTGGCAACGTGTGGAAGCTGCTTGGGCTGCTGTACCCCAGGAACACATCCAACGTCTCTTTGACTCAATGCCGAGACGTGTGGCAGCGGTGATCTCCAACAATGGCGGCTACTCTGGCTACTGATTGTGGCAGGAACCACATGTCACAGACGTCTGTAAACGTAATCATTTGATACTTGGTCAACATGTTATCTACAAAGTAAATCTTGTTGTGCTACCTCTTGTCTTTCTTGGTGTTGCATTTACGGTGGCCAGCAGTGTACATATCGGGTGATCAAAAAGTCAGTATAAATTTGAAGACTTAATAAACCACGGAATAATGTAGATAGAGAGGTAAAAATTGACACACATGCTTGGAATGACATGCGGTTTTATTATAACCAAAAAACAAACCAGCCCATTTTGCTAGATGTGTGAAAGATCTCTTGCGCGCGTCGTTTGGTGATGATCGTGTGCTCATCCGCCACTTTCGTCATGCTTGGCCTCCCAGGTCCCCAGATCTCAGTCCGTGTGATTATTGGCTTTGGGGTTACCTGAAGTCGCAAGTGTATCGTGATCGACCGACATCTCTAGGGATGCTGAAAGACAACATCCGACGCCAATGCCTCACCATAACTCCGGACATGCTTTACAGTACTGTTCACAACATTATTCCTTGACTACAGCTATTGTTGAAGAATGATGGTGGACATATTGAGCATTTCCTTTGTTATGCTAATTATTCCTATTCTGATCAGATGAAGCGCCATCTGTCGGACATTTTTTGAACTTTTGTATATTTTTGGTTCTAATAAAACCCCATGTCATTCCAAGCATATGTGTCAACTTGTACCTCTCTATCTACATTATTCCGTCATTTATTCAGTTTTTAAATTTATACTGACTTTTTGATCACCGGTACTTCACCGACCCCTCCGCCAGCTGCCTCGACCAGATAAGCATTTCCCTAGGACACCAAGTCACTTCAAGGGATATGGAACTGTGGCCGACAATCTTCACCGATCATTTGGCATGCATCCGTTTGCTTACATTCCCCCGACAACTTACACGGCGAAGTTGCGGTCCACGGATACCGAACATTTCTTATCTGTTCGAGGAAGCATGTCGGCGGGATATTGCTGCTACGTGGGACCGTGCCATTCCATACTGGCCGTCTGGTACAGCGACCAGTTATGAATTTCTTGAAATAAGACATTCTCGGTTGCAAGATCTTTTATATGTACAAGAAATGACGCATTTCGCCTTTTTGGGGCAAAATCAGATTGGCGTAAAAATTAATGTGGAACACCAACATTCGCCCATGGTATTAATGAACGAATGTTGGTTTTCCACATTTATTTTTACGCCAGTCTCATGATGCCCCAAAAGGGCCTCATTTTGTGTAAATAAAAAATGTTTTGCAACCAGACTCTCTTATTTCAAGAAGGCTTTCTACCTTACATTGGTGGCTCGACTGCACCGAGCCGACCCTGCGACGGGTGCTCATGGGATATGTCCCTGAAAGAGCTTGCTGGCGTCGGACGACGTCGGAATTTTATGACACAGTGCCGCGGGAACTAATAACACAGCCACCGTCCCGAAACAAGCAGACAGCGGTTAATCGTCTCAAATCTCGCCTAATACGCCTCACTATGGAACAAATTGATGGAGCCCGTGTCCAGGAGAGCACAGGATACTATCCCCACCGAAATGGCGTCCGTATATACCGTCATCCGAGAGAGACGTCACCGTAAGCGCCACGTTATAACATGAGTAGAGACAGCAGTGGTTGGACGTGGTGACACGCAGTGTGCCATCACCGTAGCGTTCGTCCAGCATTACACCCGCGAGATTCGCCTGTAACCAGAGTAGTGGGTCAGGACGACCTATAACTGCTGAAGCCTTGACTGTGGCCTTGAGCGTGGCACCGTGAACAAATCACCAGGATCAGACGGCTGACTGAACGAATTCTACTGCGCCTCTATTCCGTGACAGGCACTCAGTGGATTCAAATGTTCGAAGACCTCCTCCGCCACTATTTTCCATCCCCACGGATTTCCTCGAACGCATCGTGATACTCGTTCCAAAACCGAGTGGTTCACACCATTGTCATGTCTATCGTCCTCTTATTCTCCTAAACGCAGATTAAAAATTTTTCGCCCGTGTCCTTCACACATGTCTTCAGGCCTCAATCGGACACATAATGTATTCTAACAAGACGTGTTTAGGCGCCGACAACAACATTCACAGGGAACTTGGCGCCTTCCACGACTTCACGGCCTTGGCAGCGGGCTGCAGCCTCCGAGGCGCCCTAAGTCGCCGACGATTTTGATCACTCCTTTGAGCATATCGACCACGGTTTTCTTCACGCCGTGCTTGAAGGCATGGGCCTCTCACAGACGTCAACTAAGGTGATTCTGCGTTTAATCCACGGTGCACGCTGTTGGATTATGGTAAACTGCCGCCTGACCAAACACGTCAGTCTTGGACAACAGGTGCAAAAGGGATGTTCTTACTCTCGGCGGCCCTCGAACCCGCGCTACATGTCCTTCGCCAACGACTGGAAGGCATCTGCATTCGAGGTGCGGTCAACCAGGTGGAATGCAAAGTACCTGCTTTTGTTCGTCAACTTTATTTCGAAAAGCGCCTCATAATGATTGGGAACTCTTATGGTCTGAGCAAGACTGTGGTAGGAGAATGAATTAGTGTCCATAAAACTGGAACAAAAGTATAACAGTCGACATAAAAGTGTTCTGGGTGTGGTACCGCGTCATAATGTAAAAACTACTGCTGCTATAGAAAAACCAACGTTTCGGCGACGATTGCAGCGGCCTTCTTCTGGGTCTAAGTGTAATATTTAACCAGATTTCGGCGGAGCTACCACAAGATTTTATGCACATAACACTAATCTTACAAACATGGAACGGAGTTCCCAGTGTACTCACAAAGATAACAACGAACCATTCAGAATGATTACGAGCACTATTGCGTATAAATGTGTGAATACAGACACCCCCGTCTCCTTTCTGTCCGGTGTACTTATTACAGTGGTCCGTATCTAATGACAATGATTGAATACCCTATGACCGGGAATTGTTGCTGTCCAGTATAACGGCGACTGCTAACACTAGGGAATCCCACAAGAACACAAAACTATTTCGCTATGGGGCGGGGAATGGTTTGGTAGGACCTGTCAGTGCTGTGAGGATATGATGGGTGGTGGGAATCTATGGTCAGCTATAATCCCAGTATGCGTAGAGGGAGGTATACACGTAACGAAATACTCGCATCTGTGTTGACGCACTGTGCTGCATAGCTCCCGTGAATTTGAGAACTTCAGTGTTACTGTTATGTGGTAGGAATTACAAATTTATTTTTTTTTATCTCGCAGGCCTGGATTGTGTCTAATGTCCATCTGCAGCAGAACGACGGTTTATAGTGGCGTTTTAATACACACAACATACACCGAAAGTACTGGCACCATAGCGTATTTAAAGTTTCGTGCGTGTAAGCATCGTCTGGACACGTAAAGTATTCAGAATGCTGACTACGTGTCAACTCAGTATTTACAGACACTAGACCATGGTGACTATGACGAAAAAAAGAAAGTTGTTTTGTAATTTGAAGTATTAATATTTAGCTTTTAAATTGCTGTGCCACTGAACATACATATGCATGAGGCGCATACGGATCTGACATAACTTTTTCTTCCAAATAAATCTACATGTATTATACTACTATCCAGCCTATGTCGACACTTTTGTCAGTAAAAATATCCTGAGTCTTGGTTATCTGTTTCAAGAAGCTACAGTTGCAGTAGCAGGAAAAATAAGGATTCTACTGATATACGCTGCGTTCCTCAAGTTGTTGAAAGAAATGAGTTTCGTACTTTGCCTCTTATTTATTTTCACTTAATTTTTATTCCGTGCAGTACGGCGTTGCGACTGTGCAGCTATTCCCAAATGGCTGTACACATAACAGAAAAATATAATCACAACACAAACTACAAAGCAACTATTGGTTAGAGTAATCAGAGTAAAATCAAGCTAAAACTAGCACTTACAATATTTAACCTATTTTCTATATTTGTTTTTGGTTGTAGTCATTTTTATTGGCAGCCCGTCATTGTTTTTTTTTCTTCTTCTTCTTCCTCTTCTTCTTTTTTTAAATTTTTTTCATCAGTCTTCAGACTGGTTTGATGCGGCCCGCCACACGAATTCCTCTTCTGTGTCTTTTCATCTCATAGTTGCAATCGCAAACTATGTCCTCAGTTATTTGCTGGTAGTATTCCAATCTCTGTCTTTCTCTACAGTTCCCTCTAGCGCCACGGAAGTCATTCCCTGATGTCTTTACAGGCGTCCTATCATCCTTTTTCTTCTTCTTCCTACATATTCCTTTCCTCGCCGTTTCTGCGGAGAACCTCCTCATTAGATACCTTATGACTCCAACTAATTGTACACACGAAATTAGAATTATATCAGTATCTTCAGCTGCTGACGGGCGTTGATATGTATCAACGGGGACAGGTGATAATGTATGCCCCGACCGGGACTCGAAACCGGGATCTCCTGCTTACATGACAGACGCTCTATCCATCTGAGCCAACGAGGGCAAAGAGGACAGTGCGACTGCAGGGATTATCTCGCGCACGCCTCCCGCGAGACCCACATTCTCACCTTGATTGTCCACACACTACATTCGTAGAATCCCACCCCAACACACTCATTACTCGTGGAAGACATTCTTACCAAGTCCCGTAAGAGTTCGGGGAATATGTGTGCATCCGCACAGAAGAAGGTCATGGCCGGTATTGACAGAACTATATACTTATATTGATATGGTGTCTGTTCTTTCGGACATGTCAGAAAAAACAGACACCATATCAATATAAGTATATAACTGTACATTCTTCTGTAGCACCACACCTCAAATGCTTCGATTCTCTCCTGTTCCGGTTTTCCCACAGTCCACGTTTCACTACCACACAAACGTACATTCTCAGAAATTTCTTCCTCAAATTAAGGCCTATATTTCATACTAGTAGACTTATCTTGAACAGAAATGCCCTTTTTGCCAGTGCTAGTCTGCTTTTTATGTCCTTGTTCTCCATCCATCATGGGTTATTTTGCTGCCTAGGTAGCAGAATTTCTTAACTTCGTCTACTCCATGATCACCAATATTGATATTCCGTTTCTCGATGTTCCCATTTCTGCTATTTTTTTATTATTTTTACCTTTCTCCCATTTACTCTCAATCCATATTCCGTATTCATTTCGCTGTTCGTTCCATTCAACAGATGCCGAAATTCTTGTCCACTTTCACTCGGCATAGCAACGTCATCAGCGACTCTTATCACTGATATCCTTTCAGCTGGAATTTCTGACCCTTTCTTTTATTTCTGACATTTGCTTCTTCGAGGTATAGACTGAGCAATAGGGCTGAAAGACTACCTCTCTGTCTTACGCCCTGTTTAATCCGAGCACTTTGTTCTTGGTGATCCAGTATCATTGTTCCCTCTCGGTTCTTGTATAAGTTGTGTATTACCCGTCTTTCCCTATAGCTCACCCCTATTTTTCTCAGAATTTCGAACATCTTGCACCATTTTACATAGTCAAATACTTTTTCCAGGTCGACAAATCCTATGAACATGTCTTGATTCTCTGTATTGCTTCCATTATCAACCGAAGCGTCAGCCTCTCTGGTGCTTTTACCTTTCCTAAAGCCAAGCTGCCAAGCTGAACTTCACCAGACAGATCCTCAATTTTCTTCTCCATTCTTCTATACTTTATTGTTGTCAGTAGTATGGACGCATGAGCTGTTAAGCTAACGGGCATGGATGTGTGTGATGTCCTTAGGTTAGTTAGCTTTAAGTAGTTCTAACTTCTAGGGGACTGATGATCTCAGATGTTAAGTCCCATAGTTCTCAGAGTAATTTGAACCTTTGTTAAGCTAATTATGCGATAATTGTCGCACCTGACAGCTCTTGTCTTCTTCGGAATTGTATGGATAATGTTTCTCCGAAAGTCTGGTGGTACATTGCCAGTCTCATAAATTCTATGTTGTCGTTTTGTTGCCACTTCCCCAATGATTTTAGAAGTTCAGTGGAATGTTATCCATCCCTTCTGCCTTATCAGATCTTAAGTCTTCCAAAGCTCTTTTAAATTCTAATTATAATACTGGATCCCCTATATCTACTCTGTCGACTCCTGTTTCTCCTACTATCACGTCATCACAGGCCTTCAGTGTCCTGTTTCCAAACATCGGTTCTCTCCTCTGCAGTTAACAGTGGAATTACCATTGCATTCTTAATGTTACCGCCTTTGATTTTAATTTCACCAAAGATTATTTTGATTTTTCTATATATTGAGTCAGTCCTTCCGGTAATCTTTTCTTTTTTCTATTTACTCACATTTTTCATGCCACCACTGCGCCTTAGCTTCCCTGCACTTCCCGTTTATTTCGTTCCTATCTGACTTCCGTTTCGTCCGCACCTCGTGGTCGTGCGGTAGCGTTCTCGCTTCCCACGCCCGGGTTCACGGGTTCGATTCCCGGCGGGGTCAGGGATTTTCTCTGCCTCGTGATGACTGGGTGTTGTGTGATGTCCTTAGGTTAGTTAGGTTTAAGTAGTTCTAAGTTCTAGGGGACTGATGACCATAGATGTTAAGTCCCATAGTGCTCAGAGCCATTTGAACAATTTTTTTTTTACTTGCGTTTCCGTATTCCTGAATTTCTCTGCACACGTTTTTTATTTACTTCTTTTAACGATCAACTGAAATATTTCTTCTGTTATCCATGATTTTTTCGTAATTAGTTCTTTGTACCTACGTTTTTCTTTCCAACTTCTGTTATCAATCTTTTTGGAGATTTTCATTCCTCTTCAACTAAACTGTCGCAGTATCTACAGCCTCAGAGAATTTCAAGCACATCTCTTCTTCCTTAGTATTTCCGAATCCCACTTCTTTGTGCATTGATTCTTCCCGACTAGTGTCTTCAGCCCGCTCTTCATCATTACTAAATTGTGATCTGAGTCTATATCTGCTGCTGGGTACGCCTTACAATCTAATATCTGATTTCGGAATCTCTGTCTGACCATTATGTAATCTAACTGAAGTCTTTCCACCTACCCCGGCCTTTTCCAGGTATACCTCCTCTAGTGAATCTTGAACAGAGTATTCGCTGTTACTTGCTGAAATTTATTAAAGAACTCAGTTGTCTTTACCCTGTCTCATCCCTACTACCAAGCCCATAATCTGCCGTAACGCCCTCTACACTCCTTCCCCTACAACCGCATCCCAATCTCCCACGACTATTAGACTTTCATTCCCTTTACGTAAGAAATTACCACTTTAATATCCGCATATACTTTCTCTACCTCTTCGTTCTCTGCTTGCGACATCGCATGTATAATGTCGTTGTTGGCTTCCTGTCGAATCTAATGAGAACTATCCTGTCACTGAACTTTTCACAGCAACCCACACTCTGCCCTATGCATAAAACATCCTATCCCCGTTATTCCATTGAGCCGTGCGCGGCTCGTGTTCCTGCCGTTTCTTGCTTGACAGCTTGTCTTTACGGAACTGGCGCCCCGTTTCTTATTCGATTTACTGGCGTCACTAAGTTGCTGGCTTGCCTGCCCGTGAGTAGCAGCAGCAGCGTTTATCGATAATAACACTGTCGTATTATCTCTGAAGCGACCGCTAGTATTTCCGGCTCGTCGTGTGTCAGGGAGTTCAGTTGGTACACAGCAGCAGTGAGGTCAGGACAGCCAGTACTCGCCGACCGTGGGCGACACACATGCACTGTCCGACGGAAGGAGACTGGAGCGGGAGCGACCGTTGGTTCAGAATGGTTCAAATGGCTCTGAGCGCTATGGGACTTAACTTCTGAGGTCATCAGCTCCCTAGAACTTAGAACTACTTAAACCTAACTAACCTTAGGACATCGCTCACATCCATGCCCAAGGCAGGATTCGAACCTGCGACCGTAGCAGTCGCGCGGTTCCGGACTGCAGCGCCTAGAACCGCTCAGCCACAACGGCCGGCAGCGACCGTTGGTTGGTCGTTCTGTCGGTCATCTCATGGGGCGACGTGTATTTGATCTTTTGACCGTTTCTGGGCCTCGTCAGTTATCTTGTCGGACGTGGGTCGGCTCCTTCCTTGTGCAGAGATGTTGGATCGCCAATGGGAAAGTGTTACCTGTGCACGGTTGGGTCCGAGCCAGTGTGCCCAAGTCGCCGTGTCTCCGAGTTCCGAATGGACAACAAGGGAGTCTGGATGGAGCTGCAGTGAGCCCCGGACAGCCATGACTTGCCCGACCGTTGCCGACA
This sequence comes from Schistocerca serialis cubense, assembly GCF_023864345.2. Classification (NCBI taxonomy): domain Eukaryota; kingdom Metazoa; phylum Arthropoda; class Insecta; order Orthoptera; family Acrididae; genus Schistocerca; species Schistocerca serialis. Next base: position 450,653,430 of record NC_064641.1, on the reverse strand, counting down.
CACATAACTTAAATGGGGACGACATTGGTTGTTCGTTCGATCGGTCGTCCCATCGGACGGCGTGTATTTGGTCGACTTGTGATTCGTCCTTGTTGTTCCACAATGATTGGTTTTTAGGATTATCAGAGTTCTTGGTGCAAGTGTTTTCGTGGAACTGTGTCTAGCTTGTGTAATTTCGACTGATCAGTTACATTAATGCTGACTGCGTACTGGAGTAGGCAGTCGGTCGGTTGGGACAGAGCAGCGAGGAGGTCTCCGGGGCAGGGCATTAGCGTAGTGTTCCGCAGTGAGTTTTCCCTCGCCGTGTTGATGCTGTCCGGTACCGCGTGGCGTGTAGTTAGACAGCCTTTGGTGTTGTTCACATTTTCGAGTGGTTACTGTGCCTTGGCTGTTTTTAGACGCCAATTTGAAGACGTAGTGCTTCGTTCTCGGCTGACATTTTTCGTTATCGTGCCGATGGTCGGCCGTCTCTGGGTCACGTTGCCATCTGATTACTTAATCTTATTCCTGGCTGCCTGTCTCACCTAAACTTATGTTAGAGTTACCTCCTCAGGGCGACATTTTCCGTTATCGTGCCGATGGTCAGCCGTCTCTGGGTCACGTTGCCATCTGATTACTTAATCTTATTCCTGGCTGCCTGTCTCACCTAAACTTATGTTAGAGTTACCTCCTCAGGCCGACCCTCGGAACACTTCTGAGCACCACTGTTCTGTTGTTTTCGGATTGTGATTTTCTTTTGTCTTAAGTACTGTGCGAGGCCTTCAGCTGTCTATAATTTAGTCTGTTTTAATTTTAAAATAAGGTCTTAAGCCGACTTAGATTAAGGTTTCAAGATTGAATTGTTTAAAACTTACGTTAAAAAAGGAGATTTTGCTCTAATTTAAATCTTTCTTATTTAGGCCTTAAGCCTTCAGTTCTTCAATGTTCAATATGTGGCCTTCAGCCGAGTAATTGTGTAATTTTTTTTCCTTTTTTTTAACTAAGGTCTTCAGCCGTGTGTATTCCTTAAAGTAATTTTAACAGCTTGTGTTCGGGTCTTCAGCTGTATTGTTTTGATAAGAGCATGTGCGGTTAAGTGTCTCTAGGACAATAAAGTTTGTGTGTTTTGTGCAACTAACAGTAACTGATTATGGCCCCTTTCCACAACCATAACCTGATCCGCTCTGTCCTGCGAAGCCAGATTTCATCCATTTTCTACTTCTTTTGATATTATGCTACAATCGTCTGACCAGAAATCGTCGTCTTCTTTCCATTTCATTCCACTGACACGCACTATATCTAGGTTGAGCTATCGCACTTCCCTTTTCAGATTTTCTAGATGCCCTACCACGTTTAAACTTCTCACGTTCCACGCCCAGACTCGTTGAACGTTACCCTTTCGTTGGTTACTCAATATTTTTATGATGGTCACATCACCCTTGGCAGTTCCCTCCAGGAGATCCAAATGGGGGACAAGTTCGGAATCGTTTGCCAATGGAGAGATAATCATGACACTTTTTGGATTACAAAGCAGATGTCCGATGGATATATGTACTGTCTGTCTTTAATGCAATGGTTTCCATTGCCTTCTGCGTCGTCATGCTGTTGATCATTGCTCATTTTTCCGCTTTTTAGGGCGGATTACCACTTCAAAGTCAAGAAGATGCCTTGAACCCCTGCCGCTCCTCCGGCCTTTTCGACAAGGCCGTTGGCAGACTGAGGGTCACTTCTTAGGCAGGAAGTCTTCGGCCCCCATTGCTGATGATTTTTATTCAAAATTTAAGAAATAAAGTATGATATAATAAATAAAGATTACACAGTATATACATACAAGCAAAAATTGTAAGAAGGGAATTGTTGAAAATATCATACAATAAAAACGTTTACCGCATTACTGGGCTTGAAAGGTGTAGCCATCATATTAGGTGCAGTACAGACGGTAGCATATAGCTACGCCATTTACTGTTCTCAGGGACAACCGAACACCTCGTGGCACACAAGTCAACAATAAACCTGAGTGAACAGCTATGCTCTGTGTGTGCTCTGCGCTATTTAAGGTATTAACATGAATTTTAGGAAGGGAAGAAAGGAAGGATTAATTTGTCTATTTTGTCTACAAGGATTGTAGCTAATACAATTGAAATATAAGATGCTCAATAATACCATAGTAACAATTGTCATATACAATTTGCATCAATAAAACGAAACAAGATAATGTACAGGTTCTCATCTTCCTTTTTAGAAACAGAGCTATTATGAACATTAAGATAAAACGATAAACAATGTAACTATACGTGCTACTATTTTCGTGGCGTTTTTGTTTGACGTATTTTGTATTGATAAATATGGTCACGCCCACATGATGCTCCTGGACGTTTGTATAAAATAGTGATATAAAATACGAAATTTTATGGAAATATAAAACCTAAAGTAAGTTGATCCAATAAAAACATTATGTAACAGTTGTTATCTACAGTTTCCAGTAGTAAAACGATCTAAGGTAACGTACAGATTTCTAAATTTCCTCTCAAAAACAGAACCATTAGAAACAATGGCCTAAAACGATCATAGTGTAGGTCAAGTAGACTTTTCTGGCCTATAAATATGTGCAAGCTGCAAATAATTAATCGATTTTAGGCATCCCAAACAAGAATTTGAGTGTGCGACTGTTTGTGGTAAACGCCTGATGGCCGCAAAACCATGAAACTTTTGAACTTCATCAGCTTTTCACTTATAATTGAAAAACAATACATCCTACAGAAAATTCTCAAAAATGCAGAATAAAAGAGCATAAAATGTCGCTTAGAACGATGTACCTACAAGTTAAAATCAGTTCAGCTACTTAGCCACAATCAATCGTCAAAAATGGCAATTGTTTATCAGATTGGTGTGCAAGTGAGTTATGCCTATGTTCCGACGCCTGTAACTCAAAAAAGGCTACTTCACATGAAAATTGTCATTTATGGAAGTTGTAGAGCCTCAAATTTTGCGTAAAAAGAGCTTCTAAATTCTAAAATTCATTCCCTTTTTTGCAGAGATACAAATTAAAACGTGGAAGCATTCGTGGCGCTAAATTCCTGCTAATACTTTGTATTGGGAAGTCAAATTACCTTTACTGATCTTTAGACCCAGAAAAAATGCCACTGTAACAGCGGCCGAAACGTTGGTGTTACCGTTATGGTTTTTTACATTATGACACGATGCGATACTCACAAAACTTTTATGCCAGCTTACTTTGGCCGTGAAGCCTACACAATTAAATTATGTTTTGCTTATATTTTTCTGCATTTCGGGAAAGATGGTCCGCGAGGAAACGTCATCATCCAGTTCCTCGTCTATTTTCGGCACGGGATCTTAATTAAATCGATTCCCTCCTCGACGATGTCGGTCTCATCGTCGATTTGTGTCGAATCAAGGAAATTGTCATCCCGAACAACTGCTGCATGTGGCAGAGCACTTTATAGACGACATTCTGCAGGGACAAGCTGTTTGGAATGGCTTCTTGCACATGCACGATATTGGGTTGAGCTGTTTCTATGGCGTTGGTGGTTTGAAATGGGATCAGACCATTTTTGTGGTCTTCTGTCCCTATTTCAGCCGATCCATATCTGAATCTGGAAGTAGAACCTGAGAGAGCGCTGGTGCGCGACGGCTTCAGTCGGAGACAGACGTGCCTAAATGGAATTAAAAAGCTCTCTGGAACAGTTGCAGACGAATTTCATGTAAATATCTGGAGCTGTCAGCTGTGTACAAACACACACTGAACTTCACTCCCGCTTCAGCGACCTTGTCAGGAATGGCGTTGGAAGCCATAAAGTCTGAGGTGACGTGTCGGAGGTCCGCCTTCTTTTGAAATGCGTTTATAAATATGATTTTGTGCTATCAAAAAACGTAGACGTAGTGGTTACAGCCACTAAAGGCGTGAAGAATTAACATATGTTTTTTGGCTTCTTCAGAGAACTCAGAATTGTCGGGAATGTAAGTGAATGTGTCTTGGTTGCCTTTTCCAGTTTTCATAAGGGAGATATTGGTGACGGCTTCTTCCTGCTCACTAGTATCAGCTATGCGATCAGTCAGCAGGATCAACAAATTAGTATTTTCCTCGATCATGAATACGCCTCCATGTCTCGACTTTTCTATGGCTTTGTCAGCAATCAAGGGTCTGCGTTCTCCATGGCCTGCTTGACATTATACCCCTTCACCACATTATTTTTCTGTGAGCATTGAAATAATACGTTTCTTAGTAAGTTCTTTTAGTAATAAACTTTCTTTTAGGGTAGTTAGTTGCATTGTCTCATCAAACAAAACAGTAACAGTTGACATAGAGCAAGCTGTTCGGGCACGATCAGCAGATTTTCTACTTTTTTCAGATCTCTCATCAGGGTATCCATCAAAAACTTTGGTGCAATTGGACACAAAGTGTTCTCGACAAAGAAAGTTCACATACTTTTCAAGAACGGAGAAAAACACTTCGTCAGTATTCCACACAATTCGGCGTAAGAGGAACCCACCGCCAATGATGAAGTCTCTGTCGTTTGTGATTTTAACACTGATTGGACTGAACAGCTTAAAGATGTCTTGTCTTGGGTCATCAAAAAGAGTTAATGATATGGGCCTAACTCAAAGGCAAAGTATGACTCGAACGGTTATGGTGACTTCATATGGTAATGGATTAGACGGCTGATCCGACTGGATCAGGACTGACAGGGAGTGGTTCACCATTCATCTTGACTACGCCTCACAACTCGTAGAAACTTTACTGGGTTCCACTCAGGTCCTGCACTTCCTTAACGTTTTTCCCTTGACTTTTATTAGATATTCTTTGTATGATTACTACAAACACAAGTAATTGACAGAATACACTATAAATCACCTGCTTGAATAACAGTTAACAAAAAGAGCCACTTAACTAAGTAGGTAGGACCCTAACTAAACTGCCCTCAAATGTGAATATTTGGATGAATATCATTTAGAGTTCAAAAGTAATTTAACTCCACAAAAAGCCTTTATAGTAATTTAGCGCTACGATTGCTTTTACGTTTTTATTTGTTTCTTTCCAAAGGAGTCAGCGAATTTTAAAATTTGGGGGTTCTTTTTTACGCAAAATTTTCATGCATGACACTTTTCATTTGGAGTAATCGTTTTTCATTTGCAGACTTTGGAACACGAGCATAACTCACTTCTCCTCCAAGTTCGTAAAAATTGCCGATCTTCGATGATCGGTTGTGGCTAAACGGATTGTCACTTTTAAGTACATCATTCTACGTGAAATTTTATATTCTTTGATTTCGCATGCGTGTCAGAAGGAATATTCCATCGTAAAACCAAACAACATAGGCACTGCAATGCCGTATTTATTCACCGATACTGGGAAAGGACTTTCAATTAAAATGTCTCCCCAGTACGGAAATGTACATACTGAATGTACGAGTGCAGATTTTAGAGACATAGTTGACATATGGAAGTCCGGGTCTGGCCGTGGAGCGGTTTCGGGTAGCCTAATGATGAGGCGACCGCTCACGTAAAAGTTCGAGTCCCAGTCTGGCACAAATTTTCATTGTTGACATTCCATTGTACAGCTGATGGTAGTTCATATTCGCAACTCCGATTACATGTCGTGTATTTCATTACGGCTAGCCGGCCTTTGTGGCTGAGCGGTTCTAGGCGCTGCAGTCCGGAACCGCGCGACTGCTACGGTCGCAGGTTCGAATCCTGCCTCGGGCATGGATGTGTGTGATGTCCTTAGGATCGTTAGGTTTAAGTAGTTCTAAGTTCTAGGGGACTGATAACCTCAGATGTTAAGTCCCATTGTGCTCAGAGCCATTTGAACCATAACGGCTGCAGTCGCCTCAGTACTTTGTATCCTGCTTCTGAACAACAACGGCAATGCGCTATCGGATTTTCTACGTTTCTTCTAAACTGCAGATTTAAAATAACTGAGCGCAACGCCAAACACTGACTTTATCAGTCACTTTACATCTTTTGCTTATTTGGCTGTCATGCTATTCAAGGGAAACTATCCCAGTTCCTTGGTGCGGCGACGATTTCGCTGCTGTTCTGCAGGGAAGTGGCTGCGACCATTTCCAGAACAGTGCCGAAATATAGGGTGGCAATTTTTGAGCCATGTGTAAAAAAAGGTACATTAGTTACAAACTACAGCGCCCACACACTTTATTCAACATGTAAACTTCACTACAGATATTCGGATTTAGATTATGACGTGTTCGATATGCCTACCATCATTGGCGATGATGTGGCGCAGACGAATAGCGAAATCCCGTTTGACCCACAGAAGTGTCGGAAAATGGATGCTGTTTTCAGCTCAGCAATGGTTTTGGGTTATCGCTGTACACCTTGTCTTTAATATAGCCTCACAAAAGGAGTCTCATGTGTTCAGATCTAGAGAATATGGCGGCCAATCGCGGCCCTTGCCAGTGGCCTCTGAGTACCCAGGAGCCAGATTGCGGTCCCCAAAGTGCTTCTCCTGGACATCAAACACTCTCCTTCATCGATGGGGTTGAGCTTTGTCATGCATGAACCATATCTTGTCGAAATCAGGGTTACTTCGGACATGTGGTTGAAATCATCTTCCAAAATCTTCACGTACCGTTCGGTAGTCACTGCGCCATCAAGGAACATCGCACCGATTATTCCGTGATTGGACATTGCACACCACACAGTCACCTGTTGAGGGTGAGGAGACTTCTCGATCGCGAAATATGGATTCTCAGTCCCCCAAATGCGCCAGTTTTGCTTATTGGTGAAACCATCCAAATGAAAGTGGGCGTCGTCATTAAACCCAACCATACTAACACCCATCATGCCCCACGGCCAACCGTGCAGTTTGAATGTCCTAACGCAAACCGTTCAGAAATTATTACGATTTTATTTCATGTAGTTCAATAATTGTCACCCTGTACATAGTGTCCGTATCTTTCCTCTGTGTATTAGCTGATACTTGTTTTATGGACATAAAGCCGTGATCCATAAAACAAGTATCTGTAACTACCCATATACTGAGCGTCAAAGCCTCCATTCTATGATTTTCTCTATGTTTTCCTCGTACAGCGCTTTCCGAGCTGTATAAAGAGACGTTTCCAACATCCTGACGCGTGGCTTCCTGCCACATAAATATGACAGCACTAAACGCATGCCAATAATCTGTCTCCAATTACCGCTATAAATCCGCACTCCACTGATGTCAGTGGGGGCACAACAGCAATTTACAATTGTTCTGTGGACAGAAAAGACTCCTGTTGGCTTGCTGGTTGTACATTCAATTTTACATCGCAAAGCTGTAGACTATGAGGAACTCAACCATCCTGTATTATGTGTGTGTCCATTTTTACTTAATGGACCTGTGGGGCAGCGGGTGGAAATTATCGTAGTTATATAAAAATGTAATGTAACTGCAGTAAAGAATGCACTTCCCTGCCGATTAACCATATGTGGGGCGGCGGGTAGAATTATTGTTATTTAAATGTTCCTCTTATTTATGCTGTTGTTTTGCCGTTCTCAACACTGGCTCTCTAACTACAATTTTGGCAACCAGAAAGTGATTAGCAAAACATGAAGCCTGTAATTAGAATTCCTAGTGCCCACTTCATCTGAGAAATACACTTATAGCTACAGCTTATAGCTCTGAGGAATTAGGAGATTGTCTGGGATTCATAATCAAAAACGATCGTGAAAAAAAAATGTTCTCTGTATTCTGAAAGTCACAGATGAAAAAAAAAGAATCCCCACAACCTGACTCACAGAGCAGTTCAGAGTCTAATGCGCTGATGCAACTATAACTGTCCAAATTAAAGGTTTAAATGAATGCTCGCCCTAATTTGATGATAATGTTCATCAAACGCCACGCTAAATAATGGAAGAATGTCTGTCCCGCGACGGCACGTGAAAATACGACTTACGCAAACTGAAGACAGATCATTAAAGTCATCCCCGAATTAACACTTCACTCGAACATGATTTCATGGTTACGCGTATCCCGAGTAACTTAATACGGCATCCGAGGCTGTTTATAGCAATGATACCGACGCGACGTGACGCGAATCCGGACACAGATGGTGTGCTATTCAGCGTATGGAGAGAACTGGGGCCTTTTTTCCTCGCGCAGCGTTCTTATATATAAAGCCGCGGTGCGGACGGCTAAGGGAACGCCTGATCAAATCGGCTCTCCCGACTAGCCGCTGGGCTAGTAATGCACCACTTTAAGTAATTGAATAAATCATAGCTTCTTTTGCTGATGGCAGATGAAGCTCTCAATTTAAATGCGCAATCAGCACACACGTAAGTAATCATAATAAAAGTTTGACGTCGCTAAGTTAAATATTTTGAGCGAGAGAATTAATTTAATTACACTGCACGCAGTAGACGAGCTCTGAACTTGCCCTTTGGAGATACGCTATCACTATAGTTTTATAGTTATTCAATTGAAATTTCTCACATCTTTATGATTATAGCGGATCTCCATTCTACTTAAATATAAACATCCTAGCCTTATTTATTAGCCTACTTAATCTATCTTGCTTCCGTAAGTTTTAAGACAAAAACCATAAAATCATGAATTTCAACAAAAAATTAATTTGTGAGATCCAGAAGACTGTTTCTATTAAATAATTATGAAAAAGGAATCTAAATATAAATTTTTAAGTCTCTAGCTCTTTTCTGTTGCGCCAATGATTTTTACAGAATAACGTCCAAATTTCGAAAATGGTTAAAGTTATCTAACTGATATTCAACACCTATTAATTTAGTATTACTCCTGACATGCTAGAATCGTTTTAGGTTATTTAATTGACTTCTAAGTATTGCGCAACATTTATGACGTCAGAGCTAGTTACAGCGGACTGGCTGGCACACAATGGAAAGAATGATGTGAATTTATTACGGCGTGAGTAGGCTGCTTCCCTACATCACCCTCTACTTAAATTTTTTTGTTTTTGAATGTTAATGAACGAAAAAAAATGTAATTATAAAAAGGGAAGCAAGAGTACAGCTTAATTCCCTATGAAAATTTAAATTGGAATGTAAACATGTAGAAATATTAAAAGAAAACTGATTACCTACATTAATTATTTAAATTGTTGGCGTGTTCACTGCCTCTTAAGCAACATTATCCCTCAAACTTTAAGCAAAATCAATGAAACACTTTGGCATACATATTGCCTTAGACAAACAAACACATAAAAATATGTAAAATTATGAAAATCTTAAATCCATTAAATACATTTTTACATACACAAATTCAAAGAAAATAACACAGTTATTCAAGATACATAAACAGATGATTATATCTTAGCAGTCTTTTCTAAACCTAAAAGAAAATTTCACAAATAATTTTTACACACGTTGTTGTAGCCGCTTTGTCTGGCGTTCTACACTTCCGTTCACAAGGGTAGAGGAGGGGAAGTTGCTATGGTGTGCGTCCTTCACGTTCACTCTAAATTACATGGGGAAAGGGGAGGGGTCACTGTGAGTTGTGTCCAAGTCACTCCATGCTTTCACGCAGCTACCACGCTGCCATTATCTGGTTTGTCCTGTAGAACAAACAAAAAGAGTGCCTCAGACTCTGTTCACTTAATATCTAAGGGTGGGTCACAATGAAATGGGAATATATACATTTTATCTTCCAATATGTTACTGGAACAAAGTTAACAGAACTTTTTCAATTTTACTTTCGCGGTTAATTAATTGTCAAAATCGATAAACAAATTGCTCAAAACGCCGTTAGTCACGTACTAGAGAAAATTTATGCTCAAGGCATACAATCATAAATCCTATTTAATTTCAATTTATTATTTCTGGGCCGGAACACTGAACCAATGCTCGGTACATTCCTGATACATTTGTATTTTATTCACTTAGCTGACTCATCTTTGATTACCTTATTCTTAGAGATATTACGAGTATATTTGATTAGTAATTGTCTTCTCAGCTTCTTTGTACATGTGAGTAACTTGTGGTAATAGTACAGTTCTGAGTGTTCAAAACTCTACGTTTAGTTGACTACTAAATCCACTTATTGGTCCTCTGCTGCTGTGTCAGTTCCACATCGGCAATTATGTACTTACTTTATCGAAGTGTATTTATGCTGAGCTATAAATAATAATTCATGTCTGCCATTATGTACTTACTTACTTTGCTAGTGTATGAACTTAAGTAATACTCACTCCATTAAAATTTAAAGCACAGGATATCACATTTATTTCGTATCTATAGTGTATTGCAGCTGATCAGTTTGCTCACGTGGCAATCCATTTCCACTCGATCGGACGCTGAAACCACAGGTAGTCTCTCTCGACCTACCACTAAAATGCATCAAGTAATTATGGACGAGCGTAATGCTAAATTCCTTGAACCTATAGGACACCATGAGCTGCTCTGTCTCATCTAACATAAGGGTACCTATGGTCGCATTCACGCCTCCAACTTATAACCTCAATACTTGTAGATGTGTTCTGTCACACACTACACCAAATAAATGGCCAGCTCCAACCTTATAAATATTTCAAAGACGTGTCCTTCACGTCTCAACCACAAACACTGTTCAATTCTATTACACTGTCATTCCTTGCTACACAAGGTGAGTTTATTCTTACAACTTATCTGCATATTTTTCATAACACAAAGCACTCTCTCTTACTATTAATTAGTTAGCTCTAAGCATACAATAGGTTTTATTGCCACTTCAGATCCTGCTTGAACACGAATTTGTACATCTTTTTTAAAATATTATTGTGGGACCATTTCCAATAAAACAACAACTTTGTACTTACAATATTACCATGGTTCTATCCATACTTGTTACTCAAATACATTTGTATCTTAATTACGTCATACTTCTCTATTGTTTATGTCACTGTTGGGTGTGTCACTTTAGGTATTTTCTTCACTAATCGGTGGATAGAATGGCTACAGAACTCATGGCTTGATAGCCATGACAGAAAATTTTAGTATTGCAAGGAAGAAGTCGAAATTTTAGGTGGATAGGAAAGATGAAGAGTGAGTGAGATCTGAAATGGGAAAGAAGATCTCACACAGCTGGGACTGCACAGCTGCCACACTGTGTAGAGGTTACAGAACAACCTCCTCCCTACAGCATTCATTAGTTTAATGCTGGCTTGATAGTCATACCGGAAGATTTAATGTGTTAGAAAGAAGAGGGCAAAATTTTGGAGGATAGGAAAGATGAAGATTGAGTGAGACCTGAAATGGAAAGAAGATCTCACACAGCTGGGACTTCACAGCTGCCACACTGTGTAGAGGTTACAGAAAAACCTCCTCCCTACAGCATTCATTGGTTTCAGAAAATTTTCATATTGGAAAGAAGGGTCGAAATTTTTGTGGATAAAAAAGATGAAGAATGAGTGAGACCTGAAATGGAAAGAAGATCTCACACAGCTGCGACTGCACAGCTGCCACACTGTGTAGAGGTTACAGAACAACCTCCTCCCTACAGCATTCATTCACTACCTATGAACTTCTTTAGGTCGATCATGTTCCTGAGACCTAATATCTTTTTACTCTTAGGGTACTCTAGCCTATATGCATTGACATGTGGTTTTCCTATGATCCTGAAAAGTCCTTGGTATTTACTAAGATTAACACCTTCGTCCCAATATCTCCTATTTTTCAGAACTCGTATAAGCAGCTCCCAAGTTTCATCACTAGTTACTACATGTTTATCAGTAAAAGGTACCGTAATTACTCCGGTTATCGGCAAGACCATTTTTAACTGGCTTCTTTCAAAGTCAACAACACTCTGATATTTCGACAAGAAATCTATGCCAATTAAAACCTCAATACTGAGATTATTAACAATTAAGCATGGATGATCAATTAAATTACCATTAATGTTAAAGGGCAGCAAAGCTTCTTCCTTTACCGTTCTTGACACCTTGCCAGTAGCACCAATTATTCTTAGTCCTGATACCCTCATTACTGTAAGCTTGTCTTTACCGGGTAATGCATCAAAGAAGGACTGAGATATTGCACTCACCTCACTTCCACTGTCTAAGAGACAACGTACATTGATACCCAACATATTCACTATTATTATAGGGTGGCTTATTCTAGGTTGTACAGGTGGTTCCTCAAACTCATCCAATAGTTCCTTTTGGATTTGTCTCCAACTAAAGTGATCGACATCTGTCTTCATTACATTTAGGTCACAGTGTGTAGGGGTTTCCTGAATTACATTTTCAGCTGCCTTTTCCAGTCGGTCTATTAATTTCAAATCGAAACACCGCACGACTTTATTACATTTAGTTTGCTGAACATGACCCAAATTACTGTAGTCTGAGCGATTCTGCGCCTCTAGACCGGGCATAACATTAGTTACAGCTAAACCACTTTCACCATTACCGTCGGGTTCCTTCTCAAGTGACAACTGGTCACAGCTACTGGGTTCATCGACCCCCAACAGGCTACCCTCTACATTCTCACTTACCTCCTGTCCTAAATCTATCAGTACATTATCAACATCCTGCACAGGCACTTTAGATAAGAGCACATCATCCTCATAGTAAATATAAGCATGAATTTCTTCAGCTTCTTCACCTGACAATTCAGTATTTTGTAGCTCCTGCCTATCGTTACCCTGCTGCGCCTTCTCTTTCTCTTCCCACTTAGAAAGCGTCTCTAAGACGGTATCTATCAAATGCTGTGAGTGATCTAATATTTCTGCTGTATTCTTAGGTGCTACCGACTCTTCATCCACATGTTCAGTCTGAGTATTCTGATCTGTCTTACCAATTCCCGTAACTACTGGCTTAGGAAAAGTAACCGCCTGGTGAGCGCCAGTATCCTCATAGACGGGAACTAGTTTTCCTGCCTCGGCCTACTACTGTTTCCTTTATTTTTATTATAGTTAACTGGCACAGCAGTGCTTTCCGTACTGTTGTTTACCTCCATAATTTTGTTTGGAACAAAATTATTATCATTTGGATGCCATTGTTGGTTCTGATAATCACTTTTCCAATTACTACCTCTCTTAGGATGGCGAACACCTACTGTCCTGATGTTTACATTGCCATTTTGCTCGTTCCTAAAATTACTACTATTGTTATTAGCAGTTCTGTTATTACGTGCTTGCTCCTCATTGGCAGCAACACGTTCTACACGTTCCAAATGTTCAATGAAACGATCAAGATTGTCTCTAGGGGCAGATATAATTCTAGTTTGCCAATACCATGGCAGTTTGGCTTCAAGACCTAGTATAATCATTTCCGGTTTTAGCTTTTCCGCCAAATGTGACAAACGTGAAATCCATGACCTAGCAAATTCTTTAATAGATTCCTTGCCTGCATTGAAGCGTTTTCCACTCCAAAATTCTCTCAACACTTCATTCTGCTTATTGCTAGACCAATACTCATTAATAAAAGCTACTTTAAACTCCGCTAATGTTTTACACTTCAACATAACATCAGCTGACCAACGCATGGCGTCACCTGCTAAATGGCTCCTAATAAATGAGATTTTCTCTCGTTCAGACCAAGTTGGTGGAATCACATCTTCAAAGTCGTTCCAGAAATCTAGCGGGTGGATATTTTTATCTGGATCGAACCGCAAGAACAGCCGACACCCGATAAAAGCGGCGTTTGCAGCTACAACTTGTTGTATACTACCATTACCAGAAGTTACTGAAGCTAGTTTACTCTCAGTGTTAGCAATGTTAGTACTAATATTTTCTACTCTGATTTCAACATTATCTACTCTTTGCACAATATAAGTAGTGTCAGTTTTGATTGCATCTACCTCTGCTTGACATATGTTTACTTTTATATTAACATCTTTGAACCTATCTGAGCACAGTTCAGATTCCGCCTCTATCTTTTCTGTTAACTTGTGCTCCAGCTTCGCATCTTCCATTTAGAAGTCTTTGCGAACCTCAGCAACTTCGGATTTTACTGTTTTATACATTTCAGAAAATTGTTGAGCAACCTTTTTCTTAATGTCCTCATGGTTGTAATCAATTTTATAATTCAAACTGTCCAGATCCTCTTACAACTTATTGCAACCAGCCTTGAAGGTATTTTCCATTTCCTCCAATCGTTTATTAAAATTAGTTTGACTGGCCACAATCTCATACTTTAATTCAGCATTACTGCTTTTGACCTCAGTTATTTCAGACTTTAATTCAGCTGTCATTCTAGCATTACTGGTAGCTATTGCTTGTAATATAACATTTAAATCAATAGCCCCATTATCTTTGGGTTGCTCACTAGCTGGCTTTTTATCACACTCAGGTGATGAAAAACTAGCTCCAAAACCAGAATCATCAAAACTAAATGAAACTTCTGATTGATCAGTCATATTTAACTTCTCCTGTTTAAACTCTACCACCTCTGATGGCTGTTTCGTTTTTAACTCATCAGATAAACTATCATCCAATAAATTAACAATTTCTGCTTTTTGCTTTACTACAGGGGTCTCTATTATTGAATCATTGCCCCTTCCCACACTACTGCCAGGAGACAATACTTCATATTTCACCTTAACATTACTATTTTCATGCATATTGACACTTGAACCATTGTCTGGATTTACAGTTCCCTCAACAGACATAGGTCCAGATTTAAGTTTAACCTCAGTTTCTTTTGGAGGTCCCATCGCCGACAGTCTTTTAGTGCAGGTTAGTAAAATTTTTAACAGATTTTCACTTAACTTAGTTCCTTCTGCACGACGTATGGCGTTGCCGGCGCGGCGTACCAGGATTACTGATGCGACGCGGCGCATTGAACTGCAGACGGCACTCCGACGGCTGCTGTGTGTTTGCATGGCCTGCAACTACAGGCGCGGCTCTGGTTGTTCTGGCAGACGACTGCGGTGAGGCGAAACTGGCTTCTCACGATGTCGGCAGCGCCGCTAGACTCAGCGCCAGCTCCGTCAATCCAGATGCGTTGTTAATCCACTTGCGTCGTCCACATGCACACGTAACACTTTCACTGTTCTATTACTCAGTTGCGCGTCGCATTTCACTTGCGAATCCGAATATTTAAAAATCACTTTCACTTTTACTCAGTTTCTTTCCCGGCCGATGCACCATATATGGGGCGGTGGGTAGAATTATTTTTCGGTGGTATAAATGTTTGAATGTTGAAACACTTCCCGGCCGATGCACCATATGTGGGGCGGCGGGTAGAATTATTGTTATTTAAATGTTCCTCTTATTTATGCTGTTGTTTTGCCGTTCTCAACACTGGCTCTCTAACTACAATTTTGGCAACCAGAAAGTGATTAGCAAAACATGAAGCCTGTAATTAGAATTCCTAGTGCCCACTTCATCTGAGAAATACACTTATAGCTACAGCTTATAGCTCTGAGGAATTAGGAGATTGTCTGGGATTCATAATCAAAAACGGTCGTGAAAAAAAAATGTTCTCTGTATTCTGAAAGTCACAGATGAAAAAAAAAGAATCCCCACAACCTGACTCACAGAGCAGTTCAGAGTCTAATGCGCTGATGCAACTATAACTGTCCAAATTAAAGGTTTAAATGAATGCTCGCCCTAATTTGATGATAATGTTCATCAAACGCCACGCTAAATAATGGAAGAATGTCTGTCCCGCGACGGCACGTGAAAATACGACTTACGCAAACTGAAGACAGATCATTAAAGTCATCCCCGAATTAACACTTCACTCGAAAATGATTTCATGGTTACGCGTATCCCGAGTAACTTAATACGGCATCCGAGGCTGTTTATAGCAATGATATCGACGCGACGTGACGCGACTCCGGACACAGATGGTGTGCTATTCAGCGTTTGGAGAGAACTGGGGCCTTTTTTCATCGCGCAGCGTTCTTATATATAAAGCCACGGTGCGGACGGCTAAGGGAACGCCTGATCAAATCGGCTCTCCCGACTAGCTGCTGGGCTAGTAATGCACCACTTTAAGTAATTGAATAAATCATAGCTTCTTTTGCTGATGGCAGATGAAGCTCTCAATTTAAATGCGCAATCAACACACTTGTAAGTAATCATAATAAAAGTTTGACGTGGCTAAGTTAAATATTTTGGGCGAGAGAATTAATTTAATTACACTGCACGCAGCAGACGAGCTCTGAACTTGCCCTTTGGAGATACGCTATCACTATAGTTTTATAGTTATTCAATTGAAATTTCTCACATGCTTATGATTATAGCGGATCTCCATTCTACTTAAATA
Organism: Schistocerca serialis cubense; assembly: GCF_023864345.2. NCBI lineage: Eukaryota > Metazoa > Arthropoda > Insecta > Orthoptera > Acrididae > Schistocerca > Schistocerca serialis. Next base: position 450,637,273 of record NC_064641.1, on the reverse strand, counting down.
TAAACATCCTAGCCTTATTTATTAGCCTACTTAATCTATCTTGCTTCCGTAAGTTTTAAGACAAAAACCATAAAATCATGAATTTCAACAAAAAATTAATTTGTGAGATCCAGAAGACTGTTTCTATTAAATAATTATGAAAAAGGAATCTAAATATAAATTTTTAAGTCTCTAGCTCTTTTCTGTTGCGCCAATGATTTTTACAGAATAACGTCCAAATTTCGAAAATGGTTAAAGTTATCGAACTGATATTCAACACCTATTAATTTAGTATTACTCCTGACATGCTAGAATCGTTTTAGGTTATTTAATTCTAAGTATTGCGCAACATTTATGACGTCAGAGCTAGTTACAGCGGACGGGCTGGCACACAATGGAAAGAATGATGTGAATTTATTACGGCGCGAGTAGGCTACTTCCCTACAGACCGAAATACATAAGATGGAAAAAGAAAATGTAATTTTTGCGCTACTTAATCTATGAGCCAAAATATGTAATTTGAAAAACTAAAATGTCATTTTTTGCGCTAGAGAAGTGGGGAAAAAGTGTCAGACTTCAAGGTCGAAAAAATGAGCTCCCCATGGAATGGGATGATCTTAAATCAACAGACCTAGTCTTCTACTAGCCATAGGCTACACTTCACTTAACCAACCCCAATAACGTAGATTTGAAAACACATTTTGTTCACCTTAAGTTGTTGCCATCAACATTAAAAAATAAAAAAAGAATATGAAGTCACGCAGTAAATTAATCAAGACATGAAGTGTTGTAGGCGGACAAACTGTTGGAGATGACAGTAGGGTTGAATAAGAGTTTTGAATATTGTATTCCCTGTTTCTCCCCTTCGAGGGATATTAATGCTGGTTATTTTTGATAGGATTTTCTCGATTGTTCTGATTTTTGTGATATATTTTATGTTTTTAATTTTCAGTTTCAACCTAATATTATCGGAATATGAAATACACTAACGGAAAAAATCGAAACAGCAAGGAGGAGTTGTGACATATAAACAAAAGTTGGTATGCGTGTTTCTATATGAGGAGAAAGATTTTTATTCAGATTTCGTACCAGTGGCGTAAGGGAGGCTTTAGTGGCCTCACTATGACCGCCGTAACGGTCGTGAGCACTAGTTACTTTCGAGACTGGACATTGTGAGTTGATGTAAGTCAGGAATGCCTTTAAGGCGACAAAGACGCCATTATAATCACATCACTGAGTCTGAACTAGGTCTTTTGATAGGGCTACGAGAAGCTGGATTTTCCTTCTGCGATACTGAATAGGTCGTGCGGTTCTAGGCGCTGCAGTCTGGAACCGAGTGACCGCTACGGTCGCAGGTTCGAATCCTACCTCGGGCATGGATGTGTGTGATGTCCTTAGGTTAGTTAGGTTTAATTAGTTTTAAGTTCTAGGGGACTGATGACCTCAGAAGTTAAGTCGCATAATGCTCAGAGCCATTTGAACCGTTTTTGATACTGAATAAATACTTTTCAGGAATGTAGCCACTGTATATGACTGCTGGCAGCGGATGTCTCGAGATTGAACTCTGCGCTGCCACGTGGCACTATCTAGAGTGTAGACCATCGTGTGTGACGTATGGCTCTGTCACATCGTACTGCATCTGCAGCAGCAAAATGACCAGCAGTTGGCATCACAGTGACACAACGAACTGTTAAAAATCGGTTACATCAAGGACATCTCCGAGCCAGAAGCCCTGTAACGTGCTTTCCATATACCCTAAACCACCGCCATTTGCGACTTAACGGTGGTGTCAAGCGAGAGCTCATTGGAGGGCTGGGCGGAGGTCTATTATAATTTCTGATGAAAACTGGTTCTGCCTCGATGCAGTGATGATCGCGTGTTTGTTAGAAGGAGGCTAGTTGAGAAAATGCAACGAAACTGTCTGCATGCTAGTAACACTAGATCTGCACTTGAGTTATGAATTGGGGTGCGATTTCATATGCTAGCAGGAGCACTCTCTTGCTTATCTAATGTGCCGTGGCTGCAAATTTGTATGTCAGTCTGGTGATTCGACCTGTTGTGCTGTCATTCATGAATAGATTACTATGGGGTGTCTTTCGACAGAATAACGCTCGTCCACATACCGCTGTTGTAACGCAACGTGTCGACACATTGGATTGGCCTGCTCGAGCACCAGCTCTGTCTCCAATCGAGTATATAGGAGACATCATGGGACGACAAGTCCAGCGTCATCCACAAACAGCATTAAACGCCCCTGCAATTTCTTCACTAAAGAAGACGAAGTAAATATTCCAGAATTCGAAACCAGAACCGCTGTTAGCATGAGTGACATAAAAGTAGATATCTTAGGTGTTGCGAAACAAATCAAATCGCTTAAGAGAGGCAAGTCTTCCGGTCCAGATGGTATACCAATCAGGTTCCTCACAGAGTATGCAGATACAATAGCTCCTTTCTTAGCAATCATATACAACCGCTCACTTGACGCAAGGTCTGTTCCTAAAGACTGGGAAGTAGCAAAAGTCATACCAATATTCAAGAAAGGAAATAGGAGTAACCCATTCAATTATAGACCCATATCACTGACCTCAATTTGCAGTAGGATTTTGGAGCATATACTGTACTCGAACATTATGAATCACCTTGAAAAAAATGACTTATTGATACATAACCAACACGGATGCAGAAAATATCGTTCTTGTGCAACGCAGTTGTTTATTTCCATGAAATAATGAGTTCTGTCGACAAGGGATCTCAGATCGATTCCATATTCCTAGATTTCCAGAGGGCTTTTTATATCGTTCCTCACAAGCGACTATTAATCAGATTGCGTGCATATGGAGTATAGTCTCAGTTGTGCGAATGGATTCGTGATTTCCTCTCACAGATGTCACAGTTCTTAGTGATAGACGGTAAATCATCGCGTAGAACAGAAGTGATATCTGGCGTTCCACAAGGTAGTGTCATAGGCCATCTGCTGCTCCTGATTTATATAAATGATCTAGGTGATAATCTAAGCAGCCCCCTTAGATTGTTTGCAGATGACACTGTAATTTACCGTCTAGTAAAATCATCAGACGATCAATTCCAATTACAAAATGATCTAGAGAGAATTTCTGTATGGTGCGAAAAGTGGCAATTGGCACTAAACAAAGAAAAGTGCTGGGTCATCCACATGGGTACTAAAAGAAATGCGATAAATTTTGGGTATACGATAAATCTCACAAATCTAAGGGCTGTCAATTCGACTAAATACCTAGGAATTACAATTACAAGCAACTTAAATTGGAAAGACCACATAGATAATATTGTGAGGAAGGCGAAACAAAAAATGAGCTTTGTTGGCAGAACACTTAGAAGATGCGAGAAACCCACTAAAGAGACAGCCTACATTACACTTGTCCGTCCTCTGCTGGAATATTGTTGCGCGGTATGGGATCCTTACCAGGTATGATTGACGGAGGACATCGAAAAAGTGCAAAGAAGGGCAGGTCGTTTCGTGTTATCGCGCAATATGGGTGAGAGTGTCACTGATATGATAAGCGAGTTGGGGTGGCAATCACTGAAACAAAAGCGGTTTTCTTTGCGGCGAGATCTATTTACGCAGTCGGAAGAGAAAGTTGGTCATTTGACAGCTTTCGATTGCGAAGCGCAAACGGCCATAGGCGAAAATATAGTCATCTATAGAGCTATGAAGAAGCGTTGGCATAGAGTCGTTTACAAAATCGCGTTGTGGACATTTGAAGTAACTGCACACAGCGTACGGTAACTATCCTGAATCATCTCCGACCAAGTCTACTACAATAGTGCTTATACGTTTTCGTTTATAATAGAAAAATGGAAGAATTAATACCCGGAAAATGCCGGGTTTGTCAGCAAGTGGAAATTCTTCTCAAGAATGTTGTCACGGCTGTGGATCCTGTAGAAACTACATTTTTCAAATTGGTCTTATGGTAGGAACGACGTAGCAAATCCGGAGGCGGTCTCTCGCGCGTGCTGCCATCTGTGGTTGTGGCGGCAGCGGCGCATCTCTCTCGGCGAGGCGAGGCGTCGCCAGCGTCGATGCTGCGGTCGCGTCCGCGCATGCGCCGTGGCGGCGCGCCGCCTCCGCCGCACACACACAGAGGACGCCGACTCACGCACACACACGCGCGCGCTCGCCCGCCGCCAATTTCCTCGCCCAGTGCCGAAACCCGGAGCAGCGCTCGTGCAGATTCCACGCCGCTCGCAGCCCCCACAATACGCCCGCCCCATGTGACGCTGCCGCCTGAGATGCTGCTGCGAGCGCTGGCCCACCACGCGCACCGGCGACTGCCTACCGCCACTGCCCCCGATCCCGAATTCTCGTAAACATGTGTGACAGCCATGCGATGCCTTTCGTCAACCAAGTGACGTGAAGTCCCGCCGCCTCTGCGGTTTCGCTGAGAGGGCTGACAACGTGGAACGCCGAGAAGGATGCTGAGGGGCACGGCGGCTGCCAGCTTGCTATGTCTCCTCACCTTCGCATGGACGGCGGCAGAGGTGTCCTCGGCAGGGTGAGTAGTCACGCTTTCTCTACCGTTACTGACGTTCACGTTTCTCCGATAATATAACTGTCACACAAGGCTAGACGTGTCTCACAATTTAGCTCGATATTACAATCAAAACGTTAAATTTTAAACATACGTAACTGTTCAACATCTCAAATGTATCATCAATATTAAAAATTTTCACTACCAACGATCTGCAAAAGTAAGGCAACTTTGAACTATTACCTGGTCGGCTGTGGCGAGTCCAATCTCATTATTGTGTCAGCTTGCCGTCTGTGTCTTAGTCACTAAAAATATGTGATTTTCTTTTTAATATGGGAAATACCTTGATAGAATGAAACGCTTTTTAAACATCCGTCATAGATTTTCCCTTCTTTTGTTTCTGAAGCGTGATCTGCGATTGGACTGTCAGCAAAATAGCGGACATAAAAATTTTACTGATTACATGTAATAATCGTGGAAATGTATAATCAACAGCATGCTAAACTGTACAGACCACCATCTAACATTTGCACCGTAGCAGAGATTGAAAGAAACTGTGACAAACAGATGTAACTGACACTAATCACACACATACGTGTGTGTGTGTGTGTGTGTGTGTGTGTGTGTTTTGAAGACAATTTAGAAATTTTAAAACACGCGAAAATCTGTGGTTCCTATGTGGAAAAAAATATCTAAATTAATTTAATGTTCCTGGTGTTATCAAAAATAAAATTATAAAAATAACTTTTCTTAAAGTAGCAAACTAATCACTGACTGCTCAGATACATTCTTGAGAGAGAATCATCACATCCTTTCTTAACATAGGTTTTTCAGACCAGCTCCGCACAGAAACAATGGTTCCAATACGTATGTCATTAGTCACAGAATACAATATTCTGTTTCATTTTTAAAAAGCCACTAATACGATCGTCTCGGATTATTCTCGACAGTACTAAGCGCTGCAGCTATGCACACCGAAAGCGCAGTTAGCGTAACGTTATAACACTCTTCTTATGTTTACTTTTAATAGTTCTTAACAACGTTTTGACAGAAAATTTACATATTTACAATAGCGTTGCGTAGTTTTTTTATTCGAATAATTTGCCACCTGTTTTCATTATTTCAATCCGGAAATCGACGACAAAAAATGTAAAATCTAAAAAATCTAAATTCGAGCCACTTTTGCCTTGAGTTCTACCATAATACATACTCACAAAAACAACAGAAACACACATAAAATGCAAAGTGTACAAGTTTTGCTTCGATATAACTATGAATTAGAATTCATACATTCTTTTTTAAAATGAGATCCAGACACTCAGGGACCAGAGGTTTATACTTGAAGTGTTGGAATCGTCTGAAGTTGGTGTATCAATGTTATGACGTAAACATCACATGTATGGCCTATTTTATTTATTACTTTTATTCCCTAGATCTTCTGTGTGTATGATACCTTATCATGGAGCGTTTCGTCGCATACTGAGAACATTTTTAAAGACAGCCAGTAAATAAAGAAGCTCTGAAATATGAAATGCCTGAATACAAAATTAAAAATGAAAACAGATCCAGACATGCAAAGATCAGAGGTTTATAAATAAACTTTTGGAATAGTTTTAGATTGGTGTTTCGATGTTATGACACAAACATTTATTGTAATTCGTGGACGTTCATGTGTATCGTGAATATTTATTGTTGTGTGCATATCACAAAATACCATAAAGCCATTCACCACATATTGATAAGTTTTTTAAAGAAAAATAATAAAGAAACTTTGAAATATGAAATCCATTAATACAAGTAATGGTGACATAATAATAATAATAATAATAATAATAAACATCCAGTCTAAAGATTTGCATAAACTTACTAAAATATGAAAACAGGAAGTGACTGGGATTTTTCTAAAAACTGCAAAGTTTGGTGTTAGCCATTAATAAAGTCAGCGTTACGGAATAAGGAAGCTAAAAAGGAAGCAACTGTTTCATTCAGACACAAAAGGCTTCAGGTTGAGCAGCTGTTTTACGCACTAAAATACAGCTGGGAGAAGGCTACGTTCATTTGTTTGAATGAGACGCTTCCCCATTATTTCTAGTTACATTTCTCTTCTCTTATATTATTACTTCCTTGTTTTGACAGAGCTGAGGTATTTATTCTGTAACTAGAAAGTAGTACTTTCACCAAACGTGGGCACTATTGTACGATATTCTTTATTTAATTACTTGAGCATTTATATTGTATGACAATGGCAGTCCCTTAGCTCCTTATCAACCAGGGATTATTAGAATTTCTTTTTACATTTAACATAACGGACATTGTACATCGAATAATACGCTAATATTAATAACTATTACTACTATTATTTTATAGTAATGACTTAATCATAGTAATGTCGGTGCTATTGAATTTCATTTAAGTACGTTTCTCATAATGTAAGATTCCTGTCAAATGCGGGTAAATTAGTTCGAACAAAAAGGCAGTAGTACCGAAAGATTAAATTTGCAGAAGTAAATTGTCCCTAGAAAAGTGAGAAAAAGAGACAGAGGAAAAAAAGAAACAGAAGGAAGAAAGAAACGGGAAGAGGGCTAACGAAGTCTGGGACAGCGCTGATATCCCACTAGTTTCCCTCCTGTCCAATAGTTGTCTATCGCACTGGAGGGAAACTAGTGAGATATGCAGACAGGTAAGCTACGTCGAAGATAAAAGGAAAATCGTTAGACATCTTTTGATACAGCATGATTTTGAATCAGCGGCTAACGTATAGCCGAAAAGGAAGAGGGGTAAATATTTATAATTATGATAGGTACAGCCAAGGTACTGCAGGTATCAAATCTTGTATTGCGATTACGGAATAAAGATAAGTATCTGACATGAGAAGAAAGTGCTGGGGAGTCCAATGGTTAAGAGCTTTCGGAGCGATATGAGCCTCATTTGTGGCTTATGGAACTTTACTTTAAGACTTAGGTTTCCCGCCCGCTTTGATACTGACCAAAGGCCATATTCAGGTCAAAAACGGAAGAAGCGACAGTGGCAGGGTTGCCATTTATATATAGTAGTATGGCGTCAACATACACGTTATATGCAGGGTGGTCCATTGATAGTGACCGGGCCAAATATCTCACGAAATAAGCATCAAACGAAAAAACTACAAAGAACGAAACTTGTCTAGCTTGAAGGGGGAAACCAGATGGCGCCATGGTTGGCCCGCTAAATGGCGCTGCCATAGGTCCAACGGATATCAACTGCGTTTTTTTTAAATAGGTTCCCACATTTTTATCAAATATTCGTGTAGTACGTAAAGAAATATGAATGTTTTAGTTGGACCACTTTTTTCGCTTTGTGATAGATGGCGCTGTAATTGTCACAAACGTATAAGTACGTGGTATCACGTAACATTCCGACAGTGCGGACGGTATTTGCTTCGTGATACATTACCCGTGTTAAAATGGACGGTTTACCAATTGCGGAAAAGGTCGATATCGTGTTGATGTATGGCTATTGTGATCAAAATGCCCAACGGGCGTGTGCTATGTATGCTGCTCGGCGTCCTGGACGACATCATCCAAGTGTCCGGACCGTTCGACGGATAGTTACGTTATTTAAGGAAACAGAAAGTGTTCAGCCACGTGTGAAACATCAACCACGACCTGCAACAAATGATGATGCCCAAGTAGGTGTTTTAGCTGCTGTCGCGGATAATCCGCACATCGGTAGCAGACAAATTGCGCAAGAATCGGGAATCTCAAAAACGTCGGTGTTGAGAATGCTCCATCAACATCGATTGCACCCGTACCATATTTTTATGCACCAGCAATTCCATGGCGACGACTCTGAACGTCGTGTACAGTTCTGCCACTGGGCACAAGAGAAATTACGGGACGATGACAGATTTTTTGCACGTGTTATATTTAGCGACGAAGCGTCATTCACCAACAGCGGTAACGTAAACCGGCATAATATGCACTATTGGGCAACGGAAAATCCACGATGGCTGCGACAATGGAACATCAGCGACCTTGGCGGGTTAATGTATGGTGCGGCATTATGGGAGGAAGGATAATTGGCCCCCATTTTATCGATGGTAATCTAAATGGTGCAATGTGTGCTGATTTCCTACGTAATGTTCTACCGATGTTACTGATGTTACTACAATATGTTTCACTGCATGACAGACTGGCGATGTACTTCCAACATGATGGATGTCCGGCACATAGCTCGCGTGCGGTTGAAGCGGTATTGAATAGCGTATTTCATGACAAGTGGATTGGTCGTCGAAGCACCATATCATGGCCCGCACGTTCATCGGATCTGACGTCCCCGGATTTCTTTCTGTGGGGAAAGTTGAAGGATATTTGTTATCGTGATCCACCGACAACGCCTGACAATATGCGTCAGCGCATTGTCAGTGCATGTGTGAACATTACAGAAGGCGAACTACTCGCTGTCGAGAGGAATGTCGTTACACGTATTGCCAAATGTATTGAGGTTGACGGACATCATTTTGAGCATTTATTACATTAATGTGGTATTTACAGGTAATCACGCTATAAGAGCATGCGTTCCCAGAAATGATAAGTTCAAAACAGGTACACATTGGAACAACCGAAATAAAATGTCCAAACGTACCGACGTTCTGTATTTTAATTAAAAAAACCTACCTGTTACCAACTGTTCGTCTAAAATTGTGAGCCGTATGTTTGTGACTATTACAGCGCCATCTATCACAAAGCGAGAAAGTGGTCCAACTAAAACATTCCTGTTTCTTTACGTACTACACGAATATGTAATAAAAATGGGGGTTCCCATTTTAAAAAAACGCAGTTGATATCCGTTTAACCTATGGCAGCGCCATCCAGCGGGCCAACCATAGCGCCATCTGGTTTCCCCCTTCAAGCTAGAGAAGTTTCGTTCTTTGTAGTTCTTTCGTTTGACGCTTATTTCGTGAGATATTTGGCCCGGTCGCGATCAATGGACGACCCTGTATAAGCAATATGTGGAAAAACTGAATCATTCGGAACGTTAGGTATAATTTATGCTATATTGTCAGTTGATTTGATAAGAATCTAACACAGCCGGAATATCTTTGATATACGTGTGCAGGGAAAAGGCAACAGGCAAAGCACTGACCCTTAGGGGACTAAAGAAATCAAGCAGCTCGTCCAGGACGTGGAAGCCCAAGGGATGTCTACCGGTCACCGTGTCATTGTCTGCCTTGCGGCGTGATGTGGATGCAGTATGGAGGGGCATACGGTCTGCAAAGTGCTCTCCCCGACATTTTTCCTGCCTGCAGATTTTCTAGACCTTGGAGACGCTACTTCTCGTTCAAGTAGCTTCTCAGTTGGCATCATGAGGCTGAGTGCACCTCGTAGCTGGCCTCTCACCGAGGAAAAATCCTTGGCAGTACCGGGAATCGACCCCGGGTCCTCTGCATGTCAGCCATCTATGCTGACTAGTTATCTACGAAGCGTGATGAGAACACTAACGCACTATGTAGAGCATAACTTATGTGATGATGTCTGTAATCTATAGATGACTGCGTCACGTCTTTTTCTCAGCTTGCTGTCCAAACACAGTTCCACAATATTTTAGAAATTAACTATTTCATGGATAAAACTTATTTAGCATATTTTTGAAAAATAAAGGCTCAAAACCCGCTTTCGTCTGTGATAAATAATACACTTTCCTTACCAAAAAAATTTAAGCTGACTGATTTTGAAAGACGGTGAAGTCTGACATGTCTCCCATTAAACTAACTAGATCCATGTTTTCACATGAACCTAGGGTTGTCAAGCTTAAACGTTTAATTTTAGAAACATTTTATGAGAATGGAAGTTACAGAAAAAAGTATAATAAACCAGTACCAAAACATTTATTTTCCTGAAAACAAAAAAGATGAAATATTGCACACAACTTTTCAATATAACATTTGAAGATGGCTTTAACATACCACACATATTCTATGAAGTTTTCTGGGGCGTATATGTCCCAGTACATGCTGATTATGTACAGACCAGCAGAATTCCTGAGGTATGTAGTAATTTTTTTAAATAATGTCTATGGTGTGTAAGAAAACACAATAATTTAAAAAAATGGTTCAAATGGGTCTGAACACTATGGGACTTAACATCTGAGGTCATCAGTCCCCTAGAACTTAGAACTACATAAACCTAACTAACCTAAGGACATCACACACATCCATGCGCGAGGCAGAACCTGCGAGCATAGCGGTCGCGCGGTTCCAGACTGAAGCGCCTAGAACCGCTCGGCCACACCGGCCGGCCGCAATTAGTTACTTCGAACATTTTTGGAATGGAAAAAATGGTGATTTGATCTGATTTTCATGGAACAGGTACACTATAAACACACGCCGCCCATTTGATCGCTCACAGCCTTCTCTATATCCGTCCCATGGTCCGTAGTATTTTCCTCCAAGTTACGAAAGCATTTTGCTACATGCTGGCACTAGAGAGATGTGAGTTATCTCCGTCCTAACGTTCAGAACTGCATATTACTTTAGTGGGTCTACATGCCTCATTAACCACGAAAGGATTAATCTTCAAAAGGAATACATTGAGGTAAATGCTGTCAGACACTTTACTGGTAACAAGCAATCCTATAATGGCTGATTCGCGTCTGCTCACGGCTTGTTTGAGATCATCAACCACTTTAATTAATTCAGTTAATACATTATGGTACTTTCGGTAGGCTGATTACTATTTATCGTGACTGTGTTGTAAATGCAAAGTTGATCAGTCAACTGTTTATGTACAATGAAGGCTAAAACTTATCATTTCCTACGTAATTACGTTAATCGGCCTTTAGAAGGGTCGGTGATGTTGCAGTTATCGTTTTTGGGCATACTCGTAGTTCGAAATATGAAAACGAAGCAGTTGAAGGAACAGGAAAAGACAGTGCGTATAAATCAATGAACAGCTTTTCGTTACAACATGGCCTGGAAACAACATCAGGGTGACGTCACACGGGGTAAGGCCATCGGGAAACTGGAAGAAGGGCGAAGTGTGACGGGTGTAGGCCAGAAATTTGGTAAGGCTCACAGCGTTGTTCACGTGCACGAGGAGCGTTCCGAACGACAGGCACTGCTTCCCTAAGCAGAAAACTATCGACCACGATGAACTACAGCAGCAGATGACCGCTTCGTTGTGTAGTAGGTAAGGAGGGTCCCACGTCAAACAGCCGGTGTAATTGCAACCGTATTTAACTAGACTGCAGGGTGTTCCGTCTCGCGCCCCACAGTGGCACGACGACTGCGTGGTGACGGTGGTCTCAGACCGACGAGCAGTGCATTGTGTGCCGTTGGCTGCCACGCATCGGCGGCACTGTTTGTGAGGGCGCCAAGGACCAACGATCACTGCATGCGCGTGCTCTTCTCGGATTAGAGGAAGGGTTTAACGTCCCGTCGAAATCGAGATCATTAGAGACGGAGCAGAAGCTAGGGTTAGGTCAAGGGTGGGGAAGAAATTCGGCCGTGCTCTTCCAAAGGAATCATCCCAGCATTTGCCTAGAGCGGTTTAGGAAAATCATAGAAAACCTAAATCCGGATGGCCGCAAGTGTGTTTGAATCGTCGTCCTCACGAACGCGAGTCCAGTGAGCTAGCCACTGCGCCACCTCGCTCTGGCGGACTGGAAGAGTTGGTTTGGTTAGGCGAAGAGACCAAACAGCGAGGTCATGTGATTAGGAAAGACAGGGAAGGAAGTCGGCCGTGCCCTTCAGAGGAACCATCCTGGCATTTGCCTGGAGAGATTTAGGGAAATCACGGAAAACCTAAATCAGGATGGCCGTACGCGGGATTGAACCGTCGTCCTCCCGAATGCGAGTCCAGTGTGCTAACCACTGCGCCACCTCGCTCGGTAACACAACACCCAGTCCCTGAGCGGAGATAATCTCCGAGCCAGCCGGGAATCGGACTGGAAGAGATTCAGTTCGACTGTGAGCCGTGGTTTTGGCCCGGCCCATGCATGGCGAATTGTGGGAACACGTAATACACCCAGCAACATCGGCGAACATGATCGTTTCGTTGATACAGGCGTTATCGAGTGGCGAAGTAAAACGTTGCTTTGGCGTACTGACCTCTAAATCTTAGAACACTATACACTCACGGGTCAACGTTATTGTGGTACTGTAATCCCCACGTGCGTGTTGTCAGGGGCGCCTTCGACCCTGACTTCGTTTTTTATGGATGACAATACGCGACCACATCGAACAGCGCAGGTGGATGGTCTTTTGGTACGAGAAGATGTTCGGCGAATGCACTGGCCTGCCAGTTTCTCCAACTTAAATCCCATTTGATGCATGTTGGATGCGTTGGATGTGTTGGAAAGACGTGTTGCAGCCCTTCCACATGCAGCCAACATCCGGCAGCTGTCAACCGCGATCTAGGAGCAGTGCAACACCATACCACAAGGACTCCTTACCAACCTTGTATCCAGCGTGAGGGCACGTTGCTGTCTGTGGTGACCACTTACCCTATAAAGAACAACGTCACGCCTTTTGTCCAGGGGCCTGTCGTAAATCGCGATGACTTCAGTGTAATTATTTTCTTAGAATAAAATTATAATTTCTGTTGGTCTCATTGAGTATTTCTTTCACTTAGCTTCTGTACTATACTCTAGCAGTTTCTTGTATGTATTGTCCACGTTTCATCGAGCTATGTTACTTGGCAAGATACATTATATCAAAGCTACTTTTGTTCCTCAACTTTTGCAGACCAGTGTACGTACTACTAGCAAGAGAGAGACTGAAGATGTTTTTATAATTCGCTAAAATATTTACCATCCGTATGCTCAAGAGATTCTCATGATGGCTTTCCTTTCTCTGTTTGCAGAAAACATGTTTCAAGAAAAATGTGTATGTCTTCGAATGTGTGTCTTTCGACTGTCATTTTTTAAAACTTGAAAACTGATGGATTTCGAGATACAGCCAATTAATCCAACTACGAAAAGCAGCACAAAGCTTTGGCTTTTCTAGAAATTGAGGTGTTTGGTTTCGTTTAAATCCTGTGTGTGCAGAGCCTTGCTTATCCATTATATGGAGAAAGTCTACAGGCAACCGTGAAGCATGTTGTCAGTTCACTGCGACAGAACGCTGGGCGCGGTTCCCATCAATGTGCGGTGTGTCTGCAAGTGAATTTTCGAACTTTATTCTCTAAGTGACATTACTTACACCCTGCCATGTAGTATCGGAACATCCCTTTGGTAGAGAGTCGTGGCTGAAGTGTTTTTGGCTTTTGTTCACTATTAAGCATGAATATTCTCTGTCGGTCGCTACAGAATGTATTCTGAATATTACGTCTTAAGCAGAAAGATCAGGAGCAGAATTTTCATTGGTTCAAATCACTTTTCCTCTCCTCTTCCTTGTTACCATACCTATACAAATTATAGTTGTGTTGCTTAAGAATGTTAGACCTAGGTATGTAATGATCATATCATTAAATAGTCTTCTATGAAGATCGCGAGTTTAGCTGCAGGTCCATATACGTACCTGCCATAAGGATAGCACCACAGCGTGGCACTAGTGGGTAGTGAAGGCAAGGCTGCAACGACAATACTACGCCGGTTCTGAGAGCTTTGTGGACAACAACGATTTAACATTTCTGATCCTGTACATTCAGTTCCAGAAACAATAACTCTACGTGTCTTTAGACATTACAACCCAGTCACCTTAATATCGTCAGTTTTCAGTCACAACGAACACTAACACCTGCGCTAACCCTAGGATGAGCCGCAGGAATTGAGCAAAAATATGGAAACACCGCAAGAAATGCATGCTTAAACATACAGGTTGTACTTTTGTATTTTACTACGAATTGTTCCTGTGCAATACACTCAGTATATTGCAATTGTCAGTCGCAGCCAGAACAATGTTGTGTGTCGATGTAAGTCTACGGCACTGAAGTGAATTCGAACGGAAGCAAATTGTTGGTACTCGTTACTACGCAACCAAAGTATCAGAAGTGTTAGTTGTTTCAAGAGGAACCACGCCGAAGATTTATATACAGGGGAAGCGGAGAAACTTCGTCCACTAAGTCGCAACGCGGACGAAGGTGTGTGTCGAGTGATGGTCGCTCGAGAGGATTGTGAGGGAAAATACGAAGTCGACAGCTGCAAAAGCCGCTGCAGAACAGAACATCGCACTCCCGAAATCTTTCAGGGCCAAAACAACGCTAAGGGAACTCCATAAGCAGGAAGTTGCAAGGCAAGCTGGGATTCCGAAACCACTCGTCAGTTATGCAAATTACCGTAACAGTGAAAGGTAGCTCCGAAGCCATAAAACCTGCACTATGGAGCAACGGAAGAAAGTCAGTTGATCGGATAAGTCGTGTTTGACACTGTTTCCAACTTCTGGCCAAGTTGACCTCCCAAGAGTGGAGCATATCGAGCGCTCCGTGATGATCTGGACAGCCATATCGTGTATTCCTACACTGCAATGTAGCATTAACTCCAACGACTATGTGACCATTTTGGGTGATCAGATGCATCGCACGGTACAACATTCGTTCGCCATTGTTTATGCTGAGGTCCAAGGTGACGGGGCACGTGTTCACGCAACTCTCATTGTCCATGACTGATTTTGTGAACACGAGGATGAACTATCGCACCACAGTCACAATATCGCAGTATTGTTGAGCCTTTGAGGAGAAGGGTACCTGATCGATATCCAGCTTCATCATCGTTACCTGGACTTGGCACTATTTTTGAGAAAACACTCTTGAAAACATTACAGGACCTGTATTTATCCCTTCCATAAGACAGCAAGTTGTTTTGAATTCGAACGGGTTTCCTACACTTCACTACGCAAGGTACTATGTTATACTTTTGTTGTTTACAGAGCTTTGTACACACCCTGTATGTGACCATCTCTTACAAGCGAGTTACTGAAGACGGACAGAGGATCAGAGCAAGTTTGTCATCAGCCAGTACTTTTTTTTATTTTCGGTCAGTCTTGTGACTGGTTTGATGCGGCCCTCCACGAATTCCTCCTGTGTCAGCCTTTTCATCTAAGTGTAGCAACCTACGTCCTCAATTATTCGCTGAATGTATTCCAGTCTCTGTCTTCCTCTACAGTTTTTACCCTCTACAGCCCCCTTTAGGGCCATATAATTTACTGCCTGATGTCTCAACAGATGTCCTATCATCCTGTCCCTTCTTGTCAGTGTTTTCCATATATTTCTTTCCTCGCCGATTCTATGGTGAACCTCCTCATTACTTACCTTATCAGTGCACCTAATTTTCAGCATTCTTCTGTAGTACCACATCTCAAATGCTTCTATTCTGTTCCAGTTTTCTCACAGACCATCTCTCACTACCATACAATGTTGTGTTCCAAACGTATGTTCTCAGAAATGTCTTCCTCAAATGATTATGATTGATACTAGTAGACTATTGCTGTCCAGGTGTAAACTTTTTGCCAGTGCTAGTCTGCTTTTTATGGCAACATTCACTGTCTATCGAAAGTATCCGAATACCCCTAAGTAATGCGAAATGGACCACTCCGCGTCATGAGAGGTGGATCTGCCAGTAGGAAAGTAGGCAAAGCGCAGTGTGTGGTTAGTAGATCAGCAGTAATAACTGAGTGGATCATCCAGGAGAGGTCAGTTACTTCGATCAAGGACATTTCAAACCTCTATGGCTGCCCGATTCGACAGTTCCCAATACGATCGTCAAGTGGAAACGCGAAGGAGCAACCGCAACTAAATCAAGACCAGGCAGACATCACGTAATGAATGACAACGACCGTTGAGCGTTTGGGATGGTAGTTGTAAAAAATCGCATGACATCAGCTGAAGGACCCACTCGTGTGTTCCAAAATGCTATGTGCAGTCCAGCTAGCACAGTGACTGTCCGTAGCGAGTTAAGAAGTATGAGGTATAGCACTCGAGCAGCTCCTCATAAACCGCACATTTCCGCAGTCAGCACTAAGGGACGTTTGAGGTGCTATAAAGAGGATGCCACTGGACAGTGAATGACTGGAGACTAGTGATTTGGAGTGACGAAACACGCTGTACCCTATGAAAAACCAATGCAAGTGTCTGGGTTTGGCAAATTCCTGGAGGACGTTACTGGTCTTCATGTGTAATGCCAACAGTGAATTACTAAGGCGGTTGTGTTACGGTGTGGAGGTGTTTTCCGTGGTTAGCATGCCATTACCCTATTGCACTTAAGAAAATGCTAAATGCAGGAGATGAGCACATTTTACAATTTTGTGTACTGCATATAGTGGAAGAACATTTCAGTGGCAATGCCGATTTACATCGACATGACAATGCACCCCGTCACAAAGCACAATATGTGAGGAAACAGTTTGTGGCCAATAATATTCCGAAATGGACTCGTCTGCCCGGGTCGCGACCCGACCCCATTATAACGTCGACTTCCCTCTACACCCCAGCGACCAACAGCACTATCCTCTCTGGATTCGACTCCTGAGGAAGAATGAGCTGCCATTCCTCCACAGACATTCAGACAGCTCTTTAAAGGAGTCCCCAGCAGAGTTCAAGCCATCATAAAGGCGAAGGATGGAGACAGCCCATAATAATATCCACTAATAGGTGTCCGGATAATTTTGATCAGGTAGACTGGTAAAAGAACGGATCTGCAAAATTACAAACAAATATTCTTAACGCTGGATTGCTGCAGAACACTTAAGCATTCCTAAGGTCCAACAAAATAAATTTCCATGAGAGAGAAAAGCTATGCACAAATCAGGACGCATTTAGAAAGCGTTGCTAGTGTAAAAATCAGCTTACCCTTTCCTCCTACGACATCCTGAGAACCATGAATGAAACCCAACAGGCAGATTGCATATTCCTAGATTTCAGAAAAGCATTTCACACAATACCAAAGTGTGGACCGTTAAGGTCTGAGCATACGGAATAGGTTCTCAGACATGAGAGGGACTAAATCTTTTTAAGGAATAGAACCCAGAAAGTTACAAATAACTTGATACGAAGGATAACCACACCTGTGATGATACATTTCAACTGATGAAAACAGCAACAGCCGCTTCAAAATGCTGTGTTAAATACGACTAGTGTCGTGGCGTTATAGTCACATCTTCAGGTAGGAAACTGTTGGCCTTTCAATACATAATGTCCTTAAAACTGTTATCTGAAGATGTGACTGTAATGGTACGAAATCGTATTGACGCAGCTGTTGCGGTTTTTATCAGTCGAAAAGAACCCAGTAAGTTGTCCTGGACGACGAGTGTTCATCGAAGTAGAAGGTATCCTGCATGTTTCTACAGTCACTCAAAGAGGGCGCTATCCCGTACAGTGTGGCATCATCAGCAAACTGACACGGACTACTGCTTACCTTATCCGTTGGTTCTTTTATGTTTATAGATAACAAGAGGTTCTCTTCTCTGGGACCGAGCGAGGTGGCGCAGTGGTTAGCACACTGGACTCGCATTCGGGAGGACGACGGTTCCATCCCGTCTCCGGCCATCCTGATTTAGGTTTCCCGTGATTTCCTTAAATCGCTTCAGGCAAATGCCGGGATGGTTCCTTTGAAAGGGCACGGCCGATTTCCTTCCCCATCCTTCCCTAATCCGAGCTTGCGCTCCGTCTCTAATGACCTCGTTGTCGACGGGACGTTAAACACTAATCTCCTCCTCCTCCTCCTCTTCTCTGGGGCACTGATGATGTCTCCGATGAACACACGCCGTCCGGAAATACGCCGTGAACTCAAATGGAAACGGCTGGAGGGATGAAAACACAGTACTGACAGGGGGAGGCCATCCCGTTGGATCACAGATTTACTCCAAACTTTGTAAAACTTTAGTAGGCCATTAAAACAACATAGTTTCAGTTAGTAAAGTGCACTAGTCTGGCAATTTCGAGAAAATAGCAAAGGAAGCTTTACGCAACTGGTATGTGGCTTATGTATCTGTACGTAGGGGCGGGACCTTAAGAGTTCGTGGCAGGCAAGTGGTTAGCGTTCGAGATTCGTACAAACGAGCATATACGAGGCGTCGGTTTGGCTCCAGCTCAAACTTAAGTTTTAATCTATTCTATCGGAAGAAAATAAATTTTTCAAAATGTCAACAGGACGTGTTTTCCCTTAGAATAAATATTCCCAGTAAATGCGGGAAAATTGAATTCATTCGATATAGTATATGCCGTATCAATTTATGTTTTCCATGTCTGTATGATAAATACCATCCTGGAACGCGTGATGTTCAAGAGCACATCCGACGAGTAATTGTACATTACTCTCGTGTCTTACTATATTTATCGAGGTCTGACTCGGTCTTTCGAAGCCTGTCCCTCGTGCTTGAAAATTTAATTAAAAATAGTAAATAGTCAAATAACATACGAAATTCGCTACACCTTCATGACAATGCGCGTGTTTTTTTTTTCATTACATTGCCTCTCAAATGTCATAGGAATTAAATAATGTGACCAGTGGTAAAAAAATACGGATTAAAAAAATGTTTTGGCACGATTCGAACAGTCGCCTCGTCCGCGATCCTCATGCACAGCACGAACACTAACCACTTGAAGACAATGACTTTTTACAGCCAGTCCATTTGCTCAGATACATCGGTCAGATAACAGACTCGTAAAACGTCTCTTGCGATTTTCTCGGAACTGCCAGAGTAGGTAGCTACTTCAGGACGGTGTCGCGTTCGTCCTGTATTTGAAACTGGGACCTGCTACTCCCAAACCAGGAATCATACCCACCCGTCCCCCCCCCCCCCCCCCCCGCCCCATCTTTTTTCGGTATTGCTCGTTGCGTTTGGTCTGGGCGGACGTCACATGACATCCGTTCAAGTTGATCGTTGATTCGTTTACTTGGTTTTTTATTACAGAGGACAACCAGCCCTCTGAGCTACCGTGCCGGCACCCTTAGACCAACAACCCACCTGCCGCCTCCAATCCAGCTGACTGTAGGCATTCCTCTCTGCCGTACCCTGTGCGGAGGCTTGCAGATTATATATGCAGATGTACATCCTTAATCGATAAATTTGATTTAAATTACGGTCTTGTTTCAGGCCTTACCAAATTTGTGAATATTTTACGTATACTGTCACATACTTGTTAAACTTCAGTTACACGATAAATCAGTCTAATCTAAAAGCTGTAAATTCAACTAAATATCTAGGTATTACAATCACGAAAAACTTAAATTGGAAGGAACACATAGAAACTGTTGTGGGGAAGGCTAACCAAAGACTGCATTTTTTTGGCAGGGCACTTAGAAAATGTAACAGACCTACTATGGAGAGTACCTAACTACGCTTGTCCGTCCTCTTTTAGAATAATGCTGCGCGTTGTGGGATCCTTACCAGATAGGACTGTCGGAGTACATCGAAAAAGTTCAAGGAAAGGCAGCACGTTTTGTATTATAGCGAAATATGCGAGAGAGTGTCACAGAAATGATACAGGGTTTGGGCTGGAAATCATTAAAAGAAGGAGTTTTTCGTTGCGACGGAATCTTCTCACGAAATTCCAAGCACCAACTTTCTTCTCCAAATGCGAAAATATTTTGTTGACACCAACATACATAGAGAAGAATGATCACCACGATAAAATAAGGGAAATCAGAGCTCTAACGGAAAGATACAGGTGTTTATTCTTTCCGCGCGCTGTACGAGACTGGAATAATAGTAAAGGTGGTTCGATGAACCCCGTTGTCAGGCACTTGAATGTGATTTGCAGAGTGTCCATATAGATGCAGATGTGGATACCGAGTAAAATTTCGCTGACCTCTTCTTCACATTATTCCGATAAGTATTACATATCGTAAGTAGTGAAAGATTCCACTAGATATTGATGCACGAAACATTTCGCATCTTGCTGAGACTGTTTATTTGTGCCGCTTAAACTTCCCTTCTGTGCTATAACATCAGACAAAATCTCTACAGTTAACTTGCGCAGCCATTGTGTTCAAATATCTCGCTCGGCGCCTTATGAAGAGCACAAGCCAGACGTCTGATGGAGACCACAGAGAGCTGCAATCGCTGCTGGAACTTTGCCGATCTGTTCCAGGAGCTTTTCCATCATGTCGGTCGTTTTGCTGGCGAACTGTGGGCGCCAAGTCAGAATAGCTGAACGGCTAAAAATGAAGTAAAATTAAACTTTTCTCGATCTTCATCCTGGCTGGTGCTTCGTTTGGGCTGGCTGCTACTAAACGCGTAGTAGTCGGAAGATCCGTTTTCCTAAAGGTAGGAAACGAAGACAAAATACGCGAAACGTTTATTAACGATCACCTCTTTTTCATTCCACGCCTAGTTAACAGAATAGCAAATACTCAGGATTTCTTTCTCCCGTAGGTTGCGCGAAGACATGGAGCAAAACAATAATCCAGCGGTTAGAACATTTAAACCCCGCAAATAAGTTCCTGAACGTAAGAGAATGTGATCGTCTCAGTCAAATTCTCAATTACTGAGTAAAATAGCTTGCTATTCTATTTCCTCTGTCACAGAAATACACGCGCATTCGCGTCTAATATAAATCAGAAAATCAGCTATTCAGAAAATTTGCTGTAAAAGAACCGAAGAATAACAGAATAACAGTACATCACATGTGACTGGCTGGCCACTATATTAGAAAAGTATGAGGAAGCTAAATTGCATCACATTAATATCTCCAGCCTCGATGCTTAAACTTTTCGGTAAGACATAGTACGCAAATATGATTTTTGGTTGGTTTGTGAGACAGTTTATTCTACAGAGAAGCTGAAGAGTCCTTTTCTTTTTTCATCGAATGACGTACGTACACCAACCACTTGTGAGAATCCCAAACACTCAGAAACGATGACTTTAGTGGTTCCAGATTCAATCGATCTGCGGGGCAGAGAGTCACAGTAAACAACTGAATATTGTAGACAGATGGCGCACACTAGGGTCAGCGTTGGGAAATGTCATTGTCCCTTGTCACATAAAAGGGCTCAATAAGAACACATAAACGAGTTCGAAAGGTGTAGTACGAACAAAATTCGGGAAATGGGCTGTCTTATCGTTATATTTTGACTCCTACAAAAATGGTGATTTTCTAGGTGCAGTGTACAGAACACGGTTGAACACAACTGCGATCATACTCCGGGCAACGAAATGTGTCATAGCATGGGATTTCCACCAATTTACTTGCATGGCTGAAACTGATGGTCTAGCTTCGTCCGTAGTGTTTACTCGACTCTGTAACGCTTCTGGATCATCTTCTGTCAAGTTTTTAGAAGGTTTTAACGTAGGTCTGAACATAATTGTTCCGATTTTAGAAACCGTAATACACAGATAGCTCCTTAACCGTCTCAGTACAATTCATATATTGTCAAACCACAATTTGGATTTATAAACCGTTCCGACATTGAGAAGGCTGTTTGCACATACATCGAGAATGAACTAAATTCATCAGACTGTAAATTACAGGCTACTGGTATAATCTCTGATTTCTCAAAGGGGTTTGACAACGAAAATAATATTACATTTTTTAATAAATTACAATATTGTGGTGTCACAGGAACTTCTGTCATTTACATCAGAAAAAGCAAACAAGAAGCACCCTATATTAATCTATCACTCACCATCTAAGTAAGAAATAATTACATATGTTGTGCCACAAGGTTGTACCTTAGGGTTTTGATGCTTTGTTATGTATATTAATGACCTTTTGCCAGTAACATTACCACTTGATAAGTTTATTTTGTAGGCTGATTATCCAAAAATTGCGGTGAATAGCAAATGAAAGATAATTTTAGAAAGAACAGTTATTAACTTTTTATGGACATTAATAAATGTTTTCTAGTCAAATCTTTGTCACTAAACTTTGAAAAAACACTCTATATGCTGTTCAGAACTTGTCAAAGTTTTCCAACCAGTAGAGGCTTATATGTCAAAAATATGATGACAAGTAGAAAATGTTGTGTATTAAATTACTTGGAGTACAACTTGATAATAAAGTGGGATGGGTGAGAAGACTACCGAATGTCTGAAACGCCTAAACGAATCTTTATTTGTAACATTGATATTGTTAGACGTAGGTGATATAGAAAATCTAACATATAGTGCTTACTTTCATACTATAATATATTTTAAGGTAGTTCAATAAACCAGTCCAAAAGCGTGTAATAATAATTACTTATGATGTGAATTCAAGCATTTCCTGCAGTGTATTGTTTAAGAAACAATAAAAGCAGAAGGAATCAATATAAGAAGCGGAATCAAAAAAGCAGAAATTGCATCCAGCGCTTCAACATATATAGAATCTCTGGGTAAGAATTTCAAACGACAAAATCAAAAACGCTACGGTCAACTCTGAACTGAATATAATATCACTATGAATTCAGAGATATATGCGGGGAATTAAAGATATGGCATTCACTCTCCAAACCAGCTCACTGCTCGGAACCCACATTATTAACTCTTGATTAACTCTGTGATTCCAGTAGAGGATTTGGGAGAACCCCTTTGAACCATGCCTATTCGATCGTCAGAATTCAATAAGTCTCATTATTTCTTAGTATAAACCTCAGCTTGTAATCTGTTTACCTGCAACATGTTTTATGTGGTCGTTCCACTTAAGATTGTTCGTCATCCTGGTCCTAAGTATCTTACGGTTTCGCTGTTTTTAGTTATTTAACATAAATAGTGTAATCGAACAGCAATGGATCGCTTGCCCTATTTTTTTCGCAGTAACCCATATTTATTTACGTTGAGAGTCAGATATCAGTCCCTGCATCGCGTGTCGATCTTCTGGAAGTTTTTGTGAATTTGCGATCGCAATACGTGGAGGGTACAAGCCGTATAATATTCTTAAAAATTAGATATCATGCACAGTTCTGCAGTCTCAGACATTTGCCATGTACTTACTCTGTGGTATTTTGTATATTCCAGTCACTTGCATCCTACTTCTCGTCGTTATTTTCACGAAAGTTACTGTAGATGATGAAATTAGATATTTCTCCAAAACAGGAGTTCAGTAACGCAATACTTATTTAGTAAAACTTTTGTAAAAAGAGGCAAAGAATTTAAACATTCTGCTTGGTGTGGCTGCTGAGAAAGTGAGATTTCACCGCCCCACTCACGTAAATATATCGCAGCGGACGAGCAAATTCTGCGGAGTGAGCGGCATTTTAAGAGTGTTTCTCCAAAAATTTCGCTGAAGACACTGAAAATTGTTGCATTCCTCTTTTCATAAACCGTGAGTGTTCCACTTGCTCGTAGAAACAGTGACCGTAAAATACAATAGTCGATTCATCGCCTTTCATGCTTGTTGTAAGCGTTAAAAGTTTAATAGCTTAAAACTTCCAGAACATATTATGGATGACACATAATGTGGGACGCTGGACATTCTGCAAGAAGTTCATAAAACATGGGACGAGTAACCTATTGTTTTGTTGTCCATCATTTTATGCTCTTTAATATCTTAATATTTTCCTATTTTACTGCCCGTCTTTATCTTAGCGAAGTAGTATACTAGACTTATAGGTTTCTCTGTGGAATTATATTCAAATGTCTATGAATCTGTGATGTCACTACTCAACACGTTCATCCAAAATAACACGTATGGAAAGAGGAAAAGAAAGTCCATCATTTTGCCTCCATGAGTCCGTTTTTATATAACCTTCGGTGAAAAATGCAGTTAAGGCGACAGACTTTTTTAAGCCACTTGTATATTAAAAAAAGTTGTCATTTTCTCTTAACATCGATGTCGTGTTCTTGTTATCACACAGAACTTCACCTCGAAGCTGATCCCTTGCTCGCACGATACAGTGGGTGGTTGGTTAACGTTTAAAACTCTTGGTAGAGGTGTACTCTGAGTAAGTAGGATTCACAACACTGGAAAGGCCTAAAAACTGACCACATACAAATGACTCATTTTTCTTTTGGGGGTGGTATATGCATAAAAATTTGAATACCTGAAGTTCACTGAGAAATGTAGGCTATCACCCATGAACAAAATTTGAAAATAAGAGTGGGTCATTTCTGGTATTTGTCTACGAGATTAATAGACAGTAGCCATTATTGCAGAGCTCCGGAGGTTTGTTGGTGCTCAAACCTGTATGATAAATGGTGACATTAGTATTCTTTGCCATTAATTTCATATGATTTGTACGTAAGTGTAAAATAATATCACGGATGGAAACTGTAAGACATTACGGGAGTAACTAACCATTTGTCATTATCGTCTCTAATGATTCTGATGTAGACGGAACGTTAAACAGTAATTTTCCGTCGTTCCGTAAGTGCGCAGGTGCTATTAACGATTAGAGATGTGCGACAAATACAAGGTGTTTATAAATTAGTTCTGAAAAAGTAACCTTTAATTGCGAAAAGGGTAAATAGAGGAATTCATGCCATAGCAATGAATGCAGTATATCATCAACTATTAGTCCCGCCTAACGCCGTTAGTTGTCGGCACTCCCGTTAGGCGGCACGCCCGAATGAGTTATTCCAAGCGATCATGAAGTCGTTCAACGGTGCAGAACGTGCGCAGTGTTATTTATGATTTCATGAATCCAAATCCGCTGCTAGATTTCAGAGACAATTCAGGAATAAATATCATAAGTCACTACCTCAGAGACAAAACTGTTATTAACTGGTGCAAGAGTTTCACTGAAACTAGCTGTGTATCACGTAAGACGTCGGTCAGCAATATCCGACACAGCAGTCCTACACTCGCCGTCCGGATAAATCAAGAGGACGGTAGCAGCTTCGAATCGAATATGTCTAGTGTTACAATGTGAAAGGCATTAGGAAACGTCTCTCGTTGAAATTCTACAAACTGGAACTGTTGCAAGCATTAAGAGAAAGTGACAAAGAAAAACGGGCAGAGTTTTATGCAGAAATGTTTAAGAAAATGCTGACTGAAGATAATTTTCTTAATCAAACTGTGTTCATCGATAAAGCCACCGTTCATACCAGCGGTGAAATGAATCGGCATAATGTGCTGATTTGCTGTGAGCACAAACCACGTCACGTAATGGAACATGTGCAGGACTCGCCTAAGATAAACATTTTTTGCGCTGTAAACTGTAACGGGATTTACGGACCTTCTTTTTTCTGAGTCAACTGTAACTAGCGTATCGTATCTGGACACGCTTGAACATTATCTAATGCCTCAATTAGAACAGGATATGGGCACAGGATTTATTTTTCAGCGATATGGAGCGCCACCACATTATCATCGTGAAGTTGTCGCGTATCTCCGAAAGAATGTGCTGACTTGGACTGGACATGGTGGAACAATAAATGGTTCAAATGGCTCTGAGCACTATGGGACTTAACATCTATGGACATCAGTCCCCTAGAACTTAGAACTACTTAAACCTAACTAACCTAAGGACATCACACAACACCCAGCCATCACGAGGCAGAGAAAATCCCTGACCCCGCCGGGAATCGAACCCGGGAACCCGGGCGTGGGAAGCGAGAACGCTACCGCACGACCACGAGATGCGGGCAGGTGGAACAATATTTTGGCCACCATGTTCACCTGATTTAACCCCGATGGACCTTTGTTTTAGGGTTACATTAAAGATAAAGTGTTTGTTCCCGTGCTTCCGGGAAACGTTGACGAACTGCGACAACGGATAACACAAGCAGCTGCTACTATACATCAAAACTTGCTTCATAGGATTTGGCAGGAAACTGATTATGGATGAGACATTTGTCGTGGTTCAAAGGTATCCACATTGAACATTTGTAAGTAAAACTTGAAGATATACAGTATTCAGTGCTGTATCAAACATTTATGTAAGTTATTTACTTTTTTTACAATTGAAGGTCTCTTTTGTGTAAATAATTTACAAACACACTGAATTTGCTGACGACTGAAGCGAATAAAGAGCAAACATATCAGAACTCACGCATGATAAAAATGGCATGAAGTAGTGGATGCTTTTAATGTAATAAGTCATAAAAATTTTACGGAAACTCTTAAATTCTTCAGAAGAGTGGTTCTGTCTTTGGGGTGTAGACAATCACGTAAATTATAAGAAAAGAGGAAAATTGAGATAGACTTCGTGTTCGGGATTTGTGAAAAGGACTTTTTTTAAAAAAGAAGGTCAAGAAATAAAGTGGAAAGTCTAATACGATAACACTGCAAAAGATAAAGGGGAATAACTGTCATCAAATTTAGATCTTATTTTTACATGATTGTATGAAAATATATTATTAAATAAGATTAGTGAAATTATATTAGCAGATACAGAAAATTAGGAAATAAGTAAAAAATATGTTGCATGAATTACATATTTCCTGCTCTGGACAGAAGCCATTCATTTAGGCCGACATGGTGAGCAGTTGAACGTGGAGTGCCATTAGCACTGCCGCCGGTTACATCGCGATGATGGGAGGGGGACGGGGGGGGGGGGGAGGCGGAGGCGGGGGCGACAGCTGATTCCGCTCGCCGTGGGCGGACAGTTACAGCGCCTCGAGCAGACGCCGCTTTAAATCCACACCCAGCAATCTCGAATCATTCACTGTTTCCCTGCCTAAAGTACAAGCCGTGAAGGCAAATAATTTGTTCATCTCTTTTTATAATTCAAGAATATTTACTCACTCCCAAGTCGATTATCTAGCGATTGTTTTTCGCAATAGATTAAATCCACCAAAAGGCATCTTACTTCAGAAAGATAATGAGTTATTCATGAATGAGAAACAAAAACTACAGGTATTGTCCAGTGTTTCACTTGTCAGTCGTTTCTGGGCGTACAGAATCATCATGAGATACGAACAGTAAATAGCAGTGCCTGTGTTATTAAGAAATTCGATGCAATATTCCTTCATATAGGCATGTATGTCCCAAGAGACATTACTACATCGTACTTCTTGATAACACAGGCACTGCTATTTCGTATTTCTTCTCCAATACCAGGCCCTTGACTCTCAGTAAATAAGTGCTTACTGGACGTGAATATACGTGCGCGACTCGTGCACATACAGCCGAAGCGGTGCCGGCACGGTAGCTCACGTGTTCGGTTAGAGGGCTAGCTGCCTTCTGTAATAAAAATAAATAATTAAAAATTAAAAAAAAAACTGAGTGAAGTATATGACGACGAACTTGAAGGGCTGTTATGTAACGTTCGCCCAGACCAAATGACGTGAGCAATGACAAATAAAACAAACAAAAAAGCGGTAAAGGCTCGAGTCCCGGCCCGGCACAAATTTTAACCATCGTCATTCCAATGTACAGGTGGTTGTTCATATTCGTAGTTGCGAATATATTTCCTTTACATCCTCAGACAACTTGGGAGGTATGACTCTAGAGCAAAATCTTTGTTGGGAACTGAGTAGAGTACATACGAGGCGGTATCTAAAGCTCCCGAAAGACATTAGTTAAATTGTCACATCTTTTCTAGATATTGCTCTGCACCATCAACTTCAGAGTTTTCCTCTTTAGAGCGAATACAGATATCCTAATGTTTATGCCACTTTTGAGTTACATCGCCGAAGTCTCTCTTTTGGTAGTGCTTAGTTCCATCTGCGATTCCATTTGGATATCCTCCACTGTGTCAAATCTTCAGCCATTCGACTTGATTTTCTTCGTAAAAATTTTCTAAAGCCGAGATCGCATAAAAATTTGTTTATTTACAACAACGAGTATCTACAGACTTTGCTATCATATACAGGTCTTCAAAAATTTTTGTTACAAAACTTGTCATGTTAGTGGGTAAAACGTAGCACATTATGCGAAGTTTTGTCATAAGTAAAACATTTATATGAGTAGCCCTCATAGATGATTGGTACGTCGTAAAAATCATTATACACAATAAAATGGACAGCAGCACGTCTGTTTACGTTAGCTGGACATATTCTAACCATTAAAGAACTACCTTAGATGTATAAGATTTACCAAGTGAAACAGGTCGTTAATTTCTGAAAATGAGAAAACTAAGTCAAACTGATTTTAATATTTGGGAACGATTCTTTCTTCTTAAAATTGTAGTTGAAGTTCACCTAAAGCCGCTTTTTTTTACTCGACCAACGCGAACATCTTCAGAACCGTGGAAATACAATGTGTTACACCACCATACACTAAGATAAGTTCACTGATTCAACTTGCAAAATGATACTTAACTGTTTTTGTGCTTGCCACCTTAACACTACTTATAAAGCCAATTACAATTTTTATTTGTGTTTTACTACGTCATGTTAAAACAGTGGTTAATTATAGATATCCGTCATGCCTGTAAAAGCTGCGATTCATTACCACCTTTGTGATGTTATCTTTGCCAACATGAACGATCTGTTTGCCGTCTTGTTTAACTATGAAAATTTCATGCTCCTTAATAAACGACAATCTTTAAATGAAAATGTCTCTATGGTCGACTTCTGCAATACATTTAGCTGTAGGTGGTTTTTAAAGATTTTAATGAGCATTTGTAAATACGACATACGTAAATCAACGCCTGAGAAAATGGCAATTTTAATTTCTTTTTATGTTCATTTAAAAGGTTTTTATAACCAGTTATGAATTTTAGAAATGTGTTCATGCCTGCGAAAGTGGCTGCTCTTTGTCATATTTTTGACGACATCAGAGCCAACAGTTTTTCTAACTGCTGTCTGGTTTAAATACGAAAGTTACGTGCAATTTGAAATTTGTTACCTTCATGAGAACACGAAAATGCATATACGTACCAAATATGTACACTGTGATTAAATACGTGTTTTGTAAATACCTTCCTGTCCATATACTGCACTATAATACTGTAGAGGTAAGAGGAATCATGCCACAATGTACGAATGATATATTTAATCTATGTTAATACAGCTCAATTTTTGTGGCATTAATAATATGTTATATACATTACATATGTGTGTTAAAGCTTGAAAAAATGACAATTATAATTTTAATTTGTGATTTTTCCATGTAGTTTTAAGATTATTTTAATAACGAGGTATGTTTTTTAGGCTTGCATCTGTAAACGACCTAAAAAGCGGTGGATATTCGCCACAGTTCCCTGATATTAGTTTTTTTGTTTTACATTAGGTAGTTTCAACCAAAACGCATATCGATAGGGCGTTGACTCGTTCAACAGCAAACGATATGTCTTGCTGTTTACTCTTAGAATGTACCTGACCAGAGAGTTAATTGTACACAACCAACCATTTTATGTATGCTGGCTGCGCTATACACGGCCCGATATTTGTAACGTATGGCCCTCGGCTACGTAATGTAAAGTATCACGTTGTAAGTTGAATCTGTGAATCTGTCTTATTGTAGGGTGGTGTAACACAATGAAGATGCTCGCGTTCGTCGAGTGAAACCTGTAAAAATTAAGAAAAAGTTACATGCGTCTTCTGGCTGCTCTACAATTTTTAATTTCTAACGGTCGCAGCCCCCCTTCACGCAAATGCCAGCACTCGCTGGCATCTTTCTGTTGAAACGAACCACTCAATCTGTTAAAAAAATTGTTTTTATTATCTTGAAACTTCTTTCAACCTTTAGGTCATCATCTGTCAGAACTTATAACGTTTTTTGCGTCGAATACCTCATGTCCACAATTTTAAAATGTAATCCATGATTACTTATACGGCACAAATATGTATGCCCTGGAATTTGGCACAACTTTAAGTTTATATTCCAACAAGTAATCATGGATTCAATTTAAAACTGTGGACATGTGGTGTTAATAATGAAAAATTTTACAAGCTTTGTCAGATGATCACCTAAGTGTGAAAGTAGTTCCCGAATAATAAAAACAATTCTTTCAGCAGCTTGAGGGCTTTGTTACAATAAAATGTTTTTCGTGAACTCTGCGAAGCACGATTTTTAGAAAAATGTCATCTTGTCTCTAGTAAAAAAAATACTAACATGATGTTAGTCGTATGCAATCGGGTGTTATCATAATGAAATAAGGGAAATCAGAGGTCGCACGGAAAGATACAGGTGTTCGTTTTCTCCTCGCGCTGTTCGAAAGTGCCATACTTTGTAATAGATAATTATTGTGAAGGTAGTTCGATGAACCCTCTGCCAGGCACTTGAGTGTGATTTGCAAAATAGCCAAGTAGATGTAGATGAAAACTGACACTGGAAGTTAGGTTTACTGCCTCCAATACGTAATTTTATTCCAAGCACATTTTCTGCGTTCATATTTCTGATTTCTATATACATTTCAAATCAGAATACATTGCGGTAGCTACAAATTTAAATAATTATTGGATAATACTTCATTAAGAAAAATGTTTAATTTCATGCCATCCATTTTAGAAAACTAGAAATACATATTATGATATACCTAGTTTAATGTTCTATTACGATCAAAATCATTTGGAATGTAGTTTAAAAAAATCCTCTTAAACCATGTCTCCAATTTCTCGCTGCGGCTTTAGAAGGACTAATACACAACTCGAATGAATCATGAATGAGATGTGTAAAGGTCAAACACATCGAGAAAGAATACCGGCGCCATGATGCTTGTGTGGAGTACGAGACTGAAATAATAGTGATAAATATTGGTTTCAAAAGTAGCGATGAAGACAGCTATCAAGAACCCAAGACCACAACAGCTAGGGGACTGGATGATAGCTCGACCGAGACCTACTTGGCAAGAGAGAAAACTCATGACTCAATAGCGATTTATTTTAACCCATAGCTTCCCAGTGTGTCAATATCGACACAATTGTTGACTAGCTTTGTTTTTACTTCGTTGTTGGCTTACAATTATTTTTAGCGTTGGCGGTCACATATTGTTTTCAGGGAGGGTTTGAATTTTACGTACAGTGTGTTAACACTTCATTGTTACCATTTACTCTGTGATTGTGACAGCTTGGATTTCAGGGAGTGCTTTGATGTCCGCAATGGAGCATGTTGATGTAAAGTAAGTGATGTTTCGTAAAGAACTTCTTCCTTCTGGCATGTGAAACTGTTTGCAGTATATCTAAATATATTTATAGAGATTTTCATTTGAGCAAAGTTGTTATCCATCGATTCACTTTCTGTTGATGAAGTGATTACTTCAGCCGTGTCCATATGGACACGCTGGGCAGTTGCAGGGTCAAAAATGATTTCATTTCTTTTTCTCTTTTCATATCATAAAAGAGGTCTGGTAGTATCTTTAGAGCCTGGTTTGACTGTGCAGGACGTTTTAGACATCCTGTTTGAAGACTCAAACGCTCCTCAGGCTGATGGAATTGACATCACGCCCCCTGATCCAGCAGTCCTCACGGATGAGGAATCGGGTGATGAGGATGAAGGAGGAATAGCAGATAATCTCAATCCTAGACAACTCAGGGCTAAAGGTCAAATAAGATTAACAGACACACACACAGAAACAGATTTCAGAAATATAGATTACAGGAACAGAAATATGCAAAGAACCTGGGTTCATGGTGCATGTCTTTTCCTGATCCATGCTTTGACATGTATGTTGATAAGTCAGCAGTGGAAATTTTCGAATTATTCTTTGATGACGATCTGATACAATTCCTAGTTTATGAGTCAAACAACTACGCGCTTTTCAAGAACTTTCCAAATCCTAATATAATTTGTGAAGAAATGAGGTGTTTTCTGGGGATCCTCATTCTAAGTAGTTATAACTAACTCCCTAATAAGAGGTTATACTGGGATTCCAATTTAGACACACGAAACGATTTTGTATGCAATGCCATGACGAGAAATCGTTTTGAACAAATTCTTAGATTTCTGCACTGTAACGACAATAACAAATCTGATGAAAAGGACAAGATGTGGAAAATTAGACCCTTTATTGAAATAGTAAGAGACAAATGTAATAAGCTGTTTGTTCCTCAGCAACATCTGTCTTACGATGAATCAATGATAAAATATTTTGGGAGACACTCTTGCAAGCAATTTATTAGGGAGAAACCAATACGATTTGGATATAGAGGCATGGTATTTATGTACTTCTGGATATCTGGTAAATTTTTCCTTTTATCAAGGAAAATCACCCATTAAAATACAGTATATGAAGCACAGTTTGGTAATGCTACTGCCCCACTCGTTCAGATGATAGATGATTTGACACTGAATGTAAAGCTACTGCCATTCCACTTTTCCTTTGACGACCTATTTACAGGTTCTTCTGTTCTGTCATACCTAAGAGAAAAGGGCTATGGAGCAACAGGCACTATCAGAGAAAACAGAGTTCCCAAATCGTGCCCAATTTCCTCAAATACAGCGCTAGTTAAAAAGGAAAGAGGGTATTTTGAATCTTCACTTTGCAAGGATGATGGTGTTATAGTCACAGAATGGGTGGACAACTCAGTGGTTACTGTAGCTTCTACCTGTGAAGGAGTTGAACCTGTATCATTTGTAAAAAGATATTCCGCAAAGGAGAAGAAGGCAGTTCAAGTGCAATGCCCTCAAATTATCACAGCCTATAATAAACACATGGGAGGAGTGGATAGGATGGATGAAAACATTCCCATGTGCAGAATAAACATTCGAAACAAGAAGTGGTACTGAGCTTTACTTTCTTGGCTGATCTGTACGTAATGCGTGGCAGCTGAAGAAAGGAACAAGAGCTAGGACTACTCAACTTGAATTCAGAAGAGAAATTGTACAAGTTTACCTGAAACGATATACGAATCCCGCAAAAGGAGCAGGCAGGTCGTCTATCAGTCCTATGTGTGGATACAAATCGCGTGTTCCAAGTGATATCAGATATGATGGTATAAAGCACTATATCAATAAAACTGAGAAGAAGAGAAGATGTGTAGGTTTCTACTGGAAACAGAAATTATCAACTGTTCGCTCAAAATGTGGGAAATGTGATTTAGGACTGTGTCTAGAATGCTTTGAAGTGTACCATGAAAGTCAGTAAAACAAATGATTGTGAGTTATTTTGTGTATGGTGTTATAAATTGGTTTATAAGAATTATTTTGTTCAAATTTTGCCTTACTTGTATTAAAAATCTGATTAATAAAACATATCTTCAAATGTATTTCAATATCACAGAAAATATTTCAAATATGCATCTGAGTGCCCAGCGTGTCCATATGGACACGTTATGTTACAGACAAACTAAGACAGAGAAGAGTCAAATAATAGTTTATATGCACTACTTAGATGCACAACAAGTCAAAAAATTGAAAATAAATTTAAATATCCAATTTTGAAAAATTCATGCCGTTAAGGGTTAAAATGTATGCACACTGCATTTAATTTTATTTTTTAGACTGTTTAAATTTGCTTCCAATTCACTTTAAAACAAAGGGCTAAGTATTACATTAATTTATACATAGATGATATGTCTGGTGCCAGCTACACTGCAATATGGAGCTTTCTCTGCCCGCTCGTTTTCTGGCGTGCCATATATTTCACTAAATACACATTAGCGTGCTCACATGTTAACCCCAACGAGTCGTGTAACGAGCAGCATATTATAAACCACCTGCCTAGAATACTGTCAATGGCACTTTGCCAGCCTTTCGTTTAGCAAATGTTTGAATCACAGCATCAAAGTCTAGTTGCCTGGTCAAATTACTTTCAGTTGCCAAGGCCGCCAAATATGTGAGACGCTGTTGATGTACAGCTGAGCTGAGACAATTGTTAACACGAACAAGAGTGCTGAATGACCTTTCTGCTTCAGCTGCAGTCACTTGTAGAGCTTAAAACAGGCGCACAGTACACGTACATTCGGAAATATGCTTGAAATTTTAAGCTCGTGCATCTTATTCGAGAGGTTTAATGGTTCCAAAGTAATGTAGTCCAAGTTTGAAGTAGGAACTGTTTCCAAACATTTAATTTCTTCGTCTAAATCTGTTGTGACATCATTATGGTGTTCATAAATAAACAACTTGCATGCTACAGTTACCTGATCGTCAGCCATTTTTTGAGTACTTAATTAAAAACGAAATTTTTCATCTAAAATCTTCATTATTTTCAAGCTACACACTAGATCGCCAATAATGACACAAAAACATTTATCTTTAATACATCCTCTGAATTCACATCAGTCACTTCATTCCTGGATTCCTCATGAAATGATCTCCTTAGTGCACACTTCCGGAAATTCAGGAGCAATATTAATTCCACTGGCAACCACTTCAAAGTCGGAGAGAATAGAATCCTAATTTTTGCGACGATATTTTAAGTCATTTAAAAAGTACTCAAAATGTCTTACCTCAGTATCAATGGTAGTACTTCGAACTTGTAGCAATTTGCTTCAGCAATCAGTTGGTACCAGCAACTTCAGCCATGACTAATCACTCGAAAAATCTCGCATAATCTTAAACACTCCGTACTACAGAATGTGTATCAGCTGATAAATTTAACTTAGTGTTTCAATAACAATGATAATGTCATTAAAGTGAGCTACAACTCGTGCTACAGCGGCAGTGCTAGCATTCCAACGGGAATCAGCCAATGAATAAAAAGAGCATCCAGCATGCTACTTCAGAATTTGCCATCGTTGTGGTCTGCAACTGAATGGGTTGTAACAAAGCTGAATCACTCCAAAAAAGTATGCGCTTCATGACAATTCTCAGCTGCATATACTCTACATACCCACACAGAGAAAATTTTGGAAGAGAACTCCATTGAAGAAAATGTGTCTGAGCTCCTCTATAGCCCCCAGTCATATTATCTTCGTTATCATAACCTTGTCAGCGACATTCACTGATAGGAACTGAGTATTACACGAGTATTGTCTGATTAAATGTACATGAGGACTCTTGTTTTGTGAATGCGATCTACGAATTCCAAAACCCAGTCATTTATTTGCTAATTATCAATTTCCTTTTTGAAGTAAATGTAACTCAGGATGAAGTTTGCCTGTTCAATATGATTTTAATAAGGAGTTGCATCAACAATAATTGAATAACACTTCTCATTCTCTCTCTGTTATAAAATGGTACTCCTGACATCGTGGAACCAAGAGAAGGAAATTCATTCTATAACTTGTAAACGATTTCCAGGTTCTTGTCCTTCTCTGATCTTGTTAATGTGTTTTGCAAGAATTTGATCATAGTGACTCAAGAGCTCTGATATTCCGAGAAAATTTCCATTATTTGGCTCTCCCAGTTTTATGAGTTGTATCTCTTAGTGCTAAGCCTCTTTGACCAAAAAGTAATATCACATCATGAACCACGAGAGTTCCCATGTAATTTAGGTATTCTACGGACGAACAAAAGAAGAGCATTAGCTCTTTACTTCAGAGCATCAGCATTGCCAATGTACTGTACCTTTGTATATCATTTCATTTCTTCACTTTTACGATTCTTCCAGAACAACTGTATTTACACAAGTAGATATCCTTTTTCTCTACTCTTGAATGGAAAATGTTTTCTGTATATTTCGTGTAAAATCATCTTGCGATGGAATCAGAAGTGCTCATCTTTGAATGTTATCGGCAATTCTATAACGTTGTTTCCAATTGGTGCCACTTTCGTTTATTGGGGAAATATTTTGCTAGGATTTCCAACAATACTTAAGGCAAATATTGTGCATTCAAGACTAAACACGAAACAGAATTGTATGCAAGTGGCCTGTAAGATTCACAAAACTGCAGAACGGATGTGGTAAGCTATAGCTAGTTTGACAGTGATGGTGCTACGGAAATATTCTTTTATTTATTATATGGTACAAAATTTATTTTACAATAGTAGTCTGATATTTGCCAACTGAACACCTTGAGAGACTTGTGTCCCCTATGAGGCTTGGGCCCCCAGACTAACATGCGATGTGGCTTTTGCTCGTATTGAAGCAGTGTTGACACACACTTCACCGCAGTCTCAAAGTCAGTACCCTCATTTTCTGAGATTTTTCTGATTTAATGCTAGTTGATGCGGTTGGTGTTTTGAGACTTTCGATCCTTCTTAAGTTTATATTAATCAAAATCGTTTTCTCAAAACCTTCATTCAACATTTGATGTGTTTCTGCAGCAGTTTTCCTGAATTTAAAACAAAACTTTTGCACCCGTACATTATGTTCACGCTTACGCAACAATGGAAATATTCTCACCTACGACCACAAAGTTCATGCAGCTCGCAGCCACATGCCATTGATTCAAGAATGACTCGTACCTAGCGGTATTTCAGTGAACTCGTAATCATTCGCGTGCATAACTGAAGTTCGGTTACCAGCTGTAATCATATAGTTCCTTGCTGCTAATATCAATAGAGCAGTGAGTGTTGTGAAGTGTTGTTTACAGGACGTATAATAGCTTGTCTTTCATAAACAGGAAAATCATGCTGAAGGATATGTCGAGTCGTTGACACAAGTGTTTCGTTTGTGACTGGAATCAGGCTTCAGAATCAGATGAAAATCAAGTTGCGGCAGGCGAACACATGTCGTCGTCGTTACTCGGGACTCAAGGTGTGCGGAACAGTACCCGAGCAGTACTTCTTGCTGCGTATAATATTTTTTCCGTCAGTCTTTTGGCTGGTTTGATGCAACCCACAAATAATTTCTCTCCTGTACCAACCTCGTAACATACTACAGTTTTTACCCAACTAATTTTCAACGTCCTTCTATAGCATCACATCTCAAACACTTAGAAAATCGTAACAGACGTATATTACAAGAATACTAGTAGTAATTATATCTGAAACCTACTAGTAGGGGATAGTAGTATTAATAAGGCCTACTAATATTTGTAATTAAAGTGCTTGTATTTGTGATAGCAACAGCAGTGAATTACGAGTCAAACAGATTGAAATAATAAACATCTACGGTACTTTTTTCTTAGGCGGGAAGGAAACATCTGACAGAATGAAAAAAACTGCCATAGTCAATGAGTATGTAGGGTAGAGTATAAGTGGTTACTGAGTTTTAGAGTGATAGTTGCAGAAACAGACAAAAATAAGGAAAAAGTAAAAGCTGGCCGGATTGGCCGTGCGGTTCTAGGCGCTACAGTGTGGAGCCGAGCGACCGCTACGGTCGCAGGTTCGAATCCTGCCTCGGGCATGGATGTGTGTGATGTTCTTAAGTTAGTTAGGTTTAATTAGTTCTAAGTTCTAAGCGACTGATGACCTCAGAAGTTAAGTCGCATAGTGCTCGGAACCATTTGAGCCATTTTTTTAAAGTAAAATAACAGGTATAGTAGGATAGTTAAAATTTTGGTATAGTAGCATGCACTCAAAATGATTATGATAAGGATTTCATGAATATAATGAGAACTGGAGTGAATAAAGCCATACGTATTATAAAAATGTATGTATATGTGTGTGTGTGTGTGTGTGTGTGTGTGTGTGTGTGTATGCTCCACATCACCTCCTAAACCAACGAAACAAGTTATAGCACACTACGTGCACATATCCCTAATTGTCAGGTAACAATCGCTATGACGTCATAAACAAAGATGCGTGAAAAACTGTCACACTGTGCAAGACGTTTAAATTTAGTACTTCTCTTCTACCAACTGCATTCGCAACACATTTGCAGACAGTATCCTCACTGAGGTGACAAAAGCCATGGGACACCTCCTTATGTCGTGTGGGATCTCATTTTGACTGGCGTAGTACAGCATTTCGACGTGGCATGGACCCGACAAGTCGTTGGAAGTCCCCTGCAGGAATATTGAGCCACGCTGCCTCTCCAGCCATCCACAATTGCGTAAAATGTTTCCACTGTGGATTTTGTACACGAACTGACCTCTCGATTGTGTGCCATAAATGTTCGGCGGGATTCATGTCGGGCGATCTGGGTGACCAAATCATTCGCTCGATTTGTCCAGAATGGTCTTCTCTCGGTCGTTAAGTGAAGGTCGTCGGACACTGTATTGTCCGCGGTGCGAGGTAAAGCCCGAAATTTGATATTCTCGGCACACTGTAGACTTTGTGGATCTCGAAATATTGAATTCACTAACGATTTCCGAAATGGAATGACCAATGTGTCTAGCTCAAACTACCATCTCACGTTCAAAGTCTGTTAATTCGCGTTATGTGGCCACAACGACGTCGGGAATCTTTTCGCATGAATCGCCTGAGTACAAATAGCTCCGCCAGTGCACCGCCCTTTTATTCCCTGTTACACGATAGTATCGCCACCTGTATAGGAGCATATCACTATCCCATGACTTCCGCCAGATCACTGCGTGCCGCTGAATGTACTTGCAACATTATATCTTTGTACGACACATAGTTCAAGAGATATGTCATAAACTCCGAGAAAAGAGAAAGAACGCCGCGTCATGGATGAAGTTTTAATACATTTATTCTTCACTACTAAGACACTCCCATACTCGACTCAATTTAAGGAAATCCCTGACACCTTCCAGCGCTTTTGACAGCTTTCAATTGCAAAGCACAAAAGGCTGCAGGCAGAAACGATAGATGTCTACAGAGCTGTGAAGAAGCTTTGTCATTGAGACGTTTACAAACTCGCGTTGTAGCAACACCTGCCAGATACTCATGGCGTTGGTTGAAGACACGCGAAGCAGCTGCGCCCAGCGTAGGAAACTGTCAGGGACCATGTGTCTTAATTTGGATACCATACTTATATATTTGTACGTTGTGTATATTTCTTTGTATGACTGTTCCATAACTGCAAAGGTGTTTCCACGAATAAAGGAAGGTAAATGAAATTTTTTCGACATTTCACTACAAATACAGTTCACTTTTTGTTTTCATTTACAATAGTAAATTGGCAAAATAAATACCTGGCCAGGACCGGGCTTGTCAGGTAGTAATGAAATAGACGCATAATACAGCCATCGCCTATGACGGCTTTCCTGCGCTTGTTAAGCATAACGCTGTACTTGTGGGTGGCGGCAGTCAACTGTAATCTGATGGCTGTCTTGTAAGCTGGAAACCGATTGACAAGAAGAAATACATAGTGGAGAACATTCGCAGTTAGTGACTTTCGTTTTCGAAGCTGCTCCACCAAGTAAAAACGGAAGTGTGCAGTAATGAATTAATTTTCTTGTTATAAAGACATGAATGCAAATAAATGCATACACTGCTTAGCGCCCAAGTCACTGCGCTTGTCATAGGCGTACAGAATCAAGTGCCAAGAAAGTGAGAAACCATGTTCCAATTTTGGGGTATGACGCTCCGTTGTTCCTGAACGTACTTCACGTATATACGTATAATAATAAACTTATTTTCCTGGGAACAGTTTTGCAGTAAAGTAATTCTTTACTGCTAACATCTTCACTGCGAACCAAAAAAATATGTGAAATGAAACACGTGAAGATAAAATACACAATAATTATATTATTCATTCTAATCGGGTACAATTATCACAGCCATATAAAATACTAGGTTGTACATCATGAGTTCGAAAATCTCCTTTTTCATTATAGATCGCATAAGCCAACAAAGTTTTAAGTATGAAGCAAGTACTAGCATCGTTATATGCAAAATTTCATTCAGTATATTACTTATTCAAATGAGTTGCCTGCCGCCTTAACATAAATCGTAATGCGAATATCCCTGTCGCTATTATAAAATTTAGTGACCATCTTTACGAAATAAACTTCCATCTGATATCTAAATATGCCGTGAACGGAACAAAAGATTAAGATTTAGCTTCCTTCGATAATGAAGTCACTGGAGAAGGATCTCCACCTCTAATTGGGCGAGGACTGGGAAAGAAATCAGCCACATCCTTTATAAAGGAACAGTCGCTGTAATCGCTTTAAGCGGTTTAGGAATAACATAGGAAACATCAAAGTTTTATAGACTGGACAGAGATTTGAGTTCTACTCCTGAATCTCTCTCCAGTCCCTTAATCATGGTTGCGTATTTCTTTCTCTGATCGTGAAGGCAGTGTGCCCTTGACATGCGTTATGATAAGACGTTACTAATGAAATGTTGTTGCTTATTACGTCTAAATACTGAAAGGTCATTAGCCAAATTGTCATGAAACAGCACAAAACAAAGCTATAATCCTCGGGGAATTCGACACAGCCGGCCCTCGTCTATAAATAAAATCTGTACTCATACAAGAAGAGCGAGTGCAACGCTCCTTACCTTTATTGAATAATAAGTAACTGGTCGATGAGATTGTCCACTGTGCTCAACGATGACACCGTCACGGTGAGAACAACAAACTTAGGTGTAGAACAGGTAATATTTGTTATTAATACGTCTCCTAACAATGGAAAAGTTGTAGGAAAATTAAAGGATTTCGAAATTTAAAACAAATTTGATTACAAGACATTTTTAATTTGCTCTAATTGATGGACGCAGTTTTCAAGAAGTTGACAGAGTAAAATTCTCTAAACACTCAATGGGATTTATACAAAATGACGATAACAATGGGTAGAGGAATCAAACTATATGGAAGACTGCAAGGAGAAAACACAGTAAGCTATCCTTATCTGGTAGCTCGGGAATTCGAAGTTAATGAGACAAAATCACAAATTAAACTTCTATTTCCATACTAGACAAAGAAAGTATGAACTGCTCAGAATATGTATCATGCTACCACGAATTACCACCCTCGCATTTCCAAAAAATCAGCAAAGCGTGCACCCATCAGCTTCATACTAGCCAGGAGAATCTTAGTTCTCTATCCTCAACTCTCTGCTTTCCAAAAAACTCTGCATGCATGGGGCGACTCAGTGCTGTTGTCAATGTGATGGACGACAATGTGATTTATTATAGAAAAAAAAACATAGGTACGCAGCAGAAACTTCCCACTCTTCGGGTACAAACACACATCGTCAAACATGAGGTTACTACCAGCCTGCAGTAGTGTTCCTTGATTTGTCGACTTCTTCGTGCCAAGTGTGGCACGATACATTCTCATGCTCATTTATTCCCTGTTGACGGCAGTGGCGGCATGGCATTCCCTGCCCTTAGTGAGGACAGCTGTCGGTTCCGCCCACGAAGCAGACTGCAGCCCACATCCGCAGACTGCCCATCTCCCTGAGGAGGCACGCCTCTCTTAATAAGATTCATTAACTGCCTTCGCCAACCAATAGAAACCTGAGACCACACTGGAGTGTATCTTCCCAGTGAGAAAAATGTAAAGCTTTCTCCGTAGCAGGTATGTCCAGCGCCCACATTAAAATAATCACGAAATAGTGGCGGAAAAATGAAACAAAATGTCACAAGCCCTGTAAACATGGTTTGTTTGTACGGACACATTTAGAAAAATTTCACCTCCAATCTTGAATGCTGGCACCTTCCCTCAACTCTGTTTCTTTCGAACTCCACTTTTCTTGTGAAAAATGTTATATCACTGCTTGATATTCACTTCTACAAAATGATAATAACAACATAATATATATGAAACTATCAGCCTCGATTGAGGTAATGAAACCAACCATTACCTAGGTTTCAGCCCAAGATATTGACACTTCTTGAGAAGATAAACCTGATTCTATAATATGTCTACGAGGGCATGGTCTAGAAATAAAACTAAAACAGCCTGAATAGCCGTAGTCACATTTTAAAAATGTGAAAGATCAGAAAGTAAAGCACAATCATTTTACTACTAAAGAGTTTAATAGGTAACCAAAATTACCAATTTACATATTTTAACTACTTTCTACATAGTCACCAACAAACTCAACACATTTCTCCCATTATGACACCAGTTTCATTATACCCTGTTCGTAGAAGTCCGTTTGGTTAGAGTAAACCATCTGCAGACTGCTGATTTCACTTTCGCATCTGTCGCAAAGCGTTGGTCGGCCAGGAATTTCTTTCCGCTACCAAACAGATGAAAATCCGACGATGCAAGGTCCGGACTGTATGGTGGATACTGAAGCACCTTCCACCCAAACTTGGCAATTTTCTAACGAACAAGGGCAACAACACGGGGAGAGCTTGTCATAGAGAAGTTTGACACCGTCACCATTAATGTTGTGGCGCTTGTCACGAAGGCCACGACGCAACTTAACCTAAGTTTTAACATAGGCTGCAGCATTCACCGTGGTCCCGTCTTCAGCAAAGCTACCGGTAACACATCATACATATTTCAGAACATTGTCACAAGCAGTGGCCTAGCAGATTGAGTCAATTTGAAGTTTTTTCGTACTGGGGAACCAGCACGTTTCACTACATAAAGCCCTACTTGGTTTCGGATGCATAGTGGTA
The DNA here is from genome assembly GCF_023864345.2 of Schistocerca serialis cubense. Classification (NCBI taxonomy): domain Eukaryota; kingdom Metazoa; phylum Arthropoda; class Insecta; order Orthoptera; family Acrididae; genus Schistocerca; species Schistocerca serialis. The sequence goes on along the minus strand of NC_064641.1, from coordinate 450,594,873 downwards.
CGCCCAAGATTCATCATCAGTAACGATTCCTTTCAGGAAATCATGCCATTCTGCGGCGTAACGTGTTAAGTGATCCAGGCTTGTCACCATTCACTGTACCATGTGGTTGTCTGTAAGCTACTTAGGCACTCAGCGAGCACTAACTTTACGAATTTCAACGTTTCGTGCACAACATCGTATGCTGCACCATACCAAATGTTGATCTGCTGCGATAAGGTTCGCAGTTGCACACGCCGTTCGTTCAAAATCGTTGCCTCTGCGCAGTTGCATCTGTTTACCGGCCACTCAGAGCGACGCGAATCACTAAGATTGACACGGCCGAATTAGAAGAATGCACACCACCTGGAGACATTGCTACGTCCACACAGTCGTCCCCATATATGCCACGCATGTTCCTATCCGTTTCACTAGATTTATGCCCTATCGCCCACAAATATCGAACAACACTTCGCTGCTCTTCACAACATGACGGCAGTAACATGCGCACCATGTTTGTTTTGTAGATCAGGCTTCTCTTGCTAGAGCTGCGCATGAAAACAAAATACCCTCTCTAGCACGAACTTCGCACTATATCATCATAAAATTTCAGCATTTCACCTGCAATCCCCGTGCGTCACTCACCGATCCTTCCTTATAGTTTTCAAACATATTTTTTCTTCTATTGTTCTATCTGTTTCTTCGTCACTTTTTCGCCATCATTCGTGTGTGCAGGTCGCATCAAACCTATGAAATTTTGTGGATGAAAATTTCAATTTATTATTATTATTATTATTATTACAGAGGGTAGCCAGTCCTCTGACCGAATACAATGAGCTGCCATGCTGACTAAGCTAGACCGCCACGTCCGAACTTTTACAACCAGTATGACAACTATGACCTTTAAAGTTGCCAACACATAATACTACGTTACAACTGTTTAAAATGTTTTTACGAAACCATTACAAGAATTACGGTTTGCACATTTGTTCTCCCTTAAAACTTGATTTTCTTTCTGTCAAATACACCATTCCCTAAATCTGCAAAATAACTCATATCGATCTTTCTTACTTTCTGTTAGGATATGCACAAAGCTAATCGTGTCAACCCTTCCTCTTCTTTTGTGAATGTTTGCTTCACTTCCTTCATTACAGTTTCAGTTTGCAGCGTAATCAAGATGGGATAAATTACCACTCTGTCTTATCTCCACCCTTAATGTTCGATTGATATTTGCTGATAATCCATGAAGGCCCTAATATGTTGTTGCAATCTTACGGGACTATTCCTCTTTCGAATTTCAGTAGCGATTTGCACAGTTCTGTGGGCACTATCCTTGTTTCCTGTATCAGGAGGAATTTGCGATACTAGTATTCAACTTTGACCAGTGAGGTAATATTAATGACTACTGTGACATGACTCCTTTGTGCATACTTTGAACTGTATTTCTATATGGCATTATTTGGTGCCACTTTCTCGTTGGTTTAGAAAAAGTATTTCTTAAACTTTTCTGCATGAAAACCAAAATACTATCTCTTCTGTGCCGGAGGGAATTCTAACATTTCGTTATTTTGTAATCATATTAATTACGAAATGTGGCGTACATCCCAGTTCTTAGCACTGGGCCAGATTTACACTGTTCAGCCAGAATATTATGACCTCCGACCAACTATCGATACAGATCCTGCCAGACGACAGCAACGTCACGTGACGAGGAATGACTGCTAGTCAGACACACGAACAGTGCATGTAGTATCAGTGAGCGTGCTGTTCGTGTGTAGAATGTGAAGCCGCGCTGTCTGTCTGAGTTCGACCAAGGGCAGACTGTGATGGCCCGGAGGCTCAGCACAAACATTCGAAAAGTGGACGACTTGTCGGGTGTTCGAGAAGTGCTGTGGAGAGCGTCTTGAACACGTGGCGAAACCAAGGTGAATCCACTTCCAGACGTTTTGGGATTGGATGGCCATCCATCATTAAACTGTCGGACGTGGTAGGCTGGGCAGACTGGTAAAACAGGACAGGCAGTGAACTGTGGCGGAACTAACGTCGGACTTTAATGCTGGGCAGAGTACAGGTGTGTCTGAACAAATAGCAGCCGACGACTCGTACAAGTGCCAATGCTAACACCACGACATCGGCAACTACGAAAACCATTAATTCATTCTAGTGGCCGCTTTACGTGTCGCATAAAGTTGCAACTGTATTCATTTACATAGTCGTCGGTGATGTACACGTGTACGCACTTACATTCACATCCGACCTGGGTGCTCCAACTGTGTTTACCAGGCAATGTATTTGTGTGAAGAGAAACATTCTTCTCATTTCTAATTCACAGAGGTTTTTGCTTTAATCACTTGACATTGGAACTGGCTGAATTTGAAAATATCGCGTGTTTTGCCAAAAACTTTTTCTACAGGTAATTCGGCGAGATATCGATAGGAAGACGTAGGGTAAATTACCACTTAACGTCCCGTCCATGATGAGGTGGTCAGAGGCTGTGTGCAAATGCGGATTGGGAAGGATAGGAATGCAAATCGGTCGTACGTTTTCAATGAAACTATACCGGCATTGACCTTAAACGATTTTGGGAGGTCACATAAAAATTTGGATGACTGAATGCACGTGTCTTGCTACTGCGCTGCCTTGTCAGCTGGACAGTTCTCAGTTGAAATACTGGTAAAGTAAATCAAGTTAGGCTGTCGACACTCCAGAAAACTGATCGAGAGTTAGACCTGGCAGGAAAACTTAAACAATTTCGAACACCGACGTAACTGAGGTGGAATTAGGCGTGGCTGTGCGTCAAACGCAAATACAGCGAATTTCTGAAGAACGTTCTCATTGTACTAAACAGCAGCTCGTTAAACAGTTGCTCGAGTCTCAAACCAAGAAGTGAGACCTTTCGACTTATTGGAGGTGTCTATCACCTTCTCTATTTTGTGCTGTTATTTTCTCCTCCACAGAAGTACTACATCCAACAGCCTCTATATTTTTTAGTTGTTATACGCTTATTTTGGCTCTCCAATTTTTCCTTGCAGTTAATATTATTTACGGCGATGTTAATTATTCCAAGATACCCCAACAGCTGTCCAACTAACGAGTTCTTCTGCAGTTAAGGGGCTGTCACAGTCTTATTTTCTGACCTATTCTTCTGTAGTTCTTCACTGCTTTCGTTATCTGTTTGCTATGACAAAATCCATTCCATAAATAAACGTGAAAGTTGTGTAAAAAATAAAAATTTTCGATAAAAATTTTTGCACATCTTCGCTATTTTTTGGTGGTATCCTAGAATTATTATCAGATGGAGCTGGCACGCCTGCCTCTCGCACGGGATGCTGGGAATCAGTGAAACAAAATGGCTGCAGCGTTGCACGTATACACCAACGTAGAGCAGCGAAGCGTGTTAGATTTCTGTTAGCTATAGGGTTGAAATCAATGGAAATTCATCGTCGACTGGCATCGCAATATGGTGAAAGTTTCTCTAGTCGAAAGCAAGTACGCTAGTGGGAAAGTAAGTTCAAAGGCTATGTAACAAGTGTTGAAGATTCGCCACAGCCAGACGCTCTGTCTCTGCAGTCACGGAGAACAATATTCTAAGAGTTGGATTAGTTGAAATGGGAAAATTATTATTCATATTCCCACATAAATACCCGGTATCAGCAGGGCTCTGTTACTGCAAAGAGTTCTCTTTGCCCGATTCAATATATTCGTGTTATCTACCTTACTTCAACCAACCTGTGTAAGCTTCCTTCGTAGACAGGATGTGGGGATACAATCTAGGTTGGACGCAAATGTTTCTCTTTTTTTTTTCACCGTATAAACTTTTATTTGGTTAAGATGTTCATTAGTAAATCAATAACAGCACCAGCTGTTAAAATGTTCTTTATTTTAGCCCACAGCAGGATTCATATTTTATGTTGAAGCCTTTTTATAGTGGATCTAAAAATTGTCCTATGGTGAAGCAACGTCAGATGTTCATTACAAAACATGAATCATGTCGTGGACTGAAATAAAGAACATCTTAGCAACTGTAGCGGTTTGAAACTTCCTGGTAGATCTAATCTTTATGTCGGACTTGTCGGACTGGGACTCGAATCTGGTACCTTTGCCTTTTCCAGTAAGTGCTCTAGCGAGTGAGCTATCCAAGCATAAATAACGACCGTGCCTCACAGCTTTACTTTCTTCAGTCTCCTACATTGCAGATTCCTCGGAAGCGCTTCTACATTTACTGCCGGACTGGTACTCCTGGAAGAAAGGAAATGGTGGAGACATGGCTTTGCCACAGACTGGGGTATTGTTTCCAGAATGGAAACTGAAAACTAGCTGTTGTTGTTGTTGTGGTCTTCAGTCCTGAGACTGCTTTGATGCAGCTCTCCATGCTACTCTATCCTGTGCAAGCTTCTTCATCTCCCAGTACCTACTGCAGCCTTCATCCTTGTGAATCTGCTTAGTGTATTCATCTCTTGGTCTCCCTCTACGATTTTTACCCTCCACGCTGCCCTCCAGTACTAAATTGGTGATCCCTTGATGCCTCAGAACATGTCCTACCAACCGATCCCTTCTTCTGGTCAAGTTGTGCCACAAACTCCTCTTCTTCCCAATTCTATTCAATACCTCCTCATTAGTTATGTGATCTACCCATCTAATCTTCTGCATTCTTCTGTAGCACCACATTTCGAAAACTTCTATTCTCTTACTATTTATCGTCCATGTTTCACTTCCATACATGGCTACACTCCATACAAATACTTTCAGAAACGACTTCCTGACACTTAAATCAATACTCGATGTTAACAAATTTCTCTTCTTCAGAAACGCTTTCCTTGCCATTGCCGGTCTACATTTTATATCCTCTCTACTATCATTCATTAATTCAGTTGGCAGTTGCGGACCAGTAGTACAACACTAATTGTTCAACTGCATCATCACACTTACTTTCCAGTCTACAGTGGTAGCACTTATGATTATAAGTGACACATGAAAACTACTGGAAAAAGACAGTGGCTCCGTACGACTTCCTACTGTAGATTCCTTTCAGGTGTGTTAGCTGAAAACTAAAATTTCTCCTTCGAACCAGCTGAGTAATACGCGTTCATACTAGTAAGGGAAGTACTATTGTCTACTAAATGATTTTAACACACTTCTGTGGTAAAACATTATTATACTAGTGATTCAATTGTTTTCTATTTACTACGAGAACGTCTACACTCTTTAAATATTTTAAAATTGGAATAACACCTAAGTTCCTTCCTAATAACATCAAATAAATCACCGGGTCCGGATGGAATCCCAGTTCGGTTTTACAGAGAGTACTGTACGGCCTTGGTCCTTTACCTAGTCTGCATTTATCGTGAATCTCTCGTCCAGCACAGTCACAAGCGACTGAAAGAAGAGCAGGTGACTCCTGTATAGAAGAAGGATAAAAGAATGGACCCGCAAAATTACAGACCAATATCCCTAGCTTCGTTTCTCTTGCAAAATCCTTGAACATATTCTCAGTTCGAATACAATAAACTTTTTGAGACTGAAAAGTACCGCGCGTGCGAAACTTAGCTTGCCCATTTCTTGCCCGATATGCTGCGGACTATGGATGAAGGGCAACAGGCATATTCCATATTTCTGTATCTGTGGAAAGCATTCGACACGGTGCCCCATTACGGTTGTTAACGAAGGTAAGAGCATATGGAATAAGTTCACAGATATGTGAATGGCTCGAAGACTTCTTTAGTAACAAAGCCCAGTATGTTTTCATCATAGACGAGGGTATCGTCAAACACTCCGGGGAAGTGTGGTAGGACCGCTGTTGCCCTGTATGTACATAAATGATTTGGCGGACTGGGCGGGCAGCAATCTGCGCTTGTTTGGTGATGATGCTGTGGCTTACGGTAAGGTGTCGAAGTTGAGTGACTGTAGGAAGATACAAGACGACTTAGACAAAATTTCTAGTTGGTGTTATGAATGACGGCGGCTAGCTCTAGGAAAATGTAAGTTAATACGGATGAGTAAGAACAAACCTGTAATGATCGGATACAGTATTACTAGTGTCCTGCTTGACACAGTCAAGTCGTTCAAATATCTGGGCGCAACGTTGCAAAGTGATATGAAATGGAACAAGCATGTGAAAACTGTGGTAGGGAAGGCGAATGGTCAACTTCGGTTTATTGGAAGAATTTTAGGAAAGAGTGGTTCACCTGTAAAGGTATAAAGGAGGCCGCATGTAGGACGCTGGTGCGACCTATTCTTGAATTCTCCTCGAGCGTTTGGAATCCGTACCAGGTCGGATTGAAAAAAGACGTAGAAGCAATTCAAAGGTATGCTGCTAGATTTATAACTGGTAGGTTCCAACAATACGTGTTATTGAGATGCTTCGGGAACTCAAATGACAATCCCTGGAGGGAAGGCGACGTTCTTTTCGAGAAAAACTATTGAGAAAATTTAGAGAACCGGTATTTGAAGACAACTGCAGAATGATTCTGCTGCAGCCAACATACATTGCGCGTAAGGACCGAGAAGATAAATTACGAAAATTAGGGCTCTTATAGAGGCAAATAGCCGTTTTTCCCTCGCTCTGTTTGCGAGTAGAGGGTTGGGTTGGGTTGTTTTGGGGAAGGAGACCAGACAGCGTGGTCATCGGTCTCATCGGATTAGGGAAGGACGGGGAAGGAAGTCGGCCGTTCCCTTTGAAAGGAACCATCCCGGCATTTGCCTGGAGCGATTTAGGGAAATCACGGAAAACCTAAATCAGGATGGCCGGACGCGGGATTGAACCGTCGTCCTCCCGAATGCGAGTCCAGTGTTGCGAGTAGAACTGGAAAGGAAAAGACTAGTAGTGCTACAGGGTATCCTCCGCCATGCGTCGTATGGTTGCTTGAGGAGTATCTGTGTAGACGTAGATGTAGATATCAAAGCTCGCATACGTTAGTGTTCACGCAACCCGAAAATGTTTCCCGGTAAGTTGCTGTCGGTATAGTTCAACCCTCACAGTTGCCCGCCTTAAAGAGGAAAAACTAATCTGTCATAACAGTCCAAATCAGTTTATGAGTCTCAAGTCACCATACTTATCACACCGAGGACATACTGACTCATTCGAGTATTAAAACATAGTTCCAAGAATTTTGCAAAACACAGTTTCAGAAAATACCAGTGGTCATAAAATATTATTAAAAATTTAATAACAGAGTCTATATCGCATAAAATTTAAATTTAAAAAAACGGGACCAGTTTCGATCAATGGCTGATCATCATCAGACTGTTACATACTCTGTAAATGGAGTAACATGGAAGTTATTAGTGGACACATGCATATAAACACAGCAGTAAAAATCTACATAACTACAATGTAAGTGAAGAAAGAGATACCTTCCCTGACTGCTGGGGCTAGTGGCACGGAGCACAAACTGCTGCCAGTTGCTGTCGGATATATACCGAGAGCTCGGCCCACCGTCTCCAGCATCACGTCACTGATGGCCAGTGGCCGTAAAATACGAATCAAATCGGTAAAAATAAAATTGTAGTGTGAAATATTTGGATCACGACAAGAGTCATGTTAATATAACAACAGGCTTGCATAATATGTAATAAAAGAGCGTAATAAGGAAATAAACCATTAATATTCGAACTAAACACAAAGTTCCCTCTACGGGAATTTGTGTATGACAAGGGCGCCACCAGTAACCACAATGATAGTATGAAGACTGATATGTTCCGGTCTCCAGTAAGGCCATTTTTGATCTACATTTGATACATCCCAAGTCCTCATAAAGTGAACCTTGCGTCTAATTTTAATAGCAGTGCTTTACTGCTTTATTGTTTTTGCTACTTCCTTTATATTTTTAGCGTCGCTGGTAATTTGCGTATCGTATCTACTATACTCATTACCTTGTTTATATGTAATAATGATTTCGTTCCGGGTCAAAAATTGTAAGAAACACTTCTGTATCTTTGACCGGAAATAGGAACATATCGACATCCATATAGTAACTATGGTTACTGGTTGCGTCTTGTAAATAATCATTGCACAACATATGCCATGCACAAATCACCGCAGAGGGCACTTTGCGTCTAGTTCGAATGTTAAGTAAGCATTTCCTTATTACCCTTATTTTACATTTTCTTTTATTATGTTTCATAAAAGCCTATTTTTATACACGAATGGAAAAAACCGTAACACCAAAAAATACTTAATGTAGAGTAATGAAATTTTGGGAATACATTTATCTACGTAACATATTTAAGTGTTTAACATGGCAAGATCACAGGTTAATGTAAGGGTGAGATATGGCGGTTGTCAGTTTGTATGATGGCGTTCCAGGAACGGTTAATGCTGTTTGTGGATAACGCTGGGGTTAACGTCAGATGATGTCCCATTGTACTCGACTGGAGACAGATCTGGAGATTGAGCAGGTCAAAGCAACATGTCGACAGTCTGTAGAGCATTTTTGGTTACAACGGCGGTACGTGGACGAGCGTTATGCTTTTGGGGAAAAAAAACCTGGAATGTTGTTCACAAATGACAGCACTACAGGTCAAATCACCAGATTGACGTAGAAATTTGCAGTCAGGGTGCACGGGATAACCACGACGGTGCTCTTATGAAAAATCGCACCCCAGGCCATCTCTCCCGGTGTAGATCCACTGTATGTTGCACGCAGACTGGTTGGTTGCAGGCCCTCAAGTGGCACACAGCCATCACTCGCAGTGGGGGGGAACCAGCTTTCATCAAAAAGTACATCAGACCTCCACCCTCGCTCCGGTCGCAGGTTCGAATCCTGCCTCGGGCATGGATGTGTGTGATGTCCTTAGGTTAGTTAGGTTTAATTAGTTCTAAGTTCTAGGCGACTGATGACCTCAGAAGTTAAGTCGCATAGTGCTCAGAGCCATTTGAACCATTTGAACCTCCACCCTGCCCTCCAACGAGCTCTCGCTTGACACCATTGAAGTCGCAAATGGCGCTGGTCTGGGATCAGTGGAATGCACACTACGGGGCACCTGGCTCTGAGCTTTCCTTGAAGTAACCGATTTCTAACAGTTCGTTGCGTCACTGTGGTGCCAACAGCTGCTCAAAATGCTGCTCAGATTGCTTCTGCAGGTGCAATTCGATGCACCAGAGTCACATGCCGAACACAATGGTCTTCCCTCTCGGTAACCTCACGTGACCCTCCGGAGTCCGGTCTCCTTGCCGCCGTGCTTTCTCGTCACCACAGCTGCCTGCAGTCATTTACAGTGGCTACATTCCTGTAAAGACTTTCTGAGATATCGCGGAAGGAACATGCAGATTCTCGTAGTCGTATTAAATGACCTCGATCAAACTCCGTGCGGTGTTCGTAATGGCCCCTTTGTCGCCTTAACTGCATTCTTGACGAACATCAACTCACCACGTTCAATTTTAAAGGTACACAACGCTTACGACCATTAAACCGAGTATTTAAAGTAAACCTGATATGCGTCCTTATAGTGCCGCTACTAGCGCCACTCTTATGAAACTGGCGCGAAATTTGAATAGACATCACCTTTCAGACATAGAAACACGACTACCAACTTTCCGTTACGTCGCACAACTCTTTCTTAGTGTCGCGAATTTATTTTCCGTCAGTGTAATTGCATGACTGTGGTGGCGGTCCAAATATATCATACTACAACTTTATATTTGCCGATTTTATTCGTGTTTGACTGCCATCGGCCATCGCTGACATTATGCTGGGGACGGCAACTCCACGTCAGCTAGCAGCTGCACTTCATACCAACCTAGAGCACTTAGTGCTCCATGGCACCGGGTTCACCAGTCAGGAAGGTATCACTTTCTTCCCTTACACTGTAGTTATATAGATTTTTACTGTTGTGTTTATATACATGCGTCCACTAATAACTTTCATTTTACTCCAATTTCAGAGTACATAACTGTCTGAGGATGGTAAGCCGTAGACAGAAACCTGTCACCTTTTTTTAAAATAAAATATTTTATGTGGCCTAGACTGTTTTCATTAGAATAATCAATAGTTCTGCATTCGGGCTGGCTGGATCGCAATGGTAAAAGACAAACATCGGGTGAGGAATGACTTTTTGCTCATATGACGTGTTTCGGAATTTATCTGCCATCAGATATCCAGCAGCGATTTCTGCACATAAATGTAAAGTCTCCAGTTGTATGTGAAACAAGCATGATCTGCGAATGTTTGTTTCACATACAATTGCAAACTCTTTATCTACGTGCAGCAATCACTCCTGTGTATCTGACAGTGGATAAATTCCCAAATACGTTTAGCAATAAAATCATTCCTTGCCTGATGTTTGACATTTACCATTCCGACCCAGTGAGCCTGCATACAGAACTACTGATTACGTTTTATAATAATGATTCCCTGCGTCCTGCATAGCTTTATGTCACACTTATATGATGTTCGTTATATTTTAAACAGCTTCGAGAATTTGCGTCCCGCAAAAGCCATACCTAAGATTTAGCAAAGGCCTGTTACACCCGAGGCACAGCGTGGGGACACGTGGTGGCTGCCTCCGTCAGAATGCGCGCCCCCTTCTCTGGCGGTCCACCGGAACAGATTGACGCCGTTGAGACACTTCCCCACCCCCCTTCCCGCTCTGCACAGCTCTTGCCCCCTTCTGCCTCTTGTAATCAACCCCATTTGATTATCGTACTGGATAATTGCGTTCCCTTTTGGGAATTTTCAGTAATTAGGTAATTTATGTTACTGAACGACAAAACTGACAGCCAGTCACCTGGTCCGCAATGGACTTACAAGGGCACCAAAAATTGGGTTTTCAGGATTTATTAATTACTGGCCGAATCTGAAAATTTAAAATATTGCTACACACGACTTATTTAAGGGATATAATCTTAAATAAATACAATAAGTCAACTGTGTACAGAGAAAGCTAGTAGAAATTTCTAAGTATGTGGTAGAATCGCCTGTGTGTTCTGAGAGATACCTTCAGATGTGGATCGTGGTTAAAATATTCAAGTTCCAACAAGCAAAAGCTACACAGCATCGCTAATGTGTTGACTCGAAACAGTAAATCCGAATCAAACGTTGATTAACCTATACTGGTTTTATTAAAATTGGTGTATCGCTAGTTTTTCCTGAATTTTCTCTCTCCTGCTTGTGAACAGAGAAGAATAAATCTGATATTTTTATATTTCGTAATTACATGCTTTTTGCCAAATTTAAACTTTCCGTCTTCACTCGCCACCAGCCACACCAAACGCCGAAAAATAGACAACAATTTTTAAAATCCAGAATGAAACTTTCACTCTGCAGCGAAGTGTGCGCTGATATGAAACTTCCTGGCAGATTAAAGGTGTGTGCCGGACCGAGATTCGAACTCGGGACTCCGAGTTCGAGTCTCGGTCCGGCACACAGTTTTAATCTGCCAGGAAGTTTCAATTTTTAAAATATTTATTTCAACTTCTTGTAATGGTGCCAAACCTTATTTCTTCATATGTACCGCAACATAATGAAAGGAAAGTTATAATAAAAACAATTGTTATTAATGTATTCGGTACTGTTGAGAAACATACTCCTTATGAAGTATTCGTTAGTCACTTCTTCATTACTGAATGTCGTTGTGTATAAATGATTTTTTTAAACTTGCTGTATACACTCCCCCATCTGTAAATCTTTGTCGACGGAAATCGCACTTACGACACTCACAACTTACGATACTCTGCTTTATTTCGTGGTTCTTCTCTGGAAAAACGTACTCCGTTTGCTTCTTAACGTCAGAATAGAACTATACGGTGAGGAAATGTTTAAGTTATCGTTAATTCCAACTTACATGACTTGTATGAGTCGTCTTAAAATAAAAGTAATCCCACCATTCAGCTAACATCACTATTGAGCTGAACAATTGAGCTGAAAACTTTGTAAACCATGGAGCCAGGTCGAACTAATTGAAGTCGCGGACATACAGTTCTCATACGAGCCACTTGCGGCAGATATTGCTCACGAACGGTTTTTACCGGTTAGGGCCACTGTGAATAAGAAATCGGTGGAATTAGAGAACTACCTGGTCACCATGTCGAACAGCGCCATGGGGAACAACAAATGTGATTTACGGAACGTTTCCGTCACTCTGAGTCTGCTTTGGGTAACGAATCGGACGAATACCAAAATTACTGGCTTAGCCAGAATCGGGCACGAAATGCGTGCAGGGAAGAAAACCTGCGATTAACGACACGTTACAGGCAGTAACGAAACCGTGCTTAGATCTTCGTGGTATATTCGTTATGCAGCGACAATTACATACGATGTGGAATAACTCTACTAGGGAGCACTTACCCTAGTAAGAATACAGAATACAGAATACAGAATACAGAGCGCTCTCCTAAGAAATCACTGTTACAAAGGAATGCTTTCAGCTCAAGCATATCTGCCCCTGGAAGTGTTGGGTGATGGTTGGCTGCCTTTTGAGGAGAGCGAGCCTAAAAACCGAAAGCTTCTACCACTATTTCTGGACCAGCGTTGCAACAGAAGGCGTCTTCGCACAAACAAACTTATCTCCCACGCACAGAAATTACACTGAAGAAGAAAAGGTCACAACCACTGGAAATTATGTAAATATGAAAAGCAATTTAATGCATGCCTTATCCATTTTCAGTCTTATAAATATTGTAAATAAGTTTAAGGGGTAACACCACTGTCACGTCCCAAAAAAGCGTTTTCGAGGCAATTTCTTTTTGGCTGGAAGTAAAGATGATAAAGAAGTAATACATGAGGTAGTTATTATACACATATTTAAAAATATTACAGAAAATTAATGTCCAATAATATTACAAAATCGCGACACTGCAGCAATTCTGTCGAGGCTTGTTGTATTTGAGGTGATCTGCGCACGCTCTGTAACTGGTGCCAATTTGAATCTCAGGAAGAAGTATCACTCCGCACAAGGGTTCGAACCCTTTGCACGATGGCCACTAAGACTTTGAGGTCAGGTAACTCTGACGAACATGGAAAAAATTGCAAGAGAAGCAACTATGGTGCACGGGCTTGACAGGCCTCTGTTTGCATTAATAAGGCTTCCATAAAACAAAGGACAGGTACCTGCTGATGAAGTATATCAGAAAATAAGTGGAAATATCCTTCCCACATCTCTGCTTTCATCGGATACTGTTATGGCTGGTGCTTTTGGACCTACGGTTAAAATGGATATGGAAATGGGTATGGTATTTCTGATGATCCTCTTGGAAGTGTAACTACATATGCTCAAGAAGGTTCCTTGGCTGAAGACAGCAGTGGAAGTGGTTTATAGTGTTCTTGTTAAGAGTAAACAATGGTTGTCTACCAGTTCAACATCTGTTTCATAAGCTCTGAAGTAAGATATTTTTCATTGTACAATTTGTAAATTTAATTTGTTAAATTCTTGTTTTTACGTCAAAAGAAAAAAATAAGAAACGTAGGTAAAATCGTTTCCTCCCAAGGCAAGATTCTAGATTAGGTTTCCGGTCCAGCACAAGGTTTTAATCTTCCAGGAAGTTTGAAAACAGCTCAGATTCCGCTGCAGGAAGAGAGAGAGATTCAATGTGGGAACAGAGGCTTTAAGCTGCAATCCTGCCATACACCCTTCTCGACAAAACCTCGCTGCAGTCATAAACAGCAACGTTAAATAAGGCAAATGGTTAGTCGTTAAACGTGCGATCGAAATTTGTCCCTCGCAGATAACAGTAAAACACTACCACTAATGAATATTGTCTTACAGCATACGTCGCTGTGCAACTGATTACTCATCTGCTACCTCGCAATCTGCATCTCGACGTTCTTTCTGAAGCCGTATCTTTCGCTGCCCGCTTCGTGTACTCTGGTCTTTCACCCGTGACGCAGTTTCTTCCTTCTGAGCCTCCATCCAGTACCCTGTTAGCGCCTCGTGAATGAATAACCAGTCTTTCATCTTTCAGGAAGATTTCAGTCTCTGTTCCTTCATCAGTTCCTCAGGTCGTCTGAGAACATCCAGTCTTTTAATTATTAGCTGCCCTTTCCTCATTACTTATACCTGAGTTTTCTGGCAGTTTTGTGCCGCTGAAGTCCTTCGCGATGGCACAAGAGTGTAATACATTTTCTTTGATTTAGCCTCATTAATTTTTGTTCGAAATAAACTACTTGAGCGTGATTATGACTTTGATTATGCGCAAATTACTAGCAGCACAGTACTTTAGATGCGGTTGCAGGTTTAATTTTTTCCTATGTAACAAAGCTGTAACTGTCTGAAAACGTAGGCGAGAGTGATTCATTCCACAAATGGCCAATACTAGTGTAACTAACGATGCTTCAGTAACTCAAAACTTTAAAGAAATCTATCTTTTTTGTCGCTAAGGGGCAGTTCCACAACCCATGAACGACGTAGCTTGACTGCAGTCCTAAACATGTCATAAAGATGAATAAATCTTGAGCTACAAGTTCGTTGAATATTACATACTGCGTTCTGTCTTGATGTCAGATCCTATAGTAACACCTGTCTGGCAATAAGTAAGTCACTTGCAACAGAGCAGTGAGAAATTCAGATACGTTACATCTTAATTTTCTATTAAAATCGTGGATAAATCTACACTACTGTTCGTGCAAATTGCAACACCAAGAAGGAGACTTGTATTACAATTAAATTTATTCCCCGTATTAGGCTCATGACAGTACACAAACGATTAGATTTACAGAAGTGTATATGCAATTATACTGTCAGAATTCAGTATGGTGTGTTGCTGCCATATGCTGCTCTGATGAGCCACTAGGTATCGTGGCATGGAATCAAAAAAGGCGTGGATATGGTGTTGGGGAAAACACTGACCGTAGTTTGCAGGAGCATCTATACGGCATCGGCACTGGTTGCAATAGGACAAGAAGCAGCAAGTTAATGAACGATCACATCACAGACATGTTTGATGGACGACTTCTCAGGTGTACGTGCAGGCCAGGGAATCAGTCGCAGCAGGCCGGTGTGGCCGAGCGTTTCTAGGCGCTTCAGTCTGGAACCGCGCGACCGCTACGGTCGCAGGTTCGAATCCCGCCTCGGTCGTGGATGTGTGTGATGTCCTTAGGTTAGTTAGGTTTAAGTAGTTCTAAGTTCTAGGGGACTGATGACCTCAGATGTTAAGTCCCATAGTGCTCTGAGCCATTTTTTTTAATCAGTCGTACCCGCCATTCTTTGAAGGAGATTGCATGTTCCTCGTTACGTGCGCCCAGTCTCTGTTCTGTTGGTATAATTTGAGAGCATTTGTAGCCACTCATTGATTTCATGTTCCCAAACAACGATGGAATTTTTGTGGATGACAATGCGCCATGTCACTGGGCGACAATTGTTCGCGACTAGTTTGAAAAACATTCTGGACCATTCGAGCGAATTATTTTGCCACCCCGACATGAATCTCACCGCACATTTAGGGGACACAATCGAGAAATCAGTTCGTGCACAAAATCTTGCACGGTCACCACTTTCGTAATTATGGATGGCAGCATGGCTCAATATTTCTGCAAGGGACTTTCAACTGCTTGTTGAGTCCATACCAAGTCGAGTTGCTGCACTACACCGGCCAATGTGAGGTCCGACACAGTGTTGGGAGGTATACCATGACTTTTGTCACCTAAGTCTATATCACAGGATTTAAAAAAGAAAAGAAAAGAAATGTACGAAGTATTTAGACATCATGTGCACAGTATCACTAGATATAACGGTCACTCATATCAAAACGAGACAGATGGAAAAAAGTAAGTAAACTGCTTATTATTTCAAAAGTAATCGCCACAACTACACAGGGTGGTCCACTGATAGTGACCGGGCCAAATATCTCACGAAATAAGCCTCAAACGAAAAAACTACAAAGAACGAAACTTGTCTGGCTTGAAGGGGGAAACCAGATGGCGCTATGGTTGGCCCGCTAGATGGCGCTGCCATAGGTCAAACGGATATCAACTGCGTTTATTAAAATAGGAACCCCCATTTTTTATTACATATTCGTGTAGTACGTAAAGAAATATGAATGTCTTAGTTGGACCACTTTTTTCGCTTTGTGATAGATGGCGCTGTAATAGTCACAAGCATATGGCTCACAATTTTAGACGAACAGTTGGTAACAGATACTTTTTTAAAATTAAAATACAGAACGTAGGTACGTTTGAACATTTTATTTCGGTTGTTCCAATGTGATAGATGTACCTTTGTGAACTTATCATTTCTGAGAACGCATGTTGTTACAGCATGATTACCTGTAAATACCACATTACTGCAATAAATGCTCAAAACGATGTCCGTCAACCTCAATGCATTTGGCAGTACGCAAAACGACATTTCTCTCAACAGCGAGTAGTTCGCCTTCCGTAATGTTCGCACATGCATTGACAATGCGCTGACAAATGTTGTCGGGTGTTGTCGGGGGATCACGATAGCAAATATCCTTCAACTTTCCCCACTGAAAGAAATCCGGGGACGTCAGATCCCGTGAACGTGAGGGCCATGGATGGTGCTTCGACGACCCATCCACCTGTCATGAAATATGCTATTCAATACCGCTTCAACCGCACGCGAGCTATGCGCCGGACATCCATCACGTTGGAAGTACATCGCCATTCTGTCATGCAGTGAAACATCTTGTAGTAACATCGGTAGAACTTTACGTAGAAAATCAACTTACATTGCACCATTTAGATTAACATCGATAAAATGGGGGCCAATTATCCTTCCTCCCATAATGCCGCACCATACATTAACCAGCCAAGGTCGCTGATGTTCCACTCGTCGCAGCCATCGTGGATTTTCCGTTGCCCAGTAGTGCATATTATGCCAGTTTACGTTACCGCTGTTGGTGAATGACGCTTCGTCGCTAAATAGAACGCGTGCGAAAAATCTGTCATCGTCCCGTAATTTCTTTTGTGCCCAGTGGCAGAACGCTACACGACGTTCAAAGTCGTCGCCACGCAATTCCTGGTGCATAGAAATATGGTACGGGTGCAATCGATGTTGATGTAGCATTCTCAACACCGACGTTTTTGAGATTCCAGATTCTCGCGCAATTTGTCTGCTAATGATGTGCGGATTAACCACAACAGCAGCTAAAACACCTACTTGGGCATCATCATTTGTTGCAGGTCCGGACACTTGGATGATGTCTTCCAGGATACCGAGCAGCGCACACAGCACACGCCCGTTGGGCATTTTGATCACAATAGCCATATATCAACACGATATCGACTCTTTCCGCAATTGGTAAACGGTCCATTTTAACACGGGTAATGTATCACGAAGAAAATACCGTCCGCACTTTGTGGAATGTTACGTGATACCACGTACTCATACGTTTGTGGCTATTACAGCGCCATCTATCACAAAGCGAAAAAGTGGTCCAACTAAAACATTCATATTTCTTTACGTACTACATGAATATATAATAAAAAATGGGGGTTCCTATTTCAAAAAAACGCAGTTGATATCCGTTTGACCAATGGCAGCGCCATCTACCAGGACAGCCATAGCGCCATATAGTTTCCCCCTTGAAGCTAGACAAGTTTCGTTCCTTGTAGTTTTTTCCTTTGACGCTTATTTCGTGAGATATTTGGCCCGGTCACTATCAGTGGACCACCCTGTATACGTTTGACAAGACGGTCAGTGCTTTCATGTAAAAATGTTGTGGTTGACTACGGAAACATGGTTGAATAGGGACGTCCACTCTTTGTCCGAAGCAAGATCACGGCAACGAAAGTCTTTCTTCAGGGTTCCAAAAATATGGAAATTGCATGTACTGATAGTTATGGTGATCACTTTTGAAATAATGATCTGTCTCGTTTTCATTTGACTGTCCAGTATATATCACTTATACTTAAGTAGTTCAACCTCTAATTTAATGCTACATTCTTTAAAATTTTCAGAAAGACAGCAGCTGTTGTTGGATGGGGAACCTCGGCATTAATCAATACTCCGTCAAAATATTTTTGTTGCATTTTGTATCTAGATCACACAAACAGTAGGTCCAAGTCTGCTTCTTTATTGCATAAATAACAAAATGGAGATTCCTACAATCCTATCGCGAACGGATGGATTGGAAATTTACCATGATTTATGTGTTGTTATGAATCACATGCTTCTGTTCCAATAAGTAAACTATGGGGATAATGCTGTTTCAGGTCTCAACCAGTTATAATGCACTGCTTGTAAGTTCGTGGCCTAGTCTCGTTGCGCCTGACAGATGTTCTTCGCTTTCTTCATTGATTAAGACTTCCTTGCCTTGGTAAGGATGTTTCAAAAATGGTTCAAATGGCTCTGAGCACTATGGGACTTAACATCTGTGGTCATCAGTCCCCTAGAACTTAGAACTACTTAAACCTAACTAACCTAAGGACATCACACACATCCATGCCCGAGGCAGGATTCGAACCTGCGACCGTAGCAGTCGCGCGGTTCCGGACTGAGCGCCTAGAACCGCTAGACGGTAAGGATGTTTATCAGTTAATATTTCGCCTAAGTTCATTGCTCGTTTTCTTATGACGCCCATTGTGTCGTTATCAGAGGTTTCACTGTAGCCTGGAATCGACAAATAAAACCGTTACTTCTACATCTACATACTCACTCCGCAAGCCACCGTAAGGTGCTTGGCGGAGGGTACCCTGTACCACAACTAGTCGTTTCCATTGCTTCTCCACTCGCAGACATAGCGAGGAAAAAACGACTTTCTATATGCCTCCGTATGAGCCCTAATTTCCCGTGTATTACTTCGGGGTCCGCGGCAGTAGGATCGTTCAGCAGTAAGTTTCAAATGGCGGTTCTCTAAACTTTCTCAGCAGTGTTTTTCGAAATGTATGTCTTCATCCCTCCAGGGATTGCTACTTGAGCTCCCGAAGCATATCCGTAACACTTGCATGCTGATGGAATCTATCGGTAAAAAACCTAGCAGCTCGCCTCTGAATTGCTTCCTTGTCCTCTTTTGAATCCAACCTGGTGCGGATCCCAAACACTCGAGCAGCACTCAAGGATAGGTCGCACTAGTGTCCTACGTGCGGTCTCCTTTCAGATGAACCACACTTTCCTAAAATTCTCCCAATAAACCGAATCGAACATTTGCCTTCACCACCACAATCCTCATATGCTCGTTTCATTTTCTATCGTTTAGCAAGGTTAAGCCCAGATATTTAAATGTCATGACTGTCAAGAAGGACACTACTAATGCCGTATCCGAACATTATGGGTTTTGTTTCTCCTACTCAACCACATTAAGTTCCAATTTTCTACATTAAGAGCCACCTTCCATTCATCACACCAACTACAATTTTTGACTAGGTCATCTTGTATCAACCTACAGTCACTTGCCTTCGACACCTTCCTGTACAATTCAGCATCAGTGAACAACCGCAGATTGCAGCCCACGCTGTCTGCCAGATCATTTATATATATACAGAAAATAGCAACAGTCCTGCCACACTTCCCTGAGGCTTTCCCGATGTTACCCTTGGCTCCGATGAAAACTTATAACTATTACTACTTGCTTCTTTGTTGCGGATTTGTGACTTCTGCTCTGCAAGATGTTTCAGGACGACCAGTTAACATTTTAGGAAGTGATAGTACAGATTAATTCGAATAAAAGATTCCATATAACATGTGTCAAACTATTGTTGGTTAGAGGTACAACTGGTTAAAGAGAGAAGTTTTCATTTCGCGTGTTGGTGTTCCGGATGTTGCAACTTTATTTAGCGATAGCCATTTTTGTTTTGAACTTCAGGCAGTGGAGTTATGCTTAAGTTTACATAATTTAATTTTTCAACCGTTGTTATGATTGTGACTTGTTCGCCATTTCTATTGTATCGTTAATGCTTGTCGCAAGTACACTGACAGAAAAACAAAAATCGCAACATCAAAAAGGAGTTGGTAGGCGTATTTCTACATCTGAAAGATGATGTCTTTTCCAAATTTCGCACCGGTCGCATAAGAGTAGCGCTAATAGCGCCACCATGAGACTGCAAACCAGGTTTGCTTTAAATACACGCTGTAGCGGTCGTGGGCGTTAATTACCTTTAAGACTGGACGTGGTGAGTTGATCCTAGTCAAGAAACCCTTTAAGGCGACAAAGACGCCATTATCAACACTTCACTAACTTTTAACGAGGTCATGTACGAGGGTGAGTCAAATGAAAACCTTAAATTTGTAATAACAAATCGAAATTTCGCGCCATTATCCTGTAAGTTGGTAAGCGTGCTACAAACAGCGTGCAGAATGACCTGTAGTTGGAAGCATAGTGCGGATGTAAACATACTGTCGCAGTATCAGTATAAAAATGGCCGCCCCACTTGCGACTTGCACCAGGGAAGCACAGCGTTTTGTTATTCGGTTTTTGCGTAGTGAAGGTGTGAAACTTATTGAAATTCATCGACGAATGAAGGTTCAGTACGGTGAGGCATGTTTGTCACAGCAGCAAGTCTACGAACGGAGTAGGAAGTTCGAAAATGGTGTGACTTCCGTGGAATATGCTCATCGTCCAGGTCAGGCACAACGAGTTGTGACTCCGCAGAACATTGCAGCAGTTGAAGCCATAGTGAAGGAAAACCGCCGAGTGACACTGAATGACATTGCAGCATGTTTACAGATTAGTCATGGGTCAGCACACCACATTGTGCATGATCTTCCCCACTTTCACAAAGTGTCTGCACGATGGATGCCACGGCCGCTGACTCCTGAAATGAGAGAACGACGTGTTGATGCTTGTGAAGAACTTCTTCGGCGCTTTGAACTCTCGATGGCTTCCTTGCAAGAATCGTTACTGTGGACAAAACCTGGGTTCACTTCCACCAACCGGAAACGAAGAGGGCGAGCAAGGAATGGTGCCATTCCTCATCACCAAGTGATTTCCATATGTTTGGACCACTCAACGACGCAATGGGAGGAAAGAACTCCCGTTCTGATGAAGAGGTACGCCACGCGGTGCATGAGTGGTTGCGCGGACGACCAAATGAATTTTTTTCTAAAGGAATTTATGCACTTTGTAAGCGCTGGAGGACTCACATTGAGCGTGAGGGAGATTATGTTAACAAGTGATGCAGCTTTGTACCACTTCTGCATAATAAATAATATTTAAACAAATATTTAAGGTTTTCATTTGACTCACCCACGTAATAGGGCTACGAAAAGCTGGATGTTCATTCTGTGATAATGCGGAAAGACTTGTCAAGAATTTGGTCAGTGTACATGACTGCTGGCAGCGGTCTTCACGGGAGTGTACGGTTGTAAGAAGGCCGGGCTCCGAGAGACCACATGGCACTACCGAGAGGGAGGACCATCGTGTTCGACGTATGGCTCCGGCGCATCGTACTCCATCTACGGCAGCAATTTGAGCAGGAGTTGGCACCACAGTGATACAACGAACTGTTGTAAAT
Source organism: Schistocerca serialis cubense (assembly GCF_023864345.2). Taxonomy (NCBI): domain Eukaryota; kingdom Metazoa; phylum Arthropoda; class Insecta; order Orthoptera; family Acrididae; genus Schistocerca; species Schistocerca serialis. Next base: position 450,573,553 of record NC_064641.1, on the reverse strand, counting down.
CACTTACTTCTAGGATCGCTCCAAATGCCCTGTAGCGTGCATTCCACTGACTCTAAACAACCACCTTTTGCGTCTTCAATTGTGTCAAGCAATAGCCCATTGGAAGGCAGGGTGGATGTATGTTGTGTTTTCTGCCTCGATGCCAATCATGCCCGTGTGCTGGTTAGAAGGAGGCCATTTGAGGGCCACCAACCAACCTGCCTGTGCGCTGCACACATTGGAGATGATCTGGGGTATGATCGTGTGATAGCAGGAGCCCTCTCTTCGTTATCCTATACACCCTGACTGAAAATCTGTACGTCAGTCTCGTAATTCGACCTGTTGTGTTGCTATTCATGAACAACAGCGCAGGTGGTGTTTTCCAACTAGATAACACTAGCTCACACACCGCTGTTGTAAGCCAACATGCTCTGCAGGGTGGCCTGGTGGATCACCAGATCTGTCTCCAATCAAGTTTATATGGGACACCATCGGACAACTCCAGCATCTTCCACGAACAGCATTAAACATACCTTTATGGGCCGACGAAGTGCAACAGCCATAACATGCACGTTTGCATGATTGTATTCAACATTGTGGCGGTTACACCTGTTGTTAATGTACCAACATTTCACATTTTCAATTAATTATGATTCAAATGGAACTGAGCACTATGGGACTTAACATCCGAAATCGTCAGTCCCCTATACTTAAAACTACTTAAACCTAACTAACCTAAGAACATCACACACATCCATGCCCGAGGCAGGATTAAAACCTGCGACCGTAGCAGTAGTGCGGTTCCGGATTGAAGCGCCTAGAACCTGTCGGCCACAACGGCCGGCTCAGTTTACTATCTCGCGCTTAAATTAACCAGTGATGTTTCAAGTGAATCACTGAAAGATGTTACCTCGACAAACGTATCGCCGAAATTTCATTACTCTACATTAATTATTTTTTGGTGTTGCGATTTTTTTCCTTCGCTGTATTTACAAAGGCGTTGATTACTGTACGGTATTCAGGTACGGGTTTTGTAACGGTACGCTGCTGCTTGAAGAGAATACGGCAGACTGTTTCTAACCGTAGAGTAACAGGTTCTAGAGCACTTACTCGAGTTTCCACTAAACTGTCTGAAATTGGTACAGTGTCCAACAGTCATTTTTCATCTGAATCTGCAAATAAACAGAATGTGACTGAAGTGTTAAGACATTATTCATTTAGTAGAACTTAATCCTTCAACAAGCACACACACAATTTCTACACTTATCGGTCTCCCACGTACAAGAATATGACAGAATTTACGTACGCACCGTACGAAATAATTATCATTCTCTTCGGGGAGGAGATGAAGGTAGACGATTGTAACTTTGTCGTTAGCTAATTGTAAATCGCAGAGTAGTCCATTAATAGTGTTTACTGATTAAGCCAGTTTAACTCGTAGTATTAATAAAACTCGGTAACTCACATGAGTGGTCCGACGTCCCTCTGCCAGGCACTTGAATGTGATTTGAAGCGTATCCACATGCCTTTGTGCAGATATTTTTAAGATATGGTACGATAGACGATCATTTGATTGGCCCGTTATGTCAGTGAATGCTCTTATAGTGTCCTTCTTGAAAACGAACTTCCAGAATTATTGAAAGAGGTTCCTCTGAGTACAACAATGGGTACATTCTACAAGGTGGTAGGGCCGTTGGACATTCTAGTCGTCAACCAGTGGTTTTCAAGCTGCGCGTGGCGGCACCCTGGGCGTCGCAGTCTTGCCCAGGGGTGTCGTGGTCATTTCCTTAAAATAATAATTTGACCAAATTATGCAATAAATTGCAGAGAACGGTCAAAGTTGCAATACTAATTTCTTTTATCAGTTGAAGGCTAATTTCGAGCCTAAGTTCATTAGCAAATCATTAAAAAAAACTGAACCATATATTATTTTGTATATTACACACCTGTGTCACAGTATAAAGATATCTGATAACAATTCGTGCACACCAGTAACTTGTGCAATAACATATATTACAACAGCCACATGAATTTTCATTATAGTTAAACATGTCTTTAGCGTAAAGCAGTACAGGGCTGAAGTTGATTCACCTTACTCAGATATCGAAGTGTGGAAGATATCAGAAAAACTAGGGTAGGGGCGCTTATCAGAATAGTGGCATTTAGGATCAGCTTTATTTTACATTTCTTCTCTTTTTTCAGTTTTTATAAAACGGTTGACCGCACATGTGGTAACAAGCATTACAAACAAAATATGTAATAAAAATAATAATAAAATGTGTAAACATAGTATTTTCGTTTTTCAGCATTTGACGTTCTCAGCAATTGTATCCACAAAGCTATGTCTTAAGAGTGAAGCACTATTTTAAAATTATGTTAGAAATATGCTTTTACGTTAATATTTCAATATTTTATTATTGATTTCTGTTCTAGTCATTTTTGAGAGGTAAAAGAATGGAGTCAATAGTGTCAGAAAACGTTACGTTGACATTCGATAATTTAAAACTTTTATGAGTATATCCTCTTTTTTGTGAGCATAGGGCTTTGTTAATAGGATTTTAAAGGCAGGTAGACCTCTATTTTATCTCCGATTCTATGTAATGGTTTTATTCGTAACTGTGTGGTTTTACCACTAATTTATATCTGATTTTTCTGTTATTTTTCCGTACCTGATGTGTGCTTTTATTTATGCTGAACTTTCTTATCTTACCATGTCGTACTTAGTTGTCTATTACGCCTATTTCACCTAATCGTTTATACTTGGCTGTGCGGTTTTATCACTGTTTTATGTCTGACTTTTATGTAACGGTTTTATATCCGACTGCGTGATTTTATTCACGCTGGACTTCCCTTCTTACAATATAGTCCTAAGTTGTCTTTTAAGTTTGTCTATGATTCTGTTTGTTGGTGATCTGAGAATTTGCTATTGTATTACTGGCTTTTTTGAGGCGTTCGAAAATGTCTTTTGTTCATTTGCCGAGAATGATGCTGCTGTGATGACATATAGACTCCTTTCTTCATTCGTAATAAATTGTAACTTAAATACCTTCTTGTAAAGATTTTTGCTTTTATTTGAAATACGTATTTTGAAATGCTTTGTATATAAAAAACGAGAAAAGAGAAAAAAATATACGTAAAATAAAACTGATCCTAAAAGCAGCTGGTGGGCTCCCTGTCGTGATATCTGCTGTATACTAAAAACGTGTTTAACTACAACGAAAATTCATGTGGCTGTCATAATGTATGTTATTGCATAGCTTACTGATATGTACCAATTGCCATCAGTTATGTTTGTGCTGTGACACTGCTTTGCAACGTCCGAAGTACTTACTATTTGGTTTCGGTTTTTTAGGATGATTTGACAATGAGCTTAGGCTCGAAGCAAGTAATCAAGTAATAAACGAAATGACTATTGCAACTTTGACGGTTATCGGCATTTTATTTCGTAATTTGGTTAACGAGAATAGTTGCTAATGTCATGCTTCCTAAACTTCTGGAAATAAGTAAGTAATAGTTTGGTTTATTTGATTTGTGAGTAAAGGAATAACATGTGCGCTGGAAACGATATCTAGTGAGCCGGCACCGTGGTAGATGGCGGTCGAATTGTACTACGTGACTCATTTATTTTTCTTCAGTATCACTCAGTGTGAAGATTAGTTTTGTCGAATAGACATGTTATCTATTAGGTGAGTCAGCTGCAAAGCAACTGGCAAGTGTGCCTTTGTCAGGCGACACTATTAGTCGTCGAATACTCGATGTGCGTGGCGATATCACTGATCACTTGGACGAAAAACGCTAACGTACTGGCGTTTTCGCTATTCATTTCGATTTAGCCACGGCCAATCACAATTCGGTTTATACATCACAACATTTTCATATAGATCTGCTTTTCTCTAGGAAAATAACTCTTTGGAGAAAATCAACGGGCACCTTTGCAGTACGATAGTCTTTTATGAATGAAAACAACAGTAATTGGGAAAATCGTGTAGGTTTCTGTACAAATGGAGGTCTTAGTAAGGCTGGCTGTTACGTCGCATTGAAAATTCTGATCGATAAAGAGCCTCCTTATTCTATTTATACACACTGTTTCATTCATCGAGAAACACTGGTATCAAAAATCATAAATCCTGTCCTTAATGAGTTTCTTAAATCGGTGATCGAAGTGATAAACTTAGTTAAAAGTCGACAACGAAAGGCGAGTTGTTTGCAACAAATGTGTGTTGGTATGAGGCTGAGCACATTTCCCAAATTTACTACAAGAGCTCTGGATGACTTACCCATGGGAATGTTTTGAAAAGCGTGTATGAACTCAGGAATGAACCTCACTCTTCACTTGTTCATGAGAAATATTTGACTTCCGACAAGTTAGTAGACAGTGACTTTACTTTGAAACCGGCGTATCTTTGTGGCATCTTTGAAAGTCTCAGTTCATTGAATGTATCCCTTCAAGATAATGAGACGAACATCTTGCAACTGTCAGATAAAGTTTTAGTCTTCAGAAAAAATTACTGTTGTGGAAGAAAAAGTTGGATGATAACGATATTTCCCTACTCTTCACACGGTTTTAGACAACAACTACTTTCAGCCGGGTGAAAAACTCAAGTCTGACTTTGTGAACCATTTAATTGGAGTCAATGACTAGTTTCTAAAGTACTTTCCAGAACAAGTTGATCAGCACAACTGGTTCAAAGATGATGTCAGTGCAGAACTAAATCAACAAAAAAATGGTTCAAATGGCTCTGTGCACTATGGGACTCAACTGCTGTGGTTATCAGTCCCCTAGAACTTAGAACTACTTAAACATAACTAACCTAAGGACATCACACAGATCCATGCCCGAGGCATGATTCGAACCTGCGACCGTAGCGATCGCACGGTTCCGGACTGGGCGCCTAGAACCGCGAGACCACCGCGGCCGGCAACTAAATCAACACATACCACTGAAGAACACCAGCAATTTATTAGAATTTCTTCAGACGCCACATTAAAATCGAATCTCATTTTCTCATCACTGCTTGACTTTGGTGCTTGGTGAAGCAGCATTATCCTCAAGTAGGTAACGAGGCCCTAAGAATTCCGATAGCTCCTACAACGTCCTACTTGTGTGAGGTGGGTTTTTCAGCGTTGGCATTCATAACACGAAATAAAGATCATGAATGAATGTGGAGAAAGGGATGCAAGCTTCAGTTTCCAATCATGTTCCACAATTTGAAGAACTGATGATGAAGAAGCAAGTTCATTCTTCCCATTTATTTTGTTTCAAAAATGAGATGTAATAACATTGAAGATTGGTTAAAATTTGTTTTAAACTCAGAAAAAAATCTTAAAAAGCATTTATTTCAATAACCGGTTTCGGAAAGACTATGTCATCTTTTTCGGATCTGCTACGGTTAATGTCAGGAACATATGACATTTGCTTGCCAACAGTTAAGAAAGAAATATCTATTATTGTTCATTTTTTTCCAAACTTAATTTGCCCCCCCCCCCCCCCCTTTCAAGTCGGATGTCATATGCGAAATGAGCCGCAGCTTTTCATGTTGAGGTGATGAAGGCTGTGCACTCAAAAATTTTGAAAAACACTGATCTAAAACGAACATTAAACGTAAAATAGATCTGCAGAATTGGTCACGTTTCTTGGCCATCAAAGTCCCCGGGCCTTATTGCTTAACATTCATGCCAGTAGAAACGGTTGAAGGGCAAAATACACAAAGTAGTAAACACAAGAGACGAATTGATCGTTCTGATTAGGAACAGAGCTGCCTTCATAAAATAACGCCACACGACCTCACAAGAGCTACACGTGGTGTCAGGAGAATTCGCAAGTGTAGCGAAATTGGAGGTGGAATTTATGAAAATAAACTTTGCACTCAATCATTTTCCTCTGTTTAACAGCTCCTATGAGCATCTGTTTGGGTTTCGATCTAACAGTTCTACTTCTTTAAGCAAGAAAAACTAGGCACTTGTGTGGGGTTTTTTGTTCGAATCGGTCTGTGCAAGCACGTCCTAAAATACACTGTTCACAAGAATTAGGGGAACACGAGTATCAACGTCCGGTATGTTAAATCTATTTTGATACAGGCGGCACCTGTGATCTTATTGCGTGGCTTCAGATCTTCGCTTTCAATATAGGCAACAATTAAAATAGCTGTGTTGACCATCACACTGACAGGTAACCCCTGAGAAAAAAGTGAGTACCGGTGTCCCAGTGTTCTCTAGTGAGGTGCACAGACGGCCGTTGTCATTTGTGGACATTGTATTCAACGAAGGTCATGCAGTGCGAAATCTTAATGCAGTGTAAATTGCAGGGGTGGTCTGTTTGATAGAAAAGGGATTCGGTCGTGTTGCTACAGATGCCAATGCCTCTCCATGTGTCATCCATAGCTTGTGAAAACGCTAAATGGAGACAGGTCAATACAAAAGGCGAGCTGGACAAGGTCGCCGACTCATTAGAACCCCAGGTGAAGACCGATATCTAACCATCTCTGAGATGCGGCGTCGTACACGTACCGCCAGAGTACCGCAAAATGATCTCAGGAGAGCCAATGGAACCGCTGTATCCAATCGGATTGTAACGAATAGGTTACGGGAAAGGACCTTACGATCCTCCGGCCCCCGACCTGTTAGAGCACCCCGCTTGAGACCACGACATCTTGGAGCTCACTTTCGGTTCCGCCGTTCCCACGTAAATGGCAGCTTCGTCACTGGCGAAACGTGTTATCCACAGACGGGTCCATATATCCGATGATGGCCGTGTACGTGTAAGGAGACCCGTGGTGGTCGGTACCTGCCAAATGCTACCCAGGAAATCGATAGACCTCCACGGTTCTGTGATGTCGTGAGGAGGCTCCAGTGTTGACAACCATACGGATCTTATCGTTGTTCACAGTCGACGTACCGCCAGGCAGTGCATCGAACAGATCCTATCATGTAGTGGCTGCTGCATACCATGGTGGTCCTGAATTCCTTCTAACACCAGGGTCTATGTGGCGGGCGTCAGTAGGGATTTCTTGAGAACCCTGAACATCGAAGTAACGGAATGGCCGGCGGTGAGTCTCGACCTAAACCCCATCTTGCATATGTGGGATATGCTGGACAGGTGTGTTCGTGATCATCCCATCCACCACAGACTCTGCAAGAACTCTCATGGTCTCTCACTGAAGAATGAGTGTCGATACTTTATGGTGACCTCTGTAGACTTACACGGAGCACGCTACGTAGGTGTCAGACAGTGAAAAACTCTCACGGATGTCATACATATTATTGAAGATCTCAAAGCCTAATGAAAAGCACCCAGGATGAGAGGCTGAATGATTGTTTTCACTTTATTTTCGACACCTGTCTAACATTTCGGTTCTTGGTAATTAAATGATCGAGGAAGTAATGATGTTTTGTTATGAACTTGATTTGTGAAAGATAAAGGTATGATTTGGTAGTGTAACCAGTCCTCGATTATTACTCAGACGCAAAGTCATATTCCCCTAATCCTTCCGAGCAGTGTATTTACTACTCCTGTTGAAAGGTCCTGCATACTGTCCATCACTCACTGAAGTTCAGGTTAATTCCAGTCGTGCAAGTACGTCTGTAAACAATTAGAAATGGAATCCGAATACGCCGATGTATCTGAACTGCGTCTACAGTGAAATCTGCGCCATTTTCTCGCCCCGACTGCCTAGGTGCGACGTTGGCCAGCGCGCCAGCAGAAGAAAGCGAGGAATGCGTGGCGGCCGGGCCCACGCGCGTCCGCAGCAGTTAGGAGACAATTAGCCGCTGCGTTGCGGCACCTGCGTAGACAATGCGTGAAATTGGCTCCGAATCAGCGGCGGTGGCCGCCCGTTGATTTAGGGAGAGGCGCTTCCTTCCGCGGCCGGCCGCTGCTGCGCCGCCTCGCCTCGCCGCGGTCAGCCCGGGGTCGGACTGGCCCGGCGCCAAATTGCCAACCCACAAAGTGACACCTCCAACATTTCACGTCGGCACGCCGTATCGCTCCTTTACAAAACACACTCGTCGCTGGACAAAGGGGGCTCTGCGATTTTTGAGACTATCAACGAGCAACCAGTTACAATTTTACTGCGGCACTCGTTTGCGTTTCTTAAATCCTCGTTGATGTTCCTTCATCGAAAATAAAGACTGCGTGTCGGCATTTTGCATGCCGTAGGAAACTTCAAGGCTTGTGGCCAAGATAAATCTGGCTACAGTATGAGACTCACTTGCAAAAGCTACAGCCAGTTGTTCACTAGTCTATGGAACGTGATTATTTTTCTTTTTGTCTTCGGAACTCTCTGAAGCGAGGCTACATTTACCTACTTTTCTTCTTGTTTTAACTTCAATGTGTCATTAAAGCAACATGTAAGTTGCATAATTTCATTTCACCCAGCCAAATGGATTTTCCTGCCTGGTAATAACATTAACTATTTCGGCAGAATGTGTCACAGTTGTATGTGTTTAAAATTAGACTTTTATGCAAAAGTAACTGAGAGAACACAGCGAACCTGAGCATTTTCTTATACAGTCCATAAGCTAGATCATTTTTCAAGTAATAGCGAACAACGAGGAACCTTACAGACCAAAAAAATCATGCCAATATTAGTAACTTTTCCATCAGCTAATTGCAGTGCAGAATTGAAAAATATTTCCGAAGAGCTCTCACAGTTCCTCGTTATTGGCCTCTTTCCTACGCAGACCTCTCCTTCTCAGTACTCTTGGTAGCATTCGAAATATAGCAAAACCATAGCCATATGTTGATTCATAGAATTACTTTCCATCAACACTCTTAATGTTGGTGGTCCCACTAACTAAAATGACCTTTCTTAAGTGCCCGAAAATACATGAGGATAACATACGGACTAGGAGCACACTTAGAAGTCAATTTCTGTGCGCCATGTCGCAGACATCATGTAGCAGATACTGGAGCCTTGAAAACGAACGTCTACTGAAGACAATGCTGGAAAGTTCTCCTACTCTGTGGTGTAGGGGCCGGGTAAAACTGGCAAGAGCTTTCACAAGCTCGTAGTTTTATGGCCTAGCACAAATTACAAAATAAACGTGTGACACGACTTTAAGCACCTCGTAAAAAGCAGAGCTCTGAAGTCAAATTTACAGTGCTTGGACAGAATTTAAAAGCATGTTGACAAAGCTTCTCTTCAAAGACACTTGATAACCTATGATTTCAAGGAGGCACAGCTGTATCCTAATGTTCAATGGATTTTGCGGACTTCCCTATCAATAAAGTTAAAGCACCCTAACAACAAACTATATTGAACTCAGTCTTTGCCTGTAGCTTAAAAATGCATCTCTACTGTTGAGCAAAACGATTGTCTATCCGGCCGCGGTGACCGAGCGGTTCTAGGCGCTTCAGTCCGGAACCACGCGACTGCTACTGTCGCAGGTTCGAATCCTGCCCCGGGCATGGATGTCTGTGGTGTCCTTAGGCTAGTTAGGTTTAAGTAGTTTTGAGTTCTAGGCGACTGATGACCTCAGATGTTAAGTCCTATCGTGCTCATAGCCATTTGAACCATTTGATTGAGTCTACACAGCATCAGGTGCAATCAAGCCACGTTTAAAGACCGATGATATTTGTGCCAGAAAAGTAAATTGAAAACCTGTTGAGAAATCCGTTCTATTAAGTATTATTATTTAGGCAAATGTGGATCAAATCTGTTTCCGAAGGATACAAACATTCTCTTAAGTCATCTTGATTAGCTTTTACTTTTACGTACACCACGTTAGAACCACTGATAAAGAAAGACACAGTAAATTTCCTCTCTTGTTGTCGACCAATGTTGTCCTGCACGGTGTTCATACGCATTGCATTATGTACCGCTTGATCAGTTACCTGAATGCGCTAAGGAACGTGAATTATTTTTGGGGAAATCACGGTCCCAAAACTGCTCTTATGAAAGAGACGACACTGAACTGACAGAAAACCCACAACCCCTTGTTGCTTTGATCCTTCTTGATTTCAACATGATTTAGTTTCGACAAATACGATAAACGTCTAAACCTTTGTCTGCCCTTTTTTTATAATGTGACAAAAGTGCATAATGTACGAAACTCAAAGGCGCATAAAGAAGACACGTAATGACAGGTGTCCCTCAATAATGAGTGTGTGTGCCTCTGCTGTTTCCCTTCCGTATAAAAAGCATATCATGCACGTTCTTATTCGGCAGCTATCCTTCATATGCAGGCGATCTTCAACTGTATCTTATCGCCAGACCAGAAATCTAAGTGTAACTTTGTACTCCAAGCTGTTTATGACTGGCGCGATAAAACAGAACTCCAGCTGAATCCTACTCAACCACACGCAGAGTTCTAGCCCCACGTATACTTCCTACCTCTATCGTACAGCAAAAGCTTTCAGTTTCTATTAGAGATCATCACGTAACAATGGATGAAAACAAATAGGAGCAGAAAGTATGAGCACTACTTCATATTACATAATGAATTTGGCAGTCGGTGTGTTTTGCTTGGTGGTTTGCCATGGTCGTAGAACCCACAGAGGCTTAGACGCCGTCACTGCCTCTCTACTCACGGCCTCTAGAAGCCTAAGGATGGGAGTATCCATGAATCGAACGCATGCGAGTCAACAAATTTTCAAAGAATACTGCTGTATGGACAAACGAATTTAATAAACAGCGGTGTCATAACTAAGCTGCTCCCTCTCCTTCCTGCTATGGAGTCTTCAGCAGCAACCTCATCATACAGTATCCTCATCATACAGCATCCTCATCATATAGCATCCTCATCATACAGTTCGAATTCGAGAGTTCCACGACTATGTTTGCTTCTGTCTGTTCCTCAATAAGCCGGCCGGGGTGGCCGAGCGGTTCTAGGCGCTTCAGTCTGGAAGCACGCGACCGCTACGGTCGCAGGTTCGAATCCTGCCTCGGGCATGGATGTGTGTGATGTCCTTAGGTTAGTTAGGTTTAAGTAGTTCTAAGTTCTAGGGGACTGATGACCTCAGCTGTTAAGTCCCATAGTGCTCAGAGCCATTTGAACCATTTTTGTTCCTCAATATTCATAGCTTCAAACATTTATTCCAAATGTAGCATTGCTGGAGAAATAACTTTCGAGGAACAGTTATTATTATTATTATTATTATTATTACTATAGTATGGCACTCCAGAACATACACATGTGCATAGAGAATGAATATGTTTAATTTAGAAAATCAGACCACAGGTTTCTGTACATTCACGTCTTTAATGTCACCTGTAAAAGCATGGAGTCAGAAGTTCTCCTCAATACCTCTTATTGTCCGTTCCTTCGCACGGCAGTCATAAGCAGCACTTTTACAATAACTTCATTGCTTTGTCCCGTCTGGATGCTGTTGATTCTCAACTATTCGCAGTGGAGATCAAATTCTGCGATCAAGTCCTGCGTTTACGGAGGATATTCATTGCTGTGTTCTTTCCACTTTCCGCTGACAATGCAAACTTCTGTGACATCATGTTCGACCCAAGGAGGTCAATTATAGCTGGTAAATTCTGAAAAGCGCTATTCATGCGACTCTATTTTCTCAAGGATTTGTACTTAGACTGCTTTTCGTCTAAGGTCCCGAGGGGCAATATTGGGTAGAATAGGCAGCCACTTAATTGGACTAGATCTCACAGAGTTAATGATGGTCCTAATAGCCTCATACAGACATACATCTATCTCAGTTGTGTGTGAACACTTGTTCCATGCAGCGTGTAGTGGTTCTTGAATTACGTAACCATTACGGCACCTCACCTCAACCTCTCGATACCAGCAATATTATACTGTGTTTTTGTAAAATAGTTAACATATTTCTGTGACAACATCCAGATTTGATTTCATTAATGTAGAGGTACTTTGATGCATCGATATGTTTATATTGCAATGATATTATTCTTATGTGTATTCTTTCTTTTGTCACTATGATCTTTGACGTACTTGTAACTCTGATTTTTGGGCGCGTAAGCGGTTATTAGAGAGTCAAGTCTTGGTCGTCATGTTGAAAAGACGCAAATTGTAGTCAGTTTATGAAATGTGAACTTTAACAGTGAGGAAGATATTTTCATGTATGTTTTATATTCTGAAGTGATGTTGCAAAAAAAGTAGTAAAAAAGAAGTGTAACTTAAATTCGGAGTGCTGATTACTTTTTTACATCACCATTGTCCTAACTTGCAAAAGTGTAATCTTCAAGAATGGTTTATGAAATACATCTATAAAACTTTTGAATATCGCAGAATAACACCTAGGCCTCTTTGGATCCGAGCTTTCGTTAGAAACGGCACAATATTCACAAGCCGAATACACAAGTCGAACTGCAGTACTGCTTTCCAGGTATTTCCAAATATTTTATGAAGCAGTTTTGCTCTTGAATCAAGCTTTTTTGATAGATACGTACGATGCTGCTGAAATGGCAGCGCCAATCGAGCGGCCAGTCATAAACGCTTAGAGATTTAAATATGGAAAACTTCGGCCCCATTAATAAAGTCGTGTAAACTTCGTGTGTGTTTCTTTATTATAAAGTTGGTTTTGACTGGAGTCTTCATTTGCAAAAGTACTCATTTAGTAAGGTGAGATCACTTAAGAATACCGAGCGAGGTGGCGCAGTGGCTAGCACACTGGACTCGCATTCGGGAGGACGACGGTTCAATCCCGCGTCCGGCCATCCTGATTTAGGTTTTCCGTGATTTCCCTAAATCACTCCAGGCAAATGCCGGGATGGTTCCTTTGAAAGGGCACGGCCGACTTCCTCCTCCGTCCTTCCCTAATCCGATGAGATCGATGACCTCGCTGTTTGGTCTCTTCCCCCAAACCAACCAACCAATTTAAGAATTTACCCTCACAATGCTTGACATCTCTGTTCTGATGTATTATTACCAGGTCTTATAGAGCAAGTTTTATTACGCAATGCTATGTTTGATCTTACTGCCTGTAAGCTTTGAAATCCCATCACTTTAGTTTTGTCCACATACAGCATTCTTGTCGTACACCTGTGTTTGTTTTCATTGGCGGTGTGATAATATTTCCCATATCTAAAACAATTTCAGAGTTTGTATGTAGACTCCTAATAGCATTTATGAGATGAGTTGGATAACATCGGTCAGTCATATGTTTCATAGCATTTCTCTGTTCACAGTATAAATTTGCTTTTTCAAAACCTGTAATAGCAAGATGGGTTTCCCTTACAGAATTCTGTTCTCTTTTCTAAAACTTGTTGTATTGTAAAAACATTGTCAATAGTTTATTATTCCATTCTAAACTGATTGTTCTTCAGATATTAGGTTTTCCATTATATTTTTTAGTCTTGCATTACGGACTTTGGCATATAATTTATAGGCTGAATCCAAAAGGAATGTGATTCAATAGTTACTACAATTTCTTATAGCCCCTTTTAATGACAGATATTACTACGGCTCCTAGCCAGTATTTTGGCACCTTTTTACTTCTCCAAGACTGATTGAAGATATGAAGAAGTCTTCGATGTAAGAATAACTCTCCATATTCCCACAGTTCCATATTAATACCGTCCGCCTCTGTAGGCAAGTAGGGACCCGGATTCGGTTCCCGGCACTGCCATGGCGTTTTCCTTGGTGGGAGGACGGGACCGGGGTGCACTCCGGCTCGTGATGCCAAGTGAGAAGCTGCCTGATAGAGGTAACGGCTCCAAGGACGAAACAACATCCGGGAGGGCTGTGTGCTGACCCCGTGCCACTCCACACCGCACCGGTGATTAATAGCTGAAGACGATACGGCCGTTGGTCGACTACCGCGTGGTCTTCAGGGCCTGATCGTGAGAGTTCCTTTTTATCATGTGAATACCATCTAAGCCAGTGGCTTTCCTATTCTTTTGTAGCTTTTAGAGCTTCCGTCATTTCTCTCACATCAGTATCGTCCAAGCCCTTTGTGTCATTTAATTCGGGTAATGTCTGAATTGAGGTACTGTCATACCATAATTTTTTATAATGAGCTATCCATTCACTCTTCCCTATATTATTGACGTGTGTACTATCATTTTCTTATCTGTTGAGTGATTTCACCATTTATAAGCGATAGGTTGTCTGTTATGTGAATCATGCTTATATTGCTAATGAAGCGTTCCCATGACGCTGCGTGCACTTTCCGAGTTATGTATTTTGCATTATTTCTTTTCTCTTTATATTCTTTATAGTTTTCGTTTGTGGGATTACTTACGTATGTCTTGAAACTTTCTTGTTTTCCTTTAATTGCTTTGTCCAAATCCTTTCCTCTAAGTATCCTGTATTTCTTTATCTATCTCAGAACCTCATTAGCTACTTTCTATATGGTTTCTTTTAAGTTTTTCCAATCTTCATCCAAGTCTACTGTTTCCAAATTCGCTAACTTTTTTCATTTGAGTTTTGTAGATATCCCTCATGCTGATATCTTCTAATATGTACAACTTAAAAACTTGTTCTTCCTTTTTATCCTTAATTGATTTCTTCGGTTTTCTTCATTTTGGATAGATGTCAATTATCGACACAAATAAGAAGCAGTCTGATCCAACATCCACTCGTCGATAAACTCTGATATCTGCGACCTGACCAGGAAATCTCTAATATATGATTATATAATCCGTAACAGATCTGTATCCTCTTACTGAGCAGGTAATTTGTGTGTGCCTTTCTTCCTATGAAGGCGTTGGTAATTTTTAAATGATTTAAGGTAGCAAAATTCGAATATTTTGACGTTTTACATTATATATGTTTTCTCCAAAAGTGCCTACTACTTTTTGAATTGAAATGTTTCGAATTCTAACATTGAGCTCTCAGACGAGCCAAATCTAATTTTTATTGCATCCTTCTTATATCATTTGCAATTGTTTGTAAAAGCCCTTGCAGTCGTCAATTTCGCCATCTTCTGGGCCATAGGATGCTATTATTCATAGGATTTCTCTAGGGCTTTTAATTCCTGGTACTATAATGCGTTCACAGTCCAGTGCTTTGTCTTTCGATTTTCTATGAATGTAGGTGGAAACTATTTCACTTGCTCTTCGTTCTTGTTTTACTCCGTTGTAGATTATAATATAGACATCTACGTATTTAGTTCCAGATGTTTTCTTCTTTGTTCCCGTAATTTCCAGGAAATCTGTTTCCTTTTCTTTCAAAAGTTTAGCTAATTCGATTTCCTTAAGAGCAGTTCCACTGACGTCCCAGGTGCAACTATCCAAGCTTCAACAAACCGTTTCTGTTGTTCCCATTTCTTGCTAGTGTTGCATCCCGGTAAATCATGCCGTTTCCAAGGATAGAATGACTTTTGCAAGTACGTTTCTTGAGCCCCTGAATGCCATCTCAGATAAACTGTTGATGAGGCCGCCATCCCAGAGTTTTATGGACTACAGCTCGTAACTCACCTACGTATGCTACAATATTTCCTCTGTATTCGATCTTATGGCTATACTGCCAACATACTTTCAGCAGAGCCTTGTTTGCTAGGCAGGTTACATCACTGGCAGATGAGGCTTACAGTAGAATGAGAGAGGGTGTATCTTAATGTCATTGTCTCATTGGTAACCCTGACATATTAAACAGAATCGGAGCCAGGGGAACTGAAAACCATCGATTGTAGAAATTGTCGTTGAGAAACGTTATTGGTTCAAACCTGGAATTACATCAACTAATGTATCTTTGGTTGCTGTCAGATCCACGAAAGCTGCAGCCGATTTGATATCTCTCTGAAATCAAGTTTCACTCAGTTTTGTAAGCGAGTAAGACTGCTCCCGTTTTCGTTATAAAATGCTTGCGGTAAGGTAGACTGGCAATGGCAAGGAAAGCGTTTCTGAAGAAGAGAAATTTGTTGACATCGAGTATAGATTTAAGTGTCAGGAAGTCGTTTCTGAAAGTATTTGTATGGAGTGTAGTCATGTATGGACGTGAAACGTGGATGATAAATAGTTTAGACAATAGAAGTTTTCGAAATGTGGTGCTACAGAAGAATGCTGAAGATTGGATGGGTAGATCAAATAACTAATGAGGAAGTATTGAACAGAACTGGGGAGAAGAGAAATTTGTGGCACAACTTGACTAGGAGAAGGGATCACTTGGTAGGACATATTCTGAGACATCAAGGGATCACAAATTTAATACTGGAGGGCAGCGTGGAGGGTAAAAATCGTAGAGGGAGACGAAGAGATGAATACACTAAGCAGATTCAGAAGGATGTAGGTTGCAGTAGGTACTTGGAGATGAAGAAACTTGCACAGGATAAAGCAGCATGGAGAGCTGCATCAAACCAGTCTCTGGACTGAAGACCACAACAACAACAATTTGCCGTCGAAATCAGCAGGCATCGGACTGAATATTTATGAGAGCACGGGAGGACAGGCTTAAGACCGAGGTACGTGTCACTTTACTGAATCCTCTAACCATGCTCTTTGATGTGTCGACAGAAGTGCCGACACAGTGTGATTTGAGGGGACCGCAATGCACGCTACAAACACACGAAGGATGGCGTGAGGTCTGAAACAGGATACGTAATGAATGCTATAAAGAAAAGTACGTAGCTTTTGGAATACTTAACTTTAATCCATCCTTGTTGTATACATCGTTCTTGATGAGACATGCTTTATACGATAAGTATCAATTGCTATCTAAGGCTAATGGCGCCTTGCTAGGTCGTAGCCATGGACTTAGCTGAAGGCTATTCTAACTATCAGCTCGGCAAAGGAGCGAGTCTTCGTCAGTGTAGTCGCTAGCAAAGTCGTCCGTACAACTGGGGCGAGTGCTATTCCGTATCTCGAGACCTGCCTTGTGGTGGCGCTCGGTCTGCGATCACACAGTGGCGACACGCGGGTCCGACATGTACTAATGGACCGCGGCCTACCACCTAGCAAGTGTGGTGTCTGGCGGTGACACCACACTCTTCAGACACTGTCCTATCGAAACTCTTACTATTTCTGTCCATTAATCCTCAACAAAATAATAAAATAATGACGATAAGATTTTGTTTCGAAACCAACACAGTTAATATGAACAATCAATTTCTTATCTTCAGGCTCAAGCAAAAATGTCTTTGTGTTGCCTAATCACCATTCACACTACAGTCACAATCACTCGTATTTCTCAGTTCCTTCTGGGTTTACCTCTGCTGTTCGCTTCGATACGGCCGACTCCTATTAAATGTTGTTGTTGTGGTCTTCAGTCCTGAGACTGGTTTGATCCAGCTCTCCATGCTACTCTATCCTGTGCAAGTTTCTTCATCTCCCAATAGGTACTGCAGCCTACATCCTTCTGAATCTGTTTAGTGTATTCAGCTCTTGGTCTCCCTCTGCGATTTTTACCCTCCACGCTGCCTTCCATCCTATTAAATACTCGTTCGTAAAACACTAAATTAGTTATTTCACACATTTCCGCGCGCGGAAGGGCACAGCGAGTGCATCCGCTACCTGACCCGCAGACTTGTTTGGGCTCCACTGACATTTCCGCGCAAAATATCAGCAGGCGTCAAACCTCGGCTCGCTCGTAGTATGGAAACCCCCCCTCCCCCCCCCCCCCCCCCGCACGCCTCGACGCTGCTACACCCGAGCAGAGATGGGTAAGGGCGGATTCGATTTGCTGTGTACGGGATCGGTGTCTGTACCCTTTCAGGCATTAGCACCTGATGGCAGCAGGTCCGAATTTTGTTTTTCTAATATCATCCTGCTCGGTTGGGATTATTATAGCAGCGACCTCTTGAATGTGATTGAGAATTAGCCTCTCCAATAAGCTATATGACATGCTGAGAAGGGAGAAAGATCGGCAGTGAATCGTATCGGTCCCTTCCTTGCCTGGTTTCGAAACTGCGAAGTACGTCTAAGATGGTTTCCAATTTTAAAGAGATTCCCATTTTAAATTCAAGATTTTTTTAGAGTTCCCTCTCTCGTACTACAAACAATTGCATTAAGTTCTGGAATAACCTGAAGTTACAAATTTGTGCAGCTGCAGATAGTAACTTACGAGTTATTTCTTGAAATAGTGGTAGCTCTCCCTAGAGTACATCTTTCGGGGTAATTCAATTTTTGTATTACAACCCCCCGATGTGGTTTGACTGTTAACTTGAATAACTGCCCGAATGCTGGAACTCCGTAACTGTCCATCTACATTTATGATTTTCTTCGGGCCTTTGTCCCACTTCAACGCGGGGTTGGGCTTGTTACTATGGATTTGGCAATTTTAGTGTCAGGGGGTGGCCAGAGGTGCTTCCTGTAGCCACCCTGTGCCCCCCTAGGACAAAACTAGTATACCCCAGCTGTCTGCAGCTTGTGTGAACCGTGAAATACTGCGAACGTTTTCAAACGTCTACGAGTTGTGTAACTGAGGCAGCACGTGGGTTCAAATGGCTCTGAGCACTATGGGTCATCAGTCCCCTAGACATCCCCCTAAGGACATCACACACATCCATGCCCGAGGCAGGATTCGAACCTGCGACCGTAGCAGTCCCGCGGCTCCGGACTGAAGCGCCTAGAACCGCACGGCCACCGCGGCCGGCCGGCAGGTGGGGACCAACCCGGTATTCACCTAGTGGGATGTAAAAAACCGCCTAAAAACCACATCCAGGCTGGCCGCCACACCGGCCCTCGTCGGTAATCCGCTGGGCGGATTCGATCCGCGGCCGGCGTGCCTGCCCGAGTCCAGGAAGCAGCACATTAGCGCTCTCGGCTGACCTGGCGGGTAGAACTGTCAATCTACATTATGAAAATATAACCGTTATAAACCTGAAGATGCATCTATACTGACATGAAACCTGGAGTTGCAAATAAAGCACTTCCGCACAGCTATGCAGCTTTTGGAAACACCTCGTCATTCTGGACTTCTTTAATTGTTATAATTTTATGATAATTTAAATGGTTATTGAGTGATGAGTGTGTTTTATCGTTATGCGCAATATTATTGACCAGTGTCTTGAATACATTTTAACTGTCTGCGAACTTTTTCTTCTTTTTTCCTTTTTTCTGATTCTTTTATCTTAAACCATTTTTCTTCCATTCTTCTCTTTCTAAATTTTAAATTCTGTGTTATAATCATAACACAAATGAAATATTATATTACACACCAAACTCTTACGTGGCCCCATTAAGTCTTAAAGATACGTACATCTCCAATGAAAACTCGGCTTGATTGATCTGAGACATAGTCTGATAGACTTACTTTAGTGAGACTGGCAAACTGAATAAATAAATAGTAACTGTATAAGGAGTATTTGCTAACTTCACTAGAAACATTGCAATAGGGTTTTAGTAACGCAGAAAATAACGACAAAAAATCAGATCAATTGCAAAATTTTGCCATACTTACAGAAAGTGAGGCAACTGCAGAGAGAACATTGCAGAGGCTATAAGAAATAACTGACTATAAATGATCAATGAAGGTGCTATTTTGTTGAATATGTTAGAGGATTAGGGCACCGAAAACGAAAACACTGCAAACAGTGTGGCCTGTCGAGAAGTCATTTACATAAACGCACCACTGGAGAGCCAGCTGTAAGAACTAAAGCATTTTATCCAAAGTTCCTTCCCTGTTGATAAGACTTCCAAATTATCTATTATATGATTATCACAGCGGGTAAATCAAAAACATTGCCTAGTAATATTTGAGAATTGATCAAGGCACTAAGTAACAAGTACGCTTTTTTACGTGAAAAAGGCGTTGCAGTTGAATGGTAACAGATAAGTGAGTTACTGGAATGTTATAATGGTTTTATGATATTTTTAAAAACCTCAGAAATGGCTCCAGTAACTATCTCTTCTGGACGCGCTTATACGCTCCATACCTCTGAAACGTCCCCTTTGAACAATTATACGAGACTGTGCTTAAACTGACACAATATTTTTTTTGCGCAACGCAATCTGACTTTCAATAATCCCTAGAAAAGAATGGCCCTGACTAACATTAACCTATACCTTTCACAAATCACTTACCTCACAAAAATCTTCGTTACTCGAACTACTGCAATACAGCGAGCGCCACTACTGCCAGCTAAATAAAAGATTCAAACTACTGAAGGCACTAACTAGTGATAGGCATAGTTAGCAAATGAAAGATTTCAATAGAGAACAAACAATGTATTTACCTTAATAGTCATGATATATACAGCAGTTCATGACATCCAGTCTTACAAATTTCAAAACTCCGCCATCTCTCTCCCCACATCACCACTGCTGGCGGCTCAACTCCAACTGCGCAACGCTACGCGCTGTTCACAGCCAACTGCCCAACACTACAATGGCAGACAACAATGCAAACTAGCCACAGACTGCACACAGCACAGCCAGTGATTTTCATACAGAGCGCTACGTGGCGTTACCAATATAAAAACCTAAACAGCCTACTTACACCTCCAAGAAGAACATTTTAGGTCGGCTAATCGTAGTGACCAACGCCTTGACCAATACTTGACATACCAACGATCGTAGAAAATACCACTAACAATACCGCTAATGTGACAGTCTATACAGATGCTGTGTGAGCCTATTATTCTTCTCCAATTGCCAGCAGAATATTTCTCCGACAGTTACCGTCATACCGAACATATAAAAACAAGATGGCACCTACGGAGACCACAGGACGATAAAGACACATGCTGAGTATATAGGAAAAATGGGGTTGTTGCCGATTGTTGTATAACATCTATCAAGTCTATCATTCTGTAAAAGAAATGCCTTCACATTCGATAAAATAATATCATAATTTACTTACGTGATTATACAATTCTGTGAATTTGCCTTTGTGACTCTTACTGAATGAAGTCGAATAATATTTGATTTCATATTAAACTGAATAAATCCAATCATAACTGAAAAATCGGTGGTGTAATTTGCACTGCCGGCATTACTAAAGACAACCATACCAACACTGTAGGTGTTGACGGTTGAGCCGTGTAAGCAAGCAAGGCGCCGGCGATTGGTCGATAGAGTGCCATTTCTAGATTTTGGCTTGGGGATTTGCAGAGTTGAAAAGGCCGTGAGGTGCCGAAAACGCGGATATAGAGGCTCGCTCAGCGTGAGCAGGGCTGAGTTTACATCGAGGCATGTGGAGGTCCGTTGTAGTTTGTTGGACAGGACGCGACGCTGATGATATCGGCCGAGAACGGTCGTAACTAGGCGGCAGGTACTGGAACAGGCGGTGGTCGTGCCGCGGCAGTCACTGCAGACAGCCATTTCAAATTGCACAGATGGCGGCTGAGCTTTAATTTTCCTATCATCTTATGGACTGGACCTCATGGTAAGCATCCCAGCGTCTGGTCATTAAGCAGCTTTTGATATTTCTGTCGCTGAGGAACTTGTGTTCGTTTGGCTGTGAATTAGGCTGAGTGCATTTAGGCCATTGGCTGTACCTGTTACATTAACAAAACTACTACCGTGACGGGTGAGAGGTACGCCGATATGTTACAGAATCGCATCATCCCCAGCCTGGCTGATAGACACCTGCTGGAACGTACTATGTTCATGCAGGATGGCGCTCCACCCCATATTGCTAGACGCGTGAAAGGTCTCTTGCGCGCGTCGTTTGGTGGTGATCGTGTGCTCATCCGCCACTTTCGTCATGCTTGGCCTCCCAGGTACCCAGATCTTAGTCCGTGCGATTATTGGCTTTGGGGTTACCTGAAGTCGCAAGTGTATCGTGGTCGACCGACATCTCTGCGGACGCTGAAAGACAACATCCGACGCCAATGCCTCACCATAACTCCGGACATGCTTTAGTGTGCTGTTCACAACATTGTTCCTCGACTACAACTATTGTTGAGGAATGATGGTGGACATATTGAGCATTTCCTGTAAAGAACATCATCTTTGCTTTGTCTTACTTTGTTATGCTAATTATTGCTATTCTGATCAGATGAAGCGCCATCTGCCGGACATTTTTTTAACTTTTGTATTTTTTGGTTCTAATAAAACCCCATGTCATTCCAAGCATGTGTGTCAATTTGTACCTCTCTATCTACATTATTCCATGATTTATTAATTTTTCAAATTTGTACTGACTTTTTGATCAACCGCTATGTCAGTGGCACTTCAGACATAATTCTTTTCATCGTGTGCATTCGGATTTGTATACTGAAATTTAGTGTTCTGTCGTTTCTGTTATATGTAGACTGGGTGCCAATTATAGTTTCTATATTATACTGTGTAATGGTGCGTGAGTCACGCCATTGAAACTGAATACCTGTATTATGTCTGTTTGCCAAAGGTTGTGGGTACAGATCATGCTCAAACAAGGTAGCAGGTTAAAAACTTGTTAAGTTACTGTACGTTTTAAAAAGTTGTTACGTTCCTATACATGAAAAGAAGCCTTAGGTTTTAGACAATTTGGTGTCAAATTGTTCCTTTTGATTTTACAAATGTGTACCGTTGTATTTTTTATACTTCGATAACTGCTATGTTGTATGTTTCAGTTATGACACTAAGGTAGACCACTGCCTACGGGGTTGGTGTTTGATTACCTGAGTGGCATGAATCCGAGAGAGCGTAAAAATTAGTTCCACAGCGTGCTAGCCTGTATGACAAAGGTATATTTGTTAGTCTACTATTTTAATCTCTGTATCAACAAACTATTTCACTGTGTTCTGGGCGTAAGATTAATTGCTGTTGAGACTTGGCGCCTTTTGGCGTGCGATATGTTTTGGTGGAGCTTTCCACCGGTTAAGCAGTGGCTCTGTTAAATAATAAATTGAGGCATTAACTCGCCACCGAGCGAGGTGGCGCAGTGGTTAGCACACTGGACTCGCATTCGGGAGGACGACGGTTCAATCCCACGTCCGTCCATTCTGATTTAGGTTTTCCGTGATTTCCCTAAATCGCTCCAGGCAAACGCCGTGATGGTTCCTCTGAAAGGGCACGACCGACTTCCTTCCCTGATCCGACGAGACCGATGACTTCGCAGTTTGGTCTCTTCGCACAAACAACCCAACCCCATTAACTCGCTAGTTAGCACTGAGTGACTTGTCAAGTTTTTAGGTACTGAATTGTGACTTTAAATTGTCTCATAGACCGATCACTGCAAAGTTTAAGTCATTTCCGATTCTTTTAGTAATTGTCTTCCCTAAGTTACCTGAAAAAACTAATGAGTATAAGCTCTTATTTAGAGCTGTTAGGCCTGAAGCAGTTGTTGCTGCCGAAACTTTCTTATATACAGCGTCTCCATATTGTTCGTTAAGACATTTTGATTTTGTTGTTTATTCAACCAGCATATCTTTTGCTATTGGTTACTACGTCACGAATTCTTTGACTAAAAGCTAAATTTTGGAGCAGCCGTCAATCGTGTATTTCTGAATCGTTTTAAATTTTCTAAGCTTGGTTTAATTTCGCTTAGTGATTATTTCATTTATATCAACAATTTATTTCATTATTTGAATTTAATTGAATGTCTGTCTTGGTGTAAAAAATGGTTCAAATGCCTCTGAGCACTATGCGACTTAACTTCTGAGGTCATCAGTCCCCTAGAACTTAGAACTACTTAAACCTAACTAACCTAAGGACATCACACACATCCATGCCCAGGGCAGGATTCGAACCTGCGACCGTAGCGGTCTCGCAGTTCCAGACTGAAGCGCCTAGAACCGCTCGGCCACTTAGGCCGACTGTAAAGTTTAAAGCAGCCGCTACTACTGATCTCTGAAGGTTGAGTAACCTTTGCTTGCCGACCTTAGAGTAACGTGTACAGTTAAATTATATTAGGTTCTGATTGGCTGAGAGTAGCGTTTTATGTAAAATTGGTTAATCATGGACCTATGTAATTTGTCAAGATATGGAGTTGGTTTAGTAAATTCGTTTAGTGTACTAGATAGTTTCGTTTGGGCACCAGCACCTTACCGCACCATCCTGGCTCGTTTCCGCCTGAACGGTTATAGTCGCTCATAACGCATTTCAGATAGCTCATTTGTGTTACATTATTAGCACTACTTCACCTTCCAAATTTCAGAAATGTAGCTAACTATTTGTCCCACACCTAACGACAAACTTCCGTCAGTTACGTAAGGTTGATTTTCAGCTACACTGCCAGAAAAAAATTAATACACCGTTTTTGAGGTTTCCAATTCACTCAATGGTTACAACAGTGCTTATGGAATACATGAAACGATTACTTTTACAGATCTATAGTATAAATGGTTCTGAAGTACCAGGTATCGACCCATACCGAAACACTCATATTAGTACGTGGAGTAGCCTCCAGAGAGGCAATGCACGCCCTGACTCTGGCATTAAGTCGATCGTGCAGATGACGAATACTGTCCTGGGATACATTATACCACGCCTTCTCGACCTGTTCACGTAGTTCTGTGACAGCTGTTGCTTTATGAGCCACGCGAGTCACTTCTCGTCTCACCATATCGCACACGTGCTCGATTGGTGACAAGACCAGAGATCGTGCTCCCCACTGAAATTTCTGCACGTCTTGCACAAGGAGAGTGAGGGCGAGCATTCCTCTTGGAACAACACATCACTTTCCTGTTGCAAGCACGACAAAAGAACGGGTGTAACAAGATTCTTTCGTGCCGAGCGCTGGTTAGCTCCCCTACAGAAACACCAAAGAGAACGAGAGTTATAGCTTATCGCACCCCAGGCCATGAGGCCAGTGGTGGGGTCAATGTTTCTTCGACGAATGAACTCTAAGTGACAGGGTTCACCAGTTCTACATTATGTGATCAAAAGTATCCGAACACCTGACTGAAAATGACTTACAAGTTCGTGGCGCCCTCCATCGGTAATGCAGGAATTCAGTACGGTGTTGGTCCACTCTTAGCCTTGATGACAGCTTCCACTCTCGCAGGCATACATTCAATCTGGTGCTGGAAACTTTCTTGTGGAATGACCGCCCATTCCTCATGGAGTGCTGCACTGAGGACAGGTATCGATGTCGGTCGGTGAGGCCTGACACGAAGTCGGGTTCCAAAACATCCCAAAGATGTTCTATAGGATTCAGTTCAGGACTCTGTGCAGGCCAGTCCATTACAGGGATATTATTGTCGTGTAACCACTCCGCCACAGGCCGTGTATTATGAACAGGTGTTCGATCGTGTTGAAACATGCAATCGCCATTCCCGAATTGCTCTTCAACAGTGGGAAGCAAGAAGGTGCCTAAAACATCAATGTAGGCCTGTGCTGTGATAGTGCCACGCAAAACAAGGGGTGCAAGCCCCCTCCACGAAAAACACGACCACACTATAACAGTACCGCCTCCGAATTTTACTGTTGGCACTACACACGCAGGCAGATGACGTTCACCGGACATTCACCATACCCAGACCCTGCCATCAGATCGCCACATTGTGTACCGTGATTCGTCACTCTACACAACGTTTTTCCACTGTTCAGTCGTCCAATGTTCACGCTCCTTACACCACGCGAGGCGTCATTTGGCATTTAGCGGCGTGAGGTGTAGCTTATGAGCAGTCGCTCAACCATGAAATCTAAGTTTTCTCACCTGCCGCCTGTCACAGTACTTGCAGTGTGTGATGGTCTGGATAGATTACACATTACTTCAACTGACGGCGGTCTCTGTCAGCCAAGATACGAGTTCGGCATGTGCGCTTTTGTACTGTAAGTGTCCCTTCACGTTTCCAATTCACTATCACATCGGAAACAGTCCATCTAGGGATGCTCAGTAGTGTGGAAATCTCCCGTACAGACGTGTGACACCCAATCACCTGACCACGTTCGAAGCGGTGAGTACGCGGAGCGCCCCATTCTGCTCTCTCACGATACCTAATGACTGCTGAGGTCGCTGATATGGAGTACCTGGCAGTAGGGTGGCAGCACAATGCACCTAATACGATCACATATTGTATGTCGTAAGCGCAGAAACGCCCATCAGTTGCGTACAGACGGAGTCTGCTTTCATCGCTGACGATAACGGCTCGCCGTTCCATCTACCAAGTGATCCTCTGGCGGCGCCAGTTGAGCTGTGCACATCGATGCTGTGGCGCAAGTGGACGACGGCCTAGAGGTGCGCGTGCCCGTAGCCCCACTGTTAATAACCCGTATGGACATGTCTGGGCTCACAAGCCCTCTTATCTGTACTGTGGTTGCTGTACGGTCTTCCACTTCTGTACTTACAATGCGACGATCCTGACGGGCGTCTGTGCTGCGCGAACGTCCAGACCACTGTTAACAGCGTCGTTGCACAACTGGCGCAGCACGTCCACTTTGTGTGGCAGTTCTCCGAAAGGACCATCTCCCCACTCGAAAGGCCACAATTTCACCCCTTTCAGACTCACTCAGTTGGCTGTAGGAAGCACGAGCACATCTCCGTGCCATAGTTGCCTGCTTCCTTCACACGTTTGTACCACACTAAGCCTTCTGACTCAGAGCATTCCCTATTAAAGTGTAGACACAGATGGTGCTCTGGTAGCGATGCCACTAAGCTATCTGTACAACGTTGAAACCATTACCAGTACATCTATTATCCCCCGGGTGGCATCTGCCGTCATCGGATCAAAATCGAGGTCGTCTTTCCAGGAGTGCTAATTTTTTTCCCGGCAGTGTATTTGTCCTTCCAATCCTGATATTCGTATAATCCACCAAAGCAGTTTCTTGTATCAGTATCGCTGATAATTTAATCATAAGACTCAGGCTGTGATTGTCAACACTGCATCAAAAACAATAAATTTTTAATTCTCATTTATTGTTCATCTCAGCTGCACATTCTTTAGCAACTGAGGCGAAACAATAAACAGAAATTCTTACATATAGATCCGGTAGCTGAATCTCTCAAAACAATTATTTCGTCTGTAGTGAACAATAAATTTGTCTTTTTTGTTGTACGTCTTCTAAAATTAATTATAAACTGACTGGTGAATTGTTGATAACGCTCCTCCGAACTATATGCTCACTTTTCGTGGCGGAAATAACAACACTGACATAAATCGAAAAAATTTATTGTATATGATATCGTAAAATTGTCTCCAATCAATCCTTCGATTGTTAAACAATGCAACAATGGAAGAAGTAGGACATCAAAAGCAGACTAGCATTGGCAAAAAGGGCATTTCTGCCCAAGTGAAGTCTACTAGTATCAAACATAAGTGTTAATCTGAGGAAGAAATTTCTGGGAATGTACATTGGAGCATAACACTGTATGGTAGTGAAACACAGACTTCGGCAAAACCGGAACAGAAGAGAAACGAAGCATTTGAGATGTGGTGCTACAGACGAATGTTGAAAATTATGTCGACTGATAAGATAAGGAATGAGGAGGTTCTGTGCAGAATCGGCGAGGAAAGGAATACAGGTTATGGAAAACAATGACAAGAAGAAAGGACATCAGTTAAGACATCAAGGAATAACATCCATGGTATACTAGAGGGAGTTGTAGGGGGTAAAAGATGTAGGGAAAGACAGAACTGGAATACATCCAGCAAATAACTGAGGACGTAGGTTCCAAGTGCTACTCTGAGATGTTTGCTCAGGAGAGGAATTCGTGGCGGGCCGCATCAAGCCAGTTGTAAGACTGATGACTCAAAAAATCATGCAAAGAAAATTTTGCTTGAAACTGCCATGATGGTGCCGACAGATCAATAAAATCTGGCACACCAATTTAACAATGTAGTCAGTGAGGTTAAATCCTACAGTGTGAAATCGAACACAACAGACAAAATTGCGGAGGTTGTTCAGTCATATTTCCTGAGTATTTTGGTACGAGCGATCCTTGGTCTCCAGTGGTCGTTACAGAATAACTGCATTTCGTTTAATTTCTTATTCTCACTTGTCTATGTATACAGAGTGGTTAGAAACAATATGAAAAGCTGCAGGGGAGACTGTGCTAAGAAACAGTTGTTAAAAAAAATAGATATGTCGCGCCGTTTCCGAGTCAATTAGCACAGAAGTTAGCCGATCAGGCTATTATTTTCCGGCGGGTCGCTTGTATTTGCTTGCGCAGTAGCTTGATTGGCTAACTTCAATGCTAATTAACCCGAAAACGGTGCGATGTATCCAGTTTTTTTCTCAACAATTATTTCTCAGCACAACCTAGTCTGCAACACCCTTACAAGCCTACCAGACTGTTTCTGACAACCCTGTATATCAGTATTGCGTTGACAGTATGCGCTCCTTGTCTCGTTTGGAAACAATGTGGCTCAGTCTCACTCACGGTACTTGCTGTTAACAACATTCCACTCTTCCCTGTCAAGTACACATTTACTACTGTTCTGCTCTGTCTTGGGTTTGTTTCTCCAACAGTGTTAGATGCAGATTAACAGTGATAGCAATATGGAAACGTCTACTGCTGAGCAGATGGCCGATGTGCACCTTGTGTATGGGTTCACATAATGCAGTGGAAGAGCGGTGCAACGCGGCTGTGCTGATGTGTTCAGGCACATCACAGTACTTTTGCTTCTGGGGCATTATTGCATGCTCTGAGTTTTGTGTCTCTTGGTGACTGCGTATTACAGGCTTTTTCACTGCTGTGAAAATATTTCCACAAAATCGAAAAAAAATCAAATAAATCCTAGTAAACCAAATAAATAAAAATAAATCCTTATTACAAAGCAAATAAATCCTAATTACGGTATTACTCTGTAACGAGAGACCGGGGACCACAGATCCCTTAAGGAATCATTCTTCTCAGTCACCCTATAAAATAAACGATTTTTACGGTTTTTTTAAACTAATGAAAAAATCGCCGTAAATCCTTTTGCACTTTATTTATTGATTCTTGGACAATATTTTCTGATGTTTTAAAGAAATTCAGTCATCATTAAGCCTCCCATCCCAGGAGTTAAAGTTGCTCTGTCGAAAATGAGGCACCTCTATGACGGAAGTCCTACAGTCTGCAATTCTTATCTAAAATCCAAAAAAAACAGACGATTTTCTTAATCTATTGGGTATTGTCCACGGAGAAATACGACAGTTTTTTTTTAATTTGACAAAATAATAAAATGATGGTCGTTTGTAACAAATAGTTTTGTCGTCTGTTTATGGTCATGTTTTTTGCGATAGCTAATGAAAAAATAAATAAAAATCAGGCTATTATTCCTTGCAGACATTCGTCTAAATTTCAGAAAGATATCTTTATTAGTGTGCTTGCAATCCTTTTCGTCAGCTTGATCTATAGTGTATTTGAAGCTGACGGAATGGATTGCAGGTACACTAACAAAGATATCTTTGTGAAATTTGGATGAATTAGTCCTCGGAAATTTCCCCAAGTAGTAATAGCTTCATTTTTATTTATTATTGCAAAAAGAACGCGACCAAAACACACGACAAAATTATATCTTTATTTCAAACGGTCATCATTTTATTATTTTGTTAAATTAAAAAGAAACGGTGCTATCTCTCCGTGGGCAATACCTTATAGATTAAGAAAAGTGTTTGCTTTTTGTTTTGAAATAAGATTTTCAGACTGTAGGACATCCGCCAAGGACACACCTCATTTTGTACAGAGCAACTTTAACTCCTCGGACGGGGGCCTTAATGGTGACTTAATTTCTTTAAAAATCAAAAAACGTTCTCCAAGAATCAATAAATAATGTATCAAAAAATTTACGATGACTCCCTCATTAGTTTTCGAAAACAATCGTAAAAATTGCTAATTTTATGGGCTTACTGAGGAGAATGGAGTCTTAAACCAAAATATCTGAAAATATCCCTGCACAGCTTCAGAAAAACTGTCGGTGGATTTCGGATTCTTCCCATATACCTATGCGGGATGGTATGAAATTCTAAAGACGTAAGAGTCACGGTTCTGTCGGTAGGAGACTCAGCGGCCTCCCGGGAAAGGTTTTCTTTCTTCAGGCTTACTGACACGATACCCTGGTAAAATGTGCATCTTACATTTCTTATGTAACGGTAGGTGACTATGTTGAATGTTTCTATTACAAATTGTCTGTATTGTTGATGTTGGAGAGAGATCGGGATGGGGTTGAAAGACAGTGCTGACAAACAGCCTTGCCCGCTCGAATTGCAGCAGAAAGACCACCAAGCGTAACGCCCACTTGTGACAAACAAATCACAGTGGAAAGAACAACGTCTTCATTGCACGGTGCTAAGGATGAGGGGGAGGGGTCGGAATTTCTTCACTTGTGTGAACTGCACAACCCCAAAACAATGAAGATCACAAAGCAAACCAACGGTCTACAGAACATTGCATATCAAACCTAACAGCCATAACAAAACAAATTTGTTGCAAGTAGCCTTTTCTGTACTAGTTACACTTCCAGCACTTACAAGCAACCGTACCTTAAAAACAGCATTAAATTTCATCAGAAAATCGTACTGCCAGATAAACCCAAATGGTAGCTACCGTCTTTTCACCACAGAAAAATCTGCGGTCAAATAATCAACTTTCAATAATCAGCAATCTGGCAAACTAAATGAAACGTCCTAAGCCATGCATAATTATCCTGGGACTACTTTTGAGAATCTCATCTAACATTAAAATGTCTAAGATTAGGACATGTTCGAAAATTTTCAATGAAACACGAATAAATAAATAAATTAAGCTCATATGTCTCTCTTCGCACATTAATAACTTGAGATGGCGAAGGGCAGAATGGTAGAATATTCCGAGAAATGGGTTCATTCCTTCAGAACGACTGAAGGTGAGAAATGTCAGTAACACCAGTTCGAATTCTAACACGTCCCAAACAATACTGTCTATAAATAAGTGGTAACACGATGTGGAACCTACAAATCCAGTACCTGGCTGGTGACATTAATTCACGAAGCAACTGCCTGTTAAATGAGATGATGCTATCTGTGCAGGTGATTTAGAGGTGGGCGGTCCGTGGTATCTGCCCAAATTATCTTTGGGCTCCTGGATCAGAACCAACTACAAGCATCCACAGCTTCTCCCTGGTACAAGCGTCTGCGCAAACGGTGAAATACTTTGTGTCTGTCTATTAAAATAATGATGCTGCTGATTTCTCGATTGTTTCATTTTGCTTCTTAATTCGAAACTTTATTTTCTTATTCCTTATATTAAGTCCTCATTTAAAAAGAGACATAACGTTCTACCAGGTACACAGTCACTTCAGGATAATAGATTCATTCAGTCATAAAACACGTTGTGCAGATTTCATAAAGAAGTTGACTTACTGCTGGGGAATATACGTTACCATAAAGATGTAGCTCTTCTGTGGAGTTCATCCAAAATTATCTTTGAAGCTAGACAATATAGTTACGTGCCATCCTGCTTCAAATTAGCACTAAGCAAATAATCAGAAGAAAGTTCACCATCAACTGAAGCTGCTGATATACTAATCTAGCTGAGACTATTAGTTCGTACTGTACTAAAGCAGCTCATTCATTAACAGCGTTAAGACATCGAATTATTGATTTCTTCATTTCTGTAAATTACTGTAGCTGAATTCGGGGACAGCTTCTTTGGAAAGAACACGGTCAATCTCTTTCTTGCAAAACTTGCCTTACAAAGCAGACTAACTTGTGGCCTGCACGGTCTCTGAGCAGATAATTTAATTTGTGGTAAGGACTATGGGACCAAACTACTGAGGTCATCGGTCCCTAGGCTTACGCACTAGTTAATCTAACTTAAACTAACTAACGCTAAGGACAACACACACACCCGTGCCCGAGGGAGGACTCGAACCTCCGACGGGGGTAGCCGCGCGAACCGTGACAAGGCGCCTAAGACCGCACGGCTACCCAGCGTCGTAAAACAGAAAACTTGGGTTAAATATCAGCCTCAGAACGGTTCTTTGTTCCAAATGTGCCACTGCTGTGTACGTACTGTGATATACGAGAAACACAAATTGTCACTTTATGTGAGGAATAATGGGAGAGCAGGCATAGGTAGGGCCTACATACGTTGAGTAGTCATAAAATTTTAATCATATCGGAAAACTGTTTACAGTGTTTATAAATGACCCAGCTGAAAGCGTCGAACGCTCGTTAGGACAGTTCACTGATAATGCAGTTACGTATAAGAAAGTAGCAAGGCCAGAAACAGTACAGATTTGCAGAACGACCTGCAAAAGATTGATGAATGCTGCAGACACTGACATTGGCCCTGAACGTAAATTGTA
Organism: Schistocerca serialis cubense; assembly: GCF_023864345.2. Taxonomy (NCBI): domain Eukaryota; kingdom Metazoa; phylum Arthropoda; class Insecta; order Orthoptera; family Acrididae; genus Schistocerca; species Schistocerca serialis. The sequence continues at coordinate 450,541,635 of NC_064641.1, read as the reverse complement.
TTGCTGATACGTAGGAAAATAAATCCACTACTGTACAACTATACTACTGGTGACAAATTACTAGGAGTAGCTGTCCAGAGCGAGCACAAGTGGAATGACCACATAAAACAAATAGCAGGAAAAGTAGATGCGAGACTGAGATTCATAGGAAGAATTTTAAGGAAATGTAACTCATCCACCAAAAAGTGGCTTACAAGACGCTTGCTCCACCGATTCTGTTGTTCATCCACCTGGAGGCGGCCGCTGTGGCCGAGCGGTTCTATGCGCTTCAGTCCGGAATCGCGCTGCAGCTACGGTCGCAGGTTCGAATCCTGCCTCGGGCATGGATGTGTGTGATGTCCTTAGGTTTAAGTAGTTCTAAGTCTAGGGGACTGATGACCTCAGATGTTAAGTCCCATAGTGCTTAGAGCCATTTGAACCATCCACCTGGAATCCTTACCAGGTAGGACGGTTAGAAAAGACAAAGTCCAGAGCGGCGCGTTACGTCACGGGATCGTTTAGTCGACACGAGAGCGTTACAAGGATGCTCAACAAACTCCAGTGGCAGGCGCTACAAGAGAGGCGCTGTGCATCTCGGAGAGGTTTACTCGTGAAAGGTACATTCCAAGAAGACTTGGACAACATAGTCCTTCCTCCCACATACGACAAGCGAAATGATCACACTGAGAGAGTAGAATTCACGTTACGTAATTATTATTCGTTTTGTTTGCAGACACACGCCTCCAGCTCTGGTACACAACGAAATCCTCGCGCCACACTGCTAGAGGAGGCAAATCCAAATTGGGTAACCATTGAGAAAGGGCAGAATACCGTGCGGTAACTCGTTTTCTGTATTTGAGTGGGAACTACGCTGCAAAAATTCACGCTGGGTTGGTGATAGTATGTGGCAACAAACTACCATCACCCGACAGAATGGTTAGATGCCAAAGACAAAAAATCAGAACGACTTAGAACGAAATGGTAGACCACCTTCTGTGAAGAACCACGAGATCGCAACAGAAGAAACTGTCCTGGTGCTCGAAGACCGTAGTATCTCAAACGAGACTGTAGTGGAAAAAGTTAAACTTAGTCATGGATCAATTTTCAACATCTTGAACAATATTTCTAGCATGACAAAAATCGTCCTCCGCTGGATTTCGTGGTTCACGTCGATTCAAAAATCCAGCCGTACCAGGGTTACAACGGAAATGTGGCAGCTGCATCAGGCCAGACCAAATGACTTCTTTAGCCGCCTAATGGGCGAGTGCTCGTGTACTGTTATGACCCCGAGACGAAGGAGCAAAGCAAGCGGTGCGAACATGTGGATTCACTACCACCGAAAGGGACAAAGGCCAAACCATCGCGGGCAAGGTGAAGCTAAGTGTGGTGTGGTACTAACAGACTATGCACGCTAGGAGAAAACCGTCACAGTAGCATACCACCTAAATCTCCTGACGAAGTGTTGCGCCAAACTGTCCAAGAGGATATTTTTTTTCTTTCCTCCACGACGATACGTCAGGCATTCTTGATGTTTCTTTGGGCTATCTAATTTGCCTAATCCTCAGTTCACATCTGCCATATTATTGGCATAGAGTATCACTGAGCACATTAAAGTGACTACAGAGCGAGGTGCCACAGCAAGGTTGGTACCTCGCAGCCAAATCGCAGTCAGTGCAAGCCACGTGGACAAATGAGCGACACCGGAGTATCCACTCCCAGAAACGTGTCGCTGCGCCGCCATGCACAGTACCGCTCAGCTCAGTCCGCTGTCACCGACTAAGACGGCAGCATCGTCTTCCAGTAGGCCACCTGTGTGATCAAAGGATTAGGCAGAACACGACATGAAAGTTATTACTAAATGTACTCTGACTGAGAGACTTGTATTTTGTTTGTATCAAGTGACACGTTAATGTTCAGAGACAGTTGTAAATACACATGATATTCCTGTGCATACAGGGTCAGTAACTGTGCATAGTTATCCCATTCTTATTTGTGTTGTAATAAAGTGAAATAATATGTGTTACAGTATCCACTCGGTCTCCTCCCGGAGAAAAGTAAAGACGCCCCCATTCTACCAACGAGTGCATTTTCATCCTGTATAACACAGGTCGTCAATGATCACATATAATGTTTGTTGGCTGGCCCGTTTTCGAGATTTATGTCATTCACAATAGCCCATACTACAACTTAGCCGATGGATGCGTCACAATGTAATAGGAGTTTTCATCTCTGAGGTGTACAACAAAATAAATATTTTTTTAATGAAAAGGTATCTTGAAATTAAATAATTTATGTCTTGAGTGCATGGAAATGTCCCTACAAATGAGAGTACATGAACATTCACATTGTAACTTCACTTATCCATTACCAGTTTTGTTTCCGATCGATCTCCGTAAAAAAACTATATTGCACCACGTTAAACCATACTTGTCGTGCAAGGAGACCACACGGCTATCGGATTTTTGTATTATTTTATGTTCACGCTACTTGAAAATCAGAATTCAAATACCATTCGCCCAAAGTAGTTCGATGTGTGTCTAAAATTCTCGAGAAAATTTGCTTTGAGGTTCCCCAGGCGCCTTTAATATACTAAAGGGAGTAGCATGGTCTACGGGCCACATAGCTCTTTCGGTACTGCTCGAGACTAGAAATCGCTGGATTGCGGGTTTCGCTCTCGTTTCAGTCTTCATTTTTCCGTTTCTTTTCTTCTTCTGAGTTTGAATACACATGACTTTAAAATATAAAACTTTGAACATAGCTGCTAAGGCTCAGTGACCATGTCAGAATTATGTTAGAAACAAATAAGCCCTCGGTCACAAATATTGAGTCAAAATTGACCAGGTTTCGACGCTACTATGAGCGTCGTTTTCAGAATTAAACTAACTGTTCTAAAGCATGTTAGGTATATAATACACTAATAAAATTAAAGTTTGTGCTGACTGGAAAGAGATGCAGTACTTACAAGTCACATTTTAAAAAATCTAAGCCGGAAAGGCAACGTCGTGAATAGTTGTCAATAAGATGGCGAGCCGCTAAGGGCTGTTCGTACTTGAATGAACAAGGGTTGCAACAAGACTGAGGTGCCCACGTTATAAAGTGTGGGCAAGTAAACATGGTGTTGCTACGAGCGCCATCTAGTAGCCGCAGAAACAACTAGGCTACTATACATTCAAAATTATACACATGTGGCTACCTTGACGACGATCTAATCCCACTAGTTCGACACTTGAATTACCATATTTTTGAAAAATTTTATATTTAAGTGACTTAGGGATTCGAAGTGCGCGAAAAAAGGCAAAAGAAATAATGACCGTAACGAGATACCAGCCAGCGAATTAGCTATTCTCAGCATCGAGTACTGCAGATACAGCCACGCGTCCCCTCGAAAATTGTATTACTTTCACTGAGTTAAAGTTGCTCGGAGAACTTCAAATCGATTTTATCGAGAACATTTGAGAGTCGCATGGAACAGCTTTGTGAGACTGATTGATATTCGAGTACTGAACTTCAGGTACCACAAACATAAAACCAGTCCGGTGGCTCCCTTGTTCGAGAAAATATTTCGCGGCCATATTGGCACCATCGGGGCCCGCTGCCCCACTCGTTCAGTCGAACGCTGATGACCCCACTGTTTAGCGCCCGTAAACCTCAAACACACACACACACACTCGTTCAGTCGATGAGCCGACCCCGCATATTCACTACTTACGCCCTTTCCTGCAGGCGCCAACAATTCACTTCACTACCTAGCTGACGGTCTCCATCAGAGACTGGTTATGGTAAGATTCGATACTTCGTAGCGGTATCGATAACTGCGCTCTTAAAAGTTATACAAAGTGTCCCAAACTGGGTATTTTAAGACAAGAAACCAGGGGAAGTAAGTGAATATTTTACGTGAAAAGGGTTCTTGAATAAGCGAACGGTGGATAAAGGGCAACAGGTCGATTCCATATTCCTGGATTTCCGAAAAGCGTTTGACATATTGTCACACTGAAAACTGTGCCAACAATAAGTTCTCACATATATGAGTGACTAGAGGACTTGTTAAGTAATAAAAGGCAGTACGTTGTCCTGGACGGCGAGTGTTCATCAGACACAGAGGTTTCGTGAGGAGCGCCTCAGGGAAGTATGATGTGACAGCTCCTGTTATATCTCTACTAGCTTACAATCCCAGCATTGTCCGGATATTCATTTCGCGAGTTTTCTATTGCAAAAGAAAAATAACTGTTTTCGTAATGATGTATCGAAAAAATTTCATTTTCCTGTATTCGTGAAAACACCATTGAAATTATGAAACAGTCATAAAAAGAAACATGCATAATGTCCAGATGTATAGGTACAGGATTCAAATTAAGGAAGAAGATCCCCGACAATGTGCGTAAGCCACGCACAACTGCTTCACGTGTCTAAAACGGGATTTTGTAAACATCTCAATCGCTACTCTTCATCATAGCTATATAGATGGCTATCATTTTACCCTACAGCCATTTGCGCTTCGCAGTTGAAAACTGTTAAAAGCGCTGCCGGATGTCGGGGATTTCCTTAAGTTGGCTTGACTGTAGGAGTGTCTTAGTAGTAAAGAATAAATGTATTAAAACTTCCTTGATGTGACATTTTTTTCACGTATGTCAGTGTTTATGCCATTACATGTTTCGTACAATGATATATTTATGTAAATACATTCAGTGGCATATGTCTGCGAAATATGTTGCGAATAGGGTTAGTAGCAAATACATAACAAATTTAAACGTCATGCATGATGCGAAAGTTTTCACGCATCTAAGTGTTTATGACGTCATATCTCGTTATTTATGTGTCATGCAATGATATAATTTGTGGATGCTGTCTGCAATTTCTGTTGCGAATAGAGTTTGTAAAAAAGAAGTAATAAATTTATACGTCATGCAAAATGCGACAGTTTTTCAAGCATCTCCTTTTTTTGACATTATTTCTCCTGAACTGACATTATTTCTCCTGAACTACAGTGACGAAAAAAAATAATATCAGCAAAAAATAATTAATGTAGAGTAATGAAATTTCTGGAATACATTTGTCTAGATAACATATTTAAGTGATTGACATTGCAAGATCACAGGTTAATAAGCGCGTAACAGGCCATTGCAAATGTGGAAAGCTAGTATATACAGCAGGTGTAACAGCCAGAAAGTCGAATGCAAGCATGCAGACGTGCATGCATTGTGTTGTAGCGGCGTCGGTTGTAAGAACGAGGATTGTAACTTAAACAGTGGCAGCTGTTTATTCACAACCGATACAAAAGAGTTACATGTTTGCACCTGTTACTGTCCTTCAAAGTAGTCACCAGTGTTGTGTAGAACCCGTTGCCAGCGATGTGGAAGGCGTAATACACCGTTAGCAGAGCCTGTTCTGTTGATGGTGCGAATGGAGCGGTCTAAAGTTATGGCGATTCTCGTGTACAAATGTGATGGTGTTATCCTAAAGCATTACGTTCCTCCACGGCAGACCGTCAATGCACAGTATTACTGTTCGTTTTTGGTGCATCACCTGCGACCAGCTTTGCGAAAGAAGCGGCGACACTTTCTGAGTAACCCACCCACCATTTTTCACGACAATGCGCGGACGCATACAGCGCAAGCTGTACCATCCACCATACTCCCCGGACTTAAGTCCTTGTGACTTTGATTTGATTCTGAAGATGAAGGAACTAATTCATGGCATTCGCTTCAGAACTGTTCCAGAGATTCGACAGGCAGTAGACCGTTCCATTCGCACCATCAACAGATCAGGCTCTGCTAAAGGTATACTACGCTTTCCACATCGCTGGCAACGGGTTCTACACAACGCTGGTGACTACTTTGAAGGACAGTAACAGGTGCAAACATGTAACTTTTCTGTATCGTTTGTGAATAAATAGTTGTCACTACTTAAGTCCAACCCTCGTATGTCGGATGGAGTTTCGCGGCTGTTGCACTTGGTCGGTCAATACGTGGATGGTTAATGCTGGTTATGGATGACGCTGGAGTTGTCGACACTCCTTAGAGCATGTTGGGTTACAACAGCAGTATGTGGGCGAGCGTTATCCTGTAGTAAAACAACCCTTGGAATGCTGTTCGTGAATAGTAGCACAACAGGTCGACTCACCTGATTGGCACACAAATTTACAGTCAGGATGCATGGGACAACCACGAGAGTGCTCCTGATTTGATAGGAAACCGCATCCCAGACAATAACTCCAGGTGTAGGTCCAGTGTGTCTAACACGCAGCCAGGTTTGTTGCAGGACCTCAACTGGCCACCTAATCAACGCGCGCCATCACTGATACCGAGGCAGAATCAGTTTTCATCAGAAAAAACAACAGACTTCCACCCTTTCCTCCAATGTGCTCTCGTCTGACACCACTGAAGTCGAAACGGCAGTGGTTTGGAGTCGGTGGTTTCTTGGATCGGAGCCGTCGTTGAAGTAATCAGTTTGTAACAGTTCGTTGTGTCACTGTGGTGTCAATTTCTGCTCAGATTTCTGCTGAAGATCCAATATGAAGTGCCACAGCCATACGTGAACACAGTGGTGTTTCCCCTCAGTGCTGGCCATAGTGGCCGAGCGGTTCTAGGCGCTACAGTCTGGAACCGCGCGACACCTACGGTCGCAGGTTCGAATCCTGTCTCGGGCATGGATGTGTGTGATGTCCTTAGGTCAGTTAGGTTTACGTAGTTCTAGTGGACTGATGACCTCAGACGTTAAGTCCCATAGTGCTCAGAGCCATTTGAACCATTTTTTTTCCTCTCTGTAGCGCCACATGGCCGTCCGAACCCTAGAGCCCGGTACATTCTCGTGACCAGTCCTGCTAGCAACCACGTACAGTGCCTACATTCCCGCCATGCCTTTCTACAGTATAACAGAAGCAACAGTCCTCGTCGCCCTATTACACGACCTCACTCAAACTCAATGAGTTGATGATAATGGCACCTTTGTCGTGTTAAAGGCGTTTTTGGCTAACATCAACTAGCCACGTCCAGTCTCAAAGATAACTGGCGCTCACGAACGTACAGTAGGTGTTTAAAGCAAACCTGATTTACATCCTCATAGTGGCGCTACTAGCGTCACTCTTATGCGACTGATGCGAAATTTCATCAGGTGTCATCATTCAGACGTAGAAACACGCCTACCAGCTTTCATTTATGTCGCACAACTTCTTCTACGTGTGGAGATTTTTTTGCATTGATGTACATGTGGTACCATGATACACTTTTGTACGTGCATTTAGCGCATAAGTAGATACCGACTGCGAAATTTATTGTGAATGCAGTTCACAGCACAGAAGTAATACATTTAAACGTCATGCGTTGTACAGCCGTTTTTTTACACATCTCATTGTTAATATCTCCTGAACTATAATAGGTAGGTGGTTCTTACCTCCACAGCGACTGTTGCCTGACAGTAAGCCAGGTTTGGCTGAAATCGTCCCATTGGTTTAGTAGGAGATGTTGGTATTCACATGAAACACACTCACACACACACACACACACACACACACACACACACACACACACGCACAGATACATTTTTGTAATATGTATGGATACATCGTGGTCGGAAACAGTGTAAATAGCTTGTCAGGATGTTGCAGGAAAAGGAAAAAATTTGAAACGTTGTGCCGTTTCAGAGTAATTAGCACTAAAGTTAGCCAATCAAGCTGTTGTCCGCGAAAATTCAAGCTGGCTGTTAGAGACGGTGTCGCCAGACGTGTACTTCGTTTGGTTTCCAAAAGACGAACAAAAGAGCGAGGCAAAAATTCGACATGCGACGGCAGTAAGGCTCGAACACGAGCCAAAGGCTAAGCAGTCTCGCGTGATATCATCTAAGCTGGGAGAACAACTGACACTGATTGTATCTGGCAGGCCACATCAATTGTAGAGCGCAACAGCCTGACTGGCTAGCTTCGGAAACGGTGCAACGTATCGATTTCTTTTTTTCTTAACGATTTTTTTCTCAGCACACCTCACCCTGCAACACCATTACAAACTTATCAGGCTGTTTCTAAGCACCCTATATAAACGATCTAACGGGTAGGGTGAGCAGAAATCTGCGATTTTCTGCTGATAACGCTGCATGGCACGGGGATGCGTTGTTGTTGAGTGCCGTTATGAGGATACAGGATGACCTGTATTGGTTAAAAACAGTCTTGGTTGCAATTTTATTTTATTTTTTTTATTTTTGAACGACGCGTTTCGCCTTATTTAGGCATTTTCAGGTTACCTTTTCTAGATGGAAGCGAGAGGCACCAAGAGCTGCATAACTCTTTCCCGTTCACAGGCAACCTGGATAGAATTCTGTTTAATTTGATGAATGTAGAAAAATTGTAAGTTAATGCAGATGAGTGGGAAGGTCAGTCATATTCGAATGCAGTGTTAGTAGTGGACTTGACACATACCTAGACGTAACGTTGCAAAGCGACTGAAATGGAATGAGCACCTGAAATCGGCTTTAGGCGAGTGGTTGATTTCGGTTAATTGGGAGATTTCTAGTAAAATACAGCACATCCAAAAAAAGGAGCGCGTATAGGACACTAATGCGATCCGTTCTTGAGTACTGCTCCAGTGTTTCGGCTCCCATCCGGATCGTATTAAGGAAGAGATGGAAGCAATCCAGACGAATGCTGTCAAGGCTTGTTACCGGTATGTACGAACAACACGCGAATATTACGGAAATACTAAGTGAACTTACTGGAAACCTTGAGAGGGAGAAGTTCTTTTTGCGAAACATTGTTGAGAAAGTTAGAGAACCGGCATTTGCGACGGACTACGGATCGATTCGAAACTGTCCATGTTCAACGTAATAATCACTCATAGACTGCAGGTGGCAGCAGTAACAATGGAGGGTGTATAAAGCGTGTTCTGGAGACGGGGAGAACGGTGCAGTCTTTGTAATGCGGAAATGGAACGATTAATCTGACATGCTAAAGGGCATTATCACTGACTTTTGGGCCAAGGGTGGAAGCATTTGCGAAACCGCTAAGATTGTAAACTGTTCGCGTGTCGCCATGGTTAAAGTACACCGAACATCGGAAATGGCGCTATCCAAAACCGATGACGAGGCAATTGTGGAAGGGATGAACGATACTGCAGGGATTTGTACGGGCGAATAGACGTGGAGCTGTTGAGCACCTGATCCCCCAGATGAAGCAAGGGGCTACCAACGTTGCTGCATATGGGCCTCCGGAACATGCCCCCCCGTTCATGAACCCATGCCGCCTGCTTGCTGTTCATCGGCGACGAAGGCTGGAATGTTCACCCCTGTACCGCAACTGGACGTCCACTGAGTTACAAGAGTTAGCCTTTTCAGACGAATCACGTTTTATGCTCCATTGAACAGATGGGCCGTCTGCGTGCACCACGTGAAACGTCAAAAAGGAAGCACTCTGCAGCAAACGTCGGAAGGGCCCAGGCCGGAGGAGGGAGCGTTTTCATCTGGGGAATGTTTCAGGGGCGTTCCCAGGGTGATCTCGTCATTCTGCAAGGCACAAGTTTGTGTCTACCCTTCACGACGAAGTCCAACCCTAATCGCAGTTTGTTTTTCCTCGGTACCATGGCTGTGTCACACAGCTTGCGGGGTACGCGCGTGGTTTGAAGAGCACCAGGGTGAGTTTACCTTATTCCCCTGGTCACCGAACTCCTCGCATTTAAGCCCAATGGAGAATATGTGGAACCACATCGATCGGGCTGCATCCTCAACCGATGGCTCTGAGCACTATCGGACTTAATATCTATGGTCATCAGTCCCCTAGAACTTAGAACTACTTAAACGTAACTAACCTAAGGACAGCACACAACACCCAGCCATCACGAGGCAGAGAAAATCCCTGACCCCGCCGGGAATCGAACCCGGGAACCCGGGCGTGGGAAGCGAGAACGCTACCGCACGACCACGAGATGCGGGCTCCTCAACCAAAAAAGCCTAGCGCAGTTGGCTACTGTACTGGAGTCGGCGTGCCTCTACATCCAGGTCGGTATCTTCCAGAACCTCGCTCACTCTGTTCTTGCACGTCTTGCGCTGTAAAAGGTGGTTATCCCTTTCCACACTGGTTTTACATTTTTTATGGGTCAACAACATCACTTTCCTTTGTAACTCCGGATTGCAATGATTCTGCGAGTACGCGGCTTCCGTTTCGCAGCTGTTTTTATAAGTATTGTGACAGCCAGAGCGCAACAGATCATTTCAAACTTTAACGAGAGGACGAAGCCATGGATCACCGAGATGAATAAAATATTTCCTACATTTCGTTGGTTGAAGGTAATTCCTGCGTTATTTGAAATTAATAATGTCTCATTTAACTCACATAAGGTGTCTTAACAAGTGCATGAAGCGTCTTTTGGATGTTACATATGTTTTTGTATTTTGAGAAGCACGATCGTATTAGCGACGTCTTGAAGGAACTATTTCCATGATAATTTTTTTCAGTACATTTACCTAATTCCAGAGGTCATAAAGTATAGGAACTATCAGATAAACTTCTAAGAAATTTTCTCTCAGGGTGCAAAAGGTTATGGGGCTTTTGATAGGTTGGTCACATTAATGTGACTGCGGACAGCGTACAACCCAAATAAGGACCGCGAATACAAGATGAAACACCTCCCGAACAGGCCATGAAGGCCCAAAGGTACCGACCCGCCGCCGTGTCATCCTTAGCCCATAGCGGTCAACGGAGGCGGATACGGAGGGGCATGTGGTCAGCACACCGCTCTCCCGGCCGTATGTCAGTTCCGGGACCGGAGCCGCTACTCCTCAGTCAAGTAGCTCTTCAGTTTGCCTCACAAGGGCTGAGTGCACCCCGCTTGCCAACAGCGCTCGGCAGACGGGATGGTCACCCATCCAAGTGCTAACCCAGCCAGACAGCGCTGTTCGGTGATCTGACGGGAACCGGTGTTTCCACCGCGGCAAGGCCGTTGGCAATACAAGACAAGAGAAATGAGAAATAAGAGGTCCCACGGAAGCATGTAGACAACCGTTTCCCCTCGCTCCATTTATCAGTGGAACAGAATGGGGAATGACTAGCGGTGATTTAAGGTACTGTCCCCATTCACCGTTTGATGAATTGCTGAGTATACATGAAGATGGAGATGGAGTTTTAGATGTATATATCGCTCTTGTAGGGGCTGTGAAGACAACATTAGACTAATCTCATCGCGCACAGCGGCATTTAAGCAGGCACTTTCCGTGCTGCACACCGGGAAGAAACCCTAATAAATGGTGCATTGCTCTCCGCCGTGGTAAGAAGACTATATATGTGGCTTGAGAATGGTCTACTTGAAGTGGCTTGATTATGGTAGCGCTGAGCGAAAACATACACAGCTGATGCTTACTAAAATGAAGTTTCATGATGTAGATATAATTTTGTCTCCGCGTTACCGTCGCACAACCTGATGCCACATATACTACTGGCCATTAAAATTGCTATACCACGAAGATGACGTGCTACAGACGCGAAATTTAACCGATAGGAAGAGGATGCTGTGATATGCAGATGATTAGCTATTCAGAGCATTCACACAAGGTTGGCGCCGGTGGCGACAACTACAACTTGCTGACATGAAGAAACTTTCCAACAGATTTCTCATACACAAACAGCAGTTGACTGGCGTTGCCTGGTGAAACGTTGTTGTGATGCCTCATGTAAGGAGGAGAAATGCGTACCATCACGTTTCCGACTTTGATAAAGGTCGGATTGTAGCCTATCGCGATTGCGGTTTATCGTATCGTGACATTGCTGCTCGCGTTGGTCGAGATCCAATGACTGTTAGCAGAATATGGAATCGGTGGGTTCGGGAGGGTAATACGGAACGCCGTGCTGGATCCCAACGGCCTCGTATCACTAGCAGTCGAGATGATAGGCATCTTATCCGCATGGCTGTAATGGATCGTGCAGCCACGTCTCGATCCCTGAGTCAACAAATGGGGACGTTTGCAAGACAACAACCATCTGCACGAACAGTTCGACGACGTTTGCAGCAGCATGGACTATCAGTTCGGAGACCATGGCTGCGGTTACCCTTGACGCTGCGTCACAGACAGGAGCACCTGCCATGGTGTACTCAACGACGAACATGGGTGCACGAATCGCAAAACGTCATTTTTTTCGGATGAATCCAGGTTCTGTTTACAGCTTCATGATGGTCGCATCCGTGTTTGGCGACATCGCGGTGAACGTACATTGGAAGCGTGTATTCGTCATCGCCATACTGGCGTATCACCCGGAGTGATGGTATGGGGTGCCATTGGTTACATGTCTCGGTCACCTCTTGTTCGCATTGACGGCTTTTTGAACAGCGGACGTTACATTTCAGATGTGTTACGACCCGTGGCTCTACCCTTCATTCGATCCCTGCGAAACCCTACATTTCAGCAGGATAATGCACGACCGCATGTTGCAGGTCCTGTACGGGCCTTTCTGGATATAGAAAATGTTCGACTGCTACCCTGGCCAGCACATTCTCCAGATCTCTCACCAACTGAAAACGTCTGGTCAATGGTGGCCGAGCAACTGGCTCGTCACAATACGCCAGTCACTACTCTTGATGAACTGTGGTATCGCGTTGAAGCTGCATGGGCAGCTGTACCTGTACACGCCATCCAAGCTCTGTTTGACTCAATGCCCAGGCGTATCAAGACCGTTATTACGGCCAAAGGTGGTTGTTCTGGGTACCGATTTCTCAGAATCTATGCACCCAAATCGCTTGAAAATGTAATCACATGTCAGTTCTAGTATAATATACTTTTACAATGAATACCGTTTTTCATCTGCATTTCTTCTTGGTGTAGCAATTTTAATGGCCAGTAGTGTACTTTACGACCATGCTGAGCGCATCTTCGCGCAACGGCTGCTGCGAGTCCGCATGGAGCTGGACGACAGGTGGCGACGCGACGGCCGTGCCGCCCACGTCTGTCCGCCCGTTGCCAATCCGCTATTTTTAGCGCCTCCTGTCTAGCGCGACGCTGGCTGCGCCGCCATTAGAACCGACTCGAATGTCGGCGGCGCTTCGCTTTCTTGATGCACTCTCGGCCAAACACATCACCTTGTGATGTCTAATGGCGCCTGTCACACAACAATACCTGTGACAGCACCCACCATTTGTTTTCACGGAGAGTCGGAGCCGTTCACACACTGTATTCAAGAATCGGCCGATCTCCTGAACCGAAGCGATACACGTAACGTGTGAACTTCAGCTACAGCCCTAATAAAATCGAACAGTCTTTACTAGTTCTCAATGGCTATCCTGGAAGTAATTCCATGGGGCTAAAATTAAAATACTGGAATATAATAAAATAATCTCAATAGGAAAATTTTAAAAGTGATAGAAAACGGAGGCATTTGGCGCACGTAAGTGATTTTGATTTACAATCATAAAGAATGCTGATGAAATTTTCTTGCTTTCTCAGCCGTGACGTGGCGTCATGCTGACGCCGTGTTTCAGTGAGTCTCCTACTCGATATCTTCATCTGAAAATGACGAATAGGAAACGCTGTGAAATCTTGTCTCGGCTGATAACCCGGGAAGATCATCAATGAAATTCGCTAAGAAAGTTTGCATTCACATGATACGATTGTATTCTTAAAACCATAGAATATGCTCATAAACTGTCGTTCATGAGTCCATAACTGAGTGTTAAGAAAATGTGACCTACCGTAATTTTTACATTGCACCATCTTACCTGGATGTCGCGGGAAAATGGGTAACATGGCGTATAAAGTGCATCTTATGATGCTTAATTTTCTGCTTCATGTAGTTCCTTTCAGAAATTAATTTCGTTTTAGCGTGTTAAATTATCCAAATTAGGCTGAGAAACAGAATCTTCAAACTTTAATTATAGAAATAGAGCATCGTATCCATTTGTGAACAGTTCTGTGAAAACATTACAGATTCATTGTCTGCATAAAGATATATCACGTAATCACTGAATGGTGCATGTATAGTTTTCTAAATGGACCCAACACGAGTAGGATACGCAAACTTCCCCGTACCGTTTCAATTTCATCGTTTTCCCGAATCGCCGTCCGTATGATCTATTTCATTGTCGTCGCACGACGTTGGTCAAGTCAAAATCTGATTCACATCCAAATTATGGAAAATCAGTTTTTCTCTTGTACTTCGTTTTGTCTCAAAAGGAACTGCTTTCTTCTTCGTTATTTTTCGTTACTTTCCGATTTTCGCTTTTCCTTTCATCGGCTTTCTTCTTTAAGTGTCAGCATCTCAAATATTCTTTCACTGGATGTAGAAACATATGAAGGTTATTCCTATTATAAATGCATTTAATAACGAGTTACACAACTAGTCATACCTCTTAAAATTCACAGTAGAAAAAATGACAACAAATGGTGGCAAAACATGTATCATTCCACTGCACTAACTTAATGGAAACTAATGGCTGTTTCAAAATACCGATAAAACTGCACAAACAACCACTATATTACAGCACCCTTCAGGATCTATTTAGTTTATAAAATGACAAGCTACAAAGATGCGTCACATACCGGTAAAAACCGTCTCCTACAGCTGTATACTACTTCTCTACATAATTACCTTTCAGGTTTTAACCATTCATCATTCCTCTTAACGAAGTCGCAAAACCACAATGCTTAAAATACTGCCTCCTGGTACTATTGCCAAATCATGGCAGCATCTTGAATTCCTTCGTCGCAGGTGTTTGGAGTCGAGGCACTTTCACACGTTCATGAAGAGATGAAAAAATTGTTCAGTAAGTCCTATCCTTTCTTATAGTACAGAAACGGAAGTCTAGAGATGCCATTATTCACTAAGTTTTGGAGCTCTCAGAAAGGAGTATTTTAACACAACGAGCACAGAAGTTGTGCTTCCTGTGTTGCTTGGTCACTACCTTGTACAAAACAATACCAAAACTCTGCGAAACGTTGTTCAAATCCTTACACTCCTTAGCAAACGATGCCATTGATACACAACTCATTCACTTCTTTCATTCGGTACACCTTCTTTTTGGTATGAATGTCAACAATTCAGAAAATATTTGCCACTAAACCGAATTACGGAATGCATTTGGCGGTATTTTCATCCCCAATGCTGCTATTGTAGGCGAAAGAGTTGAAGTATGACTTCCTTTATTTCCCAGTTAGAAAATCTGACACATTACGTAAGTCAGTGTAGCGACTGTATTTTCCATTGACCACAACTTTTCTTATACTTCCTACACAGATAGAATTAAAATTTCGTCACGGTTCAGCTGAAACTGCAGTGGGAAATTCACTAAATATACAGCTGGAATATGTGCTAAATATGTTCAATTTACAAGCTGTTACGTAGTCGCGAATAAAAACAGTGATCCAGGAAATGCAGAATTTGTTTCTTTTATTCCATTCTATGATCGAAAACAACTTTTTTCCTGATATTATCGACTGTGGCTAGTGATGACCATCTTTACATCTGAAATATGTGTAAAATATGTGCTTGCGCGGGTGAGGCTGCAGTCAGAAAGCTAGTTGGAACATGATTATGTTAATTCCTACAGCTAACATAGTCAGTCTGAAACAGTCAAATGTAGCGGTGTACCACCAGACAAAATTGAACAGTTTCCTCTGAGAAAGAATAGTGTTCATGAACTTATGTGTACGGAAACTGTCCGTAATATGTGAGCACTGAAAACTCGTTGTTTATTTGTACCAGAATATTTGTACGACGTGGTTATTGCTCCTCTTCTGTAAGGCTAGGTACGACACAAATCACCTACATCTCTCGTGGGCTAGTGTTGGCACACGGTATTTTCGAGAAGCCAAAAACGCGCCGGAAAAGCTGTTCTGCGGGTATTCGGACAGGCACAAGTAATCAACTCGGAAAGCAATGAGGAAAACATGAAGATAAACTATCATATGCGGTCTCTGATGCTGTTCGTATAGTTTACGACTCACTCTGTTGTTATTTTGATGTTGGACTCCATTTTCACGTCAGCATGTGACCCGTATATGAATCAAGTTCCTAAGCTTAGTTGTATGACAGTTAATCCATCGGTTTTAAACGACTTTTTGAGCTTCCTGCAGGATTCATAAATTACATGAAAACACTCGAACGTAATACGATATTAATACTCGTAATTTTGCTCGAAAGAGATACCATTACGACCAGTAATTTATAAAGGAGATACATCCAGTTTACAGTCTTCCGCGATCAGGACCAGAGGACCGCACCATACTACCGACCGGCCACCATATCATCCTCTGCCATGTGGGATCATGGGGATGTGAGGTGAGGTGTGTGGCAATCACAACGTTCTCCCGTTGTTGGTCTTCCAATTCTTCAAGATGCTACTTCTCATTTAGGTAGTTCGTCAGTTGGCATGGCGAGTGCGCCCCGTTTCAGTCGTCCCGCTAAGGAAAAATCCCTGACAGTACCTGTAATCGAACCGGAGCCCTCCGCATAGAAGTCAGCCGTGCTGACAACTCAGCTATGGAGGCGGACGAGCTTACATACTGAGCATAAAACGAACTGTCGTTGCTGGAAATCTGAAATAATGTCAGAAGTATCAGATATACACCAAAAGCGTTCACCGAGCGCTGTAAGAAGAAAGCCTTATGAGTAGTGAAACTGAAACTCACCTTGACTGTGAAATTATCCAATTGGATCAACAGTTGAGCCGGACTTCTTTTACAGCGCGTCCCTTTTGAATAGTTTGTTTTAATTTGTAAGCTCTATACTAGTGTATTCTCATAAATTTAATTAACATTCAGTAATCAGATTCAAGATACACGTGATTCAAGATACACCTTTTGTAGTTCCTCGTCGCAGTGATCTGATATTTTATCGCAGTGATCTGATCTTTTATCGCTGTCGGAAATCCTTGCGTACTTCAACTACTTGTTCGATGGTTGTAAATCGTCATTATCATTGGTGAGGTTAGTCACAAGTTTCCTGTGTAGATCACTTCTAAGCCGATTTGTTATCTTGGTGTTAATTATTTCTGTCGTAGACCTTGGGACTGTTCCGGACACTTCTGCCAGATAGGATGGTGGATAATTACAATATGTCTGCCGCCATTATTGCTTTACGGATTGTGAGCTGCTGTTTTGAAAATGCTGGATCACATTACAAACTTGTTTCTCGTACAACTGCTGAGTACCTGTTAACCACCTCCCTCCTTCAGTTAAAACGGATTTTCAGCTCATTTAGAAGGATGTCATATTTCGTAAAAATTCACCTTGTTCTACACACGGTATTAACGGTAATTGTTTACAGCAAATCACAATGGTTTTGGGGAAGTCGAGGCAAACAATTTGATATAGAACGCCTATGATCTTTCAAGTTGGTAACCTACCTCAGATTGGCCTGCCAAAGAAAGATATAAGCTACAACACACGCCCATCTCGCTTCAATATGCTTCGTGCAAACGCGAATAGGACTTTTCTTGTAGGATATTTAATGTATTTTAATTTTGTAGTGCGGTATGTTTTCGCTAGAGGCCGCAGTTTTGAGTTAATCAAGAAAAACGTACACAGGTGACATTCAAAAATACCCCAACTCACATTCTCTCGCCCTATCAGTCTGGATTTTTAGTATGTTGTTATAGTTCTCCCTTCTACCAATGTACATAAATTTGAGACTACACAAATTATTTCTCATATTCGATCTTTTTTGCTCTTCACTGACTGGGCTATTACGACGCCGGTTTAGTCAGCTGCTTCTTAAGCATTACTAATTTAAACTTTCCGGTGAGGGTATTGAAAGAAACAAAAGACTTTCCTAAACGTTAGCCAGGGTGAAGTTGTGGCTCCATCAAAAAGTCAAACATGCTACGGGGACGGTATCAACAAATGGTCCCTAGATGGGAGAAATGGATTCGTCGCCAGGGTCGCTATGTTGAGAAATAAATATGTAGACGTGATGAACAAAGATGAAGAGTGTTAAAACCGTACGTTTTATTTAAAAAACTTTAGGAGTTTTCACGTAAAAAAATTCGAAGGCACTACAATTCACAAAATAGTAAAGTAAAATTGACACAACGTCAATTTGTAGTTTTTAAGTGTACGACGAAGCCGGTGGAGTCATAGTCCAGTCGATGAAGACCAAAAAAGGTCGAATATGGGAGACAATTCGTGTGGTACCAAAATATTCTACAGTGGTAGGAGAGAGTGCCATGAACAGCATACTAAAATTTCTAACTGGTTGAGGATGGGGCGAGTGTGAAGGGTGAGAGTGTGTTTGAAGATCACTTTTGTACTTTTTTTCTTGAATAACTCGAAAATCGCGGCCTCTAGCGAAAACGTATCCAGCTAAAAAATTGAACTAGAATACATTTCCTACAAAAAGGTCCTATTATTTTTTGACTATGGCTAATAGTTGGCGCGAAGATAGCAAGAATGTTTAAAATTTGGCGCGAAGCTCATGCGTTGTAGCTCAGATGGTTTTCGTATGCCAAACTGAGGTAGTTTCCCGACTTCATAGATCACAAGGATCCCGTGTCAAATTGGTCGTCTTGCCTCCCTATACAGTGGTATGTTGTAAACATTTGTCGTTTACACTCTGTATTCATTCCATTTAGTTTTGATTGAGGAGATTCTGCTGCTCATATACTCGTGGTACAAAGTCTTATGGTCCTATGCAGCAGTGATCATCTTCGAAAAAGGGCTCAATTCTTATAGATGTAATAGACGTTCATACGTCCAACTGTCACTCACATCAAACACAGTAAGTTGGATCTTGTCTTCCTAACGTTTATTATTATTATTATTATTATTATTATCCGCGTACGGACCATATTTCATCAAGCAGGCCTTTTAATTTCGTTTCCCTGATGTTCAATATGGGTCTTATTCTCTCTCTCTCTAAGTTATTGTTCTTTCTTCAGTCCACATGGTTTCAGATCTTTTTGGAACCTCGTTCTCAGCCTGTCATGCCTAACAATTTACCTTTTGACTTCTACTACCAATGCTTCTGTCTGGGCTTTCCCTAGGTCTTTTTGAACTTATTGGATCCATGGTACATTTTTTAAATTTCCGATTTCCTAATCATGTTTCTCAGTCCCAACGTTTGGCGTATAAAGCTTCAGGCTTGATCGCCGTGTTGTAATGTCTAACCTTTATACACTACAGCACTAAAGAAACTAGTGTAGACATGCGTATTGAAATACAGAGATACGTAAACAGGAAGAATACGGCGCAGCAGACGGCAATGTCTATGTAAGACAACAATTGCCTGGCGCATTTTGTTAAGATCGGTTACTGCTGCTACAATGGAAGGTTACCAAGGTATAAGTGAATTTGAACGCGGTGTTATAGTCGACACACGAGCGATGGGAGACAGGATCTCCAAGGTAGCGAAGAAGTGGGGATTTTCCAGTACCACCATTCCACGAGTATAACGTGAATATCAGGAATTTGGTAAAACATCAAATCGCCGACATCGCTGCGGCCGGAAAAAGATCCTGAAAGAACGAGACCAACGACCACTGCAGAGAATCGTTCAACGAGACAGAAGTACAACCCTTCCGCAAATTGCTGCAGATTTTAATGCTGCGCCATCAACAAGTGTCAGCGTGCGAACCATTCAACGAAACATCATCGATATGGGCTTACGGAGCCGAAGTCCCGCTCGAGTACTCTTGATGCCTGCTCGACACAAAGCTTTTCGCTTCGCCTGGGCCCGTCAAAATCGACATTGGACTATTGATGACTAGAAAGATGTTGCCTGGCCGGACAAGTATAGTTTGAAATTTTATCGAGTAAATGCACTTGTACGGGTATGGAGACAACCTCATGAATCCATGGACCCTGCATGTCAGCAGGGGACTGTTCAAGCTGTTGGAGGCTCTGTAACGGTGTGGGACATGTGCAGTTGGAGTGATATGGGATCCCTGATACGTCTAGATACGACTCTGGCATGTGAAACATACGTAAGCATCCTGTCTGATGACCTGCATCCATTCGTGTCCACTGTGCATTCCAACGGACTTGGGCAATTCCAGCAGAACAATACGACACCCCATACGTCCAGAATTACTACAGGGTGACTCCAGGTACACTCTTCTGAGTTTAAACACTTCAGCTGGCCACCAAACTCCACCGATATGAACATTATTGAGCATATCTGGACGCCTTGTAACGTGCTTACGGATTTATGGGCAACCCAGTACTACTTCAGACATTAGTCGAATCCATACCACGTCGTGTTACGGCACTTCTGCGTGCTCGTAGGGGCCCTACACGATATTGGATACTGGGCAGGTGTACCAGTTTCTTTGGCTCTTCAGCGTATGTGAGGGTGCGCACTGCTTGTTGTAGCTGTTATGAGTTCCCTTGTAAGCTCTCTTGAATTTCTGTAATCTGACTGTCTGTGTTTCGTCTACTATCCCCGACAGTTCTATGTTGTCTCCGAGATAGCTGCAATGTCTGACCCTTATGGTTTGCCCATGTTTCATATTTGATTTCTATAAGTTATGTTTACTGCAGATAAATTAAATTCAGTTTCTTCAGCGTATTGTTTGGGGACTTCTATATGTTTTACTGCTGCTTATTATTATTAACTTTTTAAGTGCATATTGTGACATATTTCTGTGCTTTAGTAAAGGATACGAGTAATGGCTCCGTTCAAGGTTTTGTAGGTGTGAAGAACGGTAATGGAAGGCAACAACAAATTTTTGGTCTTGTTGATTACTTTCTCTGTGCAAAAAAACATGGCTCTGAGCACTATGGGACTTAACATCTATGGTCATCAGTCCCTAGAACTTAGAACTACTTAAACCTAACTAACCTAAGGACAGCACACAACCCACAACACCCAGCCATCACGAGGCAGAGAAAATTTTCTCTGTGCATCAACCCCTATTTTCTTGTTTCCTCTTTCTACATTTAATAGGTAACCATTAGTCGTACATATGGCACACTGCTATACGGCAGAGAGGTGGTTCATATACTGTGATGAGCTACGTGGAATGTGCTCTGGTATGAGTCACAAAGCGGGCTGGTAGTCGGACGGTCACCACCCGCCGGTAGTGCGGGCTGGCGCTGGCCGCCTGTAGTGCCTGGTAGCCTAGCTGCAGGCGCTGAGGCGGCGGGCGCGCGCGCCAAGGTGGTGTCGGCACGGCGTGGCGTATTGATTGACTCGCGGCGCAGCCCGCCTCCTGTTTACGGTTGCTGCTGCTGCTGCTGCAGCTGCTGCTGCTACAGCCGCCGGCTGCCGGCAGAGGCGTCGCGATTAAGCGGAACTCGTGCGGCGTCACGGCCCTGCATCCAGGAGAACTGCAGCCAGCGCGAAGGCAAAGCACGAACACTGCTTCGAAGTCTGCGAGATCCCACTAGTTTAATCGGAACTTCGTCGCCTGTGTAAACTGCACAACTCTAGAACTATAAAGATCAAAAAAACAAACTCATGATCGCCAGGTGCATATACAATCACAATAAACATATAATGTCATAAGTAGTACATTTTTCAAGGGGACATTCCGGATCGTCTCTTTTCGATTTTCTTAATATTTGTAGTATTTGAAGCTCAGGGCTTGAACATAAATTTATCGAAGCAGTAGACATAATTTTAAAAAATCTCTAACGAAATCACATTTGAAAATTCGATTTTCGACCGCTGTTAAGTACAAAACTTTTCGAGTGAATTAACATATTCGCTCGTAGACAAATGCGTAGTGTACAAGCCGCAGACACCTGAAGCCACTGGTTCGGATCTAGAAAGTATTTTTATTTAAATTATATCTTTATTTTCAATACATCTGCAATTTTAACTACTAATTGGATGTAACTGGGAGTATTCACAGTAAATTTAATATAAAAAAATCAAAATACCATATTGAAATAAAAGAGTTTTTTATTTCTAGATATTGAACATTTATATTGGTGCATATAATTTTTTCATTTAGCACTAAGGCATTTCGCATTGCAGTATTAAAATTTAATTTATTCTCTCTAATTAAAAATCAAAAGGTGTTATATTTACTAATAAATTGAGATTCAGTATTTGTAATCGACACTTCCATTTGAAAATAAGTTTAAAATTTAAATAAAAGTAAAAAAATGCTTCTAACTTGAATCAAACATTTAACTTCAGGATTACTATACTTGCAAGCTGCGCAATCAGCAACTAGCTACTCGTACTTTGTTTATAAACATGAGATGTTTTGTACTTAACAGCTGTCGGGAATCTTCTAATTTTCAAACACCATTTTTTCGAGTTTTTTTAGAATTACGTTATACAGCTTTAGGAGACTGATGTTTGGGCAAATGGAAGAGTTATAGTCCAAAAGGTTCCATTGTTAACACTATTCTGAGTAGGAGACACTGAACTGTCGTAGTATTAGCTGTCGTAGACTAATTCACAATGCAGGATCTCGAACACAAATCGGAGTTTTCTGACAAGAGACTTTTTTTCTGCAGTAGACAAAATATTCTGTGTTTTTATTTTATTCTCAATTAGATGCACTTCACGTGAAACCCAGTTAGAAACAATATTACACAGAAAAGTATTCAGTGGCATTAGAAAGGTGTATGAGCACTTGAAAAGCTGCTAAACGAAGCCACATCATAATGAGCATTATGATAATTAGCATACAGTAACCTCACACAATACTCTGCCAGAATCTAAATAATACTTCCTTAATCATGCGTATGTAATGTAACTCAGAAGCCGCAATGGAGTTCAGATTTCTGTTTTCTTTACGAGTTAATGCCTACATTCTAAAGTCTAGCACAATAGCTCGAAAAAGTTTGCTCAGTAGGCCGCCTTCACGATAAATTCCAATCTAAAATTAATTGCCCCGAAGTTTTCAATTCTGGCTAGAAGACAGTAATACCGTTTGAATCGAAAAAGGAAAAAATAAAGTTAACAGCTATTCAATACACCGCTCCTTATTTGAATGCAACATAACTAATCTATATCTTTAGATGAACAATAGTTCTGCATCAAATAATAGAAACTGTTTCCTAATCTTCAAAACACAGTACTACATAAAAGTAACAGAATATAGTACCATCTCAAGTACGGTTTCAGTTAATATTTAAGAATACAATAAAATGTTAATGATATGTACGTGTTTCCCGTAAATGCAATAACAAGAGAGAGAGCAAGAAACAGTCGTCTTCTTCAGGTGCTTCGAGCTGTGTTATTATGCGTACTGAGACTCCAATGAAACTGTCATTACGACACATTTCGCATTACCTGAAGAAGACGACTGAGTTTGTAGTCGAATTATTGTGCAGCCCAGACACTGTATTCTTCTCTCAGATTCATTGTGGCTGTCTCCTATTGTGTTATACAGGGGGGGGGGGGGGGAGTAATACCCAGACATCTGCATTCTGTAGAACAGGCCACCAAAGTTTTGTCTTCTGTTTCTTTCACCACAATTCTCGTCTACTTTCCAAAGATACTGATGATAATGGCGCATAAAAATATGTCGAACCTTTCTCGCGCTGTGCAGTAAATCGAATGATTTCGTTGCACACCAACCAACAGTAACGTATCTTTTGTGCGTCATTCAGCACTCAAAACAGGCAACCGATCGAGGTAGCGCTTTGGTTAATGCAGTGGAATGCCGTTCAAGAATATCTGTATTTAGATTTGTCGCGATATTTTTAAAGCACTTAGAGTGATTGTCGAAATCGTTTCTTTAAAAAAAGCCACTGATAATTTTCTTCCTCGTCCATGACGAATCCGGACTAGTTCTGTGTTAAACCCTAATCTTCCACCCTTTCACGTGGTTTACGCGTTCTTTTTGTCACGTTCGAATAACGATCATGTGGTCACAGTGCACTGGTTACTCCACGTGTATGTGATGGCCACATTCGACGGCACTTTTTCAGTACAAGAGGAAGTTAAAAGCGAACTTTTTACTCTGTCGTTCCCAGACCAGGATTCCTCATCTCAAATTGATGCCTTTACCATTCTCCATCATTCTTGAAAGTTTGTAAGATCATCAAGGAATCACCCCGTATATGCTAGCGTACTCCGCTAACGCCACCCATTTTTGCCTGTTCTCTCTGCTAGCTGTATGGTGGATCCAGAAGAAATTTTGTATAGTGACATGGAATATACTAAGGTGGGCGTGGCGACGATGATTTAATTTATTCTATCATTCCGAACCGT
The DNA here is from genome assembly GCF_023864345.2 of Schistocerca serialis cubense. Classification (NCBI taxonomy): domain Eukaryota; kingdom Metazoa; phylum Arthropoda; class Insecta; order Orthoptera; family Acrididae; genus Schistocerca; species Schistocerca serialis. Next base: position 450,517,583 of record NC_064641.1, on the reverse strand, counting down.
GTTGTCCGCCTCCACCTCAGCAAATTCTGTTGCATCCATGTAAATTACTTCCAGTATTGCCATCGTTACAATTTACATTAAAGAATTAAGTCTTCATTTTGCAAACTTACAGATTTCGTAAATGTAGAAGTGTCATCTTGTCCAATTTCATTGATATTATTATTCAATGAATAGCATTAATACACCGTTACATTGCTGGTAAACATTTATTTATCAGTATAGCACATTTGGTTCTTAAAGACAAACGACTCTTAAAAAGATAACAGTATTTCATCAGTCAATAGTGTTGAACTTCTTTCGAAATTTAAGGTAGGCGGAACCTACTCATTCCCCTGAGCCTTTGTAGACTTCGTGTATGGATAAAGAAATTGTGTTGCATAGAAATGATGTTCCATTAACATGTGCTGATCCTTTCATAGAAGCTTCTGTTTTCCAGGAAATATCACGTTCGAATTTATAAAGGGGTGATCAAAATGTTTCCATTTGGAGACCGTTCGTTCCAAAATCGGTATGCCAATCTGGAAAAATCACTGTGAGCGCTGAGGCAATCATCCCACCGACGCACCAGGCTGAAGATACCCGTTTGGTAAAACACCCTGGCCTATTGTTTGAAGAAGACTGTAACTGCCTGCTGCACATTCTCGTCCGAAAACAATCATCGACCTTCAAGGCTTTGTTTATGGGACCAAAGGCGTGATAATCGCATGGGGAGTGGTAGGGACTATATTGCGTGTGCTCGAATGTCTCCCACTTGAGTTGGCGTAGCTTCTGCGTTACGGCATTTGCAATGTGAGGACGTGCGTTATATGAAGCAGAAGCACCGCTTGTAGCAGTTTTCTAGGACGTTTCGCCTTAATTGTTTGATGACCGACTACCTGTATTTGTCCTTCCCCGTTGGTCCTGTTTGTACACAATTGGTAATAACGTCGCCATAGTTCACGTTTCGCAGTTACCGCACGCACTTCATAAATACACGAATGTCGCCTTAATCCCTTGTCTAAATGTCGATGTTTGTATAGCAGCGTCAGAGTCGCGCTACATTGCATGCAGGTTGCAACAACGCCCCAATACTGAAACTTTTTGATTGTCTTTATAGAATATCCTCCAAGAACTTGCAACGGACAGACGTTTGCGATATCCGTGTGTAATTCTGTGCACTCGTGATTTTACGAACCCAGCGAAATCATATTACAAGATATACTTTCGATGTGCTCCATGGTTTTATTGTTTCTCTCTGATATTTAGCCACCTCGAAACTTCCTGTGAGCTATCAATCTTTTAGCACTGACCAATACGGCAAAGTTAATTAATTTTATTGTGGAGTACGGTCTTCTCATGCCCTGTATGAATTTACATACCGAGATAACTGCCTTTGCTCGCTGGTATCCTCAGTACGTTTCTTCTTTTCTCTCAATGAATACAGACTCCATATAGACTGCAAACAATTTACGTGGACGCAAATAAATTAAGACGCCTTAATTTTACTGGACTCATACTAGGTGATTCCAGAAATAAATGTAATTAATTCGAGAATAACGCTATACTCTCAACATATTCAAAAAGTGCGCCTTGTGACTGAATGCGTCCTAAATGAATTCGAGTAGGAAAGAAATGACAGTGTGATAGCACGGTTCCTTAATATACGGCACATTCAGACAAGCGTAACCAAACTCGACAGTACATAAAACAAATTGGGCCCTTCCTGTAGAAGCTTAGATTCGTATCCACCGCTTTGATCTCCCTAGTAGACTGGACGAAAGAAAAGATATTGGAAGTTGGGGTTTGACGGGACCAATTTTAAAGTAAACTAGGGCGGTAATTAATTTTTGGCTGCTGTAATTAACCGCCTTTCAGACTGAAGCTTTGCCACCGGAGCAGTGACCAGGCTGCTACCTCGAACATCTGCGCCCCGCAATAACCTCACAAGATGAGGAGTCGCTGCCAAAGCGGCCAGGCTGCTGCCGCCGTGCGCGACATAACGGGTGCCGCGTTATGTTTCATCGCCTTCAGCATCAAAGGCAGTAGTACCAATTTCTGTGACACTGGTTTCCAACCTGAAGGTAATTGCCCCATAAAGGGTGAAATGAAATTTTTTGAGAGGCAAAAACAAAAGAGTTTGATCATGTTATGGCCGCGGAACTATTTTTTTAAAGACCATTGTTGTTAATGCTATTTCGTGAAACTTGAATCCTGATGAGGACTTCATAATTTTTTAAATACTACTATTAATGTGTGACAGTCTTTGGTAGAATTTTCAGCTTGAGAAATAAATGTATGAACGTCATCTTCTTCACAAAGACCTCCCACCACACGTATACTTTGCGCTACGAATCTATGACAGTGAAACCAAAACATTCATCAACACTGATGAGCCAAAAAATTACGACCACCTACACTTCCCGTAATCTGCGAGCGGTTAGTTTCTGGGGGCGGAGCTGGCGCCCGATAGTGTACCAGCTGGGTTTCATCGGATTCAGATAAACAGAATTTGATGGCCAAGATATGAACGTGAGTTCACTGTCATTTTCCTCAAACTATGCAACACGATGTGACGTGCACAGATGTCCTGCTGGAAGATGCTATCACTGTTGGGGACGACATCAAGCATAACGGATCACAAATGGTCCCTGATAATGTTGACGTAGTCTGCAACTGTCATGGTGTCTTCGATTAGCGATTAGTACCGCAGGTCCCATGGAAGCTCAGGTGAATGTCCATTATATAATATTGCTCCCACCGGCCTGTGTCCTTGGCGCACTGCACGGGCAGCCTTTCGCTTGGACGACAGCGTATATGGACACGACCGTGGACCTGGTTTAACAATTAACCGGATTCATCCGACCAGGGGACACGATTCCACTGAACCACTGTTCAACCTCGATGATCCCGTGCCCACTTTACTCATAATTGACGATGTTGTTGAGTCAGCGTGAGAACACGTAGGTTCCTTTGCTGCGGGATGCCATGTTCAACAATGCGCGCTGATCAGTGTGATCCAAAACACTTATGTCTACTCCAGCACTGTACTCTGGCGTCAGATCCACCACATATCGCCGCTTATTTTGATGTAGAGAGCGGGCAGGCCTCCATCCCTATGTTCTGTGATGAGGTATGAACGTTGAACTACTTGTTGCCCGCTTGTGGTTTCAGCATTCTTCAATCACTTTCTCTACATGCTCACGACAGTAGCGCCCAAAGAGCCGAGCAGCTTCGTCTTTCCGAGATGCTCGCTCCCAGGCACTGGGCCACAACAATCTGGCTTTTCTCAAAGTCGCTTAAGTCGCCGGATTTCCGCACTTGCGCTACTTGTCGTCGCTAGAGCGATTCGTTTCTGCTTTGCTCATATACTCTTGTACCACGTCACGTGCCTTGAGCGCCACCATTTAGCCTACAACTGTTGTTTGGCAGAACTGTTTTGGCTCATCAGTGTATATGGTTAATCATATCATGAAAATGTCGTCTCTGAGTGATAAGTAATCCCCTCAATGAACTGGAAATTGCTTCATTATTCACTTCGTAACAGATAAATAAACTGGTTGACAGACAACACTACAGTAAGAATACAATCGATACTATATTGCAGTAAGACCTTCACAGTATTACTGTTATTATTATTATTAGTATTAGTATTGTGTTTTAACGTCCGTGCGAATGGGAATACACCGGATCCCATCTGGTCACCCAAATTACACACGATCGGGCGCGGCTCATACTTGAATACGTATCCATCCGGGTACACCTCATGTTGACAGTTTTCTCTTTTCCTATTTCACAGAGGGGGTGGGAGAAATGGTGGCGTGAAATCCTTGATCATCAATCTACACGCCATTGCCCTAAATTAAATTTCAAACATCTCCGTAGTGTTTCATGAACTGGAGGCATGCAAAACTGTTGATAGTGAACCGTCCGTCTGATGGGGACGTTAAGCTTGGCGGACCCTCGGTGTTCTTAGAGAAGAGTGGGCAATGTGTTGGCACCGAGTTTCACTCTCTCCCTTTTCTCACCATCTCGAACACCACACACACACACACACACACACACACACACAAACACACACCGTTACAGTCATTAACACTTAGCAGATACACTTACACACATAGCTCTCATACTTCGTGAAGGAAAGGTCCCTGCGGGAGCGGAAATACAAAAACACTTTCCAGTTAGGCGGCTGAACCTGCCCTTCTGGGTCTCTCATGCCATAGCACTTTAATTTACTTTCCTTTACTCATTATTGTTATTATGATTAGGAGTGGTCAGAGACAAAGTAGTGGCGTCCTGAAGTCTTCCAATTTCTGCCAGCTCAGAAGTAAGGAGTCCAGCAGCCAAGTGGTTTACAAAAACCAAGGCTAGGTGTAATGTAAACATTTAATTCGATTAATTTTGAGTAGGGGTACAGAGTGAAGCAAGTATCGCTAGGGAGAGCAGTGGTGTAAAAGAAGCATATTTTGTAAAAAGTGTCTATCCTCAATGTGGGTAGTTGCCTTTCTTTTCTGAGAAGGGACTACAGGTTCCACTTGCGATGCCCTGAGAATTGCTTCATCATTCTGTAAAAACGGTTGTCAGAAACAAGCAGTACCAATCGTCTCATTGATTCATGACTTCGTGGTTTAATAAAAACTCAACAGAAAGTAAATATCATTTATCTTTCAAAGAAAATTCTTTTCCATTCTAAAGTTTAGTCAGGTTCTAGATGTTGATGGTGGAGGGGGGGAGGGTGACTCAAAGGGCTGTGGGAGGGGAGTAGCAGTTAATATCTGACTGCACTGAGGGGTAAGAGTCTCAGAAAGTTACAAGGATGTGCACGCTCCCTTCTTACAGAGCGAACTCATTGTTGATTTAATTCCAAGGAGGTGACTACGTGAAAACTAATGAATCCTTTCAGTAATATTCTCGTCACCCCCATCATATATTGCCTTATGGTAATATTTTGCCCATGACAAACGTTAGAGAAGTTTAGTTTAGTTATGTCCTGTTCCGTAGATCATTTTCACGATTATTTTATCGATATGTTGTGGAACAAGACAGATTACAAGATATATATACACACACATGAATTGTGCTAATATTAATATTACTGAAATTTTTAGTTCTACACATGCAACTGCACTTAATATACACCAGATCTGAAACAGAAACTCTCGTCCATGGAATAGAAGGAGTTGTCCAAAAGAAATGAGCAACTGACAGCTTCAATAACGGATAGGAAAGGTCATTTTTTCCTCTAGTGTTGTACCTATGAACATGACTTTTCTTCGCGAATTGAGATGTATTATTTATAACGAATTTCACTAGCGAATATATGTATTCTGATAGTGCAGTTAAAATACCTATCTCCTTGAATAGGTGCCAACATGACGTCCTTGGGTGAACACCACTAATTATTCTCACTGCTCTCTTTTGTGCAATCAGTACTTTATGTCTAAGTGATGAGTTACCCCAGAAAACTATTCCATAAGACATAATTGAGTGGAAAGTGCAAAGTACCTTAGACTATCGATTATACGAAGAGCGAAAGAAGCTGAACTTAATTGTTTTAGAAGCTCAGTAATATGCTTCCTCCAGTTCGTCATCAACGTGAACACCCAAAAATTTGGAGAAATCTACCCTGTTAACTAGGCCCTGTTCATATGCTACATCAATTGTCGGTATGACTCTATTCCGTGTACAGAACTGGATATAGTGAGTTTTTTCAAAAGTAAGGGAGAGTCCATTTTCTGGGAACCACTTAATAATTCTTTAAAAGACATCCTTAACAATATCATCAGCTAATTTTTCTGGAATGCGATTTATTATAACACTCGTGTCATCTGGAAAAAGTACTGGGTCTTCTTGCTGAACGTTAAGTGAGAGGTCATTCACATGAATAAGGAACAGTATAGGATCCAAAATTGAACCCTGTGGGACTCCCTTTGTGATAACTCCCCATTCACTAGAATTGACCACCCTCCCAACATTATTTGTGTTATTCAGCACAACCTTTTTTTCTTTTTGTTCGTTAAGTATGATTCAAACCAGCTGTGTGTATAGCCTTCAATTCCATAAAACCCGAATTTTTCTAAGAGTGTGACATGATCCACACAGTCAAATGCCTTGGAAAGCTCACAAAAAATACCAACTGACGATAATTTGTTATTTAGGGCTTGTATTATTTGATGGGTAAATGTGTAGATAGCATTCTCAGTCGAGTAACCCTTCCAGAATCCGAACTGTGACATGCTGGGTAAATTATTTTCACTTAAATGTGAGCCTACTCTTGAATACATAACTTTTTCGAATATTTCAGAAAATGAAGTCAGCAATGAGATTGGTCTATAATTATTTAAGTCACTCTTGTCCCCTTTCTTATGAAGGCGTATTTCAATCTGTCTGGAAAAATTCCCTGTGCCAGCGAAGCATTACATATATCACTAAGGACTCCACTTATTAAATTATAACAACACTTCAAAACTCTGTTAGACTCCATCAACACCACATGAGCTCTTGTTTTTCAGTACATTTATAATTCCCTAGATTTCAGTGGGGGATGTAGGTGCTATTTCTAAAAGCTTAAAATCCTTGGGAATGGTATTTTTAACATATTTTTTTTTTGCATCTTCAACTGAACCCTTTAAGCCTATTTTTGCTGCTACATTCAGAAAGTGATTGTTAAAAATACTTGCGACTTGTGAATTATCACTCACATTATCATTTAGCTTTGTTGCTATTGTATGCTGCGCACTGTCAGGCTGCCCCGTCTCCCGTTTGACAATATTCCATATAGTTTTAATCTTACCAGAATGAGATTTTCACACTGCAGCGGAGTGTGCGCTGATATGAAACTTCCTGACAGATTAAAACTGTGTGCCCGACCGAGACTCGAACTCGGGACCTTTGCCTTTCGCGGGCAAGTGCTCTACCATCTGAGCTACCGAAGCACGACTCACGCCCGGTACTCACAGCTTTACTTCTGCTAGTATCTCGTTTCCTACCTTCCAAACTTTACAGAAGCTCTCCTGCGAACCTTGCAGAAATAGCACTCCTGAAAGAAAGGATACTGCGGAGACATGGCTTAGCCACAGCCTGGGGGATGTTTCCAGAATGAGATTTTCACTCCGCAGCGGAGTGTGCACTGATATGAAACTTCCTGACAGATTAAAACTGTGAGCCCGACCGAGACTCGAACTCGGGACCTTTGCCTTTCGCGGGCAAGTGCTCTACCATCTGAGCTACCGAAGCACGACTCACGCCAGGTACTCACAGCTTTACTTCTGCCGGTATCTCGTCTCCTACCTTCCAAACTTCTGCAAGATTCGCAGGAAAGTTTCTGTAAAGTTTGGAAGGTAGGAGACGAGATACTGGCAGAAGTAAAGCTGTGAGACGTGCTTCGGTAGCTCAGATGGTAGAGCACTTGCCCACGAAAGGCAAAGGTCCCGAGTTCGAGTCTCGGTCGGCCACGTAGTTTTAATCTGTGAGGAAGTTTCAGTTTTAATCTTATTATCCGCATTATTAATTTATGTCAGAACTCATAAGCTTCTCGACTTCTTAATGAACAGTAGTTCTGCATTCAGGCTGGCTGTATAGCAATGGTAGAAGTCAAACATCAGGCAAGGAATGACTTTATTGCTCATATGACGCGTTTCGGAATTTATCCATCGTCAGATCTCAAAGAGTGATTACGGCACGAAGATATGGCGTTTCAAGTTGTATGTGAAGCATCATATCTACGTGTAGTAATCGCTTCTGGATATCTGATTAATTCCGAAACGCGTCATATGAACAATAAACTCGTTCCTTGGCTGTTGTTTGACTTTTACCATTGCGAACCAGTCAAGTTGAATGGAGAACAACTGATAACTATAATTACCTGCCTCCTGCGTGACTTTATGTCACATTTATTTTACTGAAATTAAAACATTCTCGAAAATCTTGGGATCCCTGTAACCGATATCTTTGCAGTATCAATGTCGATTACAGGCAAAAATGGTCGAGGTTCTCGACTTCCCGATCGAATGAATTGTATGTATAAATAGTTGAGCTCGTACGGAAGTCTCAAAGCGCGAGTCTTACTCGCACCTGTCCATTTTTTGTTTTCCATTGTAACCGATCACTTTAGTGCAATGAATGGTACGACACGACTCGATTCCTGCTGTTATTCCCTTTAGATGAAACACTTAAGGAAAAGAGGTAAACAGTTGACAAAATATTTCATGTTTTTACTTTATGTAGTATATAAACTGAGACGCACAAATAAACCAAATTTCTCCCGTTATTACATAAAGAAATGACTGCAAGTATGCGCAATGATAACGTTTTACGCTACCACTCCTCTGTTGAGAAACTTTAGTGGAATGGACGTCGTGACAAGACGGGATCTGCTATGGACACTTTGTCCCGCTCTTCGTCTCACAAGGAAACGTCACCAACTTGCTTCATATTTTACCCACAAAAAAGGCACGTTTCCAAGATATCAGCCCCAGCATCGACCCAGTGGGGAAATTTCGGCTATAATTGTGAGTGTACACAGTTACGACCTTCTAAAGGTACAGCTTTTTTTTAAAAAACATGTGCGCGAACCGGTTGTGTGTGACTCGCTCCGCTCGACTTCTCACGCTTTGTGTCGAACTGCTGTACGTCGCTTTGTTCTCTGTGTCACAGTGCGCGGATTGTAGCCTGTAACTGGTGCCAGAAATCTCTTTGCTTTGAAAAATACTTTGTTTCGATTCACAAATGCAGTGTAAAAATCCGAAGGATTGCAAATTTCATAATACTTCCGTTGCTTAAATCAAATTCATTATGTATGTGGTAGAGGTTGATATACTATGTTCTCTTTTCACGTAAAGTAGCGGCCATTTCGAGCAAGATTTCAAAACGCGTTCACGTTCAGCAAACGTCTGCTTCCCCCAATTTCCCCCCTCCTTCGATATTCCGCAAATAGGGCTCTGATTATCACTCGGCTCTACTAAACTTCGCGTTCTGGCATTAGTCGGCTGCAGTTGGACGGAGCGAGTGACAAACAACCGTTTTGCGCACATATTTAAAATCCGTACTTTTTGAAGGTCATAACTATGTACAGACAGAATTATAGCCAAATTTTTCGCACAGGGTCGATTGCTGGGCCCGATATCTTGTAAGTGCGCTATTGTCTCCTTAAAATATGAGGTCTAGTCGGTGATGTTTCTTTTTAGGGATGACCACACACGCCCGTAATACTTTGTCCCTAAACATGAAGCTTAATATTTAAAAATTGCAGCTGTACAAACAAAGTTTCCTGGTGTAAGTGTTACACTGTAAATTACTTTCACAGACAAAAGTTTATATACTTTTTATCTCTTTTAGCCAATTCTAAAGAGCTTTAAGTGCAGTGGAATTAGAAGTCAATAATTAATTACTCTAGAATGTCTCAGTTAAATACAGTTCCGTCTAATTCCTTAACGAAATGTATATAAATTGCTCATGTTTCTCCCATTAATCAGTACTCACCGTTATGTGCGTAAATTCAAGGTTAACTGTCCAAATAGAACATACTGTACTCGAAACTAGCGGCATTATCGCCACTCATACCACCGTACGAACATCACTCACCGCGTCCCACTACCTTGTAACTGCCCCTACTGTTGATATGCTGCTACTGAATAATATATTCAACTGATACCATTTTTACTAAGGTGTGAAGCTCCAGCCAGCCAATGTGACCGAGCGGTCCTAGGCGCTTCAGTCCGGAACCGCACTGCTGCTACGGTCGCAGATTCGAATCCTGCCTCGGGAATGGATGTGTGTGCTGTCCTTAGGTTGGTTAGGTTTAAGTAGTTCTAAGTCTTGGGGACTGATGACCTCAGATGTTAAGTCCCATAGTGCTCAGAGCCACTTGTGAAGCTCCTGTTAATGTTTTTCCGTGTTTGCAATTTATAAATTGGGCTGTTTTGAAAACCAGCCTTATACAAACACAATTAGTTTATTTTTCATACTTACCCAGACTTGCTTCGACACCTATGTGTCATCTTCTGTGGGTCAAATTTTTATTTCTGTAAAGTACAATTTCAAATTTATAATAATTTAACTGTTATAGGCCTAAGAATTACAATATGTCCAATTTGCTTTGTCTTGTTTAGACACTCACCTTAAAATTACATCGCTAAATGAACTGAATTATTATACACCGGTCTTTTGTGCTCTTTTTCGTCGGTTTTTTTCTACTGCACGTCATTTGCTAACTATCCATGAAGAAAATTGTTGCGTATTTGCGAAGAACTGTTTCTTGGGTAGAGTTTATGTGCGTTTCTGTACTGCCACTCTTCCGTCCCTCTGTCTCTGTCGGCGCCTTCAGATTTCTTGTGACTGCGCTCTTCGGACTGCCACGCTGGCGTTCCTCTCTGCAGCGTCTCCACCAGCGTGTCGCTCTCTGATCACGTGAACACAACGCAACGGTTCACAGTAGCAAAACATGCTCCCCTCATGTGACAGCCTGCGAGCACAATGCTTTTCTCAGCGATACCTTTCTTACGGTACTTTCATAACCAAAGCTTAAAAATTAAATTCACCCTTCATATTTGACTACGATAATAGAAGTTTGTTGCTGTTTTACAAGCAGTTATTTCTGCTGAGTGTCTGTTGTCAATTTACAAGACCGAGAGAGATGGCGTTGTGGTTAGGACATTAGTCTCGCATTCGAGAAATGCAGTGTTCAAACCCTCGTCAGGTCAACTTGAGTCAGGTTTTACATACTTCCTTAAAACAGTCATGATGTACGCTGGCTTAGTTATGATGATTCCTTTGGAAATGTTACAGCCGTTTTCCTTCTGTGTTCTTCCCCTACACGTACTTGTGCGCAGCCTTAAATAGCGCACGAATGTAAATATGACCTCAGACCCTGCACTAGGCCATTTGAACAATGATTGGAGACAAATTCGACTATGCCCTTCATCTAGAAACCATTTCAACGTTAGTACAGAAAACTGATTCATGCTGTAAGATGGTGAACAACGCTTCTTCAAGAAGGTAGTCCTAACACCACCTCTGCGTCCCACGGTGTCGATTTTAGCAGTAAAAGACATTGCAATAGCCTCGAAACAATCTCACAGAGAAACTAGAACGTTAGCAGCAAGCCTTACTCCTGCATTACTCCGACTGGCTCATTAACGACTCCGATGCCCTGTTCTGTTCCCAGGAGCGGCGACCAGTACCAGGGGTCGACGGCCTCCGACCGGCTGGAGAACGTCACGCAGACAATATCTCGGCTCCTCGAGGGCTACGACATCCGCCTTCGGCCCAACTTCGGAGGTAAGGGTTAGCAAACAACAACCTCTTTCTCCGTGCTATTTAGGACGTCCCACTTCCGGGTTCCCGGGTTCGATTCCCGGCGGGGTCAGGGATTTTCTCTGCCTCGTGATGACTGGGTGTTGTGTGATGTCCTTAGGTTAGTTAGGTTTAAGTAGTTCTAAGTTCTAGGGGACTGATAACCATAGATGTTAAGTCCCATAGTCCTCAGAGCCATTTGAACCATTTTTGAACGTCCCATTTATATTGAGCAACACAAACAACTTTTTGTCCAGGAGCAAAACAAGGAATACACCAAGCAAATGTTGTTCAGTTGCCAGCGTGACAGTAAACAGCGTGATTTAGTTTATTGTAACTTTATTCGTTGCGAAGATTTCAACAGCAATACGTCTTTATTTGGTACTCCACTTCCTCTTCTCTACCGAGCGAGGTGGCGCAGTGGTTAGCACACTGGACTCGCATTCTGGAGGACGACGGTTCAATCCCTAAATCGCTCAAGGCTAATGCCGGGATGGTTCCTTTGAAAGGGCACGGCCGAATTCCTTCCCGGTCCTTCCCTAATCCTATGAGACCGATGACCTCGCAGTCTGGTCTATTCCTAAAAACAACCCCCAACCCCCTCCTCTTCTCTACACCTGTTCAAAAACGCATCACAGTGTGCCATGTACGTAAATATGGCGTGATTAAAAACGAAGCAGAAAATTGACTCTATTGCACTAGCAGAGCATTGTGACTCGGCCGCTATAAATAAATGGAAACATATGGGAAATGACCACCGATTTTCAGTCACCACCTTCGACTAAAGATTTCTTCGGATACAATATACACCGACGAAGGTAGGAAAGCTACCTGAGTGTGAAGAATGTGTGCGACCAGAACTGTAATTGCAGTAATGTCTTCTTATTTGCAATATGGGTAGACATAAACTGATGTACACAACTTAAGGACGTCTCATAATATCTCACTGTCAAGTAAAATAGTCCAATGAAATTTTGGACCATACGAAGAAAGAATTGCTACAGTACAGTAAAATACAGTACAGTACAGTATAGTACAGCTGAAAGAAATACGCAATGAGAACAGAAATGACGTTTTCATTCAGAGGCAATAATCACACTGAAGTCACCGCGATTCGTGAACGGCGGGACGTACTTCTTAATAGGGTATGTGATCACCACGAACGCCGGTACATGCTCTCTAATGTCTTCCCATGTTGGCCACGCCGTTGGCAAGGAGTTGTTTTGGTAGGGCGTTCCATTCCTACACTAATGCGGTTAACAACTGATGGATGGTCATTGGTTCATGAGCTCATGCTGAAATACGCCTCCCAACGTATCCCGCACGATCTTATTGGAATTTAAGTCGGGAGGAACCGGCAGGCCAATTCATTCGCCTAATATCCTCTCGTTCCAAGAGCTCCCCCACCTGCGTTGTTCGATGCGGTCACTCGTTATGTTCCCCAAAAATGAAGTCAAGGCCGAATCCACTCAATAAAAGACGCACGTGGCGGAGGAGTGCAGTGTCACGATAACGTTGAATAGAGAGTGTCCAAAGGTCTGGAGCTCAGTACGCCCATGCAACATTATGACATCCCACACCATGACACCTCGACCACCAAAACGATCATGTTTGACGACGCTGGACTTACTCTCATACGGCAAAAGGTGGCAACACGTAATTCACCCAGGAACGCAACTTCTCTAGACTTTTTCATTTGTTGATGCATAAAAGAAATGTATTGCGATATCCTAACAAGTCCAGCGAATATGCAGGGGGGTATCGCGCATGCCTCTAATTCACTTCAGCAGGCAACACTGAAAGCTGCGACGAGCTTTCATTCAAAGTGTTGACCAGTGTATCGCTGCCCATGGTCATCATTTTTAGTACCTTTGAACTCTTTACCCCTTTTTATTTCCCAGTGAGTTACAGTACTATAAAACGGTATTAAAGATTTCTGTTTAGCATCAAGTTAAGTGTTTTATTTATGTGAATACGTGATATGTTTTTGAATAGGTCTTTGGAAGAGGATGGTATTTAAAAAATAAGTTCTGCTGTTCATATCTTTGTAACAAACAAAGTTACTGAAAGGTGAACTTGTTGATTAATATGCTCCCACGTAGTTAAACAACTTTCACTTGAAACATGTTTTATTTTGCTTGTGGACTTCATGTTAGTTGAGGTGTCAAGATAAGTTAGATATACTGTGTATCACATATGGAAATACCAAGAATTTTTACAGAACTCAGAAGAGTATGAAGCTAAATTTGTGACTGAATTAAGGATTTATTGACAGTGAGGGTGCAGCTCCTTATCTCGGATGGTGGGTCATCGACACGCGTAAAAGTGTGTAGTGCTCGCTGTTGATATTGTGTGTTAATGATCTGGGAAACAACATTAATGGTAATCTCCGACTTTTTGCAAATGATACATTTATCTATACTGAAGTAATATCAGAAAGAACTGTCCAAATATCGAGTCAGATCTGGATAACACTACAAAGTTGGTCAAAGATTGACAACTTGATTTAATCTCCCTATCGTTGCTGATGGTGGAGGCATGCTGCTGCAATGCATTTTATTACGTCAAGATTACAGGTTTTCTCAGGTCGCACTTTATTCATCTTGATTATTAACAGAACATACACGATCGACTTGTTATTAAAAATTCCGTCGTCAGCTGTATCTTGGAAACCATCACATCTACATTCGTGACCCTAAACATATTACCCACCCGCCTAAGAGTATGTTGGTCCACCTTTGGAACGCAGTAAAGCAACGAGTTTGTATGAAATGGTTTCGACGAGTCCTTGGTAGGTATCTGGAAGTATATGGCACCAGATGCCTATGTACTTAAATTAAGGGCCTGTGGTTTGTGGCTGCACAATGGAGTCCCAGATGTTTTCCATCGGGTTCGTATCAGGAGATTGCTTCGGCCAAAACATGAACTATCATGTTCATCAAACCACTTAGGATCACTCTGGCCTTGTGACACACACAGTTAACCTGTTGGAAGATGCCATGGTTATAGGTGAAGATATAATCACTAAGAGATGCAGATGGTCCACAATAATCTTCATGCAGATCTCAGCTCTCATTGTGTCTCCATTGTATAATACTGCCATTACCGGCTTCCGTCTGTCCGTGCGGTGCTTGCTACGAGCAGTCGTTTGCCTGGTGGTCTATCCGAACACGACCATCCACCGGGTGTGACAAGAAACGTGATTCATCCGACCAAGCGACAAGTTTTTACTGACCCACGGTCCATTCAGAATCGTCCCGCGCCTACAGCAATAGTAATCGGCGGTTTCGTTGGGTCAACAGGAAGGTTCGCCTGCTGCGGGATCCCTTATTCAATAATGTGTGCATCAGCATTGTGCTACAGATCGCCACCTGTCCTCATTTAACCCTCCGATCTCCACGTTCTGCGACGGGGCGCTGACGACCCACATCATGTCCTCCAGTTGTGGTTTCACCACCCTCCAACCACTTTCCATAAGTACTCACGACAGTAGTACGCGAACAGCCAACCAAATTCACCGTTTCTGAAATGCTCGTTCCCAGGCAATCTGCCCTTTGGCAGAATCGCTTACTTAGTGTATTTCCTCATTTGCAATCCCTATCGTCGCTAGAATGATCTCTCACCCGCCTGTGCTTCCGCCTTAATGTGGCACGTGCCCGCATATCCACCACCTGGCATTCAGCTGCGCGTTAGGCAGCAGTCGTTACATTTAGGCTCACCAATGTACATCGATTCAATGGAACGTGTCCGTGCACTGGCCACTGCTGACCGGCCGTGTGGCCGAGTGGTTCTAGGCGCTTCAGTCTGGAACCGCGCGTCCGCTACGGTCGCAGGTTCGAATCCTGCCTCGGGCATGGATGTGTGTGATGTCCTTGGGTTAGTTAGGTTTAAGTAGTTCTAAGTTCTAGGGGACTGATGACCTCAGATGTCAAGTCCCATAGTGCTCTGAGCCATTTGAACCATTCTGAGCCACTGCTATTTTCCCATACAACTTTTCCACAGCGGGAAATACGTGAATTTGTACCAAAAAAAAAAAAAGAATCTTTGCTCTGCTTAGAACATACACCACGCAAAGCATTGAGTATGGTGTGAAATCAGGAAATCTCCGTTTCCCACTGTCTAAGAGTCGGGAGTACTCGTAATTCAGAGCAGAAGGGATCGCCTGTGACACCCAGTTTTGCTGAAGGCTGTCGCGTGAAATATTTGTCCAAACCAGCATCGGATATTTCGTTCAGGGAGCTTGCACTCACACTTATAAAAACCTGTGTGTATTCGGCACACATTGTTTTTCAGATTAAAACGAGACACAGTGAAAGTGACAGCCGACTGGTAATTGGCACGTCAATCTCTCCCCATATTACTGTAGCCGGAATAGCGTTGGGTTTTACTACAGGTGTATCGTCTGAAAGTAAACGCCTTTGAACTGTGAAGCCAGATAATTAGCTATCTGTGACCCCAAACGAAATATTTTCTTACTGCCCGTCTTTCTTAAACAGACGAGGCGTCTCCCACCATAAGCTGGCTTCACACCTTGTAATCCACTTCCAAGAATACGGTTCATTCCATTACATATGGTACTGTCTTTCACACACACTCTACGGTGATGTCATTAAGCTTACATTATATAACGTACACGGGTCTAAAAAAGTTAACGATCCAAGTCATTTCCACATGATGTGTCACTCCCAAGTAACATAGCTCGATGAAACTTGGACCAAACATAGAAAGAACTGCTACAGTGTTGTACAGAAAGTAACTGGAAGAAATACGCAGTGAGACGTACTGAAATGACATTTTTATTCAAAGAAAACAGTTATTCTGCAGTCAAAACTATTTATGATGGTTCCCTGGACATGAAAAATGCTGGACGTGGTTGTTAATAGAGTGTGTGATCACTGCAAAGGACAATGCATGCTCCGCAACGTGCTCCCATACTGACCACGAAGCCGGAAAGTTGTCCTTGCGGCAGGGTGTTCCATTCTTATAACAGCGTGGTTGACAACTTCTGGTACGTGTGGACGTGTTGCAGCACGTCTTCCCAACGCATGTTCCCTGCACCTGCGCTCTTCGATGCAGTCGCGCTTTGCCATCCTTAAAAATGAAGTTAGGGTCAAGTTGTACGGGGTCCGTAGGCCCTTACTATAAGTTTTGCGACAGCACAGGTCGACAGGACAAACAATCGATAGTGTGTGTCGGGTTGCGAGAGCGAGAGCGAGTGTTGAGACAGTAGTGTGGTACGCGCTGCGGGCCGAGCCGGGTGGAGGTCTGTTGCTGGAATGCAAGACCGTACCGACAAAGGGAGTGGCCATCGCCGTGGTTTAACCCCTTTGTGTTAGAAATATATGGGAAAGTGGAAAAGTATGATTAATAGTGTGATTCAGTGATATTTTTGTGCCGATATTTGTAATTACGCGTCTACCGCGCCGGCATAATTTGGATTGCAGTGTTGGATTGCAGTGTTGGATTGTAGTGGTGAATCACAATGATTGAAATTGCGTGTGACGGTAATGAATAACTAAAGGGCCTGTGCTGAGATTAGCCGTTATTAATTCTGTACGACGAAGGCAGTGGCTGTCTCCTTACTTTGTGTTTTTGTGATGAATATAAGTTGTTGATTAATGAAGCCGTGTTGTCGTTCTTCTTGGCACCAGACATTTCATTATTACAGCATTTGAGAAGGACAAAATGGAATGTAACATCTCCGTAGCAGTCCAATCCGATTGCCAGCCCCATTACGTACACGGTCACATTAGTTATTATCTATTTGGGCTGCTATCAGATCCCGATCGAGCGGGATAAGTAAGTAGATTAAACCGGAGTGTTACAAAGTGCACCCCTGGAAAGACGCACGTGAAGGATGTGTAGTGTCACAATAACGTTGACTGATGAATGTACCGTGTTCAACAATTTGGAGGTCAATATGCCCATTCAGCCTTATACTAAACACACTATAACGCCTGTGTCACCAAAACGATCGTGTTCGACGATGTTCCTGGGTGTATTACGTGTTCCCAAGCCGCCATAGGGTACGGCCAGAACCACTCCTCGGACTAAATGTGCTCTCGTCCGAGAAAAACACGTGATCCCAATCCTCGTGGGTTCAGTCTCTCTTCTCTTCGCACCATCGCAAAAGGTACCGTCGACGTGCGGGTGTCAACAGAACCCAATATAATGGTCGACTGGCAGAGGGACCGCCAAGCAGTCGTCGTGCCATGTCGAGCTTGATATTACGTGCCGTGCAGTCCTGTTAAATGTAGTGTCTGTGGCACAATGTAGCAGTCATATGTTGCTGTTGAAACACTGCTGTGAGCAATACCACAAATTTTTGAACTATACCCATCACACTCGTTCTTCCTCCAGTTTTTCGTTTCGATGATTCTTCCCCGTGTGAAGTCATCCAGATGTTGTCTACGGGTAATGTAATGAAGACCACCACAGTCCACCGTTAATGCTCACTAACACACGTACACACACACACACACACACTCTCTCTCTCTCTCTCTCTCTCTCTCTCTCTCTCTCTCTCTCTCTCTCTCTGTTTTCTCGTTTCTTCAAATGCCTCGTGTTGCGGGGCCAGCCTCAACTGGCGCCATAACCACGCTGATCTCACTGTGTGACGTCCAGCATTTTGTGCTTGATCGCGAGACCTCTCGCGCAACATGCTCCCACACTTCATTTCCACCGAATTGTTTATATGTCTTGTTATTTTATTTATCTCGTCCTTAAGTTTTGCAGAACAGTGTACGAATGATTGAATCGTAGACCACACTGCAAATATTTGCTGCAGGTGACGAGTAAGTTAGCTTTACTCTTCTTAGGATCTGCGTGCCATTGCTGGTTTTGAGTATCATACTATCTGTATTTTCCAGATACGACCGATAAAATTCATTAATTTTGGATTCATTAAACACTCCTATGTGAAAGATACTGTACGGCACTTCCAGGAAGTGCGAGTTTATATTATAATTTCCCATTCTCAGCAATCTTCATAAAATGTGACAGTTTTTTTTTCCTTCTTTAGTTTATGAAAATTAAGTGCTTTTGTATTTTCGTGGGGGGTTTCTGATCATGGGGGTGTAGCGGGACTTACTACACGTGGTTCACTGCACGAAATTCATGCACTTAATGTCTGTTCAGGAAGTATAAATCTCTGCCACTGAAGAACATGTTTTAATAAGTTATAACGAACTGATATTGCTCTTTCGAGGTATCACAGCAAAAACATGTTTAATTGTTACACACCTGAAACAGAACAGCTGCATGGCATCGTACTTCGCAGCTATGTTACTAATGTTAGAGGGATTCATATCAGTTTCTCGGTATCTTCACCTTCTTATTTCCGCCTGAAGATCCAAAAGCATTGCAGTCACGCCTCGCTACAAAAGTGGTAACAATACCTTGTTCTTTTCAGAAATGTTCACTAATATTCAGATTTCTTTTCATTATTTCGCCTTCCAAGAGAAACACAATTAAAAATAAACGAAGCTATTGAAATATTACTACTGCCATCAATATCATAAATTTAAAATTACGGACGATATCGCCATTAGAGCTCACTCAAACCCTTTGAAAGAAAGGAACTTCCAGTTGCAAATAGTCTAGTGATATGCCACTCAGTTCTGTGCAGTTGCTGTTCATATTTGAAAATAATTGGCTGTCATTTCATACGACAGCATTCTCTAGCTTGATAGATGTTGAGGGGACTATCAGATTTGTTACGAATCTGTGAGTCTCCTAATAAGCTTTCCCTCCAGTTTCTCTTCCTTCCGATTATTTTCTTGCAAGTTGTACGTGGTCGTTGCTTGTAATATGACACTTGTTTCGTAATTAATGCAGTTGCAAAATACATAAATAAGTTAATTCGCAGAACGTATAACCTCATTCATAAAACAACGCATCATATGTTTAAAATATTGTAATCTAGGCAGCTACTTAATATTTAAACTTTTGAAAAAAATATCTGTCGTTTTTAATTGGTTCTTCTACCAGATTCCATAAACGTTATAAATTCTTCAGTTGAACATAACAGCAGATGTCGCTTTCCAAAGTGAATGACATATGAAATTTGTATGTTATATTTTTCGTGGTGATCATAAAGTACCTCCAGTTCGGTTGTACGCGTTATTGAAACGCTTTGATATTGCTAACAGTGTACTAAAAAATATTTTCCGGTTCTGGGCCCTATTTACGCATCAGTACCTCTTTAAAATGTATGTTGTTAATAACAATTAACGAATCTTCTTTTTTAACTTTTTTATGGTGAGCACAAACTATCCTCTCCCCTCTTGGTATACTTTGTTACTGCTAAGATTCTTTTCGATCCAAAATACAACTTTCTACATTTTTTTTAGTCACTATGGTACTTTCTACATTTACATCTGCGTAGATACTCCGCGAGCCACCGTACGGTGCGTGGCGGAGGGTACCCTGTACCACTACGACTTTCTTGTGAAACCCCTTTAGTTACTCAAGATCTTTAGAAATGTTTCTGCCAGAACATTTGAGTTGAAGAGTGAGCTCGTTGAATTTGTTGAGTATATCCAAAAAAGCTGACCAGTTAATCCGTTCTTCGTCTTACAAAATACTTCAAACAAGGAAATTGACAAATCTATCATTCATCTATAAAATGCTTCAATAGATCGGATTTCAATTTTGTGAGTAAACGTTTTACTTCATTTGTCAGCTCAAAAAGACGAGTCAATGCGCACCCTCGACATAACCAGCGCCTACATCTATCTCATCACTTGCTTTGGCTGGCACCTACAAGCCGACCCTGTAACTTGTCTCTCCCATATGTAAGCGCCACCTCCTAGCACTTCTCAGCAGTCGTTCTTGTCCTCCCAAGACGCCTATCGTAAGCTGATGTGACACATGTCGATTTCCTAGATTTTAAACGTCGTCATACAAAATTTATTTTTATGGTGTTTTTATGATGTTTATTGACAAGTTCTTTTTGAACAGTATTTGGTGTACGTACCATACACTGATCAGCCAGAACATTATGACCACCGACCTACTATCGATATAAACCCGTCCAGTCGATAGCAGGGTCACCTGGCGAGGAACGACTGCTAGTCAGACACATGCAGAGTGCTTGTAGTATCAATGAGCGTGCTGTCCGCGTGTAGAATCGAGAAGCCGCACGATCTATCTGAGTTTGACTGAGGGTAGATTCTGATGACCCTGAGGCTCGGCGGGAGCATTTTGGAAACCGCACGACTTGTCGGGTGTTCGAGGAGTGCTGGGGTGAGTGTCTTCAACACATGGCGAAACCAAGGTGAATCCACGTTCAGACGTCGTGGGATTGTGCGACCACCCCTCATTACAGATGTCGGACGTCGTTGGCTGGGCAGACTGGTAAAACAGGAAAGGCGAGCAACTGTGGTGGAAGTAACACAAAGCTTCACGCTCGGCAGAATAAAATTGTGTCTGAACACACAGTGCACCGGAAACTCCTAAAGATGGTCCTCCGCAGGATGTACCAATGTTAACACCACGACATAGGCAACTACGACTGAAATGGGCACGTGACCATCAGCACTGGACATTGGCGCAGTGGCAGGGCATTGCATGGTCTGATGAACTTCAATACTTCTTCATCAGGCCGATGGGAGGGCGCGAATCCGTCAACAGCTCCTTGACACCTGCACTGCGGGACGGAGACAAGCTGGCGGCGGCTCCATTATGCTCTGGGGAACATTTACGTCGACATCCATGGGTCCAGTGGAGCTCGTTCAAGACATCATGACGGCCAAGGGGTGTCGCACACCTCTTCATGACGATCGTGTTTCCCGATGGCAGCGGCATTCTTCAACAAGATAATGAGTCATGTTATGAGGCAGGAATGTGATGGAGTAGTTCGAGGAACACAATGGCCAATTCCAGTTGATGTGCTAGCCTCCCAATTAGCCAGATCTGAACCTGGTCGAGCACTTCTGTGATGTAATTGATCGTGGTGTCAAAGCTTATAGCCCCCCTCCTCGGTATTACGAGAATTAGGTGACCTGTGTGTGCAGATGTATGCCAACTCCCTCCAGTGCCCCACCAAGGCCTCACTGCTTCCATGTCACGAAGCGTCGACGTTGTTATCCGTGCCAAAGATGGTGAGTTAGGTGGTCATAATGTTTTGGCTGATCCGTTTGTACATGTTTTCATAGAGGACTTCACACTTTGTCATGTGAAAATGCAGACATCGTATGAACAACAGTGTCTGTTCCTTCAGACACGGAAGACATTGTAATGTGAAATTACAGACACTGTATAAACAGAGACTATGTAATCATACATAGTTTCTGAAATTATTCGCGCGTAAGATGAATAAAAAGTTTCATTCACAAAAACATGTGCTGTGATGTTAAAACGATACCGCTTAAATTTGCTTGATGTTTCACATTACTGCCTCAAAATTCGTGTTCAACTCTACTGTAAGAGTATTTTATCAATGAGAAACTATACATTCGAGCACTCGTCTGACCCGATGAATTAGCCATCAGCTAGGAGTCTATCCGCACAGGGCATTGTGATCCGTCCGTTGAGATCCTGACCTCGACAGTCTAATCAGCCGTGACAACAGTGACCGTGTTAAAAAACCATGTCGGTCACAATGAGTTAGCCGGAACAGCGGCAGACACGAAACCGTCTCTGCCGCCAGTTCTCTCGCCAGCTTGGCGTGACATTTCTTCCCACGACGCTGAAAAAAGAAATAAAGTACCGCAAAATGAATTTCACTTCGCGGTGGCATTTTCGATGTTTTAATACATATTCGCAGATTAAAACTATGTACCGGACCGGGACTGAAGCCCATAATTTTGCCTTTCGCGTGCAAAAGTTCTACCGATTCGGCTGTCAAAGCTCCACTGACGACTTGCCCTGACAACTTTAGGGCCGGTAGCGGGCAGTTTCTGGACAACTCATTTGGCAGAGAGTCAGGCAGGCTAACAAACGGGCAGTACGAATTTCCCCTCACCGATTTGATTCATATCGGCAAGATGGGTAGGGTACGACAACGACTTCAACGTATGTAAATAGAAAGACGCAACTCTCAACCGTTTTCGAGAAAATCGAGTTTGATAATTTTACATTTGATAATTTTACACGTAGTTATGTATTTTGTATGGTCGCACTGCGCAAGAAGTCCGTGGCCGAGCGTGTTAGCTTGTTAGTTTAATGCACGTGAGGTCCGTCGATCGAATATCCCTGGCTGCATTTTTCTTTTCTTCCCACGTAATTCTTATGACTTTGCAAACTGACACTATTTAGTGATTCATTTATTATTTTCATAATCCTTACCATGAAGAAATTAGAAAAAAAGTTTTCGTAATTATATTGAAAAAATGGATACACAAGACTTTTCAAGCAAATCAGTGTACACGTTTTCTTTATCTTATTTCATCTACATGTGTGGCAAGTGTGATGTGCAACCTATGGAGAACAGTACAAATCAGGACGATACTGATCATAGGAACATGGCAAACAATAATTACTGCATCATACAACACTTGTAATGAACGCCAAATCTTTGCTTGTACATGTTTTTTTTCAGTGTGTCTACTACAAAACAAACGTCGGCTACACTGGTAAGCGATTCTCTATCATCAAATAATTTCGCGAGCTACCACGCATATCTGTTACTAGAATTACGTGGTAATGAAATAAAAAAATGAGTACCGGAAGTTACCTTAGATCCACACACCTCGTGCTTATGAATCTGCGCTCTTATTCGGTTGGCTGCGGAATCCTTGGTTACTAGCGACCATTCGAAGTATATAAAGACGTGTAACACGTTCAAATTTGATTTTTTCGGGAACAGTTGCTTCTGGCTATTTATATATCTTGAAGACCTAGTCGTGCCCTAGACATCCTGTCAGTATGAATCCAAACGGTGAGGGACGTCCGTACGATCTCCTCGTAAGCAGGCAGTTTTGCTCGTCCAGGAAGTTTCTAACAGTGTGCGTTGTGGAGCAGGCACGCTAGAGCTAGCCAATATGCAGAATATGGTTTTTTGGAAGCGTTACCACAGATTTGTTGGCATTAAGAGTCCTTTTTTTTTTTTTTTTTGCAATCCAGAATCTGGAGGAGGAGGAGTTTAGTACTTAAGGTCCCGTCAACAACGAGGTAATTAGAGACGGAGCACAAGCTCTGATTAGAGTAGGACGGGGAAGGAAATCGGCCGCACCATTCCAAAGGAACCATCCTGGCGTTTGCCTGGAGCGATTTAGGGAAATGACGGAAAACCTGAATCAGGATGATGGGACGCGAGGCTGAAACGTCATCGTTCCGAAAGAGATTCCATTGTGCTAACCATCGCGCCATCTCGCTCGCTCCATCCAGAATCTTAGTCTATCATTTACCTCAGCCCCTCTTACATACAACCATGCCGTTGTTCTTCTCGTTATAAACGAAGATATTTTTGTTCACATGAAACACATCACTTGTGATACACACACACACACACACACACACACACACACACACACACACACGATTAATGTCAACTGAGCGCCTCCACAGCCGGATGGGACCGCCACCGTGCCCGCGACGTGGTATCTAATCACCAACAAAAAATATGCTACGAGACACCGCCCCCAAGCTATCGGATTAACGGATTATAGAACCGGGGATCCTATCGCCTTGAGAGAATTATTGGAAATAATTAGGGGCAACGTCTCAAAAGGGATAGTTCATTTTTTTTATGGTAGTGAGAAAGTGGCGGTGCCAAGTAGAGGAGCTTTGATTTTTGTTTCATTTGTTATTTTCAGTCCAAAGTAACAGTGAAGCAAATAACTCATATGAACTTAACGGCTAACGGCTTACCGCAGACGCAAATGGGCCTTCTGGTGATTTACGCCCTTACGCTTGTCTTTTGGCAAAACAAAGACGGACAGCTGTATTTATAGACGAAAAACATTGCTGACACGAGCTCAACTCATTTCTAATTTCGATTCCGCTTCTTGTTATGACCTCATTCTGACGATAAACAGCTGCTGAGCTCTTACAGGGGTTGGATAATATAACATGAAGACAAAATAATATGAACCCCACGTTTCTATGTTGCGTTGTCTTCCATTGACCAGAGCCCATACAGACGTCTCATATTAAAATACGACGTTGAACCTCGCTGTTGGCTTGCCAAGATGTAAAACGTAGTGTTTTCGGGCGAGTGCTGCATCAACTTGTTCACTCTTATGATCGCATACGGTTTAAACGCTATGTATTGACTCGCTTGTCATGGCCCTCTAACAACCCTGCTGTTGGATTGTGGCCAATGACTCTGTTGGCAGGATCATTGCAAACCTCAAGCATCCACTGGCCAAGACACATCCGATGAGCTTCTAATGACTGCTGAGTCGGAACAGCTAACGCCACAAAATCATTGTGCTAATTTTTGACTATAAAAAATTTTATTGCTAAAGACCTTGGATAATGCATATTTATATTTCTCGTCTGTTCTTACGTTTCAGAAGTTTTGTTTGCTCCTATAATTTGACCCCTCTTTCTGTTTTCTTTGGATTTTTTACTACATGATGCTTAATCTGTTTATTTTTGTAGTAAGAGTTTATTAGTCACCTCTCCATTTCTTACATTATCTACATCTACATAATTACCTTGCAAATCACACTTAATAGTGTACATAGAGCTACTTTCGAACTATATCTCTAGCTTTTCTCTCTCGAATTTCATATGGGAAAAATGAACAGTTCGTCCGGAGCCGCGCTGCTGCTACGGTCGCAGGTTCGAATACTGCCTCGGGCATGGGTGTGTGTGATGTCCTTAGGTTAGTTAGGTTTAAGTAGTTCTAAGTTCTAGGGGACTGATGACCACAGCAGTTGAGTCCCATAGTGCTCAGAGCAATTTGAACCATTTGAGCCATGAACAGTTCAAACTTATCGTGCAAGCTCTGCTTTCTCTTACTTTAGTAGAAGCTCGTTCCTCTATGTGCAGGTAGGAGTCAACATAATATTTTGGGATTTGGAGGAGAAAGTGGTTAAAATTTCGTGAAAAGACCTTGCCGCTGTAAAAAACGCCTTTGCCTTCTCACACTAACTAGTTCATCATATCTGTTTTAATTCCTCCTCTGCTTCATGATGATACAAAAGAGCTGATCTTCTATGAACGTTTTGCATGTCCTCCGACATTCCTATCTGGTAAGGATGCCATACTGCGCAGCAGTAGTTCAGAAGAGGACTGACGAGCATGGCGTAGGCATTCTCTTCACCTTACCTGTCCAATTACATCAACCATGAGTGCCACCACCTTAGTCTCCCTGGTCGTCATGTGGAAAGTAAAACAGTAAGTACAGAACCTGCTGAAGTTGGCTGTAAGCGTTAATATGTTACAGTCTCGTTGGGAAGTACCCTGTTACGCCTCGGCAGAGGTGAATATTAGCTGCTTGAATTCTCTTTCACCCGTCGAGACGGAACGGCACTTCAAAGCGAGTACGGTGCTCGACACAGCTCCATGCCTGTGCGACTGCTTTCTTAGCAGCGTTACCCCGCTGCACACTCGATCCAAGTCACAAACAGCGGTAACCGCATTAGCGTTCACTGAACATCCACGTCAGCTCCCGCTGGATCCGAAAGGGTGCGCTCTCGACTGTACAAACAGTCCGCCTATACTATGTGTTACACTTTAGATCGCTAGTGTATCTGCATGTGTGTATGTGTGTGTGTGTGTCCTGAGAGGGAGAATGAGGGACGTTCTATAAGTAATGCAAAACATTTTTCTCTCGGCCAGTTTCGGATGAAATACGCGGAATTCGTTGTAGGACATTTTGAAATATTCTCGCTTAGCCCGCTATAGTTTCATGAAGTTCCGATTGATGGCGACACTATACGTAGCCTTCAAAATGTTGTCTGTAATGGAGGTGCGTTCAAAGCAGAGAACTGTCAGTTAGTTTCTTTTGGCAGAGAACAAGAGCATCGCGGATATTCATAGACGCTTGCAGAATGTCTACGGAGATGTGGCAGTGAACAAAAGCACGGCGAGGCGTCTGTCATCATCACAACAAACCTCGCAATCCTGTCCTATCTCCCGCGTGCCAGTCTGCTGCACACAGTTGTGACTCCTGCAATGTTGGAAAGCGTGGACAGTCATTCGAGGTGATCAGCGGATCACAATCAAACACATCGTTCACCTTCTGGACTTCTCTGTTGGTAGTACTGACAGTTAGATCTCGCACCTACCGACTTCCAGCTGTTTGACCCAATGAAGTACGCATTCCGCAGGAAGCAATTCGTGGCTGATGGGGAGGTTATTATCGCAGCAAGACGTTGGCTCCGAGGACGACCAGTAAGGTGGCGTAAGGCCGTCACACTGAACGGAGATCGTGCTGAAAGATAGGGTTTTGTTGCCAAAAGAATGAAGAATAATATAGTGTACTGCAATCCCGAATAAAACCAACCAGCTTTCAGAAAAACGTCTTGTATCACTTATTGAACGCCGCTCGTATGTAAGAAGTGAAAGTCAGTGCGAAAGAGAAAGAGAGATAGTGTACGAACCATAACCCTCTACTGCCAACAATAATTATAAATCTGTATTGCAAACAATGCTCTCACGAATCATGGACCTTTCCACGCTGAGATGCTTTGCTTGTCTCAGTATTACTATCAACAATTGCATATCTGCAGGAATTGGGGCTATTTTGGTCGCAATAAGGCGTGTGTCTTGCTTTTGGCATGGCCTGGAGTACCTCATGTCCTAACTATAAAATTCCAGGCCCTTATGCCTACGAGATACACCAAAAGGAGCAGTGACATTTCTGGTATAGGAGGTTGCGGATACACAATGTTTGGAAAGGAGGAAATGAAAAACAGACATTAAAAGTGTGAGAAACAAGGGAAAAAGACGCTTTACCAGTTTCCTGTCACAATGTTAGAAAAGAACATTTTTCAGTTCGGTTGGGGAGTAGTTGTACAGGTCACTAGGTGAGACAGATTTCACAGGAGTTACATTTCTCAGTGACTTTCGCGAAACCACTAAATTCTCTGTCACTCTGGCGCCACTAAAACCCGAGTGAAACGGACCGCCGAACTGTAAAGCCTATTATTTGCACCAATCATCAGACAGCTGTGTCGACTATAGTAGACGACTTCCGTTGAAGCTCTCATAGATCAGTCTCTTTGTAAGTAATTATCACAAGTAAGATCGCTGACACTCCTAACCATATTCTGAAATCCTTAGAAAAGATTCTTTTGTAACGTTAATTAGTTTCGTTTTCTGTCTAATAGTTCTAAAAATGACTAGTCACGGTCGAAACTGGGCATTTACGAACAGTTCTGCACTGAAACCTAATGAACAAAATACATAATATCACATCAGCTCTGTGACTGGACAGAAAACGTCCTAGCTAATGGGACACAGCTTATCATTCGTAATGGAGAGAAATCCTCAGGCGTAAAAGTAACATCGGCCGTACCCCAAGGGTATAGAAGGATTACTTTTCATGATATACAGTGTGTACAGAGTTTAAGTGCAAATATTTCTAATTGTGACTGAGAACAGTGTACTGAACAAAGTTACTTAGTATCTACGTCCTTTGCAGAATAATAATTATGGCTATTACAAGTGATATTTTTTTAGGGTGGATAGTACTTACAAGCACATGTGAAAAGAGCAGGCTATTAATGCCTATTTTCTCTTGGGCAGCTGTTCGGATGTTGAAGTGGAGGCACGTAGACGCAAAATGGTTAGTGTACACTGACAGGCGTAGTCCACTTAGTGGTGTAGTTACAACCATGCAGAAAACTTCAAGCCATACAGTCTGAAATGTATTTATGGGAAAACTGTTCTACGCAGGGAAAAAGAAACACAGTGATGTGTGTAAATATTAAGGTTCTACACACAAAAATATTTGCAGTTCTAGCCGTTACATGGTGTATATGAATGGCCTAAAAGTTAACATCGTACGTTCCATGAGGCTTTTCGTGGATGATACTGTTGTAAAAAGCGAAGTTGCAATCATAGAGCCGCCGGCCGCTGTGACCGCGCTGTTCTAGGTGCTTCAGCCCGGAACCGCGCGACTGCTACTACGGTCGTAGGTTCAAATCCTGCCTCGGGTATGGATGTGTGTGATGTCCTTAGGTTAGTTAGGTTTAAGTAGTTCTAAGCTCTAGGGGACTGATGACCTCAGATGTTAAGTCCCATTTTTGAATGATAGAGCCGCGCGGGATTAGCCGAGCGGTCTAGGGCGCTGCAGTCATGGACTGTGCGGCTGCCTTCGGCGGAGGTTCGAGCCTTCCTTCGGACATGGATGTGTGTGTTTGTCCTTAGGACAATTTAGGTTAAGTAGTGTGTAAGCTTAGGGACTGATGACCTTAGCAGTTAAGTGCCACACGATTTCACACACATTTGAACATTTGCAATGATAGAAAATCGTAGCTAAATGCAGTAAGACCTGCAAAAGATAGACAATCCATTAAATTTGTAGAAACATGGGTACAGTGGAATTCAAAGTGGAACGACTATATAAAATTGATCACAGGTAAAGCAGATGCTGGACAGATTCACTGGAAGAATCCTCAAGAAATGTAACACCCATGAGGAAGGTGACGCACAAAATCCTCATTCGACCAATACCTGAATAATATGGACACACTTCAGGTGTATAATGGAATGATGCCATTGAAAATTTGTGTCAGACTTAGGTTTTCTGCTTGTCTTTAACAGTCGCCTAAAACACTTAGGCTATCTGAGCATGCTCCAGGTCCAGAGCCAAATTTCTATATGTCGTCGTACATGTGGACAACCTTCAGATGTATAAGAGAATGACGACATTGAAAATTTGTTTTGGACCAGGACTCGAGCCCAAATTTCCTACTTGTTATGAGTGTTTGTCTTAACCACTTTGGCTATCCGTATTCGAGCACGCTTTAGGGCCATACCCAATCATCCATACATGCTTGCCCGAGTGTGGGAGTAATCGGAGGAATTTGAGTATCAGTGTGATATTGTTCGTGTCGCTGATGGAGGACATATGTAATCTGAACTTGAGAGGTTCGTAAATATGTGTGTAAAGTTTCATATTCATATGTGTTAAAGTCTAATAAATACATGCATCCGAAAAACGTACTGTACTTCTGGTCAGTGTGCAGCAGATACGATTGATAGAGGAAATACAGAAGATCCAAAGAAGTAGCGCCTTACGTCACAGGTTCATTTAATAAGATCGAAAACGTCGCGGACATGCTGGGCTAAACTCCACTGGAAGGCGTTATGCAACACTCTGCGTTTTATTGTTAAAACTGGAAGAGCGTCCGCTTCTAGAACAGTCAACGAACATATTGCTCCCTCCCACGTATATCTCATGAAACGTCCGTGAAGGTTAACTTTGCGAGATTCGAGCTCACACGGAGGTTTACCAACAGTCGTTCTTCCCGCGGACCATCCGAGACTGGAACCGAAAGAGAAGAGGTGACAGCAGTGCACAAATTGCCCACGGTCACACGCGATTAGTTGGCTTGCGGAGTATAGACGTAGCAAGTCGAAAGGAAAAATCTCGTCCGCAAATATTAACACCTTGAATAAAATTCTGGCACTCGGAAGATTACTCATCTTCAGTTATTGAACAGTAATACATCAACCGACAGAAAAGTTAAAACGACAGCTTGAAGTAACAGGAGTAGTACTCACAGTTAACGACATCGCAGCGAGCTTGCATTATAGTTGTAGGAGGAACAACATATTCGAAGTTGAATAGCAAGTACACTGTTTTAGTTCTACTGATTTTTGTTTATTTGTAACTAGTTTTCAGTGTATTGGACTATCTTCAGAAAACAACTGGCTAGTGTCTGCAAGGGACACTAGTTCCATGTTAAGTCCCATAGCGCTTAGAGACACTAGTTCTTATCTAACCAAGCGTTATAAGCAAAGTTACAATCCAGGGCACATATTGCTACACAAAATCAAAATACGATAGAATTTCGTGTTTCTCACCTTGCTTACCTCACAAACCTCAACAGTGTGACAATGTAACGTGTAATACTGTAACATTGTGTGTTTTAATCATGTGCTCTTTTTAGCATCTCCCATTGCGTGAACTGTAATTTACAATGTAAAACTTGTTTGTTGCAAAACATAAGTGACTAGTGTTCAGTTAGACAATTCTCAACCAATTTCACGATCTTAGACACTACGGTATCGTAGCCAAGTAACCGGTAATTCTGTAATACTGTGTAGTTTAATTGTTTATTGTGCTTAATATTGTCTACTGCCTAAAGAGTAATTTCAAGGTTGAAAAGCAAATTTGATACACAACATTCTATGCAAGCTGACTGTATCTTTGCTTAAAATATTTCGTTAGCTAAGAACTTGTGTCCTGCAGACGCTAGCTAGTTGTTTCCTGAAGATGGCCCAAAAAGCCGAAAACTAGTAAGAAGTAAACGAAATTCAGCGGAATAAAAACTGTCTACTCGTTATTCGACCTAATTGTTCTACCAAAAAGTAACGGAAGAATCCATTAAACAACCTAATGTGACAAAAAGTAACGAAAGAATCCATAAATAAGAAAGAAAATATTTAAAATGTTGATAATGAGTGATAAAATACATTATAGTAGCGTATGTGTGTTCGTGTGTTCATGTGTGTTCCTGTGTTCGTGTGTGTGTGTGTGTGTGTGTGTGTGTGTGTGTGTCTGTGTATTTGTGGCCAAATAGGTGTATAACGGTTCGTCTGTTTAATTTAATACGTCCTCTCTTTCACGTGTCACGTTTTTATACTGCAAAAAACACGAACACTGGACGTTTTGAAGAATGAATGAAATTAATGTGATTAGCGGACAAAACAGCATTGGAAGTAGTAGGATAACTCGACTGCAGAGTGTGTGACACGTAACAACACATAACCACTCTGAAATAAACACAGGGCTCATCCTGCGACACATTTGTTTCGGGGAGTCGGCACCTCTTTCGCTCGCTTATGTTTACAGAATTCGTGGAATTTTGAACCGCAGCCAGAATAAAAACGGACTGTAAGCAAGGTACTTGCCAGTGCCCCGTTTAATCAAGACAGGCGCTAACATCACACTAAAAGCGCAGCAGCGTGCGAGTTATTTATACCGCGGCTCTTTGACTGAGTTTTCTCAAGCTGCAAGTGCAGGCAAAGTATGCAAGTTTACAATTACAAGACGAAATTATTTTGATTGCCGTTGTAGGCAAGTAATTACCTGCAAGTAAAAGGTCACTGCAATCAGCGGTGAAAAGATTCCAAATCAACTTTCACATTTAGGTGAATAAATTATGCGGGGAAGACGTCAGTATTTTTTTTTTTTTTCGTTAAATCCGGCTATGCGTTCGATAGTCTGTCGTGTCCTAACACAGGATAGAGGGAAGACAGGGGGTGTAAGATCAGCCTGCAATATCCGAGCAGTGAAGAGCAAATGCAGAAAGACAAATTCCTAGTGAAATCACGTTGGATAACTCGAATCAGCGCCAAATGCTGTCACAGGGCATCTACGAGGGACGTGGATTTTGGGACCCGAGAGTATGCTTGCAGCAGGAGACTCATGGAATTCAGCAGTCTCATTAGCACTACTTATTTGCGATCAGACTAACTACTACACAAAAGCTAATTCTAAACATTAGAAAAATCAAAGGAGGCAACTGGTTGCGCAACAGAAGTCAGTGTCTGAAGCCACGGGGCGGATGCCAACAGGTAGCGAACACTAGCAGCACGTTAAGTACAAACTTAAGAACAGCGCTCCAAGTGAGAAAACAGACATGGAGTTTACCGAGGCCGGCCACGAGCAACACGGAGTCGGCATCCCTGCATTCTGACTGAGAACTCTCCCCGAATACAAAAACATGGGCTTTTAAAGAACAGTGGCGGGGCGCCGTTTCTCCCTTCCTGTACTCGACCCACCAATCCACCGGCACTTAACAAGTTTCGGCCAATGTGACGAGTCACTCTGCACCTCCAGGGCGCCTCTGCCCAATCACATTTAGATTCCACTCTCATTCCTACTCTATAGGTAGGGATGCTTCCGGATTTTACATTAACAAACTCCCAGATTGGTATCAACAGCACTCAGCTGAAAGCTAAATGTCACTACCACTCCTAATATGCCGGCCGGAGTGGCCGTGCGGTTCTAGGCGCTACAGTCTGGAACCGAGCGACCGCTACGCTCGCAGGTTCGAATCCTGCCTCGGCCATGGATGTGTGTGATGTCCTTAGGTTAGGTTTGAGTAGTTCTAAGTCTAGGGGACTGATGACCTCAGAAGTTAAGTCGCATAGTGCTCAGAGCCATTTGAACCACTCCTGTTATGGCCAGCAACAACAGTGTTTTACGTCACTCCGTCCTTCTGTGAGTGAGGACTGCTGTGGTACCACTCTAACCTGTAAACCCTACGATGTTGCAGTTCTCAGGAGCAAGTATCAATCTTGCTGCCTGTGCTGAGACGTAGCCATCATCTACAGTGACGCCTTGCGACAGTGTCTAGGTGGTGAATGGAGTTACCAGTTAATTCTCTGAAGTGAAACTTCTCTCATGGGAGCTGGCAGGGGTGGCCGAGTGGTTCTAGACGCTACAGTCTGGAACCGCGCGACCGCTACGGTCGCAGGTTCCAATCCTGCCTCGGCCATGGATGTGTGTGATGTCCTTAGGTTAGTTAGATTTAAGTAGTTCTAAGTTCTAGGGGAGTCCCATAGTGCTCAGAGTCATTTTTTTTTCTCCCATGGGAGAGCTGCCCAGAGCGTCTGCAGATTGCAGGGCTCTAGGGTTGCTATTTATATCTGGTAACCTAAACGCTACCATTTTCGCCTGTTGACTGCATTGTGTCTCTGATTTCCTACCTTCGAGTGCCGTTGATGGGACCAAATAGCTTTAAGAGTAACAACGTACATATCAATATGTCGACAGTATATGACATCACTCCTCTCGAAAAAATTTGTTGATAATTATTTGGTAACAAATTTGTAACCTGACTTCTGTTGTGGTTAAAATAGCTCTAGAAACAACATTTTCGAAATTCTTGGTTAATCACTTCAGTTCTCTTTACATTTCGCACTCTGTAAAGTTCGTATTCCACTTCATTTTTGGACGCATGTAAACATCAGCATAAAACACTGTTTCATTTTTCATTGCACTTGTATACACATAGATACATAAGCATAGAAGCATAGTTGAAAAACATTTGTTCATTTTTCATGAATACACACATTACATAGAATATAAATTTAAATCAATGACTAGTTAACTTTTCCCTTTTTTTACATTATAGGTACAAATACACAGCAAAATCAAATATTTTTCTCTCTCGTTTGTTTTTGGAGTACTTATACACGTCCATATTTATATGTTTATTTTCCTTCACATCACTTATGCATAAACATGTCAATACAGCACGTTACATATCATCTTTACAATAATAAATCGAAAAGAAAACACACAATCTCACAAAATTCTTGTTTGCATTTTACTTATTTGTTTCACAACAGTAATTTATTCCGTACTAAGGGAGTTTTGCAGTGCCTTGCATTATCTTTGATCTCTGCATGTTGGTGGTACAGGCAACGCAGCTGCGTCATTGCGTTCAGACGTAACGAAGTCTTTCATCATGCTTTTCACCATTTGCTCTGCTTAACCGAAGAGGCCATCTACTACGAATGCGTGTCATTTCCGACCCTTCACACTTGTTTGCTATGGTCGTCCGCACACACATTCTACCACAAAAATCATCGCCCATGCCTTTCCACAAGTATTTAAAGCAGTCTCTAAAATATCTGCATGAGCAACATATAAACATAATGGTAAGTACCACAACTCCTAGGTGAGATCAAAACGAATAATGATACCAAGGTATATCTGAGAAACTATGCTGCTCTTGGAAAGCTGTTTCTTCTTCTGTTTCAGTTTTATGATCTGCTACTTTAAGGTCATCTAAATGTTTTATTACACGTTCCAATGCCATGTCTAACCGTAAGTCAGAAATGTTTATCTTTTTTCATTTATAATACAACAGTTAATCTTCATATTTAAAGCTAGTACTATGTCTTCACTGGTCACATTAATTCGTATTGTTTGTTCGAACTGTATGAATGCCTGAATTCCATACCTTTTACATTTTCCATAAAATGTTAGTCTCCCTGTACCTTTGACCATTAGAGCTGTTGGATTGTTGTCATTACACAAATCTGTCCAGTCTTCCTCCTTTGGAGCAAAAAATAACCATTGGTCCCGACTCACTGGAGTCCAAATACAATCATTCAGTTTAGCCAACGTTTTGATACAATCTTTGGGAATTTCCCTTACGCGTTACTACACCCTTGCTTCATATGTTTCGTGATCATTTGTGTACATTAAAACAAACTTCTGTTTACAATTTTGCGAAGACAATCTTTTTACACAACTGTTCTTCATTACTCAGTTTTGCATAATGTCGCTTGGATTCAATCAGAAAACAATCATCTGCTGGATGTATGTATATAAGCATCCTAGACTTCCACCAACTTCAGAAGATAGGAGTAATACTTTGTACAGATTAAACAGTTCGTTTTCTACTAATGATACATTCGGTACATAACTGAGTATATGGCCAGGTATAAACGCATCAAAAATTGTGCGTAATAACTGGTACCAACTCTGTTCTGTGAGAGCAATCGGGAACTTCTTGTCTTTAATATCGTCCCGAATTAAATTCAGGTAACTAACTATTTGCACTGGATTAATTTATGAGGTTTCAGTATTCCTTTCTGAACATTTACTGTGGTAGAAATTAGCATCTCATATTCCCTTTGTAAATCAGTGTAATGCGATACCAACTGTATTAACTGCTCAGCAGTAGTGATCACAGCTAAGTGCTGTGTCTTTTGATCAGTACTATTAGTATATTCATTCATGTATCTATGAAGCTTTTCCATTTTTAACAGTCATTTCTTCGTTTCGTGCAGGGCTAGTGCATGGTTAATATTGTTTACTTGCTCTTTGGTCAACTTAAGCAATTTCCTTTGTTCATTCTCAGTTAAATTAATATTTGATTTGAAACAGGAGGCATCATGTTCATCGAATGTCCCAAACAATATTTTACTAATTTCAACCAAGAAATTTAAGCCACCTCGTTTCCTCTCCTGAAATTCAAGAAAAATTTCTATTTCAGTAGAAATCCTCTAACTTACTAGCATACACGGTTAAAAATCTGTTTCTCTTTAAACGAGTGACCACATTGTGGCCCTTTGTCCTTACTACAGTATATGGGCCAGGCCCCTGCGTGTGTAGCTTACGGCTTCTGCCTCTTCCAACGTTTTCATCGTATGAGAGGACTTGATCACCAATTTTAAAATCTTTCGGATTCTGGTCTCTGTCATGTCACTCTTCGTTCCTCTCCTTACACTGTTTATTATATTCTCTGGCACTCTACAGCATCTGTCTCATTTTCTCTTTTAATTCGAGCACCTAATCATCGTAATTACAAGTAATACCTGCGGGATCTCTCTGCAATACAGCCGGTATGTTACATGCACTACCGAAAAATAAATCATTTGGTGTATAATTTGTGGCTCTGTGTGGTGTGGTATTGTACACGAATAAGGCGAATGGAAGTCATTCGTCGCAACTGGATTGAGCCGTATTGATGTAGTGCCTCAATAATTCTGTTATAGTTCTGTGTGATCTTTCCAGTGCTCCATTCGATTAGGGATGGTAACGGGAGATCTGTACCTTCTTTAATAATCTGCACGCTCAAAAAATTGCTACCATTGTCACTATTACCGAGGGTATTCCAAATCTCAGAATTATTATAGGAGTGCATAGTTTCACGGCGATGTATGATGGAGAATATTTCAACCAGACGGACGGCGTTGCGATGGGAAGCCCATTAGCTCCAGTTGTTGCCAATCTGTTCATGGAGTAATTTGAAAACATCGCCCTGGGCATGGCTCCTGAAAAGCCTAGTTGCTTTTATCGTTACGTCGGCGACACGTTCGTTATCTGGTCTCATGAACGTGAAAAGCTGGGAGAATTCTTGGACCACATCAACAATACCCATGACAACATCAAGTTCACGATAGACAGATGGTGCCTCGAAATCCCTTGATGTCCTCGTCCGCCGCAAAGCGTTTACCGGAAACCCACCCACATAACCGATCTCTGCACGCTAACAGCTATCACCGTCCGTCGCAGAAACGCTCTGTTCTGAGGACCTCAGTGCATCGAGCTGAAACCGTGTCACAATCTGAAAACGCGCCGAAGGAACTGAGCCACTTACGGAAAGTATTCAAGGAATACGGCTACAACAACCGCCAGATTTCGCAAGCTATCTTTTCGAAAATACGTAAGCAGAAAGACTCCGAGGAGGACTCGAAAAAGTATCCGTTCTTGCCGCTCTGTGGCTCAATAACAGGAAAGATAAGCCGGCTCCTAAAGAGACATAAAATCGATTCGGTCTTCAGGGCTCCAGCAAAAATTCGACATCTCTTGAAGTCTGTGAAAGACGACGTAGCACTCAGAACGCCAGGAGTTTATAAAATTACCATGTGGGTGTGGACAGTTCTATATCGGACAGACTGCGCGTACCATTGAACAGCGCTGTGTAGAACACGAGAGATGTTTCTCTACGGTACCCAGAGAAATCAGCGGTAGTAGAGCACGCATTAGAAAACGGTGATCGTATTGCATTCGACGAAACATCTCTTATCACACGGACTAATAGTTTTTGGGATGGCATAATAAAAGAAGCGATCGAAATAAAAATTTGTGACAACACGCTCAATAAAGACGGCGGCCTGCAGCTAAGCACAGCGTGGGACCCGGCTATCAGAAGGCTGAAGCGGGCGCGGCGACCGCACAACGCAAACATCACCATATGTGATGCCGGAGCGTGTACCAGTGACGTCACGGCACGCAGCGCGGCTATACAGAAACATTCCTCACACACAAAGAAAGAAAATATGTTCTGTGGACATGAGTCCGGAAACGCTTACTTCCCATGTTAGAGCTCATTTTATTACTTCTCCTCAAATCACATTAATCATGGAATGGAAACACACAGTAACAGAAAGTACCAGCGTGACTTCAAACACTTTGTTACAGGAAATGCTCAAAATGTCCTCCGTTAGCGAGGATACATACATTCACCCTCCGTGCATGGAATCCCTGATGCGCTGATGCAGCCCTGGAGAATGGCGTATTGTATCACAGCCGTCCACAATACGAGCACGAAGAGTCTCTACATTTGGTACGGGGGTTGCGTAGACAAGAGCTTTCAAATGCCCCCATAAATGAAAGTCAAGAGGGTTGAGGTCAGGAGAGCGTGGAGACCATGGAATTGGTCCGCCTCTACCAGTCCATCGGTCACCGAATCTGTTGTTGGGAAGCGTACGAACACTTCGACGGAAATGTGCAGGAGCTCCATCGTGCATGAACCACATGTTGTGTCGTACTTGTAAAGGCACATGTTGTAGCAGCACAGGTAGAGTATCTCGAATGAATTCATGGCAGTGAATCGAGGAAGTACAGTACAT
This sequence comes from Schistocerca serialis cubense, assembly GCF_023864345.2. Taxonomy (NCBI): domain Eukaryota; kingdom Metazoa; phylum Arthropoda; class Insecta; order Orthoptera; family Acrididae; genus Schistocerca; species Schistocerca serialis. The sequence continues at coordinate 450,479,864 of NC_064641.1, read as the reverse complement.
ACTGGCGAAACTAAAATGAGCTCTAACATGGAAATTAAGCGTTTCCGGACACATGTCCACATAAATCTTTTCTTTATTTGTGTGTGAGGAAATGTTTCCTGAAAGTTTAGCCGTACCGTTTTGTAACACCCTGTATAAGGACGGCGGCAACAACCAGAAGACAGTCACCACTTGACAATGGCCGAGGAGTACCCGACCGGACACATGTCCACATAAATCTTTTCTTTATTTGTATGTGAGGAAATGTTTCCTGAAAGATTAGCCGTACCGTTTTGTAACACCCTGTATAAGGACGGCGGCAACAACCAGAAGACAGTCACCACTTGACAATGGCCGAGGAGTACCCGACCGAAAGCTCGTGGATTTCAAACCATTTGACGAGGCTGGAAGCCTGAGAAACTTTTATTACTCATAATTATTCTTTCCAACAGGATACGAGTTGTTTCTGCATCCTGCCTTTCTATCGGTTCTGCCGCAGTGAACTTTGAAATGTTAATATATATCTCTTATTTCTTTCTGTTATCGTCAGTGGACCGACGGTATCAATATCACAACTATCAAACACTCCTTCTGGTATTGGTGTTATAACCAACGGCATTTTTGTGTTATTTTGTGTCATTTTGTTATTTTGACAACCAACGCATTTTCTGATGTGGTCCTCAGTATCGCTCTTCATACCGGACCACGTTCGATATTTACTCTTTCGATCCCTTGGTCACCACCTATGAGTGCGTCATGGAATTCCCGCAAAATTTCCGCCTTTTCGTCAACAGTTATCTTATGCTGTTCGTCCTCCTCGACTACCGGCACTTTCTCGCTTTCTTTTGCCCTTGTTTCGATATTAGCTGAGTGTACTTCCCCTGTCCTCGACAATACATCCGCTACACAGTTGTGCTTGCCCTTTTTGTATACAATTTTATAATCATATTCCTCGAGTTTCAATCCGAATTTCATTAATTGTAAGGACGGATCGCTAATATTTCCGACCCATTGTAATGGTTTATGGTCTGTACAAATGGTAAACTTACGACCAAAAACATATGGTCTCAAATGTTTGTCCACCCAAACTATGACCAATAAATCTTTCTCTATTGTGCTATAATTTTGCTGTGCAATGTTCAAAGCTCTGGAAAGTCTTTACCTAACTAACCTAATGGCTAAGAAATGAGCCATTAGCGTCTTGGCTCGCATCCGTGGGGAAAAAAAATTTTTTTTAATAATCTGGGTACTGTAATACAGGGCGTTTGAATAGTTTCTGTTTTATCACTTGTAATGTCTCTTGTTGCTTGACGCCCCATTCATACTTAACATTTTTCTTTTACAACTCATATAATGGTTTTGACCCTTTACTAAAGTTGGTTAGGAAGCGTCTATAGTACCCAACTAACACTACGAAAAATTTTTGGAGCTTTCGTTGCACTGGGCTGAGGATATTCCGCAAGTGCCTTTAGTTTGTTTGCGTCTAGTTTTAACCCATCTTCGGTTGTGTCCCATATACGTGACCTCTTTCCTTAAAAATTCACATTTATCCACCTGCAACTGCAAGTTACGTCGCCTTAGCCTTTCAAAAGCCTCGCCCAATCAGGTATTGCGTTCTTCCAGTGATGGGCCGAAAATTACTACGTCGTCTAAATAAATAAACGTCTCTTCAACCTGTAAACCCATGAGAACGGAATTCATCAATTTTTGGAATGCGCAAGGTGCAGAACGGAGTCCCATTGGCTTTCTTTAGTACGTATTATGAGCCCATCGTCTGCTGAAAACTGTAAACTCTCGGCCTTTTTCATCTAGTAACACAGTATCCCTTAGCCAAACCAAGCGTTAAAAAATATTTTGCCTCACCCAGTCCACCTAAAATTTCATCTATACATGGAAGTGGGAGGACTGTATTGACACTAATGTCATTTAGTTTTCTGTAATAAGTTACCACCTTCCATTTCCTTTGACCAGGTGCATCCATCTTTTTGGGAAACATGCGTAACGGGGAACTGGTTCAAAAATGGCTCTGAGCACTATGGGACTTAACTTCTGAAGTCATCAGTCCCCTAGAACTTAGAACTACTTAAACCTAACTAACGACATCACACACACACACATGCCCGAGGCAGGATTCGAACCTGCGACCGTAGCGGTCGCGCGGTTCCAGACTGTAGCGCCTAAAACCGGTCGGCCACCCCGGTCGGCTAACGGGGAATTATATGGACTTCTTGAAGGTACTATTATATCGTCCTCTAAAATCTGATTTATCTCCTACTGTAATTCCTCTTTCTGCACCTCTGGTATTCTATAAGTGCGAGAGAAAATTAGTCGTCCCTCTGCTTCAGGAATCAGTTTTGTTGATGCTGGATTGTATCAGCATATGTCAACTTATCCCCTGGCAGATGGAAAATATCATTATAGGCAGAACACACTTCTATTATGGACTGTTTTTCTACGGCATTTAAATGATCTAACCGCAAGTTTTTTTAAATAAACTGATCCTCGATTTTTTTCTCTCTTCCATCTCAATGCGAGGCACCTCCGTAGAAACCCCGTCTTTCGCGTATTTAACACGCTAATTAAACAAGAGCCTCCCGAATGATTTGGTCACCCAAGGAATGCCACGAAAACGTACGCCAGACCATAAGTCTCCTTCTTCCGCCCTGAACACTTCAGACGATTGCTGCAGGGTGTTTGCGTTCAGACATTTCACACTGATGAAGCATAAAACGTGATTCATCTGAAAAGGCCACCTATCGCCACTGGATGGACGGTCAGTTGTCGTATTGGCGTTCAAATTCCAGCGTTCGTCGCTGGTGAACAGAAGTCAGCGTGGCTGCATGAACCACGCGGCTGCTGCGGGGGCCGGTGTGCAACAACATTCGCTGAACATTCGTTGATTAGAGTCTTTTGGTAGCCCCTTGCTTCATCTGGCAGCAAGTTGCTCAACAGTTACACGTCTATTTGCCCGAAGACATCTCCACAGCTATCATTCACCCCTGTGATCTATGACCCATGGTGCACCACAGTTGCCTCGAAGCTGGTTTTGGATGGTGCCAATTTGCCATACACTGCATGCACAAACCACGGCGGTATGCGAACAAACTAAGCTGTTTCGGAAATGCTTCCACCCTTGGCCCGAAAGCCAACGATTATGCCCTTTGTATGTCACATAAATCGCTCCGTTTCCGCATTGCGACAACAACTGTACTGTTTCCCGTGTCCCACGGACACTCTTTACATAAACCTCCACTGCTAGTGTTGCCACGTGTTTATGTGAGTAACTACTGCACGTTGACGTCGAACGTAGGCAGTGGTCACACTAATGTGATCAGAACATGTATAAGAGTGACGCCTGTTGCGATACTTTCTGTATACCAATCGGTTGCACTAGACGTTACAGCGTGTCTGCATTTTCCTGTAACGGATTAAAACGTCCACCTGCGAAAATCAGTCATGAAATGCAAACGATGGTGAACCGCACCATGGACACATCGCAGACAAATGTGTGTGTTTTATCAAGGAAGCGCTACCAGGGCTGATTCTGCAGACAGTTCTTTGTTGTAGAATACAAGCAGTTTACAAATACCTTACTCACTCACACAGCTCAAGCAAGCTCTCTTATCTGGTGCAATAATCATTGTCGATCAAATCAAGGTTCATTACTCGTAACATATTTTGACTCCCCGAAAGTGGAAATAAAGAGTGTTTTTCCTCTAGTACTTATGCACTAAGCAAACTAAACAAAACATTCGTTTCCCTCATCGGCTCCCGCTGGAGAGTTCGAGCTAATTCAGTGTGACATCACCTCTAACGTTGATAATAAGATTCGGGCAGAAAATGTCAACAAGTTTCTTCAGGTACGCGGTCTGTTCAAAAAATGTCGGTAAGTTCGTAATTTTGCTTGTTTCATTTTTTTTTCTTTCTTGTGTTGGTAAACATGTCTGATAAGTATTTGTACAGTGTTGGCCATATCGGATAATTATTCTGTCAGCTGTCAAGAAGGTGGCATATGAGTTGGTAGAATCGGCGACTGTTTATTTTGTATAAATGTCGAGTCGAGAATTTCTATTAAACTTTGATATGAGATTTTAATAAAATACCACAAATTTTTAGAAATGTTAAATATTGCTTTTGGTGAGTCTTCTATGGATAAAAAAAGGCTTTACAAGCGATGTAAGCGTTTCGAAGAAGACCCTGGAGACGCTGAGAATGACGAGCGACCTGGACGCACCATCACGCCACCAATCGATGAAATCGTGGAAAACGTGAAAGAAATTATTATGAGCGATTGCCGAGTCACAATCAGAGCAACCGCTGGTGATATTGGCATATCAGTAGGCTCATGCCACGAATTTTTTTTCCGGTAGAGCGTGTGAGAGTAAAATGTTTTCCAAAATACTTTAATTTCGAACACAAACTTCGGCGAATGCTAGTTGCTCATGAGTCGCTGTTTGGAAACTTCTGGAACGCGTCATAACAGATGGAGAAACATGGGTTTCGGATATGACATCGAAACTCATCCCAGTGGGAGCCTGTGGATTACAAAGACTGAAAAGATGTCGACAAGTACGGCCAAATGTGAAAGCTATGCTCACCCTGTTCTTAGATTTTTACGGCACAGTGCACCATGAGTTATTGTCACAAGATTGGACTGTCACTAACGAGCATTCCTTGCATGTTCATCGACGTTTGCGTGAAGAAATTAGAAAAAAAAGCTCCTGAATTTACAGCGGAGCAATCCACTGCTTTACACCACAATCAGTCCATCAGCGCACCTGATGATGGCAAAGTGGTCGCTTGTCGAAATATTGTACCCGTTGGACACTGAACAGCCGGCTGTTCACCCTTCAACTACACGGTCCAGTCCCGTTAACGTGACCACCGCCTGTGTCCGACGTCACCATGCAATAACCACTCACAGGCATGCGGCAGCATTACCAGTGGAGGTATGTAAAACGTATCAAGAGAAACGCAGACGGCAGTGCAGTAGTTGTTTTAACGCGCGAAAGGAGCGATTTATCTGACATTCGTAGGGCATGATGATTAGGTGGAAGCATTTCAGAAACGGTTAAGTTTGTAAACCGTTCGTGTGCCGCCGTGGTTAAAATGTACCTTGCACGGCAAAATGGTCCTATTCAAAAAACTGGTGCCGAGTCGGCTCTGGCGCACCAGGGGCCATAGATGACAGGGTTGAAGTACAGTTGCAGAGCTTTGTACTGGTGAACAGACATGCAGCTGCTGAGCAACTGACGGCCCAGATGAACCTAAGGACTACCAGCAGTGTCGCCTCAATGACCATTCAGCGAATGTTGCTGCGTATGGGCCTCTGCAGCAGGCTGCTGGTTAATGCACCCGTACTGACTGTTGTTCATCGTCGATGTAGCCTATAGTTCGCAAGCCAGTACTGCAGGTGGATATTCACTGAGTGCCGACAGTTGGCCTTTCCAGATGAATCACGTTTTTTGCTCCAACTGACAGATGCCCGTTGGCGTTTACGACGTGACACTTTTAGAAGCAAACATCCTGCAATGAAGAGGGGACTTTATGGTCTGGGGAATGTTTCTGTGGTATTCCCTGGGTGATCTCGTCCACCTTACGAGCAGTTTGTTTTTACTCGGCACGACGGCATCCGTTAGCAGGGCAACGCAATAAGTCACACAGTGTACGTGCGTGGTCCAAAGAGCACCAGGATGAGCTGACCGTACACTCTCCAGACACAATGCAAGAATCTATGGGACCTCCTCGATCTAGCTGTTCCCTCCATGGATTCTCAACCTAGAAACCTGGCACAGTTGGCCACGGTACTGGTGTCAGCAGGGCTCCACACCTCTGTCGATACTTTACAAAAGCTCGTTGACTAGCTGCACGTCCCGTGCAGGAGAAGGCGGCTATTCAGGAGTTTGACAGATGGTCACATTAATGTGACTGGACAGTGTATTTCGGCATGTTCAAATGTGTGTGAATTCCTAAAGGACTAAACTGCTGAGGTCATCGGTCCCTAGACTCGCTCATTACTTAAACTAACTTATACTAAGAACAACCATGCCCGCGGGAGGATTCGAACCTCCGGCCGGAGGGGCCGCGCAATCCCTGACATGGCGCCTCAAACCGCGCGGCCACTTCGCGCGGGATTTTGTGCACGAAGTACGCCCGGAAAAGCTCAAGAATCACATCCTGACTCATGTTGAAGGTGTCACGAATGAGTGTGCGAGCTAACCGCCTCATTGGCCATTGATGTAGTCGGTGCTTTGTATCATTTAAAAGGAGGATAAATACCGACTTATCGAACGACAGTACCCGTCTCCATTCATCTATTGTATAGTTTGTTTGTTGTATGGTGCATTAAAACTTGCAGCTTCATGTGTCACTTGGCAATGGCGTTTATGCTAGGTACTCGACTCCAACGTTCGCTCGAATTGTTCAGATCGACCTGGACAATTGACAGCAGCTTTGAAACTGACTGCTATCGGTTATAATGTTTTTACAACGTGTTAAATGACTACAAGAGGTACACCATTTGCTGCAAAAGGTGGACAGTCTGTTTTGAAACACCAACTTATCCACGTTGTGCTCCATGGGCACGTCCAAACACGATTGCTGATTTTCGCCATTCTGTAGCGTCTCCATGTAGGCCCGTCTTCCGGCACTGATTCCATACAACTCACACGTGCATACACTTGACCGCCATGGCTTACGTCCATACCGCTCCAATGTGATCAGTGGATTTTGTCCGGTGAGCTTATTGTCCTAAGATTGCTGTTCTGTAAAATTACTAGGTCACTGCAGGTAACCAGTTAGTATGTAAAGCGCGTGACACTGTTAGCGAAATGCTGTCTCCTATACAGTAGTCGTATCTTGGAATCTGAGTCCAACCAGATCACATATCACTAGTGCCATAGTTGTGACTAAATTTGGGGCACGGACCAAAGCCAGACTGGCGACCCTTAACTACACCGCGCAACACAATTAAAGGATCACTTTTTTCGAAATTGCTACGCCACTCTCGAACTCTACGACGCTTCAGACAGCAAGCTATCGACTAACGCAGAAACGAGGCCACAGCTTATAAGTTCATGTGACGTGTAAGATTGGTCAAAGATGTCACATTTGCACTAAAATTTACCAAAATTCTGTACACTGCCACTGTAGACGTGCCACACGATTGGGAAGGTTGTGATACCCGTGTCACTCACTTTTTTCGAAATTGCTACGCCACTCTCGAACTCTACGACGCTTCAAACAGCAAGCTATCGACTAACGCAGAAACGAGGCCACAGCTTATAAGTTCATGTAACGTGTAAGATTGGTCAAAGATGTCACATTTGCACCAAAATTTACCAAAATCCTGTACACTGCCACTGTAGACGTGCCACACGATTGGGAAGGTTGTGATACCCGTGTCACTCACATTTCAGAACTTTTTTGAAACCTCTGCGATGGATGTCAGAACCGTGACGTCTAGCGTTGAAATCGCGCGATTTTCTTGTGTGTGGCAGACAAAAATCTTTCAGACATACTGTCGCTCAGAATCGACACCAAAATGCCTCAGAGTGTGGCATAAAGTGCGTCAATGAAAACAGTTTTTCGTTAGGGCATTCATTTACACATATGTCGTGGTCGAAAATGACAGTTCGTAAGTGAGGTGAGCAATTGGATGACATTCTTGACAAGCTTTGACACTGCTGACACCCCCAGACGTTTGAAACCTTCTCTAAGGACATTGTAGGGCTGCATCCCAATTGAACGTGATCGCACCCATTTGAGGTGCAGCGAGACATCAATTTTTACTCTAGTGTGCAGCTTGAAACCAATAGGGACTGTTCAAAACTATTCGACGAAATTTGAAAATGATCCGACGCAGGAAATGGTGCTTATGCGATTTCAGTCGTGCTGTTTCGCCGTCTCCTACGCCTTGATCTCTGGAAGGACGCTGGGGATTCGGAAGGGACATGTCATATGAGTCAATAAAACGGCAGAGTGTCTCTCAAACCGTTAGCCCCGCCCCCCTTAACTCTACAACACCCTCGGTAACATCTGTCCACCTTTATTGATAATTTTAAAAAAGTGCCTTTACGCAGACAACCGGTCCTGGACACCTGCAGAAGGCATCTTGAATTAGAGGGATGTCAAGGGGTTGCCTGCCTGCAGATCCCTTGGACTGGTACACAAGTTGCCTCTGTACAGGTACTTTTTTTTTTAAATAGAGGTGGGCCAGTGCCACCTGTTACCGAGATGGGAGGTGTTAGAGGGGCACTTTGCCGTATTTTTTTCTTTTCGCCCACACATCAATGTTTCCCGCCTCGCTCCGCCCTGTCCCCTCCTCAGTAATCACGCCATAGAAGGCCGCGAAACAGCACGGCTGAAAATCCATAAGCACCCATTGCAGCTTCGGATCACGTTCAAATTTCGTGGAATGATTTCGAACTGTCGCTAGTGGTTCTCACCTGCACACGAGGGTAAGAATTGCAGTCGTGCTGCACTACAAATGAAAGTGATTATGTTCAATTGGGATGCAGCCCTACAATGTCCTCAGATAAGAGTTTAAATGTCCGGTGGTGTTAATAGTGTCAACGATTGTCAAGAACATTGTGCTGTTGCTCATCACATTGTGAACTCAGAATGAGATTTTCACTCTGCAGCGGAGTGTGCGCTGATATGAAACTTCCTGGCAGATTAAAACTGTGTGCCGGACTGAGACTCGAATTCGGGTCCTTTGCCTTTCGCGGGCAAGTGCTCTACCAACTGAGCTACCCAAGCACGACTCACGCCCCGTCCTCACAGCTCCTGGAAGAGAGGATATTGCGGAGACATGGCTTAGCTACAGCCTGGTGGATGTGAAGTTTGGAAAGTAGGAGACGAGGTACTGGCGGAAGTGAAGCTGTGAGAACGGGACGTGAGTTGTGCTTGGGTAGCTCAGTTGGCAGAGCACTTGCCCGCGAAAGGCAAAGGTCCCGAGTTCGAGTCTCGGTCCGGCACACAGTTTTAATCTGCCTGGAAGTTACATTGTGAACTGTCGTTTTCGACAGCGATGTGTGGGGATCCCAAGGGAAGGAGTGGTTTCATTGGTGCTCTCTATGCCACCCCACCGGAGGGGCGGTTCTGACCTCCATCGGAGAGACATCAAAAGGAGATGTGAAATGTGGATGAGAGGGGTATGACGACCTTCCCATCGTGTCGCACGTCTACAGTGGCGGTGTACAGAATATTGGTGAATTTTGGTGCAAATTTGTCATCATTAACCAACCTTACACTTCACATGAACATCTAAGCTCTGGCCTTTTTTCTGCGTTTCTCGACATCTTTCTGTTTGAAACGTCGAAGACCGAAGGTGACCTCTCAGGGTACCAAGCCAAATTCCAAACTTATGTGTCATAATGGGAGACAGTTAAGTGGTTTCCCAAAATTGATACTTTGATTGTGTTGCGCTGTGTGTTACGGAAGTCAAAGCGTGGTGAAAATTGAGCCGGGTCCGTCGGTTGATGTTTCCCCTCCACCGACCACGGTGTGATTGCGCTGCGTCTCGTGTCGCGTATCGCCTGGTCCGGCAGACCGTGCGACGAGGAACAACGTGGCAATAGTGGTGCGGAACACGGCGAGCTGAGGGCGCGTGCTGCTGGCACACGCGTGCGGCGGCCCTTTATCGCTGGCAGCGCGCCACGCCATCGATTGAGCTGCAGCCCGGCGCGGCGGCGGCAATGATACTGCCTCCGGTCGCTCAGGCGGCCACCACTCACCGCAGTCCACCGGCTAAATACCTAGTGTGTGGACAGCGCGGGCCATTTTCCAACAAATGCCTCTGTAAGCAAACAAAATGCAATACCTAAAACTTTTAAGGGATATTAACCACATAACGCAAAAAAAAATTAATGTTAGTCTTCGTTGATCCATTGTGGACCGTGGGACGTAGGGCTGGCATGTATTTCTTGATGCAATAATTTACCAACAGCCGTATGCATTGTAGAAATTTATTTTATAAACTTCTTATGTGCTACCAGTTTCGGCATTACATTGATGCCATCTTCAGGCTCTTGGTGTTGCATAACGATTTGATTCACGGATCCAGTTATATGGCTCCTTCCTTGTATAGCGATCTTAAGACTATCACGTGTGGAGCCTGAAGATGGCATCAATGTAATGCCAAAACTGGTAGCACATAAGAAGTTTATAAAATAAATTTCTACAATACGTACGGCTGTTGGTAAATTATTGCATCAGGAAAATTAATATTAGCTACAACGTTAACTGAAAATTAAAGAGTAATAACTCTTATTTAAAGAGGGTTCTTAGACATAAGCTGTCCCAACTGTGTCATTGATTCATTTGTTCAAGGCTTAATAAAACACTTGCAAAAAAAATTGTTAGGCGCTAAAGTTGAGGGATGATGGGAGGAATGGTGGCGAAAGGCCAGGAAAAAGAGGGAGCTAAGTGCACTCTAAGAAAGGGCTGGGAAGCACTGTCTTAGATACCGGTGAATCTTTTAGTTTGTGTGGTTATGGTCCGTGAAACTTTTCTGTTGCTAACTTTCCCGTCGACTGACGGGACGCACGTCAGAAAGCGACATACGAGGATATACCGTGAGAAGCGGACGTGGTACATTTTCACACGTGTCGGAGAGATAATTCTTGTCAGAGATAAAACTTTACTGCAGATGGTAAAAACGGTAGAGGAACGTAGAGATTGGAATACATCCAGGAAATAATTGATGACGTACGTGGCAACTGCTACTCTGAGATGAAAAGCTTGGCACAGGAGAGAAACTGGTGGCGGGTCGCGTCAAACTAGTGAGAAGACTGATGACTTAAAAGCATACAACGAAGGCTTTCACGACCGGATATCTTAGGTCAGTGGTTCCCAACCTGGTGGTAATTACCCCTTGAGGGGTAAAGAGAGGGGGGGAGGGGATTGATTGTGTTTAAACCACTAAACTAAATTATTTTTAAAAGACACTGCTATTTATCAGAATTTTGTAAAGCTCTAATATTGATTACAAAAATTATCAATAACTACTTTTTTCTCAGTTATTAGCATTAATACGTGACACTGCGGTGGATGTTACAGGTTCCTCGTATAGTCCACCCACTACACTCATACTTCCTGCCCTGCCCTGTACTATACATCTGCAACAGTAAAAGTGAGACACATATGTAACAAACGCTAATTATCTCATGAAAAGATCTTCTCCAAGCTCTAAATGGTTCCTGCAATAGATCGGAAATTGCTTCATTGCTCACATGGGAATAGATAGATGAACTAATTGGTAAAGCGACACTGTAGTACTCTACACAGTACTATTATTATCTTTATTATTATTATTCAGTGGTCAAATCATTAAAAGACTAAAATCTTCCAATTTATACTAGTTCAGAAGTAAGGAGTGCAACAAACAAGTGATTTAGAACAGTAAATATAGTCCTCACGTTTTAAAGTGGTTGATTTTAAATGGCGAAACAGGGTGCGAGTAAAGCAGAAGCCACTAGGGAGAAAAGCTGAGCGGGGGTGCACATTTTATAACAAGTGTCAGGGTGGGTATTTAGCTTTCTTTCCTGAAGAGGAGTTGTAAGGAGCACTCGATGCACCGGGAATTACTTCATCATTCATTCTAACACACATACACATACACATGCCACCCGAACTCACACATGAAAAGCAAATGTCGTATTCAGGATTTGCAGATGCGAAAATGGCAATGAAAATAAAAACAATTAACTGAATTGATTTGGAACATGATTTATGCTTTGCAGTCACTAAGAACAATCCAAATTTAAAAACGGTTGTTAGACATCAACAGTTCCAACTCTCTTACTGACTCGTTAATTCACCGTTTAATAAACCACATGCAAGAAACTAAATATCATTTGTTAGGCGCTTAAGTTGGGGAGGGAGGTGGGGGTGGGGCTCGGAGGGGGGGGGGGTTGCTATGAGAAGGTGGGAAAGGGGGCGGGTACTAGCTAATATCTCATCCTGCTAAGAGATATTGGTCGAAGAAAGGTTGGGAACCACTGTCTTAGCTGCTGGTGAATCTTCCGGGCTGTATGGTCGTTTCATCCAGAGCTGCTACTGACATCCTCAGAGGTCCATCTGGTTCCGTTGAGTCTTGCCAGCCGGCCGTGGTGGCCGAGCGGTTCTAGGCGCCTCAGTTCGGAACCGCGCGACTGCTACGGTCGCAGGTTCGAATCCTGCCTCGGGCATGGATGTGTCTGATGTCCTTAGGTTAGTTAGGTTTAAGTAGTTCTAAGTTACAGGGGACTGATGACCTCATATGTTAAGTCCCATCGTGCTCAGAGCCATTTGAACCATTTTTGAGTCTTCTCACTGACGGGACTGGCGCCAGAGAGCGACATACGTACCGTGAGAAATAGGCGTGGTAGAAGTTTACACACTATTGGCAGAGATAATCCTTGTCAGAGATAAAACTAAACTGCGGTGTTTTCGTTTCTGAGATAAAACTTTTGATTCTGTAGAGCCACATACTGTACATACACCACTAAGTGAAGAAAATCTTTCACTGTAGCTGTTAAAATACTTTTATTAAAAAGTCACTGCGTGCTTCGCATCAATAGAGATGCATCTTCAAATGATCTGTACAAGAAATGAAAAGATTACAGAATTACAGTGGCTTGAGAATAGATGTGTATCACCATAAAGCGCCATATATCAATGAGAGCCGTGTACTCACTGGTTTTTTAAACAGCCATGGCACGGCAAAGCGGTTGCTTACAGCCAAGTCCCGTCGTTCATCGTCAAGAAAGGAACAAACAGCAAGCTAAAAGCGGAAGTCCATGGTGAAGCTCACTGACACCGCGGAGTACCTATAAGTCGATAAACCTATTTGAACTCCTATCTGCTGTTTAATTATGAGAACTAACTAAAAACGCCAAATTTAAATGTATCAGCTTTGACCTGTGTTAACTTCGACAGATAGGTACAATAGAGCTTGAATGTCTTACCATGCTGTAGGCAGCCTGGAAATGTGTACGGCGCCCTCGTCAACTGCACTGATGAGTTGATATTACGAGCCACATGTGCGAGGTGGCGCTAGCGTGAGTCACGGACCGAACTGACGCTATGACAAGAAAGGTGGGGTTGACTTTGAAACGTCCCCTTTTGAAAAATTGGCTATGCTTAAACTGTCACACAATATTTTTAGCGCAACACAATCTGACTTTCAATAATCCCTACAAAAGAATGGCCCTGACTAACATTAACCTATACCTTTCACAAATCACTTATCTCACAAAAATCTTCGTTACTCGAACTACTGCAATATAGCGAGCGCCACTACTGCCAGCTAAATAAAAGATTCTACCTACTGAAGGCCCTAACTACTGATAGGCATAGTTAGCAAATGAAAGATTTTGATAGAGAACAAATGATGTATTTACCTTATAATATATATAGCAGTTCATGACATCCAGTCTTACAAATTTCAAAACTCCGCCATCTCTCTCCCCACATCCACCACTGCTGGTGGCTCACCTCCAACTGCACAGCGCTACGCGCTGTTAACATCCAACTGTCCAACACTACAATAGCAGGCAACAATGCAAACTGGCCACAGACTGCACACAGCACAGCCAGTGATTTACATACAGAGCGCTACGTGGCGTTACCTATATAAAAACCTAAACAGCCTACTTACATAGCACCTAAACAGCCTACTTAGATAGCCCCCATGCTCCCCACAAAAAATTTTACAAATTGTTTTGGGCAGTGGCCAATACAGATTTGAAAAAATTTTTCATAATTACAATAACAAAGAAATCAAATGCGCACACTTATTGATACAATGTTGGTCAAAAGCTAAAATTTTCTCACAGTCCATAAAGACAGTCCTGATCGTTCATCACAGTAAAATAGCAGTGTTTTTCTCAAAGTCTGAGCAGTAGAAGAAATTGCACACGGAAGTAGTGGATTTCCATGCAATCTTGAAGAAGTAGTGTTGTCCTTCCAACGGAAAGACAGTGCTGACTCTTGACATGCAGACAGGTATTGGCCCACAACAGAGCAAACCCACAGCAGAATCAGTCGAAATTTTGAAGAGTATTGGTAGGTAGGTCATCACAGAGCAGACCCACTGTAGTCCTGGTAGAGATTACGGTATTGGTGGGCCACCAGAGGTGCAGACCCACTGCAGTCCTTGTAGAAATAATGGTACTGGTGAGTCAGCAAAGGTGTAGACCCACTGTAGTCCTTGTAGAAATAATGGTATTGGTGGGTCATCAAAGATGCAGACCCACTGTAGTCCTTGTAGAGATGGCCAGCAGCCATCTGTTGTGACTGTGCAGGTGCACAATCACCATTGAAGAGTCTTGTGGATAATATAGCAAGTCCATAACCACCACTTGTGCACTCACAAAGTTTTTGGAATTGTCCTTAGAACCAGCAATGCTGTTATCCAGTCCCTTGCTGAATTATTAACACACGTGCAAACACTAACAGTCCCTACTTCTCACATATTGTCCATATACTATGACCAACAGAAATGTGTGCAGTGAAATGTAACTTACAAGTTAATAATATGATGAACTGGTATCAATTACAATTTTATAACATAAGAATACAATATCAATGGTACAAAATACATGATTAAAAACATAATAATACAGATAACATTTGTAGTAATTGGGGCTTTACAAAAGAATAGAAATAAACATATACATCAGTGTTACAGGAATTATGACATAAGTAAATACATAAAAGATCAGAATAATTATTGAAACATCAACTTCACACATGAGCATTAAAACAGAACAGAATTAATAATGTCTAATATCTTTACAAAGTAAATAACATATTATTAGTGTAAATTATATTTGAGGATAACAGTATTCCTCATCATAATTCATGTAGCTGAGTATTAGAAAAATTCTACAACATAAGTCTTATCAGATAAACATATAAAGACAGGAAGAACATAAATACACAAGGGTACACAAACACATAGTGGGATAACACAAGGAAAGGACAGGGTTTGTTTTACTGCAGTATTTTGCAAACAAAACTTTCTTTACTTCTCGAAGATCTCCCTTCATTCTTCATTATTTCCAAAAAGTCCTATCTATACCTGCTTTCTGTACTTTTCTCGAATAGCCTCTCAGTGCATTTCTTCAAATTCATTGCAACTCATTCTCTTATAGGCTACCCCCTCTTAAGCTAACTTAAATCTACTGAGCTCAGATGCTAAACTAAGGGACGAGGCAATGCAGCAGCACAAAACAATTAACACAAACAGCAATGACAAAAAAAATGGAAAATTGCAAAGCAAGCTACAGTAAATCTAAATTACCAAGCAATGCAACATTACAACTAATATGAGCCAATGTGCAGCAACAAGAAAAATAAATCAGTAGTAAAACTAGCTTAACAGAGTAATACAAAGTGAAATTTAGTAGCACTATGCCTGGCAAACAGGAGCAGCAAATGCAATAACTTATATCTGAACATGACATAGCTCAAGCAGAAAAAATATTACACTAAAGATAACAATGCAGACAAGGGAAATGTATATTCACATCTTAATGTCTATGTAATTAAAGTGGTGCACCACAAGAAGTTATTCTACCAAAAAATTGCCAAGTAGTTGAAAAGAAAATTCCGTATGCAATTCCCGTGAAGGGAAATGTCTTTTTATGCTCCTTCGTTTTTTTGAATAGATCATAAAATTATTTACTGGATCTGTAGGCATAAAATATTTATATTAGTGCATCTATTAAATTTTATTTTAACCAATGTTGCAGTGCAGCTAGAAACTAGATATTAAACAAAATGAGTAAATAAATACATAAAGCAAGCCATATGGCATTTCTCTCAACTAGCAAGACAATAGCCATGAAATGTTTCTCATCGTTTCATTAGGCATTTTAGTAAATATCATAAATTAAGAGCTCCACAGTATAATCATATGTTTTCAAGTTTGAGCGTGTCGTATTTGTGATGCTTTCTACAAAGGAATGTCAATAGCGAGGATAATGGCCTCTTTTTTTCCACCTGTGCCTCTGAAAGGCAGACACTAATGGCTTTTTTCCAGGCGACTGTCGCGCAGCTGCCCACGACGCATTACGTGCAGGTGGTCACTTAATGTTCTTACAGAAATATTTATGACAGCAGTTTCCGCTACAGTGACAGTCTCATATAAAAATATTTCACAGGTCAAGAATTTGCGTTAAAAATCTGTAGAAACAAAATCCTATTGATATAACAGGGTCCAAAAAATTTTCGTTGGCATTGTAATAGATTCACGCATTTACATACATTTCATAACTCTTAAAGTACGATTCTTGGTTTCCAACAACCTTATTCGTCGACACTTCTTCAATATTTCATCATAACAGGTACGTAGCATACTCAAATAACTCATATAACATCAGCTTATTGAACATAAAAACACCGCAACAGCATAATACACATAGTCATCGTAATAATAACATCATAACACCTCAATCAACTCTCAAAATCGTCGTAGCTTCCTCCAATAATTTCAAAACCTAAAAAAAATTCTCTGCTCCCTTCAATAGTGTCATCTACCTCAAACGTACTTTAAAATCATGATCCCATACCAAATACATCATTCAAAGCTCTTGTAATATCACAATGGTTCCAAAAAAATATGAACATTTCACAAAGCACAGACAAAATACAATTTCATAAGTGTGAAGTTATCCAATTGTGTAATTACATAAACATCTGTCACTGATGTAGTAAAATAAATATTTGTCTCTCTCAGTTAAATGATCAGATAGCTGTGTAATTTGTGTGTTAGTGAAATATGGTACCGATGTGTAAAGTTGTATAAGCAAATACCATATTAGCTAGGGCTCCTTGTGCTTGCCAAACACATGGTACACAAAGTAGGCATGTACCCCCCTGAGGATTAATGTAATTATACCCTCAGGTGTTACAGATTACAGCCATGGAATGAAATGTATCACGGAAAACTTTCTTTGTAATTGAAAAATCTTTAAAAATAAATGTTTTAAGTATAAAATTAATCACTCAAATACGTGTACTGTAGCGCTAAACTGTGCGTCTTGTTGCAACATAATCTCTGTGGAAGTGTCGTAGTTATTGTCCTCCAAAAGCTAAGTTCTGCAGAAGTCAATGTACTAACCTCATGATAAACAAAAGTGAAATGCTTTGCGTATAGATATCGTAGTTATTATGCGTATTGGCGTGATGAAGAAAGTACTGTACAGTAACCTATTGTTGTGCCACAAAAAAGGCTGTCTCATTGTTGCTATACCACAAAAGTTAC
This sequence comes from Schistocerca serialis cubense, assembly GCF_023864345.2. Taxonomy (NCBI): domain Eukaryota; kingdom Metazoa; phylum Arthropoda; class Insecta; order Orthoptera; family Acrididae; genus Schistocerca; species Schistocerca serialis. The sequence continues at coordinate 450,462,631 of NC_064641.1, read as the reverse complement.
TACTAAAACATGTTTTACTTTCCAGAATAATGCAGAAAGTCACATAAACTAACCACTGTGTCGTCTCGTATCTCACTGAAAGTACTTTAAATCCAGAATGTATTTTCAGGTAAACCTAAATGTTGCATTAAAATCTCATTAGCAGTACCAGTATATGTTCTAAGTATGTAAGCCTTATAGTCGTTACGTAATCGTGCAACTAACAAGCAAGAATGTACACACACAATAACACTGTGACGTCTGTTCACTATGACAATGCATTCGTAATTTCTGTTTCAATAAGTTCTCTTGGTTCTTGACTGGATATTTAACTTCAAACATTGTTTCACGTTAACAGATTCTAAGTCTGACAAGCATACTAGTAATGTAACGTGAAAAGTTATATGGCAAAGACAAATTTAAAAAGCAGATTATCTTTCAATAAACGGTTTTACATGTGAAATGTGGTGCAATCCTTTACTCTTCCTAGTATGCAGAGTTTCAACTTCAATGCAATTATCATGTGGTATACGTCTGATTCTGTAAGGTCCATTGTAAACTAGAAAGAATTTGTGACTCAAGTGTTTCGTCTTATGTGATAATGAATGAGTTTTAATGAGAACTTTCTGACCAATGTATAATTTCTTTGCTTTTGCTTTACCGTGTAGTTTTCTCCTTTTGTCTGCTGCAGATTTTATATTTTTAATAGCCAAATCAATTATGTCCTTGTGTCGAAGTTTACATGTATTCGGGAAAGGTAAAAGCTCTCTGATTCTGTTCGGTGGTTCTTCATTCTTCAGTACAAGAGTAGGTGGTAAAGCAGTGGAATCATGAGGCATTTCATTCAGCACATTTTGAAATAAGTGTAAATAAATGTCCCAATACTGATGCTTTCTGTGACAATAAAGTCTGCAAAGCTTATTGATTTCTTTCATAATCCTTTCAGACGGGTTACAATGTGGTGAGTACAATGAAATAAAAACAGGTTTGATTTTATGATTCCGAAGCATGCGTGACCAAACAGCAGATCTGAATTGCGGTCCGTTATCTGAAATGACTTTAGCAACGTGGCCAACTTCATGTAAGAAATTTTTAATAAAGGCGTTGGATACAGACCGTCCAGTGGCTTTACGTAACGGAGTGAAAGAAACAAATTTTTAAGTAAGTTCAACAGCGACTAGAACGTACGAAAATCCATTCGATGTTCTGACAAGAGGTCCCAAGAGATCAACAGCAGCAAATTCTTTTAATTTAGAAGGAATAATAGGAAACAACGGAGCACGATGTGAGATAGTAGATGGTTTCGCCTTTTGACAAAGTTTACAAATAGACAAGACTCTTCGACTTCTCTTTTCCATATTGTTAAAATAACAAGTCGTCCGAAGAATATGATAACATTTTCGTGGACGAAAATGTGCATAGCTGAAATGAATGTACCAAATGAGCTTATTAACAAAATCGTCAGGAATGCAAAGTACCCATAGCTTGTCATCAACAGTGCAGCGTTTGAACAGTATGTTGTTTCTAACCAGATAATAATGCCGAATATGAGTGTGCGGCTTTTCATTCCATTTACTTTTGATGTCTTTCCAAATCGGATCTTTATCTTGTTCATGAGCAATGTCCTTGAAAGATGTGGTGATGAAGTTTTGAAAGGCGACTTTCTGAATGTAAAGAATACTGAAATTTTTCTCGAGGTTGCCTTCTGTGTTACTTTTCTCAAGCCCAGCCGGTGCGCGTGACAGTGCGTCCACAACAATGTTCTCGTTGCCGGGAATGTAGACTATTGTGAAGTGGAATTCTTGCAGAAACAATGCCCAACGTTTTAACCTGTCATGATTTAATTTTGAAGACATAAGAAATTGTAATGCACGATGATCACTGTATGCTTTTACGTGCTTACCAGGAAGAAAGAAACGGAATTTGTTAAATGCCCAAACGATAGCTAAAGCTTCTAATTCAGTAACGGAATAACTTTTTTCAGATTTTGTTAGCACTCGGCTAGCAAAAGCAATGGTTTTCTGAACAGTAGTGTCATTTTCTGTGGCTTCTTGAAATAAATGGGCACCAAGACGGACTTTAGAAGAATCCGTGCTAAGGCAGAAATCTTGTGACAGATCTGGATGAGCTAGTATTGGCGCGTTAAGTAGCGATTCTTTCAAAGAATTGAATTCCAACTGTGCTTGTTCGTCCCAGTTCCAAATAGCATTTTTTCCAGTGAGAGAACAAAGTTTTGGTGTAACTAGAATTTGCATATTCAGAAAACGACGGTAAAAATTTACAAGACCTAGAAAACTGCGGACTTGTCTTTTTGTGGATGGAACTGGAATGGCTCTGATTGCTTCTAACTTTTCAGGATCCGGCTGAATGCCTTCAGAAGAAATAATATGTCCCAAAAACCTCACCTTTGACCTACCGAATTCAGACTTTTCCAAGTTAACTGTAATTCCAGATTCTGCAAAAATACGTAACAAACTGTTGAGGATGCGATTATGTTGTTCCCATGAAGCTTCTGCTATTAGAATATCGTCCACATATAAGGTGATGTAACGTTTTAAGAACCCAGGTAATATGGAATTTAGCCCGCAAATGAATGCTGTAGAAGACATGTTCAAACCAGAAGGAAGTTTCCGAAACTGATAACAAACGCCGAAACAAAGGAAAGCTGTGTATTTTCTACATTCTGGATGAAGTTCGATCTGATAAAAGCTGGATCTGAGATCAATGGAAGACAACACTTTTACACCATTAAAATTTTGAAGAAGTTCTTCCAACGTTTGCGGCCTGTCTGTTTCAGGAATGATGATAGTATTGATTTGTCTCGAATCTAAGACAAGCCTGATCGATCCATTTTTCTTCTCAACAACATGTAATGGATTGTTGTATGAGCTTACTCCAGGATCAATAATGCCCTCGTCAAGCATAGATTGTACTTCTGTTCTAACATGGTCCCTATAATGCGCCGGAATTACGTATGGTCTAACACAAAATTTTAGTATGCTCACGAACACGAAATTGGTATTGAAATCCCTTGATTGTTCCTGTTTTGTGAGTAAAAACTGTGGAATGTGCTTGTAAAATCTCAAAAAGGTCCTCCCTATCAGTGTCATTACAATTCTCAATTGTTTGAATTTTATTCTGAATTAACTCATTAGTATCAAAAGCGCCGTCGATATCATCCCTGTCAGTACTTGCAGAGTGATTGTTAGTGTCAAGTTCCGTCGAAAATTCCGAACTGTTGTCTAACAGGAGGTAAAGCCGATTAATTTCTTCGTCATGGTTTGAGAGCCAATCTTCAAATTTCAAAGCTACTGACTTACCTTCTTTTTCTAAACTTATTTCAGCATCGTGAAAGTTTAAGATTGCTTTGTATTCATTCAAAAAGTCTACTCCCAGTATAATTTCCGTCGACAATAATGGAACAATAAGAAAATTCATAGAGAAGCTGTGGCTTTGACAAAAGATTTCTAAGTTGGTTTGTTGGCGTACATCTACACTTTTTCCAAAGATTGCACCTTGTAATTTAATCTTACGTAACAGAAGTGTGGGGCAATCGTTCGATTTGTTGCATTTGCTAAAGGCTATTTCCCTAATTACTGAAATGAGACTGCCAGAGCCAAGTACTGCCGTAAATTTTATGTCATTTACTGTAATGTGAATCACAGGATATGCAATGTTGTTATGTTTTACGTCGTGTTCTTGGAGTAAGATGTCCCTAATGTCTTCCATTTTTACGTAATTACTAGCTACGGCAGCTGCGTCGTTAGTTTCATACGTACGTTTTGTGGCTGCCAGCGGTATGAGTCATTGCCTATTGTCTCTTTGTTGGCGCGCGTCGTTATTGGGGTTTGGAGACCTAACTTCTACAAATTCACCTTGTCGAGAGGGCCCTGCCCTGTTTAAATCCCGCCAGTTCTGATGCAATTCAGGTCTGTCGTTACGATCATATCGCCTGTCGTCATGTCGGTAGATTCCATAGTTTCTTTCTTGTCGGTCACGTGGTGGAGAATTTCTCCCTGAATCGTAACTGCGCGCTGGACCGTTGCGTCTAAAGTTATTCTGTCTCTCTTGATAATATTTATTTTGGTTCCCATAGTCTATTTCTCTGATTGTCTCTGTGATAGTCATTACTGCAGAGAGGTGATCTTTCCCTGTAATTATTACTACTCTGCCAACGGTTGTCATATGGGTGGTGTCTGTTTTGGTCACGATTTGTGTTGTGAGAATAGCCTTGTATGTGTCCAGTTATTATTTCTTTCATCGTGGAATTGCGACGGATGTGACCAGTAATTGTTGTGTTCCTGTTTTCGCGTTCCGCGATTGTCAGTGTCAATTTCTAATTCTTGTAAGAGTCCCTGAAAAGCTTCAATGTCGTCTTTGCAACGTCCTGCCAAAATAATATGTCGTAAATGTTCAGGTAATTTGACTAAGCAAATGCGGATGAGTTCTGAGGGGCTGTATGGGTTTGACAGGTACTGATTCATGTGCAACATGTCTTCTAAATATTTCACAAGACTGGAAAATTCAGATTGTTCGAAATGTTTCATCATTATGATGCTATGTTTTACTCGGTCTTGTGTAGCTTGAGACCAATATGCTGAAAGGAAGGCATGATAAAATTCTCCTTCACTGTGACAATCGTGAATGACTGATCGCATTTTTAGAGCTGGTTCATTCTCTAAGTAGCCACACATAAATTCTAATTTGTGTTCTAACGACCAGTTGGGAGGAAAACAATGAGAGAATTGATGGAGCCATGCTTGTGGATGAATGTCGTTGCCAGAATTCTTAAATGTTTTGAATTTACGTGTAGTAATGAACAGCTTATAGTCAAAATCATCATGTCGGCGAATCACATGTCGGTCATTGTTACGTCGTTTCGGCGGTTCCATCTCAAAATTCGGTGTGCCTTGCCAATTTCTTTCATAATTTCCGAAGTGTCCTGTGTTATTATTTTGTGATTGTTCCGTATTTCTAAGTCCCTCTTCCCGTGTTGGAGCGCGAGTATCCTCTGAAATATGCAATTTTTGTATTACTTGTGCCAACTGATCTAGTACTTCCCGGATTTCTCTTTTGTGTTGCGTATTAATTTGATTCTGATTTTGTTTCAATTTCTTAATTTGTTCATACTCTTCTGTGTCAGTGATGGCTACAGGTCTTGTGTCATTCAGATCATTATCTACCTTTGTACATAAGTTAGTGATCTGATCCGAAAGTTCGGCTACTTTCTCCAATAGTGTACTTATTTCCTCAGTGTGTTTTTCTGAACCAATTTTCAGAGTATCTACTGTGTCCTTTAAGTTTTCATGAGTTTTTGCAAGTTGCGTAACCAAATCGGTAGATGCAACTGAGTCAATTTTAGCTTGCAAGGTGTCGTGATTTTCATGAACAATGGTTTGCAGTTCTTTTATGGCTGCTTCGTGATTCTGTAATGCATTTTCATGCCGCAAAAAAATAGGTTGAAAATGCTCACAAATTTGTGTTTTTACTTCATTACAGACTTTTTGACATTTCGATTCGATGTTATGTAACTCAGTAGTTAAATCTTCACGTGTTTGTTCAAGTGTGGTGTCTAACTTTTGAAGCTTTTGCTGTGTTTGTCTCTGATTTTGTTCCATTTGTTGCATTAGCTGTAATAACAATGCATTAGTGTCTGGAATTTGTTCCTCTACGCTTTTCGACAGTGCATTTGCACCGGCAACTTTCACATTTTGACAAGCATAAAATGTGTCTTGACTTATTTGAGAAAACGGTGAGGACGCAAAACCTGAATCTACAGTATTTGCAAAATTGTGTCCTGTCATTTCGGATTCCTGAGGCGAGCTGTTGCCGAGCAATCGATCGATAATGCTTCCCTGTTCACTAATTGATTCACTGCCTACGCCATTGTTTGCCGCCCGCTCCATTTCCCTATGCACAATTACCAAATTACTATGTTGAACATTAGTTAATTCATTACACGATGGCGCTAACACACTGCTTTCGTCTTCACTGTCATTTCTCAGTTTACTTTGGAGCCTAGTATTACGTTTTTCACACGCCATAATTGTCGCAATATTTCACACGATAACACAGAAAAGCACAATTTGAAGAGCAAAATAAGATACCATAGCAATGGAAATAATGTCTACTTAATTGCAAGCGCAGCTGCGAAATACTTGGTGCAAATCTACATGCATGTCACAACTGTTTTACTGTACAACAATGAAAAACTACAATTACAAAGGAAATTCTCTCTATGATTACGCACTAGCAATAAACAAAGGCTACACTAATTACACAAACTACAAGAAAAAAATCAGAAGATTCCAGTGAGGTATCCTCGGCTAAGGGTCGACATATGAAACGTCCCCTTTTGAAAAATTATACATGACTGTGCATAAACTCTCACACAATATTTTTAGCGCAACGCAATCTGACTTTCAATAATCCCTACAAAAGAATGGCCCTGACTAACATTAACCTATACCTTTCACAAATCACTTACATCACAAAAATCTTCGTTACTCGAACTACTGCAATATAGCGAGCGCCACTACTGCAGCTAAATAAAAGATTCTAACTACTGAAGGCCCTAACTACTGATAGGCATAGTTAGCAAATGAAAGATTTTGATAGAGAACAAATGATGTATTTACCTTAATAGTCATTATATATATAGCAGTTCATGACATCTAGTCTTACAAATTTCAAAACTCCGCCACCTCCCTCCCCACATCCACCACTGCTGGCGGCTCACCTCCAACTGCACAGCGCTACGCGCTGTTAACATCCAACTGCCCAACACTACAATGGCAGACAACAATGCAAACTAGCCACAGACTGCACACAGCACAGCCAGTGATTTACATACAGAGCGCTACGTGGCGTTACCTATATAAAAACCTAAACAGCCTACTTACATAGCACCTAAACAGCCTTCTTACACATTTAACTTATGTACTACTATGTTTTATATGGTCGTTAGGAATTTTTCTTTTTTAAAGACATTCATAGTTAAAAACAATTAAAATATCTAAACTAAAAGATAATATAACCCTGAAAAACCTAGCTAATAACATGAACTCTGTTGTCCAATTTTGATCGTCTAAGTAGATAATATTTAGCCTACCCATACAACTAACTGCTGTATCCCCACAGGAAACTGCTATTCTTTGATGTGGTTCTTGTTTTCGTGAGACATGGATTCAATTACTTTTATTCTCAGTGTAGGTAACTTCACAATTTAAAAAAAAAATATACTTCTTTATGACCTACATAGTGCCCTTCAGTAATATGGATACGCTATACGCTCGCCGTTTCTAAAAACAAAACAATACAGCATTCAAAAAATTCATGATGGTCTAACAAACGGCCTGATTTTAAATTTTTGTAAAATATTCCCGGCGAGATCAGGTACTTTTTTTTAATAAAAGGTAGAGAAACGTGTTGTTCTATCATTGTGTTTTATACTGGTCCTTCAGCCTGTTGTTATTTGGTCGTACAATTGTACTTCCTTCTTTCCCTGGATAACCTTTTTTCTCAAAAGCCTGCTGCAGATGTTTTAATTCGGCGTCCAGGTGTCCCGACGTGCAAATTCTTTTGGCTCTGTAGACGAGGCTTTTAATGAGACAACTCTTTTGTTGTGGATAATGGTTGGAACCCTTATGTTAATATCTATCCGTATCGAGACTTCGCAAAAAAAAACTTCCAACCTACAATAGATCTTTCTCAAACCAAGACATATCTTGTCATTTTCCATTTCCGTTATAATTTGAATTTTTCGATTTACATTACTTAAATAACAAAAGAGTTCTTTTAAAACTTTTTTACCGGCTGACCAAACCACAAAGGCATTATCCACAAACGGGTACCATCGGGATGGTTTCTTATTTGTTTTGCTAGACCTGATTCTCCTAATTTTTCCAAATGGAAATTATTGCTCGATGCATCCAATACATTGCCTGTTGCGACACCGCACATTTGCTCATAAAATTCATTTTCCACTTACAAATGGCTAAAAATGAGGCAATGTCTAAGAAGAGCAGTCAAATCCCCTGGAAAAACATCTGCTATACACTGGGGTGACAAAAGGCATAGGAACGCGATGTGCACATACAGGTAAACAGATGGCGGTAGTATCGCGTACAAAAGGTATAAAAGGGCAGTGCTTTGGCAGAGATGGCATTTGTACTCAAGTGATTCATGAGTAATGGAGTCCGACGTGGTTATGGCCGTACGATGGAAATTAACAGACTTTGAACGCGGAGTGGTAGCTCGAATTATATAAATGAGACATTCCATTTCGGAAATCGTTAGAGAATTCAGTATTACGAGATTCACAGTGTCAAGAGTGTCCTGAGAAAATTAAATTTCACGCTTTACCTCTCACCACGGAAAACGCAGTGACTGACGCTTCACTTAACGACAGACAGCAGTGGGGTCTGCGTGGACTTGTCAGTGCCAACAGACACGCAACACTACGTGAAATAGCCGCAGAAAACAATGTGGGACCTACGACGAACGTATCCGTTGGGACGGTACGGCAGAATTTGGCGTTAATGGGCTACTGCAGCAAACGACCCACGCGAGTGCCTCCGCCAACAGCGGAACATCGCCTGCAGTGTCTCTCCCAGGTTCACGACCATATCGGTAGGACCCTATATGACTGAAAAACAGTGTAGACAGTGTACTGGTAAGATGAGTCTCGATTTCCGTTGGTAAGAGCTGATAGTAGGGTTCGAGTGTGGTGCAGATCCCACGAAGACATAGGCCCAAGTTTTCAACAAGGCACTGTGCAAGCTGGTGGTGGCTCCTTAACAATAGGCTGTGTTTACATGGAATGGACTGGGTGCTCTTGTCCAAATGAACCAATCATTGGCCAGAAATGGTTATGTTCGGCTACTTGGAAACTATTTGCAGCCATCCATGGACTTTATGGGCCCAAGCAACGATGGAATTTTTATGAATGACAATGCACCATGTTACTGGGCCACAATTGTTCGCTGTTGGTTTGAAGAACATTCTGATTTTTCTACCCAGATCGCCAGACATGAATTCCATCGATCATTTATGGGACATAATCGCGGGGTCAGTTCGCGCACAAAATACTGCCCCGGCATGGCTCAATATATCTGCAGGGAACTTCCAACGGCTTGTTGAGTCGATGGCACGTCGAGTTTCCGTACTACGCCGTATAAAAAGAGGTCCGACGCGGTATTAGGAGGTATCCCATGACTTTTGTCACCTCAGTGTACATATCTCTATTCATTTCTTTTATTTATCAATGTTGAAAATCAATAAATCAATTGCCTGAGAATATATATTGTCCAGAAAGTAATGCACCACATTTTCTTCTCAGCCGAAAACAATGCTACGAATGCGAAACGTTACGTATGCATTGTTTGAAGTCTCCTGAGATAGCGCGCCAAGTTTCCGTCACATCTGAAAGATAGCGTAGCTACAGGACAGTTTCAAAATGGCGTCTGTACGTGATGTACGTTACAAGCAACGTGCCGTAATTGTATTTCTCACTGCAGAGAAATAATCTGTGGGGAATATTTATTAACGCTTGCGCAAAGTCTATGGAGCGTCTGCTGTCGACAGGACTAAAGTTAGTTGCCGGGCACGGGGGGTGGGGTCATCAGAAGACGGCTCGGCGGAGCTCCACGATTTACAGCGGTCGGGGAGACCATCAACACTTGTCACACCTGAAACGCCTGACATAGCCTCCTCGGACTTCCACTTGCTTGGGGCCATTAAAGGACGCCATTCGTGGAAGACATTTTGAGGACTATGAGGATGTAATTCACGCAGTGAATCACTGGCTCCACCGCCAGGACAAGGATTGGCACCGACAGGGCATAAACGCCACTTTCTGGCGCTGGAGGAAGACCATAGAACGGGATTGAGATTACGTGAAAAAATAGGGTGTGTAGATAAAACACCATTCTTTCGTGTATGTAATTCTCATTACGTTAAATAAGCAAATGTTGAAGAAAAAAATGCCGTGCATTACTTTCTGAGCAATCCTCGTGCGCCAAATGAAGGAAAGTAGATACAATGGAATGAGTTAGTAATAGACACAGCTTTTTGTTTCTTACAAATATTCTTGGATAAAAAACAACACAGGTCTGCGACATAAAAATTGTTTCAAATTTGTTGAGTGATCTTTATAGTGCTTTTAATGCTGATTTCGGGAAAAATAGTGAAAACATTCCATCACGTACAGTTATTTCACAAACTGCTTGTCTACTTTCAACTTTTTTCGATATTTCACCACTCTAGTGAGTTTGAATTTTGGTTTTTACGATCTCGATAAACTATTATTTAGCCTTTTTATACTATATATACGTAAAATAAAGAATAGGAGAAACCAGCAGTATTTTCATGTCAGTGCCTGTCTGTCCCCTTGCCCCTTGCCCCGTTATCACCAAGCAGTGAACTTCTGCTGTTGTCCTTCAGTTCACAGTACCTCTTCACTCTGTGCTGTTCACGTGTTGTTATTACTAGTGCTTTAAAGCAGTGACTGTTTTCTTGTGTTGTGATGTTGTTTTATGGACAATGGCTACCAGAGGATGTATAAACTAGCCAGATTGCTTCTGCTTCTTTTGTGGCAACTATACCGTTAAAAAGAAACAAAGAAACATTTCCAATTTTTTTGAAAAAGTATATTTCGCCTATTTTGGTATAAAGTTAGGCGGTCAAGATAAGTCTTGGGCCCCGCACAAAGTTTGTTCAGTGTGTGTTGAGGAACTGAGGCAACGGTTTCAACGTAAAAAGCAGATCCTACGTTTTGGAATACCAATGGTTTGGAGGGAGCCCAAAAATCATAGTAATTACTGCTATTTTTGTTCTTGCAACGTACGAGGTTTCAATTTGAAAAACAAAAAGGTAATTTCTTACCCTAACATTCAGTCACACATTCGCCCTGTTCCTCATGGACCTGAAGTACCAAAGTTGTTTTATGGACAATGGCTACCAGACGATTAATTGCTTAAATTTTGTTATTAGAGCCAAAAATACACCCTTTTTTCTGAGAAAACCTGAGGTGATAGAAAAAAATTGATTGCATTTTTGAAATCAGCACTGAAAAGTACATAAAAGTCAATTATGAAATTTCAAACACCTTTCAAAAATATTTTTGTAGGCCTGTGTAATTATAAAATTTAGCCTATAATGTTCTTTTACAGTTATTGTGATTTTTTTTCATTTCTGTATTCGTCATGGGTGAATTTGTCTATACAGTTTATGCACTTTTAATAAAATTGTGGAAAACTTATAATTTGACAGAATTCTTATCCAAATCTTCACATAATGATACACATGACTCAATGTATATTATCGAAATCTGTATTAACTGAAAGCTGGTTAAGACTGACAGAACCACACTCCTATGTGAAAAACAAGATACTTCACTTCTCTAAAACTATAAAGCCCAACACCTGTGACTCAACACTAAATGACAAAGAGAACGAAGCACGAGTACATCAGAAACCCCATCGCTTACCTAGGTATTTGCGGCCAATTAGGGAAGATTTTATTAACTAGCAATTTGCTGATGGAAGAATAGAAGAGAGTAGTAGTCCATTGGATCCAGGAACCATGGTCATATCATAAATGTCTACAGATAGTTCTAGACCATATGGGATCTGCTGTAATTACTGTCAGCTCAACAGCAAGACTGTAATTGATGCATACGCCATCCCCAACATTACTCAGACCATCTATATTTTGTCTGTACTTTTTGACCCTGTTTATGAGGAGTAGTTGCTATCAATTGGAGGTTCTTCTTGAAGACAGCATTTTTTGTACCAGAGGAGCACTAACAGTTCAAGACAATGCGTTTTGGATTGAAAAATGCGGCTGCAGCATTTCAGAGATAATTTAACGGTATGTTGAGAGGTATGAAACTGCATCAGCGTTTAGTTTACTTAGAAGATGTCATCATATTCTCAAAACACGTGGAACAGCGTGTCGACAACATCCGAAAATTTGTGCTGGACTGGGACTGCAACCCGGGTTTCCCACTTCAAATGAGTAGTCGCCTGATCCGCTTCGGCTACCTGTATATGACTCACGGTCAGACCCAAACTTGCACTTGTTGTCATTCGTGGCTCACCACCGATTATGTAATTCACATACAGGGGAGGACATTTAATTGAAGGTCGCTCCCTGGTATTGGCAGATAAATACAATACTGTAGTGCCTGTGTCGTTAAGAAGAACGATCCAATCTTCCTTCAGCCATTAGGAAACGCATGAAATCTATTTGCAGTTGCAAATACGAACAGTTGTCAGCGGTACAATGGAATGATGGCAACGAAAATTTATAATATACCAGGACTCGATCCCGGAGTTCCCAATTTACATCTGTGGTCACCTTAACCACTGTGGCTATCCGTACACGACTCATGGCCAGAACAAAATTTCCATGTCATCGTTCCTGTGTCACAACCTGTAGTTGTATACACATTATGTGATTCCTGTGCAGGGGAGGACATTTTAAGTGAAAGTCGCTGTTTGGTATCGGCAGATGAATACGATACCGCAGTGCCTGTGTTCCATCACACAGCGTTCCTCTTAACATCACAGGCACTGCGATATCTTATTTATGTGCCAATATCAGGCAGAGACTTTCAATTAAACTGTCCTCCGCCTTATGGAAATTACATAATATGTCACGGGTACAGGTTGTGTTACAGAAACGATGACATAAGGAAGTCTTGATCTGGTCGTGAGTTGTGCACAGATAGGCAAAGCAGTGAAGGAAACCGCTCACGTAAAGTGGGATTTCCCGGTTCGAATTCCGGTCTGGCACAAGTTTTCATCGTCATCATTGCCTTGTACAGCTGATGGTTGTTCGTATTTGCAACTGTGAATACATTTATATGTATTTCATAACGGCTGTAGTTGCTGCAGTGCACTGCTTCGTCCTTCTTAGCAACACAGACACTGCAGTATCGTAATTCGTAAAAATGGTTTACTGACATAGCACGACCACTCAAACAGTCGCTTAGGAAAGCTGTGAAATTCAGCAGAAGGGTGTCAGGGTGCATTTGAAGAATTAAAGAGTGTTTTGACACCCAGCCCGATTTTAGTATTTCCAGACTTTCAGAGGGAGTTTACCCTTTCATTTGATGCGTCTAATCATTCTTTGGGATGTGTCTTAAACCCCAAGATTAACACTGAAGATCGTCTTTTAGCCTAAGCGCCGAGACAGCTCAGTTCAGCGGAGAAGAATTATTCAGAAACAGAGAAAGGTATATATAAAAGTTATTTGTAATTGCTGAATCTTTCTCACAGGCAGTCCCAACTGAACTGTTCATGTCAGAAGTTTTAACTTACCTTTACTACACTGAAGATCATCACACAGTGACCGAAATCGAGATGTGCAACAAACATCATTGGAGCTGATTGCTGTACCCATTACGAATTGAAATGAATACAGTAGCTGGGCACAACTGTATCGCTAGGGAATCAAACCTGATTACAAGCCCCTAAAGGCAAAATGACGGTCGTAAAACTAACGTTGAATACGTTTGTGACCTTGAAACCCTGTGGCGAGAGTCCAAATAAAGTTCAAGCGATAGGTTCTATAGACATTACAACATATGGTAGTTTGCGTCGGTCCTGGAAGTGTGCTTGGATAGTGACAGTGATTAAGGCGATTGCTCGTGACGAGCAGAAATCCAGGTTCGAGTTCCAGTTCACCTCAACTTTCCATGTTTCACCATTACGTAATATCTTCACAGCTAATGCCAGAAAGATTGCACGATTACAAATAAATTTCATAAATTTAATGCAGCTGCGAGATCCCACCGATGTCTGTTTCTTCAGACTCTGTTAAAAATAAAGAAATAGATGTTGAGCCTCACTTGCAGTGAAAAGTATTTTAGATGTTATCTTTACAAAAAGATTTCGAGTAGTGACTAACCACATACTGCTTTTAAGTGGCTATTGGGACTGAAGGTACCGTCCAGCAGGATGACAAACTTAGCGAGTTTGACTACGAAGTAGTACACAAGCCAGGAAGAAACACAGGAATGCAGACGCATTAAACATGAAGGTAGGAGTGTTGAAAGTTCTGGGTCATAGTGTTGCAGCGTGGCAGGCAAGGGTCTGTAAACAGAACAGGGGCAGTCTCACATTAGCAAGTATGATGGACTGTTGTGCAAGAAAATGCGGGTAGGGTCTCGGGAAGTAGTATCAGCTAAGTTTAAAGAGAAGATTTTAAAGTAAACAAATGATCATGTGTTATCTGGTCATGGAAGGTGCAGCGCAACAAACTGGAGAGTGGAGAGGAAGGAAAACGGATGTGCATCAATACATGAAGAATTGCATAAGGCGTGGACAGTGAGTTGACTTGAATCGTAAATAAGTACAATTTGCAGACGCTACCAGACGCATCAAAACCATTTTAAATGCTTGTGATTGGTGTATCAGGACCGTTCGGTTATACACTAGCAGGAAGCTGATTTATATTTACAATAATGTGTGTTGCTATACCAAAGCAGCAGGCCCGATAGTCACAGAAACAATGTTTAGTAAGTGAAAGAAGTTTGGAGTAACAGGTACGATAGTTACGGACCAAGGTACGAATTTCAAGACAGACTTATTCAAAAAGCTATGTTCGTTATTGCATGTGAAGAAGTTGAGAGCTAATTCTCTTCATCCACTGACCAATGATAGAGTGGAATGGGTACATAGAACAATTGGGGAAATTTTAAGTGATAGGCTGCTTCATGGCTACACCAGCAGTACCATGTTTTACCCAGCTAGCACTCTGCTTGCTATGTGAACAGCTGCAGGGCAATTACTCCCTGCGAGCAGCGAGGCTGCAGCGTAAATGCAACAAGACCCCTGGCGGTCGGTGAGGTACAATGTGCCAGCAACGAGCACCAAGGCGCCAGCAGTGAGGCTCGCCTTGAAGCAGATAAACACGGCTCAAGTTTCAGGACATAGGGCGATGGTCGCGGTGTGAAACACAAACCAGCTTTATACAATCATATGGCGAGGATCGTAGCGAGCAGCAGGATGGAAAGCGAGGTGCAGGTTGAATGGGCGAGTAAGACTCGGTGTTCTTCATTCATCTTCGCTGTGCCATGCCAGCAAGCAGTGAGGAAATACCATAAAGGCACCCTTAGGTGCATCAGGAGTCCAGAGCATGTGCAGAATCTTTCCAAGGACCGAGAATGAGTTGTTTACATTCATCTCTGCTCCACTTTTGTATTTTCCATTCTGTGCAACTGCTCACAGTACCAGTCTTTCTGTAGCATTTAGTCTTTCTGTGGGCAGTGGTCCTAATGTCTTGGCTCATCAGCGTATGTGGAAAGCGTAGACTCAACTTGTCAGTGGACTGGGTTTTACATATTAATTTTAATGACGATTCTCTTGAACATCTAAGACAAGCAAATTAGAACGGATGGAGAACCAACTGTCGTAAGGAGGCAAACGGAATTCACTAACACTTTACAAAATTACTCTACCAAAAAGAAGCACCTTAGTGGCAATGCTTTCGAACAACTATATCAATACACCAAAAGTACGATACGTACATATCGTACTCTTTCCCCCCTTCCTGAGACCAATTTCAACACACGCATGTCATTAGCCGATGAGCTAGAGTTCTGGCATGATGTCTGATCTTGTTGTTTGGCTTCATTACACGATTTCTGCATAGGTACTATGAACCACATCCTTCTGAATACGGACGCTGTGTGAAACCAGTTAAGAAATTAAATTTCCTTTATGCAGCTCGTTGCTACTTATTTTGCTATATGCAACTGCAGTTACTGAAGACGGATAAAATACTAAACTGTACCAATGCTCAACCCATTCATTGTGTTGTCACACGTAACAACTTGATCACCGGTATAGGTGGTTCAAATGGCTCTGAGCAGTATGGGACTTAACAGTTGTGGTCATCAGTCCCCTAGAACTTAGAACTACTTAAACCTAACTAACCTAAGGACATCATACACATCCATGCCCGAGGCAGGATTCGAACCTGCGACCGTAGCAGTCGCGCGGTTCCGGACTGCGCGCCTAGAACCGCGAGACCACCGCGGCCGGCACCTGTATAGGTGTTAAAAAGCATTGGCGGTAGGGGACTTCCTTCTGGATGAGCGCTGACCGGAGTAGCCGAGCGGTTCTAGGCGCTACACTCTGGAGCCGCGCGACCACTACGGTCGCAGGTTCGAATCTTGCCTCGGGCATGGATGTGTGTGATGTCCTGAGGTTAGTTGGGTTTAAGTAGTTCTAAGTTCTAGAGGACTGATGATCTCAGTAGTTAAGTCCCATAGTGCTCAGAGCCATTTTTCTGTATGAGCAATTCTTAACAGTGTGGTTTGCATACAGTATTGTGAATTCGTTACTAAGATTTTATTGATCTATCATCGACATTTCCTGGACGGTGAAGAGCTAGTGAGGTTAGATGTCATCCATTTTTACCGATAATGTTATATCTCCATCTGTCCCTGCGACAGATAAAGTTAGCCGTGATAAAATTTATTTTGTACGTCTCAAAATTAAAGCCTTATTTACAGTTAAATTTGAAATCCGATGTTTGGATACACAATCAGAGATCGTTGGTACAATTTCTACGCTGACTTCTTCCATAAAAAACGTTTCACTTCCCTATAGTTGAGGCTTTCGAAAGGATTTCATAGCCATATTTTTCACGCAACCTTTCAGTGATAAGCCAAATAACAAGCATGTCTGTGCGTCTATGATTCAATCTTCTGTTTGATTTCTTGTACACCAAGGTCATCGAAGCTGTTTCTCTGAAAATAATACCCAATCCCCTCTTTATGACGGTTGATTAGGGCCCTGAAAAGGCCGACATTACAACACCTTTGTAGTGAAAATCGACATTTTTTCGTCCCACACCTGGCGCCCAATCTGACTTTTCATATGTTTAATGTCACTTTAAAATTCACTTTTACTAAACTTACTTAAAACTGTGATAAACAACAAGGTGAGATTATTCGCATTCCATACGCCACGGTGTGAGAAAAATAGTTTAAATTTAACGTCCCAAGGCGTCTAGGGCTGGACATTAACTCAACTGAAGAAGGAGAAGAAGAGGAAGAGGGGACAGAATCTTCCATGCTCTGTTTACAGACTCATCTCAGCATTCAGCATCACAGAATTCCTAAACCGGGATAATTGGACGATTATTTGAGTCCTCTCCTCTCCTGACTGTGCAACATGTTACTGTTTCATGAGGCAATGTATCCTCTGTTTTGGTGTTCTTTTTATTTAACAGCCCAATACTTCTTAAATATGTCATGCTGATAATCCAAAGGCCTTGGGTTCGAGACCCAATAGGTCGTCATTTCTTGTGCCTCTACCATTGCTGTATATACCTGAAACATATCATGTTGGCACATGGTTCAGAGTCACTTTAAACTGAAACCGTCTGGTAAGTCAGATCAGAGGTAGGTAGAAGGCAAGGGAATAATATCTGTAATGCGTATTCGTATTTGTATTTCTTCATTAGTTCCTTAAATCGTTATGTGGTACATACTCGGTACATACTATATAGGACCTGCCGATACATGTAGCATATAGTGACATATTTCTAAAAACAAATAAGATTATTGAAAGCAATAAGTGTTATTGAGAACATTTAATCAGTTACACTACTCTGGTGACCGCCCCCGG
Organism: Schistocerca serialis cubense; assembly: GCF_023864345.2. Lineage (NCBI taxonomy): Eukaryota > Metazoa > Arthropoda > Insecta > Orthoptera > Acrididae > Schistocerca > Schistocerca serialis. Next base: position 450,445,007 of record NC_064641.1, on the reverse strand, counting down.
TAACTGAGTGGAGGAGTCGGCACGGTAGCTCAGCGTGTCAGGTCAGAGGGTTAGCTGACCTCTATAATAAAAAAAACTGAGTTAATAGATCAGCAACGAACTTCAAAGGGTGTCTTACGGCATCCGCCCCGATCAGATGCAACGAACGAAAACGAAGAAAATGAAATTAAAAAAAAAAAAAAAGTGGTCAGCGCGAACGAATGTCAAACCTAAGGGCCAGGGTTCGATTCCCGGCTGGGTCGGAGATTTTCTTCGCTTAGAGCCTGGGTTTTGTGTTGTCCTAATCATAATCATTTCATGCTCAGCACGCGCAAGTCGCCGAAGTGGCGTCAAATCGAAAACTTGCACTTGGCGAACGGTATACCCGACTGGAGGCCCTAGTTACACGACATTTACTACCTGGTGGCCAACATTAAAGCAACAAACGAAAATTTTGCAATGTTGCGTTCATTTTAGAACAAAACAGTGTAAACACGTGACAGTAAAGTAGAAACAATGTAAAGAACACAGAACGTAAACAACTTCAACGGTGGACAATTTTTTTTCCAGCTTAAAGGCCGGCCGCTGTGGCCGAGCGATTCTAGGCCCTTCAGTCCGGAACCTCGCTGCTGCTACGGTCGCAGTTTCGAATCCTGCCTCGGGCATGGGTGTGTGTGATGTCCTTAAATTAGCTAGGTTTAAGTAGTTCTAAGTCAAAGGGACTGATGGCCTGAGATGTTAAGTCCCACAGTCCTTAGAGCCATTTGAACCATTTGAAACAACTTAAAGGATTTGCACACGCATTCCGAAAACTGGTTAATGAGCTCAGTGTAGGGTGTGCTCACCTCTAGCAGCAATACAGGCATGACAACGACGCGGGGTGGTGGTGGTGGTAGTTTCCTATGGGACCAAACTGCTGAGGTCATCGGTCCCTCGGCTTACACACTACTTGATCTAACTTAAACTAACTTACGCTAAGGACAACACACACGCACTCATGCCCGAAGGAGGACTCGAACCTCCGACGGGGGGAGCCGCGCGAACCGTGGCAAGGCGCCGCTGACCACGCAGTTATCCCTCGCGGCGACGGGAAATGCTGTGAATGATGTCATCAATCTCATGTTGAGGCAATAACGCCCACTATTCCTGCAGAATACTCTCTAGTCTCGGAGAGTGGTTGGCGGATCCTGATGCGATGCAACCCGTCTCCCCAGTGAGTTCCAGTCATGCTCAGTGCGACTGAAATCGGGAGAGTGAGCAGGCCACGCCAAGCGTGCAATATTTTCCGTTTCCAAGAAAACATCAACCACCTGTGCTCTATGAGGTCGAGCATTATCGTCCATCAATATGAAGTTTGGATTGATGGCATCTCGGAACAGCCGCATATAGGGTCCCAAGATCTCGTCACGATACCTGACTGCAGTTAAACCTTGTCGATTCACCGGTACAATTTCACAAAGAGGTTTTCAAGTGCTCAACGTAATTCCTGCCCACATCATTAGCATCCTTCTCCATATCGGTCTCTTTCCATAATGTTTGGGTCCCAAAATTGTGTTTCACATTGCCTCCAGATGAAAATCCGTCGAGAATCACTCCCCAAGCCAAATCGGGACAGGTCTGTGAAAAGAACATTGGCCCGCTGTTCGACTGTCCACGTGGCATTTTGACGACTCCACTCTGGACGTTCCCTTATGTGAAGACACGTCAGAGGTACACATACATCAAGTCTTCGACATTAAAAGCCACTCTGTCAAACCCTTCAGTATACCGCCCAGTGGGTGCTACGAGACCAGATGCCAGATGCCGTTAAGTACTAAGGCGGTACCATCGTGTCCTTACAGTCAATTAACGGTCCTTTATTTCTCATGTTGGACGTGGTCGACCCTGCCCTGGTCTTCGGGAAACAGTTTTGGTTTCTATTAACCGTCGTCACATCCGAGAAACGACAGAACGATTCGCGTTAAGCCATTGGGCCACATCATTTTGCAACTGCCCTGCTTCCGTTCTTCCTCTGGCCCTCCACGGCAGAGAGTCTGACAGGTGTCTTCACTGTGCTATATTGCACAATCTGTGACTGTGTACACAGCGGTTGTCGATGTGGGACTATCCATCAAACACTACCCCGTTTGATAGGTGCCGTGACGTCATCGTTGGCGTGACTGTCCGTTGACAGGAATGCCATCTTCCGTGCACAACACGACTGTGCGGACACCTGTTGACAGTCTGTGTGGTTATATCGTGAATTAAACACAAGGTGGGCAAATATCGGTTTGTTGCTTTAATTTGGACACCAATGTATTACGTACATCGAAGGGGAGAAAGTAAAGTAAAGGGAAGGAACCAATGATATGAGCTGCATCCTTCGTGTGGAATCAGCGGTGAAGAGTGAAAAGATATGCCAGACCGGGACTCGAGGTCGGGGTCTCCTGCTTACTAGACACTTGTGTTAACCACTGTGCCACCCCAGCACAATATTAGCGTAAATTCGTGAACTATCTCGGCGCACTGCCCGACCGCCTCAAACTCCAACCTAGCGCCAACTATCCACAGACCCCGACCACGTTCTCCATACTCGCTAATTTTAGATTCCTGTTGGAGGTCGAATGTAAACATGCATCCGCACTGAAAGTTGTGGATTCACTGTCCATCGAGGCGAATCAATTACATGAATGCATGGTGTCTATTCTTTCTGACATGTCACTTGTCGCCACCTATTCCGCAAAAACTGCCGATGCAGCTGGTATCTTTAGTTCCTTCCCTTTCCTTTCCTTTCTCCCCCCCCCCCCCTTCAGTTTACACAATATGTATCACCGCTGATAATCCCTTGTGGTGTCTGTTCTTTCGGAGATGTCCGAAGGAACAGACACCATGCATTCATATAATTACACTATTTTTATGTTGCTCTACAAACTCAGAGACAGAATAGAAGCAATGGTCAAGCAAGTACTGTTAAAGTCTCATTTTAAAGTTGTATGAGTTTTGTACCTATTTCAAACAGGATGTTGTGTTTTACAGCAAGAGGCTAATATGTTTGTCTTAATTGTGTTGCCTGATATCATAAGAGTGAAATTACATTTATAAAAAATGGTTCAAATGGCTCTAAGCACTATGGGACTTAACATCTGAGGTCATCAGTCCCATAGACTTAGAACTACTTAAACCTAAGGACATCACACACATCCATGCCCGAGGCAGGATTCGAACCTGCGACCGTAGCAGCGCGGTTCTGGACTGAAGCTCCTAGAACCACTCGGCCATAGCGGCCGGCATTACATTTATACTTTGAGATATTTTCATCTTTCCAGATGCTTCCAGTTGTGACGATTAGTGCCTTGTAGATATATAAAGAAAGTAGCGACAGCATACTGAGACTTTTAAATATTGATCTACAAGACGGTCTGTATTTAGTTTATCTAATTATTCTGGCAATCTTTCCTGTAGTGTATACGTTAGTCTGCTAATTATGCAACTCCCCAAAAGATAATTCCATCCATCAGTAATGACAAGTTACATTGTGAACATTGATGCACGGCTGGTATTTCTCTTAAAGGATATGTGAATATATTTATCTTTTTATTTAGATTATTCTCGTCCCTCTTCCATCCAAGGTTTTTCGGGATATGTATACCTAAAAACTGTGTCTCATTTACACAGAGACCGTTTTTACGTCAGTGCTGAAAATCTGTGTTGCAGGATGTAGTACAAGCCTGCTAGCTCTGAAGAATGAAGAGAATGAGATTAAGAACTGACCCTTTTATTTTTTACATTACTATGAAGAGTATAAACGTTGTGTGTTTCTGCATCCTTGTATTTTATTTGTGTGATTTATTGACGACTATTGACTGCCGTTTTCAAAATAAGCTTCAGACTGAAAAACCGTTACCTTGACGTAAAGTTAAGATACGTGTCGCATTACTTATAGGCTATTTTCAAGCCGTAATTATAATTGAGAAAAATATTTCCATTCTGATATGGCTCGTGAACAATAAATTTAAGAAATAAAGCTCATCAAAAGCGACCGGGCAGAAGTGTTTTATCACTGTACGGCTTACAAACCAACAACTCACTTCTCTTATAAATGTTTTTATTGACTACCGTTCATCATAGATCAGTGTCATCATCAACTGGAATACCACGAGACATCATTTTGTTTGTACGGCTGGAGCCTTCGAGGAATTTCTCTGTGGATAACACAAAATTTATCACATCAGGGCAGACGGAAGGGTACAGAGTCATCTTCAGTTAAGGGGCACTTTAACGGTAAAAGCCCCTACGATATGTCCTTCTTTACCGTAACGACGATGAAGAATATTTCGTTGTGTTATATTTTACATGGTGCTGATTCAGCTATAAACAAACAAGATTTTTTATGGTGTGTGAATTATACGATGTTCGTAGATCTTTTTAATTTTATTTTGCCGTTTTCTTAAATTCGTTCACATGGTCCACTGCCTTAAATAAAATTCTTACAAATGGGAAGGCTATTTTCGAATGTGAGATCACTTTATGAAATGCCTTACTGCGTCGTGGACGTTCGACTTACAATTTATAACAGCTGTGTCATAAAGCAATCCAATTATCTGCTCTAGACACAAACTCGTATATTTATGATTTTCGATTTCTGTAAAAATGTCTCAACATAACAATTTGAGATGTTCGAATCGACTATGTTAGACGTCAAATTAATAAAAAAAAAATGGCTCTGAGCACTATGGGACTCAACTGATGAGGTCATTAGTCCCCTAGAACTTAGAACTAGTTAAACCTAACTAACCTAAGGACATCACAAACATCCATGCCCGAGGCAGGATTCGAACCTGCGACCGTAGCGGTCTCGCGGTCTCGCGTTTCCAGACTGCAGCGCCTTTAACCGCACGGCCACTTCGGCAGGCAGAATTAATCAAAGAAGCGGTAGTTTTGCCTGAGGTTGGCTATAAACAGTTGCAGAACAGTTATATTTTTTTCACTGACGTAGAAATCAGACTGAACGAGCCTCGTATTGAACAGAGGATTCCGCAAACAAACGGAGACAATAAGTTATAGGTGACAAGAGAAATATTTTGTACACGATAGACCATATGCAAAGATACCGAAAGTTTTTACAGAGAAACGGGAGAATTTTGCCAGCAAAATGGCTGTGATGATGGCTCTTTAACAGTGCAGATAGTCACACGGACACCGATACAGATAGCCACGCTTCAAACAAGATGTAATATATTGACTGTGGTACGTCATTATTAACTTGTGTTCATGTCTTCCTTCAGAACTGAATTATAATGAGTCATGTATTGAAAGCTTTCTCATCCACTTGTTTTTCCTTACGTGTCTACGTTCTTTTATGTCACATCCTTCAGAATATTTATTGTAATCGTATTTTTTGTTTCGCGCTCATTAAGAGGAACACGCTTGTGAGGAACTAACCATTACACAATGTATGAAACTATTTCGTACAAACAGATGAGCAGATTGTTTCTGAACAACTGAGAAAAGTATTTTGACGTATAAGATGGGGAAAATTCCTCACTTGTATTTTTCTGCACTGGGCTAATCTCTCTGCGATTCTGATATCATTCTATTTGTTCAGTATCTCGCTAGTATTACAATAATAAGATGCTATCTTCCTTTCTTATAACGGAAGGAAAAAATTAAACTATCATTTGCATTGCAAATAAATGCCAAGGAGTGCATTATCTTTTTATTTAGCTTCAATTTATAAATGAGGCGTCGGAAGACTTGCAAAAGAATAAATCTCAGTTATCTATCTCATTTGTTGAATACATGCAATCTACTGGCTTTTTTTTTTTTAAATTTATAGCTTAGGAACTTCTGCCTTAGCGACGCCATTAGAAACTGCCTTGAAATATAATAGAAATGTGTTCATTTGTAAACCAGCAGCATCATTTAAACGTCCTTTTTTAATTCGGGATTTTATATGTACGTAATTTGAAACGTTCCCTTTTTAACAATTATACATGACTGTGCTTAAACTAACACACAATATTATTTTAGCGCAACGCAATCTGACTTTCAATAATCCCTACAAAAGAATGGCCCTGACTAACATTAACCTATACGTTTCACAAATCACTTACCTCACAAAAATCTTGGTTACTCGAACTACTGCAATACAGCGAGCGCCACTACTGCCAGCTAAATAAAAGATTCAAACTACTGAAGGCACTAACTACTGATAGGCATAGTTAGCAAATGAAAGATTTTAATAGAGAATAAACAATGTATTTACCTTAATAGTGTTGAAAAATCATAATATATATAGCAGTTCATGACATCCAGTCTTGCAAATTTCAAAACTCCGCCATTTCTCTCCCCACATCCACCACTGCTGGCGGCTCACCTCGAACTGCGCAACGCTGCGCGCTGTTCACATCCAGCTGCCCAACACTACAATGGCAGACAACAATGCAAACTAGCCACAGACTGCACACAGCACAGCCAGTGATTTTTCATACAGAGCGCTACGTAACGTTGCCAATAAGAAAACGTAAACGGCCTACTTACAAATTGCGTGTAAAGAATCATTCGTGTAACGCATTCTTACTGGAATCTTTCAATATGAAACAGTAAGAATAATGTTTTGCATAAATTATTAAATTAAGGTATACTTTTTTTCATAGAAGTGTCGAGAACATTGGAAAATATAATGTTCAAATGCCATGTAAATGAAATTTTGAACCAATGACGCAGTAGTAAGGTCTAAAATATCGTGAAGTTTGTAGTAGAAGTAGAGGGCCGAAAGTTACTTACAGTGTCGTCCCATTGTGATCGCTGTTCGTGTTCTCTCCTGATTTCGAAATGTCTAAATTTGTTCTCCCCCTTCACATATTATCCGCCTAGGTAGCCGAGGTCTTTACCGCACAGCTGTGCGGTGGCTTTTGACTCGGAAGTAAGCCGGTTCGAATCTTGTTGGTGCAAAATGTTCACCTCCAGTATTTGGCCGGCGGGAGGAGGTGATGGGGCGGCGTTAAATTTCCTGGCCACCAGCCTTAGCGCTAATATCATGGATTAAATACCAAATGTCTTTGAAGTGTCTTGTGAAGTGCTGGCGTATGACACTGTTGATAATGATCCGCCTGTCAGGTGGGGACGTTAAACTCGGCGGCCATTTGGAGCTTCTTAAGAGAACAGGCTGTGTGCGGGAACCGGATTTCACCCTCTCCCTTCCATTCACAGGTAACAACACAAACGCTACACTACGCTGTACAAGCGCTCATCACAGTCATCCACCCGACACAGGCACACACCCTACACTTCATAACAGGTCGCAGGAAGGCAACGGCAAACCACCTCCGCCAGGACTTTGCATAGAACGGCGGGGCAAGATCCTTGCATCTACTCCTCTGTGCTCATTCCCTGAGTATAGGGTTACTTTGACTTTCGACTTCAGATATTATGATAACTCTGCACTATTGAGGTATAAGCTACAAATCTCACGTTGTATATAAACACATTTGCTGTCAGAATATAAAGTATCTGCTAAATGAGTCGGAACGCACTTAAAGCACAAAATATTAAGCTGACTCTGTCTCAAGAGAAGATGAGATAGTGAAACTCAGTCGGAAGTAGACGTCTTCCTTCATGAGGATACAAAATGCCTTCCGAATATACAACACAAATGCATATTTTTGGAAGAAGACGGCTGTTCATTGCGATGTGAAGAAGGCGCATTGTTTTTCTAAAACGAAACGTTGGAAAATAGCTATGCTCTTCATGCGCCACAACTAGCGTCACAGGGGAAGCAAGACCAGAGAGTAGGTCGATAAACAGATCCCTTTAGTGCTCAGATGGCTAGCTATGAAGCGTGAATACTTCCCTAAGAACGAAGTTTCCTCCTTTTCCAAGGGGGCGCCTTAAGAACGTCAGCTGGAACAAATGACACTGCGTTTGCTTCAAGCGTGTATCTCACGGCGGTTGACAGGTTAGTAAATGAGGACCATCCATTCCTGACGAGATGAACACACTATATGATAGCGCTCCTAATGCATGACAGGATTTTGTTATGCTTACGTAGACAATAAATGTGTTAAGCAACGTTGTTTCTAACGTCTAGTGAAAAATGTTTCGCGTCGTCTGCCTGTCAGTAGTAAATTACTGATGAAGATATAGCAAGGGAGCATCGATACAGATAGGTGACATACAAAAGAATTTCGGCAGATGCCAAGCAGCTGTTAACCATAATGGCTCCCATCCCAACTTCTCAAGCGATGATAATCTCGTGTGACTTATTTACTTCTGCACCACTCAGCAACCGTAAACCGCCATCTTTGTGTCCACTGACCTTGATAAAGCATTATTGGTTCTTTCCATCCAATCGTCATTCCGATGTAAACATAAACAGTAGCAGTTCCTGTACCTTCCACTCCACTGTGTGTCGCAATGCATAAACAGTAGCAGTTCCTGTACCTTCCATTCCACTGTGTGTCGCAATGCTCTGGCATCTCTCCATTCCTATAAATCTTTTAGTCTGCTGGGTTGCCCAAAACCGGTCTTCCCTTCCACATTCTCCCGCAACAGTGGTATTACTTTTCTAGTCCTGTGTATCACCCTCTACAAATCGCAATGATCCTTCCAGCTAGATTTCGCTTAGTTCACCCCTCTTGCAACCAGATCCTCCTTGAGGTCAAACGCCTATGAAATATTTGTAAGATGGCCGGTCTTTCAGCTTCCAATTTACTGTTAACGCAGTCACACCCAAACAGCAAACAAACTAAAGTAGTTTCAACTGACTCTCGGCCTTTAATTAATTGTCATATAAATCCCACTTACAGCACGCAGCTCAGAGAAATGTCTGCGAAGGGTGAGACGACAGTGAGTCAGGATGCGGAAGAAGCGTCCTTAGTCTATACCTACAAAACCTTGATCCACCCTTTCCACTCCAGTATCGTTTCGATTTCTTCTTCACAAAATTCTCACTTTCTCGAAATCCGCCAGCCGCTGTGGCTGAGCGGTTCTAGGCTCTTCAGTCCGGAACCGCGCTGCTGCTACGGTTGCAGACTCGAATCCTGCCTCGGACATAGGTGTGTGTGATGTCCTTAGGTTAGTTAGGTTTTAGTAGTTCTAAGTTCTAGGGGACTGATGACCTCAGATGTTAAGTCCCATAGTGCTTCCATTTGAACCATTTGAGCCTCGAAACCCTGTAACATCAAGCAGTCCACCTCGCTTTCTGTATTTACTTTGCCTTCCCATCATAAGCTAATCAAATTGCCCTCTCTCATCATCCGCATTGTTCATGAACATGTGTTCTGCTCATCCCTAAAACAAGACTCTAATAACCTTATTGCTTCCCCCTGCATCTCCAATCCCAACTCTGCTACCCCTATAACTGTCCCCACTCCTGCATACCCCATTTCTGTTCCCAAACAGTCTCACAGTTCCAGACGCTGCTTGACAGGAACCGACAGTCCAAAAAGATTCCAGACTAGATTAATAACAAATAGAGAAAAGTTTAGATGGTGGTTTTATTGCTTCGTGTATTCCACATAGTCTAACCCAAGTCTAGTCTACAAGAGTGAAAATCCAATGAAGCTTTGCAGAGATGTGTTGGGTAGTGTCACTAGTATGCCTGTAGATCATGTCACGACGCTCTTTTCAGTTCTGAGCATACAGTGAGCACGTGAAGATACCTAGAACAATGTCGTCTCCTGCCAAGTATGGGAGCTCGTTGACAGATTTCGCCTGATTTCATGCAACCCCACACAATGTACCTGTCATCCATTTCCTTCTTCCTGATAACTCTCGACCGCACACTCCGGGGGCAATGAGGAGGCCTTTGCGGCGTTTTCGATGGGAAGTGTTTGATCACTCACCATACAACCCAGCTGATGTTCATCTCCGCCCACATCAACCGTTAGATATGAAGACAATGAACTGCAGACCACCACAGAGAAGTGGCGGAAATATAGATAAACCATTCTCGCTGCAAATAACAATCACCTCGATTGCGAAGATGTAGTGCAGCAGCAGATAATTGGGCTCCCATAGCGAACTTAAGTCGTTGTCTACTGGCAGTTTGGCACTGTGTAATTCTGTGTTTAAATTATCGAACTTCCGTTGCCGCCTGCCAACTCACTGTCAATGCCTGCCGAACGTTATCTGGCCAACCGTTACCTGGGTGGACTTCCGTTGCCCTGACACCGCTCCAATCTGCCCAGCAACACTTCACATAAACTGATCAGACCGAAGAGACGCAACGCTAGAACAAAGTACCTCATAGGAGAGTGAAAGCAATGTATCAATAAGAAGTTTCTAATTATGACTGAAGTCGAAAATATTTTTCTCCATACTTATTCAAAATACGAAGGGCCAGTAGAATTACAGTCTGATAAGTAGGATCGTGGTCGGGATAATCAGTAAAAAAATGTATTTGACAATGAACTAAAACATATACATACATGACATATATACAAATGAAAACGCAGTTATAATTAATAATACGTCCATTCAACGGCAGCATCGATAGTTGCTTTGCATCTCCAAAGCGTGCTTGAAACACAGTTTTCCGCGTATTCACATGGAAGAGGCCTCCAAATATGTTGGCAGCTATTTCAAAGTGAAAATCTTTTTTTTCCCTCACAACTTCTTTTTGATGTAAGACCACACACGTTCAGTATGATTAGCGTCAAGTGACTGTGAGGACCAATCCAGTAGCTGCACATCTTTCTCTTCTCACAAGGGAGGCCACGACGTTTGGATCACAGGTTTACTTCACACTTTGTACACCTTTAAAAGACCACTAAAACAACATAATGAGCAAGAAGTAAGGTGCACTACTCTGTCAGTTCAGAGAAAATAGCAAGAGAAGTTTTACGCGTCTGTTATGTGGCTTACGTATCTGTGAGTAGGTGCCGGACGTTAGAGCTCATGGTGTTCAAACGATCAGCATTCGAGCTTCGTAAGATGAACGTGTATGAGGCGAGGGTTCGGCTCACGCACCAATTTAATTTTTAATCTATACTATCGGAAGAAAGAGAAATTTTTCAAAATGTCTACTAGATGTGTTTTCCCTCAGAAACTCTGAACATTCCCTGTAAATAACGGCAAACTGCATTCATTCGATATATTGCATACCATTTCAAATTGTTTTCTATGTCTATATGACAAATACCATCCTGCATGGTGTGATATCGAGAGCACATCCGATGAGTAATTGTACATTACTCTTGTGGTCTGGCACGTGGTGACTTACTATATTACTGAATAACGTCATTCGCATCATTATTTATCGAGGTTTGACTTGGCCCTTCCAAGCCCGTCCCTCGTCTTTGGAAATTTAAACAGTCAAATAACATGTGAAATTCATAACAACTTCATGAAAATGCACATGGGTTTTTTACAGTATATTTCCTCTCCAGTGTCATATAAATTAAATAATGTGACGAGTGATGAAAAAATATAGATCACAAAAAATAAGTAATAGCAGGGTTCGTACTGTCGCCTCGCCGACGACCCTCTTGCGAAGCGCGAACGCTGTCGATTTGACGACGATGACTTCATGCAGCCAGCCCCTTCGCACACATACATCAGTTACATAATTGACGAGTAAAACTTCTCTTGTGATTTTCTCGGCATCGGCAGAGTAGCGCACCTTACTACTTGCACATTATGCTGTCTTAATGCCCTGCTGAAGGTGCACAAAGCTTGTACATCCGTGATCCCAATGTCATGGCCTCCCCTTGTCAGTCAACAATTCAAACTAATGCTTTATGGACGCTGAAGTACAAAAGTTCCCTCAATTTGGTTGTGAAAAAAACTAAGGTGATGTAACGCTGACAATGCTCTGTCTTAACAGACTGTAAATGATTTTAAATCTTACTGATAAAATTTACTACAGAATTTGAATATTTACGCATCATTATTTGAGCAAAATAATTAGCATTTATGGGATGTGATGTCCCGAAAAGTACAGATTTTATAATGTTCCACATAGAAGTGCAAACGGGAGAAAAAGAAAAGCCCCCAGTGGAATTCTAACTGTTGAAACCTCCCCTCAGAAAAATTAATGAATTACTTTGCTGATAAACCCCTTGCGTTATTTGATTTTCAAACAGCTAAGCAAAACTGAACGTGCACAGACATTTCTCTCTTTACTTATTCAGATCATCAATGAACTGACACACAATATTTTTAGCACAACGCAATCTGACTTTCAATAATCCCTACAAACAATGGCCCTGACTAACAATAACCTATACCTTTCATGAATCACTTACCTCACAAAAATCTTCGTTACTCGAACTACTGCAATACAGCGAGCGCCAATACTGCCAGCTAAATAAAAGATTCTAACTACTGAAGTCACTAACTACTGACAGGCATAGTTGGCAAATGAAAGATTTAGACAGAGAACAAACAATGTATTTACCTTAATAGTGTTCAAAAGTCATTATATCAGTTCATGACATCCAGTCTTACCAATTTACTGTCTCTGATGGACACACGTTCAGATCGTCCGCTCTCAAAACTCCGCCATCTCTCTCCCCACATCCACCACTGCTGGCGGCTCACCTCCAACTGCGCAACGCTACGCGCTGTTCACATCCAACTGCCCAACACTAGAATATTCAAACAATGCAAACCAGCCACAGACTGCACGCAGCACAGTCAGTGATTTTCATACAGAGCGCTACGTGGCGTTACCAACATAAAAACCCAAAGAGCCTACTTACACTTTTCTAACTCCGTCATTTGCCACGTAAAGATTCCATAATTTTGGTAAACATATTAGTTTCTGCAAAGCACTGAAAGTAAAAATAATTCCGGAAGTACCAAACGTATTTATTTGTCTGTGTTTGCGTTTCGCAGAAAGATTTTCAAAGAAAGAAACGGGCGGTTCGGGCAATAAGTGGTGTAGGTTCACGAACCTCTTGTCGATCGATTTTCTCGAATGTGGGTATTTTGACATTGGCCTCTCAATACATATATTCCTTATTGTCATTTCTTGTTAACAATATTAGCTTATTCCCAAGAATAAGCAGCTTTCGCTCGTTTGATACTCGGCAGAAATCAAACCTGCATTTGGATCGGACTTCCTTAAGTCTTGTGCAAAAAGGTGTGCAGTATACTGCTGCATCCATTTTCAATAAGCTACCACTCTATTTCAAAAATCTTAGCAGTAATCCACGTGCTTTCAAATCGAAACTGAAGAATGTCCTCATGGGTCACTCCTATTCTGTCGACGAGTTCCTTGAAAAATTAAGCTGATTCTTATTGTATTGTTGATTGCGTTTACTTAAACTTATGGACTGACTTTTTTCGGATTCATAAACATTTATTTTTATCTGTTATTACTTTATGTTGTAATTTCATGTATTGACACGTTCCATGACCTTGGAGATTTGCTCCTCAATTTGGTCCTACGAAATTTGATGTGTAAATAAATAATAAAACAAATAAAAATACTCTTTTTCATAAAAAACTATTACCCTGAAGTCAATGAGATTGCAGCTGAAAACGTTTATAATGCTAATAACCTTTGGCTAAAAGTATCAAAAGCATGCATATTATGTTCTCATTAGTCACATAGTCACTAAGTTCTTCACTTACTGAAGCACAGTGACACCCACAGTTCTCGTTTGGGACTGCTACTGCCAATATTATTTCATTTTAGTGTTTATTTAATATTTACTTGTTTCAGTACGAGCATTACTTCGTCAAACTCGTTAGATGGTGCTTGATCTCTTCCAAGAGTCCGTTTGTACACCACCTGATAAAAAAAAATAGTCAAATATCCTTAAGGGGAGCGAGAAATACTAATGATAATTCACAGTTTGAGTGGGCATTTGATGTTATTTTAGTGATTTCAACCACAAGTCAAATTTACAAAGAGCTTGACAGTACGAGCCCACTCGTCACTATGACATAACTCCCCCTCTGGCGTGGATTCATTTACTGATTCGGTTGGCAAATGTCACAGAGCCGTTGTATCCTCTCCAGAGGCAAGCCAGCCCACAAACGTTGTAACTGGTCTTTGGTGTCGTCCTTGATACTGGCACTGAAACAGAGTCAACGTCCAAGCTGCTCCCACACATCTTCTATCGGGGACAGATCTGGGGATCACGCGGATAGTTTGTAGAAAAACTCCATGTGTGGATGAGCATTGTTCTGTTGAAAATTTAACCAAGGTACTATACATGAGACGTAACACGCGAGGACGCACGACGGCGAAACATACTGCTGTGTTATCAGAGGTCCCTCAACCACTACCAGCTGTGACCCGAAGTCATACCAGATGGCTCAACACACCACGACGCCATAAAATCACTAAGCCTCTCCAAAACACTGGAAGACTTGGGAGACTTAGGCCTCTACCCAGATCGCCCCCATATCCGCCGATGGTCATCGGGGGTAGCACATAATCGTGACTCATCACTGCACATAATTCAAAGCCAATCGCCACCCTGCCATGCGTCCTGGACACAGAGCCACTCCAAACGCAGCTATTTGCATTGTAGTGTTGACGGCACCTTATGCATAGGACAGTAATTCCCTAATCCGGCTGCTGCCAGTTTTCGGCCAATGTTACGTGATGACAAAGAATGTTGCAGGGTGTACTTGTTCTCGTATGGCAGACAAATATGAGAAGGCATTACGACGCGTTTGGTGCTGAATGTGGCGATCCATCCTTGTGGTGGTCAGACATTGTCTACCAGAACATTGATGACAAGTATGCCGACGCACCCCAACATTGGAACACTGTCATATAAGAAAGCTCCAAAAATCTGGATATTGCAAGATTCGACTAGTTGGCCAAATGGAGACCCAAAATGAGGTGCCAGGCGCTGCTAACGCTACCTCAAACGAGTACGCCCTAACTCGAGTACTTCAGAGTGACCACTCAACATCTGACGCTGTTTACACCCCTGATAAACCCTACGAGGTCTAGTAGCAACACTAATGTACTCTAGTGGATGTTCTACTCGTCATAGAGAAGTGCAACTCTAATCATTTACACACCCCCTATCCCTCCCCCCTGCACCCCCCCCCCCCCCCAACTGTGTCTACGTGCACAAAGTTATATTGACATCCGACCACGTCGTCTAGGTGCTTCACCTTTTCCTTGGGCAGTCCAAATCCACCATGTTGCTCTTCCAACCTTGTTTGTGCGTAAACTTGAAGTTCGTTACTAATGTTCAAAGGATAAATGATTGATGTAATGCCTTGTGGTATGTTCGTTAGTTTTAAATATGTCTTATATCTCTAATCCATTTCGTCTCGACCTTAGAATCAATATTATAAAAAAAACTTTTAGTAGGTCTGGTGTTGTATTTCCAATACCTATGGTTTCTGATATCTGTTCTGGCAAAGCTGCTATCTTCTACTGTCAGATTTTCGCACATTACTGTTTATTGCAGTGGTACAACATTAGCCTGAGGATTCTTTGTAAGGTGGCACTGCTGTCCAATCCCATCGGTAGCATTTTTTCTTCTATGTATCTGTAAAATCGTCTCATATTTTATCTGCAGTAGAACAGTTCTGTTGTATGGAAGTAAGTTTTCCAACCAATTGGTTTCCTCGTGCGAAATCTGGAAGCTACCTAATATAATTTTTGCATGGAGTACCTAGCGTCGTCTTTAATCTCAGTAACCTGTTTCAAAAATGATGTCTAAGAAATTAAGATCTTTTTCTAAAGCGGTGCACAGAACTTCTGATGTGTATACCTTCGATATCTTTCTCCTGATCACTTACACTGAGGTGACACAAGTCATGTGATACCTCCTAAAACCGTGCCGGTTCTCCTTTTGGTCGATGTAGTGCAGCAACTCGATGTGGCATGGACTCAACAAGTCGTTGGGAGTCCTCTGCAGAAGTACTGAGCCATGCTGCCTCTACAGTCACCCATATTTGCGTAATTGGTGCAAGTGCAGCATTTTGTGTGGGAACTCATCTCTTGATTATGCCCCATAGATGTTGAGTGTGATTCATGTAGGGTGCTCTGAGTGGCCAAATCATTCGCTCGAATTGCCCGGAATGTTCTTCAAACCAATCGCGATCAACTCTGGTCCGGCGAGACGGCGCATTGTCATTCACAAAAATTCCATCATTGTTTGGGACCCTGATATCCAGGAATGGCTGAAAATGGTCTCCAAGTACGCGAACATAACCTTCTCCAGTCAATGACCAGTTCAGTTGGACCAGAGGAGTCCATTCCTTATAAACCGAACCTACACCACTATGCAGCCACCACAATCTTGCACAGTACCTTGTTGACAACTTGGGTCCATAGCTTCGTGGAGTCTACGCTGCACTCGAACCCGACCATCAGTTCTTATCTACTGAAATCGGGACTCATCTCACCAGCTCACGGTTTCCCAGGCGTCTATAGAGTCCAACCAATATAGTCCAAAACCCAGGAGAGGCGCTGCAGGCGATGTAGTACTGTTAGCAAAGACACTCGCGTCAGTTGTCCTCTGCCACAGCCAGTTAAACGCGAAATTTCGCTACACTGTGCTAACGGATACATTCGTCACACGTTCCAGATTGATTTCTGTGGTTATTTTACGCAAAGTTACTTGTCTGTTAGCAACGACAACTCTATGCAAACGCCGCTACTCTCGGACCTTAAGTGATGGCCGTCAGCCACTGCGTTGTCCGTGGTGCGAGGTAATCCCTGAAATTTGGTACTCTCGGCACACCCTTGGCACTGTGGATCTCGGAATATCGAATTCCATTTCGATTTCCGAGATGGAATGTCCCATGGGTCTAGTTGCAACTACAATTCCTCGTTCAAAGTCTGTTAATTCCTGTCATACGGCAACGATCACGTCGTCGGCCGGGGTGGCCGAGCGGTTCAAGGCGCTACAGTCTGGAACCGCGCGGCCGCTACGGTCGCAGGTTCGAATCCTGCCTCGGGCATGGATGTGTGTGATGTCCTTAGGTTAGTTAGGTTTAAGTAGTTCTAAGTTCTAGGGGAGTGATAACCTCAGAAGTTAAGTCCCATAGTGCTCAGAGCCATTTGAACCATTTTTGAACGATCACGTCGGAAACCTTTCTACATGTAGCACCTGAGTACAAATGACAGCTCTGCAAATGCACTGGCCTTTTATAACTTGTGTAGGCCATTACTACCACCATCCGTATATGCGCGTATCGCTATCCCATGACCTATGACTTTTATCACCACAGTGTGTGTGTTTGCTAAAACTCAGGTAATGAGGAAGGTGGAGGCAATATATCCCCGTTACACATCTGTATCTACATCTATATCTACATGCAGAAACTACAAATCACATTGAAGTGTCTAGCAGAGAGTTCATCGAACCACCTTGGTTCAAAAATGGTTCAAATGGCTCTAAGCACTATGGGACTTCATATCTGAGGTAATCAGTCCCCTAGACTTAGAACTACTTATACCTAACTAACCTAAGGACATCACACACAACCATGCCCGAGGCAGGATTCGAACCTGCGACCGTAGCAGCAGCGCGGTTCCGGACTGAAGCGTCTAGAGCCGCTCTGCCATAGCGGCCGGCATCGAATCACCTTCACAATTCGCTATTATTCCAATCTCGTATAGCTCGCAAAAAGAATGAGCATCTATATCTTTCCGTACGATCCCTGATTTCCCTTATTTTATCTTGGTGATCGATTCTCCCTTTCACTACAAGGTGCTTGTGTGGTACAGTATCAAAAGCCTTTCGGAAATCCAGAAATACGGAATCAATTTGACATCCCTTGTCAATAGCACTGAAGACTTCGAATAAAGAGCTAGTTGTGTTTCACAAGCACGATGTTTTCTAAACCCGTGTTGACTGTATTTCAATATACCGTTTTCTTAGAGGTAATGCTCGAACGCAATATATGTTCCAAAATCCTGCTGCATATCGACGTTAATGATATGGGCCCGTAATTTCTTGAATATAGTTCATAATGTTTACAAATTTCTATTTTTATTTTGTATTTGTGGCAGTCTGTCATATTGGTTATCTGGGCTTCTTGTCTGCTCTGAGTTCTTTCAGATTATCGAAACCAGTCTGTGTGTCCAAAAAATCATAACGCTTACACGTGGGGTCTTCAGAAAGTATGTTACACAAGATCCAGCACAATAAGAGTAGCGCGTACTCACAAGAGAGTACAAGTTCCGAGTTTCCTGCGGACACACATCTGCTGCTATACGGATATTAGGTCCGTCGCAGCGTGCGAGTGAAGCTGTGAGGCGACTGAATACGTACGATTCTTGTATGGCAAAATATCTACATTGGACACATGTTCACCACGAAATTCTGGCGGTATACAGACCAAATGTAACGTTGCGTCCAGTCTTAGTGAAACAGTGGCAACAATTTGACCAAGTCCACTCAGACGTGGGTGACACTGATCTGGCGCCACCCGGTTTCCACCTCCTCGGCATGCTGAAAGAACATCTTTGGGGGAAGGAGATTTTCCAGCGATGAGGACGTTCACACAATGCTTCTCCAATAGCTCTATGACCAAGGAGCGGTTTCCTGTCGTCGACGAAATGAACTACTAACAGAATGTTCTGGCCGTTATCTACAGAGATTTGATGACTGTTGAAAAATAGTGTCATCTACGTGTGTCACTTTGAAGTGTAGTGCAACATTCAGCAGAGGTTACTTGGGCTGCCACAGTAACATATAACTTTTGAAGACGTCTCACACTATCAATAGTATCATGAAAGTTTCGAAAGCTCGCTATCGAGGATGACACTCTTGTGCTGCAACCCTCGGAACAGTTCTGCTAGTCCTCTGAAGCACTACGTTATCAAACGTATAGCGGCCAAAAGCGGAGCACATAACAGCCTACTATGCGCCGCCCTAGCCTTAGCTTGGCGCAGGTGAATCAAAGCCACTGCTTCAAAGGCGGCAGGCAGGCTTAGTAGTATACGGTGGTAGCCTCGCCCGGGGAGGGAGGGGGACGACGGGGGGAGGGGGAGGGGGAGGGAAAGAGGCTCACCGCTGTCCGGCACTGCCGTAAGTTCCCTGCGGCCTCAAGTAGACCGAGACTAGGGCAGCTTTCGTCGCTGACAAGAAACGGTGAGCTTAACATCAGAGCCTGCAGGAACGCGAAGAAGTATCCTGCCATGCACTGTCGATATTTCCTATCCGCAGTAAGCCAGTCTAGATGTACGCTGTCCGATCAAAAGAATATCGACACCTATTAGCGGACATTAATATGGGGTACGTCCACCCTTCGGCTTTATTATGGCTTGAACGCTGCTGAGGACGTTTTCAAACACATGTATGGAGGCCTGTGGAGGAATGGCAGCCCATTCTTCCCCAAGAGCCGAAAGCGGAGAATGCAGTGATGGACGCTGACGTCCATAAGATTGCCACATGATATAGCGTGGTCCACACATCCATTCTTTGCGTCAGACGTTTCTTTAGAACAAGTGAGATGCACTCAAGCACCTCGCTGCAACTGTGTTCCTACCTTCACACTAATAAAAAACGATACAGCGCCATTTTGTAAAATATGCACATCTGTAGCTCTCAAAATGTGTGCTTGCTATCTTGTAATCTGGCGGCTTTTGATATCATCCTCAAGGCTTGAAAGTAGCCCTACATCACAATTACGTTACGTGGTATGAAGTTTCATGTGACTTTAAGTTATGCTGATGGCGGAGTGCATAGACAAATCAGTGCATGTAAATGAAGTTCTGCCAGTTTCGTTTGCTTGTAAACCTTGTTTAAACAATACTCATTGGCCTGAAAGAGGCTGGAATGTTTTTATTTTTTTTTTAATTTGTGGTAAATTCCTATGGGACCAAACTGCTGAAGTCACTCCCCCATGCCCGAGGGAAGATTCGAACCTCCGACGGGGGAGCCGCTCGAAACATGGCAAGGAGCCCTAAACAACGCGGCTACCCTGCGCTGCTGGAATGTTTAAAAATATACAAAAACAAAAATATTTGTTTCGATAGTGTTTCACACCTCTTACAAATTGCAGAAATGACATCATGTCAGAAACCATTTTTTGGCTGCTGTTTTACCCCGTCATGGATCCAAGAAAATTTTGGGCGAAAAGGATTATTAAAAATTGAAGTAAAACACAAGCAATACTTACAGATTTTTGTTAGCCACACATGCGTGCGCGCACACACACACAAACACACACACACACACACAACTACCTCTGCGTCACTGAACAGTGTTCGTAAATAGTTCATTACGGATGGATCCGCCTTTTTGCAAGTACACAATTATTGTTTTGCTCTAATACCCAAACATGTTTCACCGGTGTTGTGACATTCTCAGTGGTTTTTCTTGTATCTTTCTGAAATACATACATACTGATTATGTTTAGGTTAGGAAATACGGTACACTGGAGTTTGCTGTTTTTTAAATTACATATGTACTTTACGTTTTATTTTAAATTGTGTGTGTCCTGCGGCTGCCAACCGAAATCAGCCATATGTCTAATTTAGTACATCACTTCATATGCAAACGTAAGGCATGTTAAGATACCATCTGCATTGAATTTTTGTTTATAATCCAATCTTTAAAATATATATTCCAGTAAAACTTGGGGCATATGCCCGTTTTTGCTCATACCATTGCTGTATTTGATTTGTCCTGAGCTGTTGCTGATGAACTTACTACATTATTGTCTTCAGTAATCGCGAAATTACACAGTGAACAACAAATTTTTATTAACTATGTCGCGGATAAGAATTCAGTCATTTAGTATCATCATCGTCTTCAACGATTAGACCTTTTGGCTTCTTCCACCTCAGAATTATTCATGCCATATCTTTAAGGGACGTCCAGCATTTTTCTTTTCTGTTCGGTTATACAATGTTGTAGCTTAGGTTATCTATTATTAGGCACACGGCACACGCTGGTCTGACCTTTCCAGTTCAGTATGTATTCTTCTTTTATGGTTGTAATGGGTTCAAAATTTAGTTCCTGTCTCTTATCGGTGTTTCTTTTAGGATGCAGTAACGAATAAGCAGAAAAACTTCGTCTATGATGATACGGTTCGTCGTAATTGATCAGACGTTAAGAGCCCAACATTCGTTTCCAAACAGATGCAAGGGATGTTACTTTGTAAATTTTAACGAATGTTTTTTTTTTTTTTTGTATGTTAGGTTTTCATGTAAGTTGCGTGGTTCCACAGAAATGTGTGAATGTGGCCAATTTTAGCTCTGCATCATCAGACTTGGGAAATTTAAAATTGGAGCCTAGGTGCTTAATTTAAAATTGGAGCCTAGGTGCTTAAACTCTCTTGCTTGTTCAATTATTTGTCCATCTCCAATAAATTCGGCTCTTGTGCGTTACAATCCACGGAATTCCATTATTTTGTTTTATTTCTCGATATTGTCTTTCCGTATTTAGCGGCAGTTTATTTTAAGTATTGTAAGGTAGGGGGCTCAAATTTCGTCATCTTAATAGATTAGGGCCTGTATAAGCCCTGAAAGATTAAGAAAAAGGCTAAAACTCGGAATGTTCCTGAATTTATTGTTCATTTGTAAGCAAGTTACAATTAAATTGTTATAACATACTATGGTCAGTGTTTAACGTAAACATTGACACTGTACAAATAGACACACAAGAAAAGTAAGAACTTTCAGTATTGCAGCGCGTCAGCAATCGTAAGTATCGAAATAATTATGAAAAGTGATCGTAATTTTGTCTCCCATAAAAACTCTCCAAAGTACAATCAATTTAAATGTATTTTTCCATCTGAATATTAGCAAAAACTTTCGCTATTATAAATCATGTGGATGCCATGAACGAATGATGTTTTCAAGTTATTTTCAGTCTTCTAAGCATGCGTCACACACAATTTGTATGTCTGAGTAGATGGCTAGCCTATTCCGTGGTGTGAAACCAAGCGTTTCAAAAGCGTTTGAAAAGTAAAATAATCTACATAATAGAAAATTAAATCGAATGCATTTCCAAACTTAGTCCCTAGATGGCACATAGGAATTGCAAGGGTATTCTGTCCCCTGACGAGTTGTGCAACAACTGAAATACACACGTTGCAATAACAACTTTTTGTTTATTAACCATGAACTCGGTATAGCTTCTGAGGACGGAAGTCTACATAACTTGATTACAGCTGAAATGTCAATTATTGACGATGCCTAACAGGTGCTCTCTTTAACCAAGTCCATAAGTGACGAACTGACGAAGAGCCGGTAGGAGTCGTGGATGAGAAGCTACACGGCTCCACGAAGCTATGAGACGACGAGCAGCCAAGTGCCGTAGCGACGAGGTCCCA
Source organism: Schistocerca serialis cubense (assembly GCF_023864345.2). NCBI lineage: Eukaryota > Metazoa > Arthropoda > Insecta > Orthoptera > Acrididae > Schistocerca > Schistocerca serialis. The sequence goes on along the minus strand of NC_064641.1, from coordinate 450,422,831 downwards.
CGAGGCAGTGGCTCGTGGTCAGTCGAGACGCAGATCCAGCGAAGCGGGGCCCTCTGGAGCGGCTCACGTCGATGGCTGTACGGCACTGCCTGACGGGTAGCAGGCAGCCGAGGCATCCGTTGGTCCGTGGCGGAGACTCGGGGCGGTTGGCAGTCGTTCCGGAGCGGGAATCGGAACTGGGCTGAGCGGCGACCTAGAGCCCGTTTTATACGATCGATTTCCTGTCTCGGTTGACTACTCGAGAGAAGTGCGTCTACTGCAGCGCCATGGCTTTTTATTCCCGTACCCGTACTGAGTCTCATCTGTTTTGAGTGTACTTTTCGTGTATAGTCAACGCCAAAACTGCCGGTGTTAAGAGAGCTGTCTGCCGTGCTTTTTGGCATCTGAATGGTAAATCTGAAGTTGTGAGGGACTATCCTTTTTACAGAAAAATCGACATATAGTAACAAAATGTATGAACAACCAATGGCAAGGCAGAATTTGTAGTGGAAGATCTTGTCAAATGTCGTACGGTAAATTGTTCACACCACTGAAAATTAAAAGAGTAGGAAAACTGCCATCTAAACATTTCAAAACATATATAGATCTATTTGCTCGCGAAAATATATAGTTGCAGACGTATCAGGCAATAGGTAGAACACAATAAATAGAGCATTTTTCCTTTGTATCTTGTTTTCTAAGTGCCAAATAACAACGACATTTATTTTTCTTGCCCAATAATTCTGACTTTTTCATTATTAAACTAATTTTCGTTACAACACGTCCATCTATGCATAGTGTAGGTTCTTTCTCTGTAAAATGTTAACACTTTTTGCTTTCAGATATTTCGTCTTTCTTGTAGGAAAACACTAGTAGGAAAATATAACCAAACAACATAATGAAAATTAAGATGACACGAAAGCATAAAACAACATAATAAAAGTTAAGAAGACATGAAAGCATAAAACCTATTTCTATACCGGGATGGTTCCTTTCAAAGGGCACGGCCGACTTCCTTCCCCACGCTACAGGAAACAATAACAGTGGTGACTAAGGTAAACGCATCGCGCTCTCAATCCTTCCAGGTCAGCTGTGCAACCCTGATTAGTCGCTGATTCACGATAAGCCGCCCGAGTCGTGCTCATTCCTTGGTGTACGGGATCGATGACGTCGCTGTTTGGTACCCTCACCCAAGTCAACCAACCAACCATTTCTATAATAGGGGCGAGCTCGACCAGAATAGGTCATAGCTTCCTGCGTTAGCAGACGCTGCCATAGTCCCTCGTCTCTACAAGCGCAGCCTGCAGCATACTCGGAAATTTACAGTTCCACACTCGGCACAATCTATAGATCATTGACGTTATAGACACCCTCGCGTCGTGGTTGGTTGCTGATTTACACGCAGGCACGAAAGGTACACGCACTTTGAGCAGTCGATTTTGAGCAGAAAGTCGCTCTTATAAAACGGACTTACGTATCCCTGTGTGGAAGACAGCAGGCACGGTGTCACGTGGGCACAAATAAGTACCTGCAACTGCACCGCCGTTTACCGCACCCTGCACGCCACATACACTCCTGGAAATTGAAATAAGAACACCGTGAATTCATTGTCCCAGGAAGGGGAAACTTTATTGACACATTCCTGGGGTCAGATACATCACATGATCACACTGACAGAACCACAGGCACATAGACACAGGCAACAGAGCATGCACAATGTCGGCACTAGTACAGTGTATATCCACCTTTCGCAGCAATGCAGGCTGCTATTCTCCCATGGAGACGATCGTAGAGATGCTGGATGTAGTCCTGTGGAACGGCTTGCCATGCCATTTCCACCTGGCACCTCAGTTGGACCAGCGTTCGTGCTGGACGTGCAGACCGCGTGAGACGACGCTTCATCCAGTCCCAAACATGCTCAATGGGGGACAGATCCGGAGATCTTGCTGGCCAGGGTAGTTGACTTACACCTTCTAGAGCACGTTGGGTGGCACGGGATACATGCGGACGTGCATTGTCCTGTTGGAACAGCAAGTTCCCTTGCCGGTCTAGGAATGGTAGAACGATGGGTTCAATGACGGTTTGGATGTACCGTGCACTATTCAGTGTCCCCTCGACGATCACCAGTGGTGTACGGCCAGTGTAGGAGATCGCTCCCCACACCATGATGCCGGGTGTTGGCCCTGTGTGCCTCGGTCGTATGCAGTCCTGATTGTGGCGCTCACCTGCACGGCGCCAAACACGCATACGACCATCATTGGCACCAAGGCAGAAGCGACTCTCATCGCTGAAGACGACACGTCTCCATTCGTCCCTCCATTCACGCCTGTCGCGACACCACTGGAGGCGGGCTGCACGATGTTGGGGCGTGAGCGGAAGACGGCCTAACGGTGTGCGGGACCGTAGCCCAGCTTCATGGAGACGGTTGCGAATGGTCCTCGCCGATACCCCAGGAGCAACAGTGTTCCTAATTTGCTGGGAAGTGGCGGTGCGGTCCCCTACGACACTGCGTAGGATCCTACGGTCTTGGCGTGCATCCGTGCGTCGCTGCGGTCCGGTCCCAGGTCGACGGGCACGTGCACCTTCCGCCGACCACTGGCGACAACATCGATGTACTGTGGAGACCTCACGCCCCACGTGTTGAGCAATTCGGCGGTACGTCCACCCGGCCTCCCGCATGCCCACTATACGCCCTCGCTCAAAGTCCGTCAACTGCACATACGGTTCACGTCCACGCTGTCGCGGCATGCTACCAGTGTTAAAGACTGCGATGGAGCTCCGTATGCCACGGCAAACTGGCTGACACTGACGGCGGCGGTGCACAAATGCTGCGCAGCTAGCGCCATTCGACGGCCAACACCGCGGTTCCTGGTGTGTCCGCTGTGCCGTGCGTGTGATCATTGCTTGTACAGCCCTCTCGCAGTGTCCGGAGCAAGTACGGTGGGTCTGACACACCGGTGTCAATGTGTTCTTTTTTCCATTTCCAGGAGTGTATTAGCGTGGCTTGCGACTCCAGACGTTGTGGCGGCTGCATGATGCTTGCCGGTAAACAATTCAGCGACTCTTCTGTTGACAAACGACCTCCGAAGTGACGCATCGGCCGCACTTGGGCCGCGGAGCGTATCTACTAGTCGACGACAATATTATTGCACCTAGGAATGAGCACGATTCGGAAGGCTTATCGTGAATCAGCGCCTAATCAGGGTTGCACAGGTGACCTGGAAGTATTGAGAGTGCGATGCGTTTACCTTAGTCACCACTGTCATTGTTTCCTGTAAAGTGACCACGTGTTTTCGATAACGGCCGAGAGCAATATCTCCAGCCATCCTGATTTAGGATTTCCGTGATTTCCCTAAATCGTTTCAGGCAAATGCCGGGATGGTTCCTTTGAAAAGGCACGGCCGACTTCCTTCCCAATCCTTCCCTAACCCGAGCTTGCGCTCCGTCTCTAATGACCTCGTTGTCGACGGGACGTTAAACACTAACCACCACCACCACCACCGAGAGCAATAATAGCGTGGTTGAGTAGCACGACTGTAGTGGCCGAATACGCAGGGGCGCAGCCTTGCATTCACAACTAAGGAGGACGAAATTACGAACCTTCCCAGATTTATTATAATGACCGCTACTGTAACACACGTCAAATCTTTGACTATAGCCATTACATGCAAAAACCTGCAGCCCATATTTGAAGACAAATCGGTGGCCATACTAGGAATAGCACGTTGTTAATCTGAGTGCTGCGCTAACATACATCAGCGTAAAAGCTGAATTCCGCCGTAATTTTTTACAAAAATAATTATTCCCTGCTCTTTAGTATTGTGTGTGTCAAATTTTTCAATCGATTTCAAATATTTTTGTGCATTTCAACAGATATATGTGGTAAATTTCGGGATTGTTTCAGTTTCTCTTCACTTGAGTCAATCAATACACCGCTTTCTCCTACGATTATCTCACGAAAATTCCAACAACATAAAAATTTGAGAGAATCTAGATCACACGGGAACTTACTAGCAACCGTTCTTACTACGAAACATTCACAAGCGGAACTAGGAAAGGGAGAAATAGCAGTGGTACACAAAGTACCCTCCACCACACATCAGACACGAAAGAGGGTTACTATTGCATTGTCATTTCTGAGCTATGTTGAAAGTTTCGAGAAATGATAGTGGTAGATGGAATATTCTCAGCCACACACCAGACAAGAAAGTGAGTTAATTTCAATTCTCTAGCTCATCGTGAAGTTAGTTTAAAATCAATTGCAAAATTTGTGCAAAGAAACCCAATACAAACGTGTTAAAATGAATTCCCACGCACACGGACGCTAAACGTGCTGCACACAACAGACTCTCGCCAGACAACACAACGGAATGATGTATCGCATGCACACGCATCTAAACATTCGTTACCAACAGTGGAAGCCGGAAGTTCCGAGGACGTCGAAAATAGGAGCAGGAACGGAATTAGGGCCGCTAACATTACATGCATTACGCGTTTAATAAAAAATTATGTATTTAAGGAGTAGGAATGTAGAAAGTGGCGCTGTCCCACCTTGCTACCACTCAAGTGTCCCATATCGACTCCAAGTTCCGCCACTGATGGCTTGTCTGCTTCCAGCGAGCGGATGTACCGTTGATGTTCTACACATATCTCTAGAAGAATTCGTGTTGTTTGCCCGACATAAGAACCGCCGACGAGTGTAAATAAAGTGTTCGTTTCCCGGCCGCTGTTCTGTGACGCGGTCGCCGCACCGGTGGCGGTCAATTGTCGGCGGTCGTGGGTGGGCCGGCCGCGGCCAGCTACCTTCCGCGTTTAGCGCCCCATTGGAGCGGCGAGTGGCGCCTCTGGAACTGGGTTAAGGGCTCCGTTACTGTCGCGCTGCGCCCGCACAGTCGATACCCGAGGACCGGTCGACGCTGCCGAGCGCTGCACATCGCTGCACTGTGCACGGCGCGCCACTCGCATCTTTACCGTCTCAGCTCTCAGGGAGTGACAGGAGATGCTATGTTTACAAGGATTGGATGAAGTAATATAAACATTCTCTCTCTCTCTCTCTCTCTCTCTCTCTCCCACGGTCCTAACGTTTAACGTTTAGGGCATGCCATCAACAGCTTTCGCTGTCCCGCAGCCTGATTCACATACCAGGTGGTTATAATTAAAGAGCAGCTGCTCACAGAGGTCAAGCGTGGGCTGTAATTATCATATGGCAGCTAATGAGTTAACACCAAACCAATTTACGCTGCAAAAGAAATTAGTACCAGTTGTGGCCGACAAGTGCAAATCTGGCGCTGAGAGTGCAAGAAAGACGTATAGAAATTTTTCCATACGTAATGGATTAGGAACGGGACGTGGACAGAAAATGTCAAACATGTGACAAAGGCACAATATTGATTTTATTATTAACCAAATTCAAATGGTTCAAATGGCTCTAAGCACTATGGGACTTAATATCTGAGATCATCAGTCCCATGCCCGAGGAAGGATTCGAACCTGGGACCGTAGCAGCAGGGCGGTTCCGGACTGAAGCGCCTAGAACCGCTTGGCCACAGAGGCCGGCTATTATTAATCACTGCTTATACAATTTGTTCAATATGAGGACGAGACACAAAAAGTTTGTTTATAAATAATTCTTCTGCTACCGGTCACGATTTCCTTTATTTACTTTTCGAACGAAGCGTTTCGGGAAATGATTCCCATTTTCAACTACGTTTTTTGTATGTATTATGCCGTATCTATGTGATGTCGATGTGCGAGAGTCTGCTTCATTTCGTTGACTTTACTGCAATATATAAGAAACACGCGGTTTATTGTTCGTTATCAATCTTTTTGTGAAGTTAGTGACGAAATTTCGAAGAATGGCTAACCAACTAAAAATCGCGTGTTTATTATACACTGCAGTAAAGTCAACGTAATAAAGCAGACTGTAACACATCGACAACATGGCATAGAAATGGCATAATACACACACAAAACGTAGGTGAAAATGGGAATCATTTCCCGAAACGCGTCGTGTGAAAAGTAAATAAAGAAAATCGTGACAGGTAGCACAAGACTTATTTATAAATAAACCCATTGTTTTCACAGTCGCAGGCTTTAAGAACCATTTATAACGGATCACATCAGGAAGAGAGACGTTTGACGAGATGCTGCATCCGTAAAACGACATGATCAACAGTTGCTCACTGCAGTTCCAGTGGTATCCGAGCAACTTGTTCTTGTGTACTGTCTTTCAGATCTGGTAAAGACCGAACCAAAAGTCACGTGGCTTGTCAAGTGATCTTGCAGGCCATGTATCCGGCAAACCTCTGGAGATGGATGCATTAAGCAGATGTTTCACCATGCGAGCGACATGAAGTGTTGCGCCATCCTGCATGAAAACAATGATTTTCACACGGTTTCACTCTTCCAAAGCTGGAATAACTTGCTGTACATGGAGGTCTGCAAGACATGCAGACGCCACAATACACCTGACACGTCCTCTGGGTGTAGTTTCTTCAAAGAATAACGGATCGATGCTTGTGAATCCACACCAGTCAGTCACCTATGGCGTGTGCAATAGCTCTTCGTGTACAACATGCGATTCCAAATTCGGCAGTTTCGTGTGTTCAATGTAGTCTGTAGTGTAAAATGTGCCTCGTCACTCCATAGAAGATTGCCTGACCATACAACTTCACCCCTTGTCGTGAATCGAAGAGCAAATTAAGAACGTTGCTGCAGATGATGAGGTTTCAATTGCTGCATCGTCTGGATCTTGTACGTGGCGTAAGTCCTGCATGTCTGTTACAGCAACAGGAAACTTGTCAATATCTTCCACCGGGATAGCACACCTTCCTCTTTCAGGTGCCAGACCAAGCTCACCCATGTTTTCGAATTTCCTGAACATCATCTTTAAACCGCTTAATGATATCGGGACTCTTCTCAGACCTGTCAGTCAGTGATTCTCTCTCAATGAAGAGCTGTAATTGGTACCATTCCCATAAAGCAGTTTCAGTGACAGCGCCGTTCTCTTTTCTCAATAGCCATACTAATCAGTCACGTTATGACTTGTCAAATGACAGCATGGGTGTCACACTGTCATACAAACGATGTACAGCGCCAGCTTTGCACCTGGTGGCCAAAATTGGAACTACTTTTTCCAGGGTAAATCGGTTGTGCATTAACGCATTAGCACACCTATCCATTTTCGTTGCCATACGAAGATTACAGTCCATAGAGGACCTCAGTGAGTAGCTGCACTATGGTTCGATGCCACCCCGTACTTTCTTAAGCTCGAAGGCCGCCTCAACCCAAGACGCGACAATAGCACTCCTAGGGCTTAAAATCAAAACTATAACATCCGTGACGTTAATGTTTATGGGATAATGCGTTGACACGAATGCACCCCTTTCCCAACACGTCACGCCAACAAATTATGCCTTAAAACGTGTTTTTCTTCTTTTTTTTTAGAGTACATCCAGTTTGTTCACCCTATCTTCAGATCTTTACGTTTTATTTACGGACCGAGATGCTGCAACCGAAAAACGACGTGTCTTACAAGGAACCCATTGAGTGAGGAGTCGCGAAAGACCAATGATGTTTACAGCATTCGACGCACCCACGTATTGTCCACTACTCAACCACAGTATTGGTTGCTAATGGCAACAGGGACAGTATTAGCGGTGTCCAATGGTAAGCACTGCATGCGGCTACGGAGCGTAGTTGAATTGCTTAGTCGACGACTAACACACAACAGTGCGATAGTACTAGTGGTGTTGGTACAAAGCAGACCAATGACAACGATAAACAAAGCAAACATTGCAGTAAACCTACAACAACAGTTGCCAAAGTTGCCATTTCGTCAGAATGGAACCCAAGGAATTCCTCAGAGTGAGAAAGAAGTGACAGGACAAATAGAGCTTTTGCAAGATGAGTCAGTGGAATTTGTGGAGTCGGATACGCTGGATTGTGCGGACAATGTACATGAGAAGTAGCGGACAGTGTACATGAGTACAATTACGACAATACGTTCTTAAGAAGTGAAAGTGATATTGAAACAGGTGTCGAGTCACGTAGTTCATCATCCTCGTCGGACAGGGAGCCACAAATCCCGGCTTCAGTGAAGTCCTTAGTAAAGGACAATCGTTGTGCAAGAAGCGGGTGCTAAACACAATTACGTACATGGAAGATCATCCGCAACATAGCAGTATGAAGGTACAGTGCATAAGAAAAACTATATGTATTCAAGAGAGGAGAAGGAGCACTTGGTACACTGGTGTCTGCGCGTTTCAAGGATGCTCGATGCAATTTAGAGGATGTGGATGATAGACCTACAATGTTATGCGCATCAAACTGCGCGCAAGCAAGATTACAACGATTTCAAGGGAACCAATGGATGGTTCCATAACTTCAAAAAGTGCTTCAGAGTAGGAAGACGTAAGATATCGAAATTTCAAACAAAGCGACAACTTGGCGACTCACAGCAAACTGCGGAATCTGCCAGAAAATTTGTAGAAGAGATAACCAAACTTATCCTATTGTTCCGCAATGAATTTGTTGCAGTCTGACTAATCAGGATTTGAAGAGAAAATTCATATGAAAGGAACCCTTGAAATTAGAGGTATCAAGAGAGTTGTATCCAGATCAACTGACATCTATGCCATAACGCATTAGTACACATTTACGCCGATTATTAATTTGGATATAAATTCGCTGGGAAGTTATTTATCGTGCTGCGATAAGTTGGTGCGGCTCTGACCACTCTGGTTCTTTTTCGTGTGCGTTTTCTTGCTAGGGCAGTAGAGAATATTTATGTCACAGCAAGCAAGAGTAGGAAAATGGGCGTAAGGGAATTAAAACTACGGTACGAGCACAGTTTTTGACTAACATCTGGTCAAAATACACTACTAGCCATTAAAATTGCTACACCACGAAGATGACGTGCTACAGACGCGAAATTTAACCGACAGGAAGAAGATGCTGTGATATGCAAATGATTAGCTTTCCAGAGCATTCATACAAGGTTGGCGCCGGTGGCGACACCTACAACGTGCTGACATGAGGAAAGTTTACAACCGATTTCTCATACACAAACAGCAGTTGACCGGCGTTGCCTGGTGAAACGTAGTTGTGATGCCTCGTGTAAGGAGGATAAATGCGTACCTTCACATCGGATTGTAGCCTATCGCGATTGCGGTTTATCGTATCGCGCCATTGCTGCTCGCGTTGGTAGAAATCCCATGACTGTTAGCAGAATATGGAATCAATGGGTTCAGGAGGGTAATACGGAACGTCCTGCTGGATCCCAACGGCCTCGTATCACTAGCAGTCGAGATGATAGGCATCTTATCCGCATGACTGTAACGGTTCGTGCAGCAACGTCTCGATCACTGAGTCAACAGATGGGGACGTTTGCAAGACAACAACCATCTGCACGAACAGTTCGACGACGTTTGCAGCAGCATGGACTATCAGTTAGTAGACGCTGCATCACAGAAAGGAGCGCCTGCAATGGTATACTCAACGACGAACCTGGGTACACGAATGGCAAAACGTCATTTTTTCGGATGAATCCAGGTTCTGTTTACAGCATCATGATGGTCGCATCCGTGTTTGGCGACATCGCGGTGAACGCACATTGGAAACGTGTATTCGTCATCGCCAAACTGGGGTATCACCCGGTGTGATGGTATGGGGTGCCATTGGTTACACGTCTCGGTCACCTCTTGTCCGCACTGACGGCACTTTGAACGGTGGACGTTACATTTCAGATGTGTTACGACCCGTGGCTCTACCCTTTATTCGATCCCTGCGGAACCTTACATTTCAGCAGGATAATGCACGACCGCATGTTGCAGGTCCTGTACGGGCCTTTCTGGATACAGAAAATGTTCAACTGCTACCCTGGCCAGCACATTCTCCAGATCTCTCACCAATTGAAAACGTCTGTTCAATGGTGGCCGAGCAACTGGCTCGTCACAATGCGCCAGTCATTACTCTTGATGAACTGTGGTATCGTGTTGAATCTGCATAGGCAGCTGTACCTGTACACGCCATCCAAGCTCAGTTGGACTCAACGCCCAGGCGTATCGAGGCCGTTATTAGAGCCAGAGGTGGTTGTTATGGGTACTGATTTCTCAGGATCTATGCACCCAAATTGCATGAAAATATAATCACATGTCAGTTCTATTATAATATATTTTTCCAATGAATACCCGATTATCATCTGCATTTCTTCATGGTGTAACAATTTTAATGGCCAGTAGTGTAAATATAGACAGGCTAGACTGGAGTTCCTATGTCATAGACTTCAGAATGAGATAAAGTAATCTTTAATGATGAGAAGAAGTTTAATTTAGATGGACCGGATGGATTTCAGTATTATTGGCATGATCTGATAACAGAGCAGCAAGTAAGAATGAGCAGAAAATTTGTTGGTGAAAGTGTTATGATTCGGGCAGCCTTCTGCTCTAAAGACAGTTCGCGCGTTGCTTGGTTGAACGCTACAACGAACGACATGTACACTGAGATACTAGAGACAGAAATGATTGGAATGCATTAAGTCTAGGGGACGAAAGTAATAATGTTTCAACAAGATAATGCATCTTTTCATGTTTCTACTACAACCAAAAAGTTGTTTGAAGATGAAGACATCGGTATCTTGACTAGGCCTGCACTAATCCCGGATTTTAACCCACTGGAAAACCTTTCGAGAATACTTCCAAGACACATTTATCGTAATGGAAGGCAGTTTGAGGCCCTATGTGAGCTGAAAAGAGCGATTCGAGGAGACTAGGCGCCAATTTCACTGCAAGAATTACAAACCATAATAAAATCCATGCCGAAGACAATTTTTGAAGTAATTAGGAAGAACTTATGTTGAAAATGTGTGTAAAGTTTTATGGGACTTAACTGCTAAGGTCATCAGTCCCTAAGCTTCCACACTATTTAACCTAAATCATCCTAAGGACAAACACACACACCCATGCCCGAGGGAGAACTCGAACCTCCACCGGGACCAGCCGCATATGTTGAAAAAAGTACTAACAGTGCAGTAACACAACATTAAAATTAGTGTCTTTATACCAATTTCCATTCAGAAAATGCAAACGCCTTATTTTGTTACTCGTGTTAAGAAAGAAACTATGTAATTCCATTATGACTACATCTACATCTACATCTACATGGTTACTCTGCAGTTCACACTTAAGTGCCTAGCAGAGGGTTCATCGAACCATTTTCATACTACTGCTCTACCATTCAACTCTCGAATGGCGCATGGGAAAAAGGAACACCTAAATCTTTCCGTTCTAGCTCTGATTTATTTTATTTTATTATGATGATCATTTCTCCGTACGTAGTTGGGTGTCAACAAAATATTTTCGCATTCGGAAGAGAAAGTTGATGATTGAAACTTCGTAAATAGAATTCGCCGCAAAGAAAACCGTCTTTGTTTCAGTGACTGCCACCCCAACTCGCGTATCATATCAGTGGCACTCTTACCCCTATTGTGCGATAACACGAAACGAGCTGCCCTTCTTTGCACTTTTTCAACGTCCTCCGTCAATCCTACCTGGTAAGGATCCCACACCGCGCAGCAATTTCCAGCAGAGGACGAACAAGTGTAATGTAGGCTGTCTCTTTAGTAGGTTTGTCGCATCTTCTAAGTATTCTGCCAACAAAGCGCAGTCTTTGTTTCGCCTTCCCCACAATATTATCTGTGTGTACTTTCCAATTTAAGTTGCTCGTAATTGTAATTCCTAGGTATTTAGTCGAATTGACAGCCCTTATATTTGTGCGATTTATCGTATACCCAAAATTTATCGGATTTCTTTTAGTACCCATGTGGATGACCTCGTACTTTCCTTTGTTTAGTGCCAATTGCCACTTTTCGCACCATACAGAAATTGTCTCTAGATCATTTTGTAATTGGAATTGATCGTCTGATGATTTTACTAGACGGTAAATTGCAGCACCATCTGTGAACAATCTAAGGGGGCTGCTCAGATTATCACCTAGATCATTTATGTAAATCAGGAACAGCCAGATATCACTTCTGTTCTACTCGATGATTTACCGTCTATCACTACGAACTGTGATCTCTCTGAGAGGAAATCACGAATCCAGTCACACAACTGAGACGATACTCCTTATGCACGTAATTTGATTAATAGTCACTTGTGAGGAACGGTATAAAAAGCCTTCTGGAAATTTAGGAATATGGAATCGATCTGAGATCCCTTGTCGACAGTACTCATTACTTCATGGAAATAAAGAGCTGCGTTGCACAAGAACGATATTTTCTGCATCCGTTTTGGTTATGTATCAATAAGTCATTTTCTTCAAGGTGATTTATAATGTCTGAGTAGAGTATATGCTCCAAAATCCTACTGCAAATTGAACTCAGTGATATGTTTCTGTAATTCAAGGGGTTACTCCTATTTCCTTTCTTGAATATTCGTGTGACCTGTGCTACTTCCCAGTCTTTAGGAACAGACCTTTCGTCAAGTGAGCGGTTATATATGATTGCTAAGAAAGGCGCTATAGTGTCTCCATATTCTGAAAGGAACCTGATTGGTAAACCATCTGGAACGCAAGACTTGCCTTTCTTAAGTGATTTGAGTTGTTTCGCAACACCTAAGATATCTACTTTTATGTCACTCATGCTAACAGCTGTTTTGGTTTCGAGTTCTGGAATATTTACTTCGTCTTCTTTCGTAAACGAATTACGGAAAACCGTATTTAGTAACTCCGCTTTAGTGGCACCATCATCAGTAACATTTCCATCGCTATCGCGCAGAGACAATATTGACTGTTTTTTGCCACTAGTGCACTTTACACAATACCAGAATATCTTTGGGTTTTCCACCATATTTTGAGACAATGTTTCTTTGTGGAAACTGTTAAAAGCATCTCGCATTGACGTCTGCACTAAATTTCGAGCTTCCGTGAAACTTATCCAGTCTTCGGGATTTTGTGTTCTTCTGAATTTGGCATGCTTTTTCCGTTGCTTCTGCAACAGTGTTCTGACGTGTTTTGTGTACCATGGTGGATCAGTCCCGTCTCTTATTAACTTATGCGGTATGAATCTATCTATTACTGTCGACACTGTATTTTTGAATTTGAGCCATATCTGGTCTACACTTACATAATTAGCTTGGAAGGAATGGAGACTCTCTCTTAGGAAGGCATCAAGCGAATTTTTATCTGCTGTTTTAAATAGATATATTTTGCGTTTATTTTTAGTGGTTTTGGTTGATATGGTTTTGAGCCTCGGTACAATGACCCTGTGTTCACTAATCCCTGTATCCGTCAGGACGCTCTCTATTAGACAGGATTATTTGTGGCTAAGAGGTCAAGTGTGTTTTCGCAACCATTTACAATTCGTGTGGGGTCATGAACTAATTGTTCAAAGTAATTATCAGAGGAAGTATTTAGTACAATTTCGGAAGATGTTTTCTGTCTACCACAGGCTTTGATGTATTTTCGCCAACAAATCGAGGGTAGATTGAAGTCTCCACCAATTATAACTGTATGAGTGGGTTACTTATTTGTAATGAGATTCAAGTTTTCTTTGAACCGTTCAATCATCTGAGTCGGTAGAAGGAGCCAATTATTATTGGTACGGCTGTTGATTATAACCTCTACCCATAGTAATTCGCAGGAACTATCTATTTCAACTTCACTACAAGATAAACTACTACCAACAGATACAAACACACCACCACCTACTTTATTTAATCTACCCTTTCTGAACACGGTTTGCGCCTCTGTAAAAATTTCATCATAATTTATCTCCGGCTTTAGCCAGCTTTCTGTTCCTATAACGATTTCAGCTTGAGTGCTTTCTATCAGCGCTTGAAGCTCTGGTACTTTTCCAACACAGACACTCACTATATGCAGTCATAGTTACTATCAACCGTCCACACGGAGCACGTCCATATCTCACCACTGACTTTTAGTATCAGCCACACGCAGTTGACGTCAACAAGTGTATGGGCCTGAAGATGACGTTGTTACAACGTTGAAACAAGTTGCCAAAATAAAATCGACATTTTATATACAGCTGGGGGAGTTTCTTCATTTTTAATATAAATAAATTAGGATGGCCGCACGCGGGTTTGAACCGTCATCCTCCCGAATTTGAGTCCAGTGTGCTGACCGCTGCACCACCTCGCTCGGTCGAGCCTTAGCGTTTCCTTTTTCAGAGTTTCTAATTTCCCTGACCAGTTCAGACTTCTGACAATCCATGCTTCGAAACGTAAAATATTACGTCTGTTGGTATTTTAGTCGTTCTCTCGTGATGCCATGCCCTTGACAGTCCTCTCCTGGAGAAGTGAATGGGGAACTAATCCCGAATCTTTCGCTAATGAAGAGGTCATCATGACACTTTCTCAATTTCAAGTCACCTGTCTTACAGATACAAATGAAGTGTCTTTACTTCAGTTGTTTCCATTGGTTTCTGCATGCTCACGCCGTTGATCATTGCTGATTCTCTCGTTTTTCACCAGTTTTCAACAACAAGGGCAAGAGGGCTCTCTCATTCTCTTTCCGCTCCTGCGCCCTCTTTGACAAGGCCGTTCGCAGAACGAGTGTGACTTCTTATGCCAGAAGTCTTTGGCCGCAGGATCTGACGATTTCTATTCAAAATTTAAGCAGTGACAGGGCTCCAACCCTGGGCCCAGTACGTTTTTATTACTAACCACAAACGCTGCCCCTAGAGCTCCGTGTCTAATATTCTCTGTAATGCCGTTTGCTACCTTGCTAGAGCGTTGTAAAGTTACTGCAACGGCGCAGACGTGGGCGGGGCGTCGCGGAGGCGGCGGCAGCCTGCCCAGTGGCCTGCAGCGGTTTCTTGAGGCGGCTCCGGCGGCTGGTAGTGGCGGACACGGGCCTCCCGAAGCGGATTTGCATGGGATCTGCATTAGGGACGGGACAGCAATTTCACCGCCACAATGGCGACCAATCAGGGCGCCCTACAAGCGCACTATCCTTGCAGATTACGTTCTCTACAACCAAGACAGCCCTGATACAGCAGCCTTTCTTGTTTTTAGTTGATTTTGTCCAGGATGGCTATTAATTTAACGCTTGCCACCAAATTAAATAACTTACTTTGTCCCTTGTCTGGTATCACACCGTAAAACTGTGAACTGCTTTCTTAACCTGAAGTATAATACGACGGACGTTTCATAAATAATGCACAGGTTGGTATTTTGTGGATTGTTTGATGCATCAATAACGAAAATTACGTCAGATGTAGTTGGGAGCTTGAGGAAGAAGCGCGTGTTTTTGTTTTTGTTTTTTTTTTTTTTTTTTTCGCTGTGTGCTCTAACATAAAACTGGCCAGAGGTACAAATGCACTCTGCAGGGCTGCCCCGTACTGTGACTGTTGAAGACCACGGGTCGTACATAAAGATCGATACTTCAAGCGACAAAAACCCGAAAGAAATCCATAGTGCTTTAAGTGAAGTTTGTGGTGAGTCTACAGTGAATTGTAGTCCAGTTTCACATTGAGTTAATCGTTTTCGTGGTGGTTTTCTGAGTACAGAAGATAATCCAAGACCCGGAACGCCAGAAACGTCTACAGATGAACGAAGTGTGAAGCTTGAAGACGATCGCAGTGTGATTTGTGAGGAACTCTCTGAAGCCACGAGAATTCCATATTATGACGAATGATTTGAAGAAGAGAAAAATTTCTGCGAGAGGGGTCCCACACCGTTTGACTACTGAAGAGAAGCAGAAACGACTGGACAGTGCTGCCTTACTCAAACAACGATTTGACGGTGAACGTGAAGGATCCTTGTGTCCAGTTGCCGATATTGTTGAAACGTGGAGTAGAGACTTTGAACCGGAGTTGAGATAACAGTCTAATGACCGAGCGAGGTGGCGCAGTGGTTAGCACACTGGACTCGCATTCGGGAGGACGACGGCTCAATCCCGCATCCGGCCATCCTGATTTAGGTTTTCCGTGATTTCCCTAAATCGCTCCAGGCAAAGTCCGGGACGGTTCCTTTGAAATCCGATGAGACCGTTGACCTCGATGTTTGGTCTCTTCCCCCAAACAATCCAATCCAATAACAGTCTAATGATTGGAAAGCTTCAGATTCTCCATGTCCAAAATATTTTCTACACGCTCCATCACAGCTCAAGCAAATTATGATTTTTGCTTATGATCACCAAGGAATCATCATGGCAAATAGCCCCAAGTGCAACAAATGTCACAGCCGTGTATCATAACATCATGCAAAACCTGCTCGAGGCTAGACCACTCATTCTCCATGACAATACTCGCCCGAATAGGCATGGGAAGTGTTGCCACATCTCCTCACTAGAGTCCGGACATGAGTCCACCACACTTCGACTTGTTCCCGACGTTGAAAAAACACTGTACATGGACTTCGTTATCTTTCTCTGGGAGAGCTTTCTACCACCGTCACCCGAGCCATTCGACAGATGAACAGAAGTGGTGTTCTGTATGGAATAATACAGCTTCCGAAACGATGGGATTCTGTCGTAGGAAAGCAGGGAGATTATGCTGGTGAGCTGTAAAGGGATATTGAAAAAAAAATAAACGTGTAAGTAAAAAATCGTATGCATTAATTATGAATTGTCCCTCGTAATATTAACAAATATTAACAGTGATTTTAAAGACAAAATAAAATGTTCTCATTGTATAAGCGAAATTTCCCTGCCTAGATCTATATCTCCATTCGTGGCAGAGTGGAGGAAGATCCTGCTGCCGCCAACGTACATCTCGCATAAAGACGGCAGAGAGCAAATCGGAGAAATCTGAGCTCGTACGGAAGCAAATAGATAGTTTTTCTCTCCCTCGATTTGCCAGTGGAACAGGAAAGGTATTGACTTTGAAAACTCATATTGATTTATTCAGTTAACTTACAGACATAATTTTAGTGTAATTTAATAGCAAAATACACAAAGTTTTTACCTTCTACCTAAACAGGTTAAATATGGCTTCCACTGGTTATGCAGCAGACATCCTGTCTCAAGTCAGTTTCTTCACATCCTCGCTGCAGAATGTCAGGAGCGACTTGTTCAGTTGCAAGGTAGATCCTAGCTCAGAACTCTGGTAGCGAAGCCGGTAAGGATGGAAAAACATGGAATCCTTAATGAATCCCCAAAAGAAAAAGACAAAAATTGTCAGGTAAGGTGAACATGGAGAACTGCAATTGGTGCACCTAGGTCAAGCCACTTGCCCCATTGTAAACTCGTATTTTGAGATACAACCGTTTTCTTAACACACGCCGAAAAGTCATATGTGGGAAGCCCAAGTCTCCAGACGCACGCTGGTTTGATTTTGTAACGCGGTTCACGAAGTGGCTCAGTTCTGTACTAGCACATAACGTGAGTCAAAACTTGATCTCTTATCCTTCAAGATGAAACCAACACTAAGTCTGTAAGACGTATGATTAAGTTTGTAAGAATTTTCAAATTCTTTTTGATACAACCTGTCCAGTGTGATGCAACTAAGCAGGTCATCCAAAAATAACCAGACCGCGTAAACGCATGATCCAGTCATATTAATGTGACCACCGCCCATGTTCGACGTCAACGTGCAGTAATCACTCGCAGACGACAGGTGGGAGCTCTGGAAGTGGGGAGTGGGGAGAGGGAGCGGGGGGGGGAGTTACATAAAGCGGGTCGGGGAGACGCGGAAAACAGTCCAGTCGTTGTCACAATGCGGAAACGGAACGATTTACCTGACATCCAATAGAGTATTGTCATTGGCTTTCGGGCCAAGAGTGGAAGCATTTCCGAAGCGGTTAAAGCACACCGCCGCGGTTAATGCACACCGTGAGTAGCCAAAAGGCGCTATCCAAAATCGGCACCGAGGCAACTGTGACGCAACACTAGCCATAGATGACAGGTGTGAACGACAGCTGCGGAGATATGTACGGGTGAACAGATGTGCAAATGTTGTCCAGCTGACTGCCCAAGTGAACCAAGGAGCTACCAACACTGTCTTCTCAACGGCCTTCAGCGAATGTTGCTGTGTATGCACCCGTAATGACTGTAGACCTTCGCGTGTACGGCGTGAAATGTCTGAAAGCAAACACCAAGCAGCAATTTTCAGAAGGGTCCACGACAGAGTGGGGGACGTTATGGACTGGGAAATGTTTTCGTCCCATTTTCTGGGTCACCTCGACATTCTGGAAGACACAATAGATCAACACAAGTATGCATCCTGGGAACCAAGTCCACTCCTAAATGCAGTTTGTTTCTCCTTGGCACGATGACATCTAACAGCAGGTCAATGCAACTGGCAGTATACGTGCGTGGTTCGAATAGCATCAGTATGAGTTTATCGTACTCCCCTTGCCACCAAAGTTCCCATATTTGAACCCAATCGAGAATCTGTGAGACTGCCTTGATCAGGCTGTTCGCGCCTTGGATCCTCAACTGAGAAACCCGGGGCAGCTGGCCACGGCACTGGAGTCGCCATGGCTCCATATCCCTGTCGGTACCTTCACTGATTCTCTTCCTGTACGTCTCGCAGCGGTCTGCGCTAAAAACATTTGCTTATTCAGGTTTTTAATAGTGGTCACATAAATATGACTGGACAGTGTGTATCGAGGTTCAGTTTGCGCTAAGCTATAGCTGATAATGGCAAATTTTCTTCACTGACGTCTGCTTCGTTGCTGGTTGTAGCATGTCTTCCTCTTTTTGGACGGTAGGTACAGGGATAAGTATACCAAGTTGTATTGGTTGCGTCTTGAAGGAAAGGAGGTCACTGGCTCAACAGTCTAGAAGTTAAGGCTGGTTGAGGGTACTGTTGCAAAGGTTGGAAAGGAGGGGGAGAGGGGAGGGAGGGAGCGGTTCTGTGATGTCTTCCATCTGAGGTGGCTCCAAATTCGGTTGGTCAGCCAGGGGGTGGGGGAGGGTGGAGGCAGGGGTAGCTACATCGGAAGCGAAAGCGTCTGGGGGCAGTGGGATCGCCAGAGTGTGGTACCAGCATGAGCCTGATGCAGTGATGGAGTGGGTGGCTACGTGTCAGTCGCATACAGCATGGACCTTGCCAAAGGTTGTATGATTTCACAGACGACAATGAAAATTTGTGCCACACTGGGACTCTAATCCGGAGTTTCTGATCACCAAAAGTGGTCACCTTACCAATTGGCTATCCCTGTGCAACTTAAGGCCAGACCCAAACTTTCATATGTCAACAACCATGCGTCTACAACCTGTTCTCGTACATCCACTCTCAGACGAACTACACTCCTGGAAATTGAAATAAGAACACCGTGAATTCATTGTCCCAGGAAGGGGAAACTTTATTGACACATTCCTGGGGTCAGATACATCACATGATCACACTAACAGAACCACAGGCACATAGACACAGGCAACAGAGCATGCACAATGTCGGCACTAGTACAGTGTATATCCACCTTTCGCAGCAATGCAGGCTGCTATTCTCCCATGGAGACGATCGTAGAGATGCTGGATGTAGTCCTGTGGAACGGCTTGCCATGCCATTTCCACCTGGCGCCTCAGTTGGACCAGCGTTCGTGCTGGACGTGCAGACCTCGTGAGACGACGCTTCATCCAGTCCCAAACATGCTCAATGGGGGACAGATCCGGAGATCTTGCTGGCCAGGGTAGTTGACTTACACCTTCTAGAGCACGTTGGGTGGCACGGGATACATGCGGACGTGCATTGTCCTGTTGGAACAGCAAGTTCCCTTGCCGGTCTAGGAATGGTAGAACGATGGGTTCGATGACGGTTTGGATGTACCGTGCACTATTCAGTGTCCCCTCGACGATCACCAGTGGTGTACGGCCAGTGTAGGAGATCGCTCCCCACACCATGATGCCGGGTGTTGGCCCTGTGTGCCTCGGTCGTATGCAGTCCTGATTGTGGCGCTCACCTGCACGGCGCCAAACACGCATACGACCATCATTGGCACCAAGGCAGAAGCGACTCTCATCGCTGAAGACGACACGTCTCCATTCGTCCCTCCATTCACGCCTGTCGCGACACCACTGGAGGCGGGCTGCACGATGTTGGGGCGTGAGCGGAAGACGGCCTAACGGTGTGCGGGACCGTAGCCCAGCTTCATGGAGACGGTTGCGAATGGTCCTCGCCGATACCCCAGGAGCAACAGTGTCCCTAATTTGCTGGGAAGTGGCGGTGCGGTCCCCTACGACACTGCGTAGGATCCTACGGTCTTGGCGTGCATCCGTGCGTCGCTGCGGTCCGGTCCCAGGTCGACGGGCACGTGCACCTTCCGCCGACCACTGGCGACAACATCGATGTACTGTGGAGACCTCATGCCCCACGTGTTGAGCAATTCGACGGTACGTCCACCCGGTCTCCCGCATGCCCACTATACGCCCTCGCTCAAAGTCCGTCAGCTGCACATACGGTTCACGTCCACGCTGTCGCGGCATGCTACCAGTGTTAAAGACTGCGATGGAGCTCCGTATGCCACGGCAAACTGGCTGACACTGACGGCGGCGGTGCACAAATGCTGCGCAGCTAGCGCCATTCGACGGCCAACACCGCGGTTCCTGGTGTGTCCGCTGTGCCGTGCGTGTGATCATTGCTTGTACAGCCCTCTCGCAGTGTCCGGAGCAAGTATGGTGGGTCTGACACACCGGTGTCAATGTGTTCTTTTTTCCATTTCCAGGAGTGTAGATTGTGATGTCAAAGCTGGAAAATGCGGTCTGCCGACGGTGAACCCACAACAGCTCTGTTTCTCACTGATGGACTCAGGGGACCATCCAGATTGCTAGTCTTAACGACGGGTGAGCACCACAGGACGAGCAGTATATTGAGTGTGGAGCTGCTTCCATCATGCAGCATTAGCTGCAGCGGGCAGAGCAGAATGCCTAGAATCTCTGGTGACCTTCTCATTTGCCGGCGTGGGCCTAAAAATGCTCAGAGAGGCAGGCAGAGGAGCTCCTTCTGTGCATACAGATCAGTGAGATTCTTTCATTTTTCCTTGTAAGTCCTCAACATATTCTCAGCTTTACCATTTGATTGAGAGTGTAGTGGGGCGTTCAATAATATGGGTATTACCTTGGTCCGCGCAGAAATCGAAAAAGACTGAAGAGGTAAACTGAAAGTTGTTATCAGCAATAGTGCACGCGAAGCCTACTATGGGAAAATTTGTCATAGGGCACAACTGGGCGTTTACGATGTGATGTTGAGGAGGCAGCGAACATACAGAAATTTCGAGGAATCATGAATGCAGACAAGCCACCTGGAACTAACAAATAAACCATCTTAATCAATATTGGCGCGATATCACAGGTCTGCTGGAAATGTGTATGATGAAAGCCGTGCTGGAGTTTGGTGCGATCAGAGCACGCTCCATGTCCCTACCTATACCCAACCAGTAGACATGTAGGTGGGCCAAGCTCTTCATTCTAGAGTTACCGCAGTGCTCTGCATATAGAAGTGCTAGGACCATCTGGAGCGACCTTTAGTCTCGTGAGTGATAGGCTGCAGGCAGTAAATGATGAGTTCCCAAGCTGCATTTAAGTGACACAACGCAGAAAGAACAGAGATCGAAATAAGGTAGCTCCTGAATGGTGTCACTGAAAGGGATCCTCCTGATCTGGTAATGTGGCGTAACCAAGGGTCTGTAGTGGCATAGGGTGTGACCGTGTGGCGTGGGTCGTGACGCTAGTCCATCGTGACGAGGGTCGTGACGGTAACAGCGATGGTACCGAATCTGCAAAGTACAGCGTTAGACAGGCCAGGGTCCAAAAGCAACGACTGGCGGATCGGCGTGGCGCGGCGCGACTGGTGCGAGCTATGAGTGACGGGTTGTGGGGCTGGCGCTAACCCCGGAACAGGAGCTGGTCTACTGCTGCCTGCCTGCGCTGACGCTGACGCTGCACTGTGGAGGTTCAAATGGTTGAATTGGCTCTGAGCACTATGGGACTCAACTTCAGAGGTCAGCAGTCCCTTAGAACTTAGAACTACGTAAATGTAACTAACCTAAGGACATCACACACATCCATTCCCAAGGCAGGATTCGAACCTGCGACTGTAGCGGTCTCGCGGTTCCAGGCTGTAGCGCCTAGAACCGCACGGCCACTCCGGCCAGCTGCACTGAGGAGGGTGAAACCTCAACTTGATACGGAAGATCTAGCGCTGGGGCGCTTCGCCTTCCTCGTGGCGGTGTGGTGAGTGGTGACGTGGCGGTGTGGAGATCTGGACAGTGTGCAATTACAGTTTTTTTTTTATCCAAAGACGACAGGAGGGAGTGAGAGAGAGACAGTGGAAGAGGAGGAAAACGAAAGGCCTTATGTGACTGGCCGGGTGGTGTTTTTTCTTTTTTTTTTTAATAGAAAAGGATAGTAGAAGGGACAGTAAGATAAGCGGGAAAACGAAAGGCTCAATTGACAAGCCGGTTACTGAATGAGAAATGAGAAGACAGGAAGGAGAAGAGAGAGTGAGAGAAGAAGGAAAAACGAACGCCAAAGTGGTCGGTCGTCGACAATCGGATGGCGAGGCTGACACTACAGTTAAATTCATTTATCTTGGTGGCTCACGCATGCCCGCCCAGACGCGGGAGATTGCTGCATTGCCAAGTTGCAAACGACGCACGCGCCAAGAGAAGCAGCGCCATAGTATAGTATAGTTCGCTAATTTACGTTTAGGGGGGAGCGCGCAGTTTATGAAGTAAAGCCACTACGGCCGCATTAACCCTTTCGCTGGTACAGAGACGTGCTCCCCGCATTCCGCGCTGTGCGCGATTTTGTCATCACTGCACTGCTCGCCTGTGCAGACACACAGTGTTCTGACTGCTTTGACACTTATCAATCGATTTCTCAAAAACTATTTGGCACAAAAATTTGATTTTTACACATCTTCTTGACTGATACCTTCCCGCCATAAATGGCTTAATTTTGTTTCGATGTTCAACGCAGTTATTGTGCAGCATTAAATGTAGTAAACCATTGCACGAAATTTTGAACAGTTTTCAGAGGTAAAAGTCCATAGTGTATACTTTTCGTATGGTCATTTTAGTTGCCACAATGTTGAGAATGAAATGTGGACAAGGTGCCTAAATTTCATATAAAATTTACTGTATAACAATACCTCATTTAATTTAAGTAACAGATAGGTGTCGTATGTAAATAGGTGTCATACGTAATATTGAGAAATATTCCGTCTTTTGCGACTGTAATAAAAGTTTTATTTATACCAGAGTCATTTCGATTTTTTTCTAAAAAGTTCTGATTAAAACAAAGTTGGCGAAGTACACAAAACTGAACTGTGGACGTAATAAAACATAGAAAAAACTAAAATATGTTGCCAGTGAGGCACAGTGCGCAAAAAATTTGTGTTTGTCACAACGGACAGCAAATACTTGCCAAAACATAGATCAGTCGACGAAAACATTGAATATGATGATGTCGCCAAAGCAGCGAAGCAAAGAATTGCGTCCGACAATCTAGTAGCTCGACAACGTACGAGCCGAAATTCTGCTCTAAATAATACTTTTAATACTGTCGCAAATGAATATATCTCAATATGAATAGTAAAACAGCGACTGCGGAAGAGAAGATATACGAACAAAACAGATAACATGAATATTGTATGTGTGCCTTTTCATTGTTTTTAATTGCTGTAAAAAGAAATATTGGAAGACAAAATTAGAAAAACCGAAAACTTCTTATGATTATAAAGAAGAGACAAAGCACTATAAATTTCCAAAAATTACATTCAAACGAATAAAATTCATGGAGTAAGATACTTTGATATTGCTTTTAAACAAAAAAGAAAATATAAAGCGTCGAACGAAGTTTGAACGTAGATCCTCTCACTTAGCATCTAAACACCTTAACCATTACGCTAACACATCTCGTCATTCAACAGAGCTCCTGAAGGACTTTAACATGTCACACAAAATACGGACAAACACTGTTGGTATGACTATGAGTTACTCACATTTCGTCGAAGTACAATGGGAAATAAACAATTAACGCTGTTCTTTATTGCAAAAAAGTTTATGAGAATGATACAAACACCTTTCCTTGCTATCGCCTGAATTAGGAGGCTTATTGCTTGTTTGGTTTAATTATAGAATATGAAGCAATTGGTATAAAGAATGATTTTTCCAAACTTTCTATAAAAGAAAGTCTGCTATCAAGACATTGCTTTTATTCAATTACTTTATTTATGACTGGACGTTTCTAAAACTGAATACAATCGACCGTGCTCTGCACTGCAGTCGAACTCTGGCAACGTCGTTCTCTGTTCATTGGCTGACGGCGTTTTGTGACGTAAGATGCGCAGAACTAACCTAAACTCGGCCGCCATCGTAAATGACGCGCACTTTAGTAGATTGAGGGGGAGGGAGAACCTAGGAAAGGACTGGAGCGTTAGTAGGGCCCCAGTAGGGGGCAGACTATGGAGGGAGTGGAGGAGGATAACAAGGAGGGAAAGAAAAACTAGGGAATGTCCAAGTGGTGGGGGGGGGGGGGCCGCCTGCAGGGAGGGGGAAGAAAGAAAGGAAGGGGGAACCAGGACGGGAGGGATCAGCAGACAAGGAGGTCAGGTCAACGGGTGGTGGCCAGTCGATGGAGGCGGGTGCCAAGGGAGAGGATGAGAGAATTGTTGGAGTGACGGCAATGGTGGTAAAAGGAAGTGGCGGATGAGCGGACATGGTCGTGAAGGATGGGGATTCCAGCAAGGAGGTGAAGTTCACGGGTAGGGAAACGGTAGGTGAGGCGGAGGGCAAGCCGGAGAGCACGGTTCTGTACCGTCTGTAGACGGTAGAGATAGGCGGGGGTGACATTGCCCCAGCTGTCTGCCTGCGATTGAGCAGCGTCTTTACCCGCAACGAGCGGAAGGATAGCGCGTAGCTTTCGCCGAGCATGTGGCGTGGGTTGCAGCATAGTCCATCCGATTGCAGCGCCCCGGTCACTGGTGCTCGCGCTGCTTGTGGTCGAGGCTGGCGCCTTCTGGTGGCACCTTCCAGAGGTCAGCGTGTCAACAGGCGGCTTATTGTCTGTCAGCAGCAATGTTTCCAGAACACGCGGTCTACTAACAATCGTCAGCTCCTATTGTCTCCAGTGGAGTAGCGCCCGGTGTACCAAAGCAGACTACCCGCTAATCGTGGGTGTTGTGCCGGAGGCAAAAGTAGCAGGCGTAATGCTAGGTATACGGCACGACGTACAAGGGCTATTTGTTTTTGAGCCTCCGATCGGTCGTGAAATCGAAACTATAATAAACATAAATAATGTCTTATTTGCAACACCTAGCTACACCTTCCAGCTACTTTACCTAATCACCGCTCCGACTTAGACATTTTCCCTAGCGTGGAACTAACTTTCCAAAACTCTCGTCACAGAAGGCAGCCGCCAGTGCTTTCCACCATTTTCCTACGCTGGTCTGTAGCTCGTTGTCTGTCGGAAAATGCTGTCTCCATTGCCTGCGGTTCATATGAGGGAAGAAATTAGAAACAGAGAGAGCCAAGTCCGAGCTGTATAGTGAGTGATCAAACACTTCCCATTGAAAACGCTGCAGGAGTGTCGTTACGTTGTGTGGGCTGCATGAAATCAGGTGGGACCCTTCCGCAGTCACTTCAAACTTGTCGGGGCTCACTGCGGGCTCAGAACTGAAAAGTATGACGTAACGCGTTCGACGACTGTATTGCAGACACCCTGCAATGCATCTGAGCAAAGCTTTATCGGATTTTCACGTGATTTAAAGTTTGCGACCGACTGGAGGTCAAACAAATATAGCCCTCGTACTGGGATAACCACCTGATACGAATCTTGCTCTGTCACTAATATCAGAACTCCTTCATGGTGGTTATCCTTGATGGTGAAGTAGCCTTCTAATGCGTGTTCTGCTTTCATGGTAGCTGAGCTGGCCAAACAACTGCCTTCCATTTCAAAAATCTGCGGAGAGTAGTATCCCTTCAGGATTCAGCTGTGACTGTAGAAGCCCTATTGAGGAATTCGCCAAGAACGTGAGAAACTTCTGAATCTAGTTAAACCACACCACCTTTTCCCGCTCAGATTCGAAATTTGGTTATGCTGGCAGCGTGGAGGAGATATTTCCAGTTGCATAAAGCTTGATAAACTTATACACGATTCGACAAGAAATAATACCGAGAATAGTTTCCATCTGTAAAAACATTATGACTCACTATCAGGCAACAATGGTCAAGGGTCGTACGAGGGTAGCAATGTTTTTTGATCTGCCATCAGGTGACATGACACAGACAAAGGTGCAGTATTATGTGGAATTTCCTCATTGCGTAAACTGTGGAAAGAGATTCTTTCTTAATTTCTGAGAATTTCCTCTGTTCCTCTAGGCAGAACATTTTATAAATAAAGGCTGTTTAATCTTTGTGTGATCCCTTATGCCATATTGCAACGCATTGGTAGCCAGTATTAATAGTTTTAACAGGGTTCAAACAAAAGAGTGCCAGAAGTGATTGTTTTAATTGATGGATAGAGTGCTTGCGTTCTGCAGACGGCAGAAATTTTGTTTTCTTTCTTTCTGAAAGCGTTTAGGGGCACGAGATCTGGGAAGTATTGGAAATAAACGAGGATTAGCTATTTCCTTTTTTTGTCTCATGAAGGATTTTTAGCCCTTTTATATTCTTTAATGCTGGCATTTTTTCAACTGCTTGCAAGTATTTACATGTTGGAAGAATGCTTTGCATACCGATAATGAAGCGCAGTTATTGGAAGAATCAACATTTTTGCACACTGCATCTTACACTAGCGCCGTGGAGGTTTCTGGGTAAGAATCAGAGACTTTGAAGGTGCTTGGAAATATTGGCTCTTCCAGTAACTGCAATAACTTGGGACTTTCTGAATCAGTCGGAAGACGCCAGATGCACTTGAAATGCCACAAGGTAACCAAGGTACCAGATCAAACGGTCTGTTAAAAACTAAAATCTGTTGGGAATCGTGACGCAGCGGAATTTGCAAGGAAACGGCCAACGAGTAATCTTACTATAATACTCCCTACCTTTTAGAAGAAAAAACACTCTCTGAGTACGAAAGAGGGTAGGTGTTGATTGGCCACTTTGAAATATCCATATATTTATAGAGAACCAGTCGCTTTAATTCCCACCACCACCACACACGATGTCCTTATGCCGTAAACCGCAGGAGTGATTATTCTGAAGTCGAACCACAGCATGTCTTTCTCTCTTGTGCAGTATGTGTGCTGGTGGGAAAGTGAGATGAAAATATGTGCTTTTACGTTATCCGCATATCCTAATCCTAAAGGGAACAACGTCGAAAATTGCTTATAGTGTTCATCACTCTGTCATCGATTTGGGAAACAAATACGTGGAATGCAATAACCAGAGGGCGTCCGCAAGAGGGGAAAGGGGGGGGGGGGTCGCATTTGTCCCCTACACCCCCACCCTCTTGAATCTGGGCTACAGACTTTTCATTCATTACAGTTATTGTTATGCAGTTCTAGAAATGATTGTCTATGTTTACGCTAAACTGCAGTGTTAATGTGAACGACCACAACGAAATACTATGGCTTTATCAATTGCCACGTAACTTGTGTTAGTTTTATTTTTACGGGAAATCACGCCGGTTTTATTGGCGCAGATCCGTTTTCGCGCTGATTTAAAATCAACGCACATGCAGACCCTTGCAGAACCGTGCTGAAACACAGCCCCCAATACATTTTCCTGTCGATTTCCTCTTCCTGCTATTGGCGGGTACAGTCCTGACGCGTGAGTACTATCCAGTTTAAACAGCAGATCGTTGGACTGGGCCGCAAAGAAAGCGTTCACGTTATCCAGTCAGTGTAATCGTTTCAATCTCCTTTATGCAAAATCGTCAGTCGTCTAAAGGGTAAAACATGTTCTCTGAATCCTTAATATATCCACTTTTACATAGCTCATAGTCTATAGTACGTGCGACATTATCGATTTTGCATTAAAGCTTTAATTCTTTTAAGCTATTCGGAAATTTTGCTGTAAACTGTTTATTACAATTTTCTGGATATTTTAGGCAATTCTGGGATGATGTGAACTACTGCAATTAGAAATACTACGGCTTTAGCAATTGCTACGTAACCTGGGTTTGTTTTATTTTTGCGCCGTTTTCATTGGCGCAGCTGCTTGTTTGAGCTGATTCAAACTGAACGCAGATGCAGAGGATCTTCAGTTGACTTTCATCGGTTGTGTAGTCATTTATACATACTGAAGATGAAACATAGGGTGCATCTCATCGTATTCCTCTGATTGACTACAAAACTGACTCTTCGTTTTTTGGACGATTATAAGTGGACTTCAAACTATAATTTCGATAAAAGAAGCTCTAGTTTATTACATAGTATGACGTTTGAGTACAACAATAGTATACGCGCCCTCCAGCGTGTGTTTATTCTGCAACCTCGGCTCGCACCTAGTCGGCATGGTCCAGTGACGATGTGGTGTGACCTCTCATAGAGGTGACTGATGGGAGTGACAGCGTTGATTAAAATCAACTGCCGATAATCGTTATTGTCTGCTTCCTGATCGCTACCAACTTTAGACAGCAGACGGCACTGTGTTTACCTGGTCCAACATGCCAGTAAATAAGACGATTCCATTAAACAGTTAGGCCATACGAAACATTTCAGCGATTGTTGACTCACTTTCGCTCTCGTAGATAAGTCGCAAAAATGAGGACATACAAATAGAGTTCGGCTGAAATCGGTTGATTTGTTTGTTGTGACAGACTGTTCTGTAGCGTTGACCGAGGGCTAGATTAGGTTGAAACGTGATAATTCAGTGCCGGCCGCGGTGGCCGTGCTGTTCTGGCGCTGCAGTCCGGAACCGCGAGGCTGCTACGGTCGCAGGTTCGAATCCTGCCTCGGGCATGGGTGTGTGTGATGTCCTTAGGTTAGTTAGGTTTAAGTAGTTCTAAGTTCTAGGGGACTTATGACCTAAGATGTTGAGTCCCATAGTGCTCAGAGCTATTTGAACCATTTGATAATTCAGTTGTGCATTGACTAATCCAAAGAATGTGAATGCCCAGTAACAGTTGTAACAGATTTATCAGTATTCTTCGAGTGAGCGGGGGACATCACGCGATCCAAATACCGTTGCTGCGTCTTCATTTTAGTCACTCCTCTGTCGCAGATGTAGATGCAATAAACACTGCTGTCTGTTAGTTCACGTTGGCAGCGGTCAGAAATCAGTTAGTCGCATTTTTTTTTTCCGCACGAAGAACCGCTTATACAGCGTTTTGTACTGCCTTTCCTGCCTAGCGCGCGGTACGGCGAGTAAGCAGTCGCTGCCGTGACGAGCGAACACAGCGCTGTGTAGCAAAAATGTCTCAGATAATTAATTTTTTGAATAACTTTCAGTTCGTCTCGACATCTTAACTGTTGCAGATGTAATTGCTACACAAGTGAGTAGCAGAGGAAACAAAATCAGGGCAGTGTATGACGTTACATTGCAGACGACTTCCATCAATTGAACTTCAATTTGTTGACAATTGACGTTACAAATTGTATAAAAAAATCCTTTAACATAGTTTTTATGATAAATTTTCAATGATGCACATTTTATTACCAACGAAACAGCCCCTTGTTTATTCCCAGTAGTCGCCACAAAAATACGAACTGTCTGTCTGATTTAAATTGATCTAAATTAACAAAACGTTATCCTTAAATATGGCACACATGAAAAAAGAAAAAAATTATACATTCAGGTATTTCACAGTAATTACTAGTTTTATTTAGACAGAACTGGAATGTAGTAAGTAATGATCATGGCCATTGTTCTGCATAGTGTGCTATGTACTAGACACACCCAATCAAACGCATTAAATATGTGAGGCAAATTGACAATGCAGAAATGACAGAAGTTCAACAATAGTGTTCCGCTGAAAAACCTGAAATGGCAAAGAACTATTGGAAATCGTATTATCCGTCAGTTTTCTCAAAATGCTTTACACTACCGAAAAATATTTCTTTAGCAAGGGGCTGAATCACACTATTATGAATAATATGAACAGTGTTTTCGTCGGCCTCTGAAAGACTGAAATGTCGTTATGTCCAAACCAAGAGTGCAAAAAAAGAAATTGTTTTCTGCTAATGGTAACAAGACATTTCGGATTTAACGTTGAAAATGATTATCTCCCATTTCTCCAGATTTTGCTTCTTTGATTACAAGATTTTTGCAGCAAACGGTCTTTTTTTTTAACTTTTGGTCCTAATTTGCCTTGATGTTTCTAAAGAGAGATATAAAGCTACGGAAACAGTACACTGATACATATCACTGGCATTGTTGTATACAATTGTTTCCAGGGCATGCCATATTGGCTTCGCGCGCAAACTGCTGGCTAAACGGCGTGACGTCATTCGGAATACGAAAAGCGGCAGGCGAGAACGCTGGACATACATTGTTAATGCACGCAGATTCTCAAATTGTAACTTTTAAATTAATAGAATACTACTGCTTATTAGCTGTTCTTCTAGCTGGTCGGTTTGTAGTACTATGAGCAAAATTAGACATTATTGTGCTATTGCTGACTGAAAAAATGTTTCATATAAAACTGCGGATGTCGCTTACCATACATTTCCTGAACATAAGAGAACTATAGCGCAGCTGGATGTCACGTTGTAAAAGAACTGATCCTTTTGATGTGAATAATGC
The DNA here is from genome assembly GCF_023864345.2 of Schistocerca serialis cubense. Lineage (NCBI taxonomy): Eukaryota > Metazoa > Arthropoda > Insecta > Orthoptera > Acrididae > Schistocerca > Schistocerca serialis. Next base: position 450,392,265 of record NC_064641.1, on the reverse strand, counting down.
AAGGATTTATTGCGATCATTTACTTTCAGAGGATTAAGAATGTAACTTTTTGCGGTTTCCTTCAAAGAGATAATTAAAGCGTGACTTTTTGTATCATAAAAATTTCAAATTGGCATGGAGGTGTATCCAAGGTTGTCGCAAGTACCAGCAAGGACAACGTTCATATAACTGCCAGATGTTCATTCTCTTCAGAAACGCGTTTCTGTGCACTGTCGTCTTCAGAATTAATTGCGCATTGTTTTTTATAGAGATCGTCGATGTGAAATGAGAAGAGTGTGCTGTCTGCTTTAGAAGCTATATCTACGAAGAAAATTAAATTATATCAATCGACCAGCACATATGTAGTACTTGACACAGACATTACTGTTAAACACGAAATAGGCAGATTAAAAATTAAGGCACAACTGCTGATGAGAGGAAACTACGCATTGAAAAGAAGTAACAGGGTCCTGCAAGCCAAGTATTCGAAATACGAGTATGTTGTGGAAGAACACCGGAGCGCATGCGTATTCAAATACAGAGATATGTAAACAGGGACAATACGGCGCTGCGGTCGGCAACGCCTATACAAGACAAGTGTCTGGCACAGCTGTAGGATCGATTACTGCTGCTACAATGGCAGGTTATCAAGATTTAAGTGAGTTTGAATGTGGTGTTAATAGTCGGCATACGAGCGATGGGACACAGCATCTCCGCGATAAATATCAGGTGGGGATTTTCCCACACGATTATTTCACGAGTGTACTGCGAATATCAGGAATCCGGTAAAAAATCAAATGTCCGACATCGCTCGGCCGGAAAAAGATGCTGCAAAAACGGGACCAACAACAACTGAAGAGAATCGTTCAACCTGATAGAAGTGCAGCCATTCCGCAAATTGCTGCAGATATCGATGACAGGCCATCAACAAGTGTCAGCATGCAAACTATTCAACGAAGCATCATCAATAAGGGCTTTCGGAGCCGAAATTCCTCTCGCGTGTCCTTGATGACTGCACGACACAAAGCTCTAGGCCTCGCCTGGGCCCGTCAACACCGACATTGGACTGTTGATGACTGGAAACATGTTCCCTGGTCGGACGAGTCTCGTTTCAAATAGTATCGAGCGGATGGACGTGTACGGGTATGGAGACAATGTCATGAATCCATGGACCCTGCATGCCAGCAGGGGAAGCTAGTGGAGACCCCGTAATGGTGTGGGGCGTGAGTAGTTGGAGTGACATGGGACCCCCTGATACGTCTAGATACAACTATGACAGGTGATACGTATGTAAGCATCTTGTCTGATTCCCTGCATCCATTCATGTCCATTGTGCATTTGGACGGACTTGGACAATTCCAGCAGGATAATGCGACACCCCACACGTCCGGAATTGCTGCAGAGAGACTCCAGGAATACTCTACCGAGTTTAAACACCGGCTGGCCACCAAACTCCCCAGATATAAGCACTATCGAGCATATCTGGGATGCCTTGCAACGTGCTGTTCAAAAGAGATCTCCACCACCTCATACTATTGTGAATTTATGGACACCCCTGTAGGATTCATGGTATCAGTTCCCTCCAGCACTACTTCAGACATTTGTCGAGTCCATGTCACGTCGTGTTGCGCACTTTTGGGTGCTCGCGGGGACCCTACATGATATTAGGCAGGTGTACCAGTTTCTTTGGCTCTCCGTGTAAGTAGATATGCTTCTTCTACACCCACACGACTACTCTACCGTTCGCAATTAAGTGCCCAGTAGAGAGCTCATCGAACCACCTCCAAGCTATTTCTCTACCATTCCCATCACAAACAGCGCAAGAGAATAACGAAAACTTAAAGCGAGCTCTGTTTTCTCTTATTTTATTACGATGATCATTTCTCCCTAGCTAAGATGGACGCCGAAAACAAATATTTTCGCTTTCGGAAGAGAAAGATGGTGACTGAAGTTTCATGAGAAGTTCCTACCGCAACGAGAAACGTGTTTGCTTTAATAATTGCCGTCCTAATTCGCATGTCATATTCATGGCACTCTTTCTGCTATTTCGCGATAATACAAAACGAGCTGCCTGTCTTTGAACGTTTCCGATGTCCTCTTGTCCCATCTGATGTGGATCCCACACCACACAGCAATACTCCAAAAGAGAATGTACAAGCGTAGTGTAGGCAGTCTCTCAGTAGAACTGTTGCATTTGCTACTTGTTCTGCCAATATATCGTAGTGTATGGTCTGTTTTACCAACGATATTATTTATGTGATCGTTGCAATTGAAGTTATTCGGAACTGTGATCTCTAAGTATTCAGCTGAATTTACAGCCTTCAGATTTGTGTGATTTATTGCGTAACCGAAATTTAGCGAATTCCTTTTAGTACTCATGTGGATGACTTCACATTTTCATTATTTAGAGTCAGTTGCCAGTTTTCTTCTGCAATAAAACAAAGAATTAGACAGTTTTGTCTTACTTTGGCAGTTTCTTGGATTCAGTCTCAGAGAAACTTCCTCTGGATTCAGATTACATCAGCGCTAATGACTGCATCTCCGTAATCTCCAGAAGTGGGTTCACTTCTCCTTCAGTTAACTGGTTCAATAAAGTAAATGAGTTTGAAGTGACATTTTGCAGTTTTCATGGGCGACATGTTGCTACGTGTGACAGAGTGCTGCAAAGGATAATTTCTAAAATAACGTCAACCTTTCCCGAAATGCGTCACAAAGTGGTTTCTCTCTACGTTAGAACAAGAACCTTCATTAAAACAAAGCATCTGAGCAAACAACATCAAACAGGAAACAAAAATACTTGCTGTGAAGAAAAATCTTCAGTATGATGCTTCGTGATCTTTCTGAGCTACAGTGAGTATTTGTGAACACAGTAAATGTTATAACACTTAATACAGGGCTTCACAACATACGTACTCGCGGAGCAAGCTGTGAGCAGCAATGCGCGAGCACGGAGCAAAGCGAGCACGCTACCCCCACTACCGGACCAGAGCGGAGAGTGGGGAGAGTCACGTGGGGCACACAACAGCTGCCGCCAGTCAATGTAAACCCGCGGCCACCTGCAGGGATATCACTAACGAGTTATTACTGCGACAAATGAAACAAATAAAGGAGATTGTACACGTGCCACATAATTTTATTAGCTTAGTGTATGCCTCTACATTCGTATTAATTTGTGAACTGTTACACAATAAAAGGTGTCACTGAAGTGTGGGATTCTCGGTTATCTTGTACTTTTTGCCCTTTACAATTGCGTCTATGTTCGGAGTAATTGTTCTTGTGCATTGTAAGCGCAGCGTGCAGTTTAAATTTCGATCAGACAATGCGTTTCTCAGGCGCGTCTTGTTACATTTCATTGCAGAGAACAGTTGTTCACAAACATACGTGGAACCGAACATTGATATTATTGTAGCCGCCAGTTTGTGCAAACGAGGAAATCTATCCTGAGGGAAGTGTCTGTAGAATTCCAAAATGTTGTTCTTGTTCTGAAATTTGTCTCTGTATTCTTTGTCACACTGCAGGTCAATAATTTCTAGTTGCAGCTCAGGACGAATCTCTTCAATATTCGCTGAATATGGAGAGGAGAACAGATCAAAATCACTGTCTAGTGCTGTTAGATCTTGAAAGCGTTGATCAAATTCTTCCTTAAGGGCAACTAAACTATGTGAATAATGTTCACAGTCTTTGTGAACATCTTGCATGGATGATAATTTAGGAAAATGAGCTACATTTCCTGTTTCCAGCATACTCACCCAAAGTGTCAATTTCATTTTAAAAGCTCGTATTCGATCTATGAAATGAGTAATTAGCATATCTTTAGCTTGTAGTGAAATGTTCAAAGCTTTCAGATGGCTAGTTAAATCTCCTAAGAACGCGAGATCACATTTCCATGAAGGCTCTTTCAATTCAGGAACACACATGTTATTTATTTCCATGATCATATTTATCTCATCAAATAGGCAAAAAAATCGATTTAATAATTCGCCACGACTAAGCCAGCGGACCTCGCTGTAATAAGGCAGGCTACCATACTGGCTTTCTACATCCTCAAGAAAGCTTTTAAATCGTTTGTGTTCTAGCCTATGCTTCCTTATATAATTGGTTGTACGAACAACACTCATCACATTTTCTAGAGTGATACTCTTTGCACATAAGTTTTCCTGGTGGATCACACAGTGAACACCCCTTATTTCATTCGGCACGGTCAGTTTTTGCATTTTCTCCTTCAACAACGCAACGAAACCTGATTTTTTTCCCCTGTCATCGCTGGTGCACCGTCTGTAGACACTGAAACTAAAGAATTCCACGACAATCCTATATTTTCAACACTTTCTTCAACACTACTTAAAATATCACCTCTGGTTGTAGTGTGCTTCATCGCTAATACATCGAGGAGCTCCTCCCTCACCTGAAGATCTCTATTAACATCTCTAATAAATATGGCAAGCTGCGCTGTTCCAGTGATATCAACACTTTCGCCCAGAGCTAGAGAATACGCCATAAAATCCTTACAGATATTTGCAAGCTGGCTCTGGACGTCGTCTGCCATGCCCTGTATGCGACGCATAATGGTCATGTTAGATAATGGCACAATTCGAAACTGTTCAACTTGAGATGGACACAAATGTTCCGCTGCAACTACCAAACATTCTTTTATTAAATCGCCATCAGTGAAGGGGCGCAGGGATTTTGCTAAAAGCAAAGCAATTTTGTAACTCACTCTGAGAGCTGCCTCAGTTGATTTTTCTTCATCGTCCAGATCTTCTTCGGATGCTTCCTTTTAAGTTTAATAACTTCCTGTGCACGATCTGGTCCATCACATTTTCCACTTCCGTAGTCTTTCGCGTGGTACGACATATAATGTCGCTGCAAATTAAATTTCCTAAAAGAATTCAGCGTTTTGTGACATACTAAACATTTTGCAACACCATCTTTTTCTGTAAACAGATACATTTCCTCCCAATGGGGGTTGAACTGCGAAAGCATTGTTGGGGTTACATAACGGCGACTTGACATGATTCTTAACCAGCGAAGTGACTGTTAGAGCTGATCTTAGTACTTTAAACGTTACACAGTCGGCGCGAATTCAATAGGCACGCCGCGGCCCTATTCAAACGTGCGCGCGCATTTCCCCTCCCTCCCTACTCCGCGACCTTGAACCTGCTCGCGAGCACGTGCCTGAGCAGACGCGAGTACTCGCGCTCAAAACCGGCCAGTTGTTAAGCCCTGACTTAATAAGTCTTCGAAGGTGGCTATTACACACTTCAAAAAAAGATTTGCCTCCCCCTTGTTCCCAGAACTGCTGAACATAGCCATTGACTATGGGTATTGCATCACTGTCACAGTCCCTTTGACTATTCATAGATGTCACTAGACCGCCCATAGATGTAAACATCCATGCATGAGCAGCGCCTATTAGACGGAGGGGGTCCAACAGCCGATCAGTTCCAGTCGTTCTACCAGGAAGGAGGTACACGGCTCGTGTTGTCTGTAGTTCAACCATGCCTAGACGGTCGATACCGCGGATCGATCACGTCCGCATTGTTACTTTGTGCCAGAAAGGGCTCTCAACAAGGTAAGTGTCCAGGCGTCTCGGAGTGAACCAAAGCGATCTTGTTCGTACGTCGCTGGTGGTCACGGAAGGCGCCGTACCGGCGATAGTGCAACTATATTGGCAGCATATTGACGAGGCATTCGTCTTCATGGACTACAATTCGCGCACCCAACGTGCACATCTTGTGAATGACTTCTTCCTTCAGGATAGCGACATCGCTCGACTAGAGTGGCCAGCATGTTCTCCAGACATGAACCCCATCGAACATGCCTGAGATAGATTGAAAAGGGCTGTTTATGGACGACGTGACCCACCAACTACTCTAAGGGATCTACGCCAATCGCCGTTGCGGAGTGGGACAATCTAGACCAACAGTGCCTTGACGAACTTGGGGATAGTATGCCAAGACGAATACAGGCATGCATCAATGCAAGACGACGTGCTATTGTGTATTATTGTGAAAGTCTGGCACCTGCGCAAAGACAGATGCTATTAAAAAGCATAAGCCAAGAAATCAAAAAGAAAATTAATTCAGTTTTATCTCCATTGTTAACACCTAGCAGTACCGGAAAAGGCAACAGCTAATTATTGTGGATATTAAATGAATTGCATACATACGCGAATAGTAACTTTGAACAATTATGTATCAGAAACTATCAGCGAAAGTTGAAATTCGCTTTACAAATTATTACAGTGGCGTAGCGTGAGGGGAGACTTAGTTTCCCCTGTATTCGTGCTTAAAACAGATACAATACTAATTCATAACAAAAATATAAACAACTTTCTACTGAGAGCACTAAATGTGCGAAGACACCAGCTTTGTAGCCCGCGCCGCTGCACCCTGAGTATTGGTGTATCTGCCTGCTTGAGACCCGACTGCTCTCAGTCTGCCTCCCGTCCCTTACTTGGCTGTGTGCGCCTGCGCCCCCTCCACTTCCCCTCTTCCACGAAGGCCGGTGTGCTGCACTTGCTAGCAGGTATCGAGACTAGTCTCTGCCGCTTCTATGCTGGCTTTTAACGCGGAAGTGAAGTCGCGCGGTTTGTGTTCATAATCATTATTGTGTGATTTTAGTGCATATTTTCGTTGTGTCGCCAACATGAGCGAGCCAGCAACTGAACACGTCACATATTTTTTATTAAAAACGCCTTTTTCTACATTAACATACGAAAAAAAGTGAGAATTGAAGACAAACGACCTACTCCTATACTCAGTGTAGTTTTAAGTGAAGCCAAACTAAAACGCACTTTTCAGACAGCCTGGTACGAAAAGTATGCTTGGCTGACTGCGAATGCAGTCAATAACATATTATATTGTTATATATATCTTCTGTTTCTGTTTCTTACAAAAGAAACACTAGTGTAGAGTTCTGCATCAAACCATTCTTCGGACTGAAGACTATAACAACAACTTCTCTACTGCTGAATGAATTTTAATTATAAGTTTAATCCATCTGTTATGTAATTTTACATCTCAAACTCTCTTATTTATTTATAATGCTACATCTATTTAGACTTTGACCTCAAAATTATTCCTCCAGGAACTGCATATTACACACCACCCAGCCCAAGAATAAACACTGAATGCTGTTAACAAGTCTACAATTAGTAGTTGTAACAGCTGCTCTACTGTCTTCAGAGCTGTGCAGCCATTGACCTAATAATCTCTGCCAATGTAAATCATATATTTTTAAAAAGTTGAATCAGTGTGTAGGATGCTATTTAGATACCTCTCAAATGAAGAAAAATATCCAAATTTATTGGTAAATGTTATACGGCTTCTTTTTCTCTTCTCTCCAGGTGACCCTCTGTATGTTGGTATGGATCTCACAATAGCAAGCTTTGATTCCATTTCTGAGGTGAACATGGTAAGTAATAGTAGAGAATTTCTCAAAAGAAGATAAATTATACAGTTTCCAAGCAGTCAGCATGTACATGCACTAAACAGTGCTATCAATGGGATTCCATAAATTCAGTATTATGAGAAGGATAGATTGCTGCTCACCATGTACAGGAGACACTGAGTTGCAGACAGGCACCACAAAAAGATGGCTATACATTTCAGTTTTCGGCCAAGAACCTATCTCGTAAACACACACACACACACAACCACTGTCTTTGGCCATGGGGGCCAAACTACATAAATCAATTGTGCCTGATGTGAGAAACAATCTGTGGCTGGTGAGGGTAAGGAGGAGGCTGGGGTGAGGAGAGGGGGGGGGGGTTGGTAGAGTGGGATGGAGGGAGGTATAGTGCTGCTTGGGGGAGCCTGCAGTGACATGGAGGGGCAGGGAAGGCTGCTCGGGGTTTAGTTGTGAGCTTTGAGGAGGGGATGGGTGGAGTCAGGAGGGGGAGGGGAAAGGAAAAGGAGAGAAGTAGAGAGGGGAAAAAGGTTAGTTGCTGCACTGGTGTAACAGAAGGCTTTGTTGTGCTGCAGTGGGTGCAGGGAAGGAGATAGGTGGTTGAAGGACAGGAACTAACAAAGTTGATGCCAGGGGTGTTATGGGAACATAGGATATATTGCAGGGAGAGTTTCCAACTGCACAATTCATAAAAGCTGGTGTTGGTAGGAAGGATCAAGATGTGCAGATTGTGACACAGTCACTGAAATTAAGTGTGTTGTGTTGGCCATCATGTACAGCAACTGGGTGGTCCAGCTTTCTCTTGGGCACATTTTGTCATTGGCTATTCATTCAGACAGATTGCTTGTTGGTTGGTTGGTTGGTTGGTTGTCATGCCACATAAAAAGCAGGACAGTGGTTTCAAATTAGTTGGTAGATCACATATTTACAGATATCCCCACCTTTGATGGGATAGGAGATGCTTGTGACTGGATTGGAGTAGGTGGTGCTGGGAGGGCATATGGGACAGGTCTTGCATCTAGACTAGGTCTATTGCAGGGGTATGAGCCATGAGACAAGTGGTTGGAAGCAGGGGTGGAGTAGGGATGATGGGTGGCAGAATACCAATGGGTGTGGGGGGGGGGGGGGGGGGGAGGGAGGCAGTGGGTAGGATACTACTCATTTCAGAGAGAAAGGTGAAACCCTAGTGGAGAATGTGATTCTGTTACTCCAGTACTAGGTGGATCTGAATCACAAGGGGAGTGCTCCTTTGTGGCCAAACAGTGGGAATGTGGGAGGTAGTAGGTGACTAGAGAGACAAAGAATGGGAGATCTGTTTCTGTACAAGGTCAGGAGGGTAATTTTGTTCTCTGGATCTTGTAATATCATATCCTGCCGTCTGCTCCCATCCAGTCACAAGCATCACCCATCCAATCGAAGGCCAGGCTACCTGTGAAAGCAGTATGTGATCGTAAGCTGCAACCACTGTGCTGCTTTCTATGTGGGCATGACAACCAACAAGCTGTCGGTCCACATGAATGGCAACCAAAAAACTGCGGCCATGACATGAGATAGCTGCACCATCCAGCTGCTGAGTATGCTGCCCAACATAAAGTGCTTCACTTCAGTGACTGCTTCACAGCCTGTGCCATCTGTATTCTCACTATCAACATCAGCTCTTCTAAACTGCACAGATGGGAATTCTCCTGGTAACATATCCTATGTTCCTGTAATCCCCTGGCCTCAGTCTTCACTAGCCCCTGTCCTCCTTCCACTTATCCCTTCCCTGCTCCCATTCCAGCACTACATAGCCTTCATTCCACCAATGCATCTAGTAGTCCCCCTACCTACTTCTCTCCTTTTCTGCTCCCTTACCCCTACAAACCTCCCAATTGCACCTATCAGTCATACCCTGTCCCCACCACATGCTCCCACAAGCAGCACCACTGCTCTCCATCTCCCTCCCTGCCCAAGCCTCCCCATTATTCCCACCACCCACTGATCGCTTCTCTCATCAAACACCATTGCTGCACACAGTCTGGCCTCAGTGGCCTGAGAGAGTGGTCATGTGTGTGAGTTGCACTTATGTGTGTGTGTGTGTTTTCTACTTTAGAAGAAGAGCTTTTATCCAAAAGCTCAAATGTATAGCCATCTTTTTGGTCTGCCTGTCAAAAGCTGAAATAGTAAATGATAAATATTTTACTTGCAGGACTATACCATTACCATGTACCTCAATCAATACTGGAAAGATGAACGACTTGCCTTCAGTAATGAAGAAGAGATATTAACATTATCAGGTGATTTTGCTGAGAAGATATGGGTACCTGACACATTTTTTGCAAATGACAAGAACAGGTAAATAGTTAAATCCTTTTCTATGTGTCTGAAACAACGTGCATATGTAAGCTTTTCCACATTGTGAGGCTTATTATGTAAATCCTTCCCCTACAGCAATTACTAAATCTGTCTGTTTCAGCTTCCTTCATGATGTGACAGAAAGAAATAAACTGGTACGGCTTAATGGAGATGGGAGTATTACATATGGCATGAGATTTACAACGACATTGGCCTGTATGATGGATCTACATTATTATCCCCTTGATTCACAAAACTGCACAGTAGAAATTGAGAGCTGTGAGTAATAAAGCATACTTAACACCATGAAAGTTTACTCATTTTGATCCTACAAACCATAGGCATCGCCTTATATCGAATAACTGTATACACTGCCAGAATCTTACTCTATTCTATTTGTGCCAGAAAGGGATCTGAATGAATATCTTACATAATTAGGAGGAGAGTCACGACTCTAAAAACATATGTTGTTTCTGCAGTCATACCACTCATCTGCATCCCACCTACTACTGCATGTTTAAAATTTACATGAGAACAATAACAGTCATGGAACAACAGTTGTTTGTCAACAGCAAGACTGCAGCTTTATTTCAGACGAGAATTATTAACAGTCATGCTACAGGTAGCAATCTCTAATCATCAAATGTACATAAAAGGTAATTTATGTAGCTTCTAATTAATATATGTTTTTGTAACAATATTATGAATAGGATACCACACAGCTGAGAGGCTGAGTCACAGATAGGCACTACAAAAAGACTGCCAGCAAGTGAGCTTTGGTCAGCAAGGCCTTTGCCAAAAATAGACAAGACACACACACACACACACACACACACACACACACACACACACACACACACACACAAGTGTAACACATACATACATGACCACAGTCTCTGGCAGCTGAGGCCAGACAGTGAGCAGCAGCGGACGATGGGAGAGGCAACTGGGTGGTGGGGGTAAGGACGAGGCTGGGGCAGGGAGTGGGAGGGATAGCAGGGTACAGATGGGGGACAGTAAAGTGCTGGTTGTGAGGGTGAAAAGGGATGAGGTGGAGAGAGGGTGGGTAGCTAGGTGCTGTCAGGAGGTTAGACAGAGGGTGGGGGAGGGAGGGTAGCAGAAAAGAAAAGAAGAAAAATGACTGGGTGTGTTGGTGGAATAGAGGACTGTGTAGTGCTGTAATGTGAACAGGGAAGGGCTAGATGGGTAAGGATAATGACTAACAAAGGTTGAGGCCAGGAGGGTTATGGGAATGTAGGATACATTGTAGGGAGGGTTCCCACCTGCACAATTCCGAAAAGCAGGTGTTGGCGGGAAGGTTATACATGGCACAGGCTGTGAAGCAGTCATTGAAATGGAGAACGTCATGTTGGGCAGCTTGCTCAGCGACAGGTTGGTCCAGCTGTTTCTTTGTCACAGTTTGTTGGTGGCCATTCATGCGGACAGACAGCTTGTTAGTTGTCATGCTCACATAGAATTCAGCACAGTGGTTGCAGCTTAGCTTGTAGATTACATGACTGGTTTCACGGGTAGCCCTGCCTTTGATGGGATAGGTGATGTTTGTGACCAGAATGAAGTAGGTGGTGATGAGAGGACTTGTGACACAAGTATTGCATCTAGGTGTAGATGATATGAGCCATGAAGCAATGGGATGAGAGCAGGGGTTGTGTACAGATGGATGAGGATATTGTGTACGTTTGGTGGGCTGCGGAATACCACTGTGGGAGGGGTGGGAAGTATTTTGGGTAGGATACTTCTCATTTCAGGGTCAGGGCACAACAAGAGGTAGTCGAAACTGTGACAGAGAATGTAATTCAGTTGCTCCAGTCCTGGTTGGTACTGAGGAATGCTCCTCTGTGGCCAAACAGTGGGACTTTAGGTGGTGAGTGACTGGAAAGATAAGGCATGAGATACTGTTTTTGTACAAGGTTGGAAAGGTAATTATGGTCTGTGAAGACCTCAGTGACACCCCAAAGTGGAGGTAATGCTGGTGTTTGGTAGGTTTGATATGGACAGAGGTACTAATATAACCGTCTTTGAGGTGGAGGTCAACATCGAGGAAGGTGGGTTGTGGGATTGAGTTGGACCAGGTGACGCAAATGGGGGAGAAGGTGTTGAGGTTCTGGAGGAATGTGGATCATGAAGATGTCATCAGTGTATTTGAACCAGGGGAGGGGTTTGGGATTCTGTGTGTTTAGGAAGGATAGCTCTAGATGGCTCATGAACAGGTTGGTGTATGATGGTGCCATGCCAGTGCCCATAGCCATATCCCAGAATTGTTTGTAGGTAATGCCTTCAAAGGAGAAGTAATTTTGGGTGAGGGATGGCCATGGTGACTAGGAAGGAGGCTGTTTGTTTGGAATCCTTTGGGCATTTGGAAAGGTATTGTTCAGGAGCAGTAAGGCCATGGGCATTAGGGACATTAGTGTAAAAGGAGGGCGCATCAATAGTGATAAGCTGGACACCATGTGGTGAAGAAACACGAGCTGTTGTGAGTACTAGGCTGAAGGTGTTGGTTGATGAGAGCAGAGATTCTCTCAGTGGGGGCACAGTAATTGGCCACAATGGTGTCCTGTGTGGTTGAGTTTATGAGTTTTAGGAAATATAGAAGATAGGTGTGCAGGGAGTGCTAGTGGTGAGGAGAGGGATGGACTCCAGGGAGAGTTTCCAGGATGGGCTCAAGTGACTATCGGCACCTGCATGCCACCATTCTATGCCAACCTATTCATGGGCTACCTAGAGCAATCCTTCCTTAACACTCAGAATCCGAAACCCATCACCTGGTTCAGATTCATTAGTGACACCTTCATGATCTGAATCGAGAGTGAGGGCACACTATCCACATTCCTCCAGAACCTCAACACTTTCTCCCCCATTTTCTTCACCTGATCTAATTTCACCCAGCAACCCACCTTCTTCGATGTTGACCTTCACCTCAAAGATGGCTGCATCAGTACCTCTATCCATCTCAAACCTATCAACCACCAGCTATACCTCCACTTCAGCAGCTGCCACCCATTCCATACCAAGCCTAGCCACCCACAACCATAGTGATGAGCAGTCCATCTTCAAATATAACAAGGGTCTCACTGAGACTTTTACAAATTACCCTCCCAATCTTGTACAAAAAGAGACCTCCCATGTCTTATCATTCCAGTCACTCACCACCTCCCAAAGTCCCACCAACCAGCCACAGAGGAGCATTCCTGTCATGACTTAGTATCACCCATGACTGGAGCAACTGAATTACTTTCTCTGCCAGGGTTTTGATTACCTCTCATCATTCCCTGAAATGAGAAATATCCTACCCACTGTCCTTCCCACCCCTCCCACCATGACATTTCACCGCCCACCGAACCTACACAATATCCTCATCCATCCCTACACAACTCTGCTTCCAACCCCTTGTCTCACGACCCGTATCCCTGTAACAGACCTGTCCCATACATCATCCCACCACCGCTTACTGTAGTCCAGTCAAGAACACCACCTATCCCTTCAAAGGCAGGACTAACTGTGAAACCGGTCATGTGCTCTACAAGCTAAGCTGCAACCACTGTGCTGCATTCTATGTGGACATGACAACCAACAAGCTGTCTTCAGCATGAATGGCTACCGACAAACTGTGACCAAGAAACAGCTGGACCAACCTGTAGCTGAGCAAGCTGTCCAACATGACATTCTCCATCTTTACCGTCTCCCATTTCTACCCCACTATCCTTCCCCAACCTTGCCTCCTCCTTACTCCCCACGACCCAGTTGCCTCTCCCAACGTGGGCTGCTGCTCACAGCCTGACTTTAGGTGCCAGAGACTGTGGTCGTGTGTTATGAATTTTGTTTGCATGAGTCTCTCTCTCTCTCTCTCTCTCTCTCTCTCTCTCTCTCTCTCTCTGTGTGTGTGTGTGTGTGTGTGTGTGTGTGTGTGTGTGTGTGTGTGTGTGTGTGTGTGTGTTTTCCTACCTGTGACTCACCATCTCCACTATATGGTGATTAGTAACTATCATTTTCATCCTAGATTTTCTATTGTTCGAAAGGACTTTGTCTGATAGGTTAATCTACTTTTAAATATCCTTGTTTGAACCACTTCCATGTCCGAATTGGTAGCATCACTGTCGAAGCACCCAGGTTCAATTCTCAACACCTTCTCAATTTTTTTCTGAGGTATGGAGGTCTGGAATGGATTTAACTCAGACTCAAGAGGCAAAATGAGGATTTGCTTCAATATGGAAGTGGTGGCACCATCAGGATTTGTCTACTGGCAATAAGGATTGTAGCGATTGGCAACTTGCTGATCACATGTCCCGTCATCATAGATTGCTCCTCATATTGCCTTGTATGTGGCAGTCATCCAGTGGGATTAACTAAGGCCCAATATTTGACTGGTGGTTATGTTTTTGTTTTATGTACTTGTCTGACACTCAATACTTCCTCCATGTGCTGAGTTAATATTGTTTAAAAAACAATCTCAAATCAATTATCATAAAGGACAGTATCAGTGGTCATTAGGCTGTAATTGTACCTATGACTACAGGTATTACAACGAATGTTAAGAAAGGTAGGAAAATATTTATGATTAGCAAGAGTGACAAGATACAAAGTGCAGAGTATCTGAGTAGTCAACATCAAGTATTCAGTGCTGAGGGCAAAGACATGGAGCACAAATGGAAAAAATTCAAGCGCATTATTCAATATGCTTTAGACAAGTATGTTCTGAGCAAAGTCTTAAGGGATGGGAAAGACCCACCATGGTTTAATAACCATTTCAGAAAACTGCTTTGCCTGTAAACAAAGGGTGCTTGCTCACAGTTTCAAGAGAACTCAAAATCTGGCTGACAAACAATAGCTGAGTGAAGTGAAAATGAACATAAGGCGAGCTGTGTTCAGCAACATTGAAAGAAAAAATTTGTCAATCAATCTAAAGGAAATCCTAAGAGGTTTCAGTCTTATGTAAAATCAGTCAGCACTTCAAAATCATCTATTCAGTCACTCAGTGACCATAATGGCAATAAAATGGAAAAGACAGAGAGAGAATTTGGTCTTCCAAAATTTTTTCACCATACAAAATCATAGTAAGATTCCTCCTTTCAATCATTATATAGACCCATGGGCTAGGGGTAGCGTCTTTGATTCATAATCAAAACATCTTCGGTCCCAGGTTCGATCCCCACCACTGCCTAAATTTTGATAAATAATCAGCATTGGCGGCCAAAGACTTTCGGCATAAGAAGTCAGCCTCATTCTGCCAATGGCCTTGTCAAAGAGGGCGGAGGAGCGGATAGAGGTTCAGGGCACTCGCTTTTCCTAGGGGTGGGAAATTGCCCCTAAAGGTGGAAGAATCAGCAATGATCAACGACATGAGGATGCAGAAGGCAATGGAAACCACTGCATTAAAGACACGTAACGTGTATCCACAGGACATGTGGCCTGTAATTGAAGAAGTGTCATGATGATCTCTCCATTGGCAAAAGATTCCGGAACAACCCCCCATTCGGATCTCCAGGAGGGGACTGCCAAGGGGGAGGTCATCATGAGAAAAAGATTGAATAATCAACGAAAGGATAACGTTCTACGAGTCGGGACGTGGAATGTCAGAAGCTTGAACGTGGTAGGGAAACTAGAAAATCTGAAAAGGGAAATGCAAAGGCTCAATCTAGATATAGTAGGGGTCAGTGAAGTGAAGTGGAAGGAAGACAAGGATTTCTGGTCAGATGAGTTTCGGGTAATATCAACAGCAGCAGAAAATGGAATAACAGGTGTAGGATTCGTTATGAATAGGAAGGTAGGGCAGAGGGTGTGTTACTGTGAACAGCTCAGTGACCAGGTTGTTCTAATCAGAATCGACAGCAGACCAACACTGACAACGATAGTTCAGGTATACATGCCGACGTCGCAAGCTGAAGATGAACAGATAGAGAAAGTGTATGAGGATATTGAAAGGGTAATGCAGTATGTAAAGGGGGACGAAAATCTAATAGTCATGTGCAACTGGAATGCAGTTGTAGGGGAAGGAGTAGAAGAAAAGGTTACAGGAGAATATGGGCTTGGGACAAGGAATGAAAGAGGAGAAAGACTAATTGAGTTCTGTAACAAGTTTCAGCTAGTAATAGCGAATACCCTGTTCAAGAATCACAAGAGGAGGAGGTATACTTGGAAAAGGCCGGGAGATACGGGGAGATTTCAATTAGATTACATCATGGTCATACAGAGATTCCGAAATCAGATACTGGATTGTAAGGCATACCCAGGAGCAGATATAGACTCAGATCACAATATAGTAGTGATGAAGAGTAGGCTGAAGTTCAAGACATTAGTCAGGAAGAATCAATACGCAAAGAAGTGGAATACGGAAGTACTAAGGAATGGCGAGATACGTTTGAAGTTCTCTAACGCTATAGATACAGCAATAAGGAATAGCGCAGTAGGCAGTACAGTTGAAGAGGAATGGACATCTCTAAAAAGGGCCATCACAGAAGTTGGGAAGGAAAACATAGGTACAAAGAAGGTAGCTGCGAAGAAACCATGGGTAACAGAAGAAATACTTCAGTTGATCGATGAAAGGAGGAAGTACAAACGTGTTCCAAGAAAATCAGGAATACAGAAATACAAGTCGCTGAGGAATGAAATAAATAGGAAGTGCAGGGAAGCTAAGACGAAATGGCTGCAGGAAAAATGTGAAGACATCGAAAAAGATATGATTGTCGGAAGGACAGACTCAGCATACAGGAAAGTCAAAACAACCTTTGGTGACATTAAAAGCAATGGTGATAACATTAAGAGTGCAACGGGAATTCCACTGTTAAATGCAGAGGAGAGAGCAGATAGGTGGAAAGAATACATTGAAAGCCTTTATGAGGGTGAAGATTTGTCTGATGTGATAGAAGAAGAAACAGGAGTCGATTTAGAAGAGATAGGGGATCCAGTATTAGAATCGGAATTTAAAAGAGCTTTGGAGGACTTACGGTCAAATAAGGCAGAAGGAATAGATAACATTCCATCAGAATTTCTAAAATCATTGGGGGAAGTGGCAACAAAACGACTATTCATGTTGGTGTGTAGAATATATGAGTCTGGCGATATGCCATCTGACTTTCGGAAAAGCATCATCCACACAATTCTGAAGACGGCAAGAGCTGACAAATGCGACAATTATTGCACAATCAGCTTAACAGCTCATGCATCGAAGCTGCTTACAAGAATAATATACAGAAAAATGGAAAAGAAAATTGAGAATGCACTAGGTGACGATCAGTTTGGCTTTAGGAAAAGTAAAGGGACGAGAGAGGCAATTCTGACGTTACGGCTAATAATGGAAGCAAGGCTAAAGAAAAATCAAGACACTTTCATAGAAATTGTCGACCTGGAAATAGCGTTCGACAATATAAAATGGTGCAAGCTGTTTGAGATTCTGAGAAAAGTAGGGGTAAGCTATAGGGAGAGAGGGGTCATATACAATATGTACAACAACCAAAAGGGAATAATAAGAGTGGACGATCAAGAACGAAGTGCTCGTATTAAGAAGGGTGTAAGACAAGGCTGTAGCCTTTCACCCCTACTCTTCAATCTGTACATCGAGGAAGTAATGATGGAAATAAAAGAAAGGTTCAGCAGTGGAATTAAAATACAAGGTGAAAGGATATCAATGATACGATTCGCTGATGACATTGCTATCCTGAGTGAAAGTGAAGAAGAATTAAATGATCTGCTGAATGGAATGAACAGTCTAATGAGTACACAGTATGGTTTGAGAGTAAATCGGAGAAAGACGAAGGTAATGAGAAGTAGTGGAAATGAGAACAGCAAGAAACTTAACATCAGGATTGATGGTCACGAAGTCAATGAAGTTAAGGAATTCTGCTACCTAGGCAGTAAAATAACCAATGACGAACGGAGCAAGGAGGACATCAAAAGCAGACTCGCTATGGCAAAAAAGGCATTTCTGGCCAAGAGAAGTCTACTAATATCAAATACCGGCCTTAATTTCAGGAAGAAATTTCTGAGGATGTACGTCTGGAGTACAGCATTGTATGGTAGTGAAACATGGACTGTGGGAAAACCGGAACAGAAGAGAATCGAAGCATTTGAGATGTGGTGCTATAGACGAATGTTGAAAATTAGGTGGACTGATAAGGTAAGGAATGAGGAGGTTCTACACAGAATCGGAGAGGAAAGGAATATGTGGAAAACACTGATAAGGAGAAGGGACAGGATGATAGGACATCTACTAAGACATGAGGGAATGACTTCCATGGTACTAGAGGGAGCTGTAGAGGGCAAAAACTGTAGAGTAAGACAGAGATTGGAATACGTCAAGCAAATAATTGAGGACGTAGGTTGCAAGTGCTACTCTGAGATGAAGAGGTTAGCACAGGAAAGGAATTCGTGGCGGGCAGCATCAAACCAGTCAGTAGACTGATGATCAAAAAAAAAAAAAAAAAAAATGAATTTCAGAATGACACATATTGAAATAACTGATTGCAGAACAGAGAAACAATTTGTCACTTTGTAGTGGAAAAGCATCAGGACCAGATGAGATACCAGTAAGATTCTACAGAGACTATGTGAAAGAACTTGCTCCCCTTCTAGCAGCAGCTCATCGAAGGTGACTTGTACAATGAAGAATACTTGCTGACTAGAAAAAGTGTATGTCATTCACTCTTTCAAGAGTTGTAGGACTGGTACATATCATTATAGGCTCATATTGTTAATGTCAATCTGTTGTAGAAGTATGTAACACATTTTATATT
Source organism: Schistocerca serialis cubense (assembly GCF_023864345.2). Classification (NCBI taxonomy): domain Eukaryota; kingdom Metazoa; phylum Arthropoda; class Insecta; order Orthoptera; family Acrididae; genus Schistocerca; species Schistocerca serialis. Next base: position 450,373,798 of record NC_064641.1, on the reverse strand, counting down.
AATATATTATGATATTTTTGGACCATAAAAATCTCCTCTATAAATTTTATATTTAAATTTTCCTGAGACATTTAAGTCTCATCTTTATCTATGATAATGTTGGAAGCTGAAGAAATGAATCAAAATTTGTGCTGCAGCTGGGACTCAATGTGGATCTTCTTGCTTACTAGGCTGATATGCTGACTATTACACCACTGCAGCACGAACTACCCAAGTCAACTGCCCTCCCCAACACAAACTCTAATTCACATCTCCAGCTTATATTCCTCTTACATTTTCACTATTACCAGGGCTCTTCAACATTGGAATAGCACCCCAGCATTGGACATAAGGGGGAAGATAGATAAGATAGATCTTATAATTATAAGATCTATACAATCACATGTAGTAGAGGACTTCCCCATTAAGTCCAATGCTGTGGTGCTATTCCAGTGTCGGAGAGCCCTGGCGATAGTCACAATGTATGGGGAAAATAAGCTGGAGATGTGAATTAGAGTTTGTGTTGGGGATGGCATTTGACTTGGGTAGTTCGTGCAGCTATGTTAACCATAGTACTGTGGTGGTGTAATGGTCAGCATATCTGCCTAGTAAGCAAGAAGACCTGGGTTTGAGTTCTGGCTGTGGCACAAACTTTGATTCATTTCTTCAGCTTCCAACTCCTCTATAAAAATCAGCATGAATTCTGCAGAAAGAGATCTTGTGAAACTCAACTCACTCTGTTCCTTCATGAGGTCCATAGTGCTCTAGACATCAGTCCTCAGGTCGATGCTGTGTTCCTCAACTTCAGGAAGGCACTTGACACTGTCCCACACAGCCACTTAGTGAAAAAAAAAAAAAAAAAAATACATGCTTACTGAGTACGGGACCAGATTGGTGAATGGATTCAAGACATCCTTGTAGGTATAACTCAACACATTGCTCTTACTGAAACAAAATCAACAGTTACAAAGGTAATTTTGTGAGTACCAAAAGGAAGTGTGATAGGACCATTACTGTTTACATATATAAATGATCTAGTAGACTGCATTGGAAACTTTTTCAGGCTGTTTGCAGATGATGCAGTTATCTATAAGAAAGTAACAATGCCAGGAGGCAGTATTGATTTACAGAATGACCTGTAGAGGATTGATGAATGGTGTGTGATCTGACAGTTGACCCTTAACAAAATAAATGTAATACAGTGTGCATACGTAGGAAAATAAATCCACTATGTACAACTTCACTACTGATTACAAGTTAGCAGTAACTACCATAAGATATCTAGGAGTATCTATTCAGAGTGAACTTCAGAAGAATGACTACAGAAAACAAATAGTAGGAAAAGCAGACAGATGGATGAAATTAATAGAAAGAATCTTAAGGAAATGTAATTCATCTATTAAAGAAGTGGCTTACAACGCACTTGTTCAACCAGTTCTTGAGTATTGTTCATCAGTCTTCGACCATTACCATGTAGGACCAATAGAAGAGATAGAGAAGATCCAACAAAGAGTGGTACATTTTGTCACAGGATCATTGAATCTGTGCAAGAGTGTTACAGAGATGCTCACCGAACTCCAATGTTAAGTGCTACAAGAAATGTGCTGAGCATTACTGAGAGGTTTACTATACAAATTTCAAGAGAGTACTTTCTGGGAAGAGTTGGACAGCATACTACTTCCTCCCAAATACATCTCGCGAAATGACCACAATGAGAAAATTCAAGAATTTAGAACTAATATAGAGAATTACTGATGATTATTTTTCCAATACGCCATTAGTGAATGGAACAGGAAAGCAGGGATCAGTTAGTGGTACCATAAGTGCCGTCCACTTGTGGAGTATTGATATAGATGCAGATGTAGACAGATATAGTAACAGTTATGATGTTTTATAAAGTAGTGTTGTCCCCGTATTACAGTAGAGAAGTGAGTTGCAGGTCTCTTGCTAACAACTAGAAAGTAAATTCCAGGGGCAAAAGCCTTATGCATGAAGTACAGAAGAAGAGGGAGAAGAAGAAGGGATGAAGAGAGAAAAAAAAGAGGAAAAACAAGAAGAAGTTGCAATGCTTTTTTCTTTTTATTTGAACACAATACTCAGCTACACTATTTACTGCAGTTATTGTGTGTAAGTAACTTATGGAAATTGGATCTGCAACAAAGTTTTCAGAAGCTGTTGCTCTAAACTCTTCTGTCCTTACTTGGAACTTCCATTTGAGCAATTAAAGCAATTTTAGTTACTTGGCCATTTGCTTTTCCTTTTTTTTATGTAATGATATGATGTTTATTTGTATCTGTTTAAATATATCTGTTCAATTTTTGTAGTTTTCAAGTAGTATTCAGATAACCATAACATGGCTATTGATAATTAACCATTGTGCTTTATGACTCTGATATTAGAAATTTATAACCATTATTTCAAAAACTACATTTACTACATAACTCTGTCAGTCCTAATCAGTTGTTCTAAAAACGTCAAAGAAAATGAAATCATTAGACTGGTTAGATAACTGCTTTCATAAGACTGAATAACACAGTATGCAAGTAATATCTTGTAAAAAGCATTCACATGCTGACCATACAATACACAAGGGCATGGAAGATATACGGGCAACTGTGAATTCAGTCTTCTATTTCCCACCTGTTTTAAACAAGGGAGCAAACTCCTTATAAAATTTGGGTTCATTTCCTTTGGTAGTAAAAAATTTGAATCAAAGAATTTTACCACGAAGTGTACCATTTTGATAACTTAAAACATACTTTGTTATTTTAAAAAGCTGTTTAAGTTATAAGTAAAGCCAATCAACAGTCAAGTTAACACTTGATTTACATCATTATAAAATATGTACCAACATAACAAAAACAAAATTTCATTGATATCTCTATTATCTCTGCACTGTCAGAGAACTTAGGATCTTTCCCTTGTAAATGAAAATCAATTTGTGCATCAAAAGAATATTAAAGCCCACCCAAAACTGAACTCTGTCCCTATGAAATACTTTCCAAGGACTTGCTGCCCACAACTGTGGAGTAAATTGGTGTGTTCCTAGTTTTACTGAGAACTAGAAAACTAGGAAGACCTGGTTTAACTCCCTATTGATAAATAGGCCATTTGAGTATATACTCAATTTGGACCAGGATAAGGAAAGAAATTGTCTTATCTGTTTAGGGAGACCATTCTGGTATTCATCTTAAATGCTTTAGGCAATCTCAAGAAGTTAAATCTGGATGACATACATTTGAGAGACCAAAGAATGTGGTGAGATAATTCATGGCTCTTGCGCCATGATAATGCTCCTGCACATTCATCCCTGTTGGTAAGCGAGTACTGCACAAAAAATGAAATCACATATATTCAGATAAAAAGGTAGCTTCTATGTGATGAGTAGCAATCTGTCCTAATATTCAAGTTACTACTTCATCCCAGATTGTCTAGTGTGATTGTTTCCAGTCATTCAGAGTATAAGTACCATTTCTTCTATTTTGGTCCGAATACCTACTGTAGCTGCTTTGCAAATTTCCATGCCATATTAATTTGCCATGAATCATATACTCCATGCTGTCAGTAAAATATGATGGAAAATTCTAGGTTGTTTATACTTATCTGAGTACAGTTACCTTTACAAAAAGAAAAGTCAGTTCCTTATGGAAAATAAACAATAAGACAAAGCACTGTTAAAGAACAGATATATACACTGTTGAAGATCTGTCACATGAGAGATTCAAAAAGTTTAATTAAAACTGAAGGAAAATACTTCTGATAGTTGCTAACTCTCATATACAAAATGCAAGGCTGTAAGTTAACAAAAAGAGAACTAAAACTGGCTGTGGTTTACATTGGCAATTTATTATTTATTTACATCAAAGCATCTAACTTCAGGATAAAAGATACAAACATATATAGGTCTGTTCAAAAAATTCTGGAACTTCGTCCACAAAATTTTTGTACACTTACCTTTTACTTATTGTGCATGGTCTGCTTTGAAATACTCTCCTCCACAATTGATACACCACTCCCTACACTGTTTCGACATTGGGAAGCAGTCTTGGTATGCCTCTTGCTGTATCATGAATTTTCTTTTATCTCGTGTACCACTGCAAGTCTTCATCCTTTCAATGGGGTTATCAACTCTGAAAGCAATGAAAAGTCTGCAGGGGCCAGATTTCGAGAGTATGGAGGATGAGGCCGCACAGTGATTTTGTTTTTTGTGCAATACTCACACAGCAACAGGGATGAATGCATAGGAGCATTATCATGGTGCAAGAGCTATGAATTATCTCACCACATTTCAGGCCATTTCCTTCTCACATTTTCTTGCAGGCACTTTGAAACAACAGCTTGAAACTGATTCAGATTTTCTGTCAAAGGTCATTTCTGGTGATGAGTCATAATACTATGGTTATGACCCAATAATGAAGCAACAGTCAAGTCAATGCAAGACGTCATTGTCACCCGTCCAAAAGAATGTCATCAAGTCAAATCAAACATCAAAACAATGCCGACTTGTCTGTTTGATGCCAAGGGTATAGTTCAGTCAGAGTTTGTTCCCCCAGGTCAGACCATTAATTGAACCTTTTATTTGGAAGTTTTAAGAATATTACAAAACAGTGTTCATCAAAAAAGACCCGATTTGTGGCAGAAAGGGTACTGGTTCTTCCACAACAACACACCTACCATAAAGCCATCTCTGTTAGACAGTTTTTGGCTAAACATGGCATGATTCCACTGCCCTACACACCTTACTCTCCTGACCTGGTCCTGTGAGACTTCTTCTTGTTTCCATGCATGAAAATGGGTGTGAAAGGACACCAATTTGACAACATTGAAGAGGTAAAGAAAAAACAAGGAAGGAGCTGTCAGCCATTTCTAAAGATGGCTACAAAAATGTTTTGAACATTGGAAGCACTGGTGGGACAAATATATTAGTTGTAATGGAGAATATTTTTAAGGGGATATGGTTGTTTTGTAAACAATTTGAAAATATGTAACTTTTCAATAATAATTCTGGTTTCTTTTGGATACCCCCTTTCAGATTTTCCAAAAGTTCTATCCACTTCTCTCTATTAGATCTCCATACCTTTAAACAGAACAGTAAGGATGCTGGTGACAAGGTATAGCTGAGGATTGGGCACAGTAATCAAAACTTAATATCTTTGTGTATGGCACAGCAAAGAAGCAGCTTTGTTGGGAATTAAAAAAGTGAAATGCAAATAATGACTCAATATCTGTTCTTTTTAGTTCTAATTACAAAATAATTTCACTGAACTGTTCTGTTATATGCAAGTAACTTACTGTCACTATAAAACAGACTACTTCTTCCAACATATTTCTGTCTTGCAATATTCAAGTTGCACCTGCCAACGCAAAAAAGATTATAAGAATTATTTTCCATAAAAGAAAACTTATATTTCCATTGTGAAACAATGAGCCCTTGAAGCTATTAAGACACCCAGAACACAACCCAATATATATAATTTATACACACATGCTGGTGTGCTGGATGGTGAAAATGACATACATGTTCTCCCATACGTTCTCTGTATGGTTGCTAGCTACAGCAAAAACTGTTCACTTTGCAATGATTTGGGAGTGCTGTCCTGATACCCATTGTGTTCTGAAGAAGTTATTAACCAAATCAGAAAAAAAACATTAAAGTGTGAGCATCAGTTCACTGCACCAGTAATACATGTGAATGAAACAGACCTTTCTCTTCCTTATACAAATAGTAGTAATATTGCACTGCATGTAATGGCAACAGATAATACTTATGCACCTCTCTGAAAATTTATTTTTTCATTTTTTCCATCAGATGGGTACACTGTATCTGATGTTGTAATGTACTGGAAGGAGACACCAGTACGAGGAGTGGAGGAGGCAGAACTACCTCAGTTCACAATTGTTGGATATGGAACCAATGACCGCAAAGAAAGACTGGCAACTGGGAACTATCAGCGACTTTCCTTATCCTTCAAACTTCAGAGAAACATTGGTTACTTCATATTTCAGACATATCTTCCTTCAATATTAATTGTTATGCTGTCATGGGTATCTTTCTGGATCAATCATGAAGCAACCAGTGCTCGTGTAGCATTAGGTAAGTTTTCTGCTTACAATGCTACATTTTTAAAAGAGACAGACAGGTGCTTTCCTGTTTTGTTGGTGAGTCAGTACTTGGTAGTTTTACACAATGTCAGTGCCTTATTCACTAATTCTGCATGTTGCACAATATTTTTGTGTGCAAATTGTAGTTCACTGAAGAGCTATTTCAAACTGTGGTATTTATTTCTGAATGTCTGTTATTTGCTTTCTTTAATTAATGATTTGGAACTTTGTTAAACAAAATATGTTTCTATAATTATATCCAAATTTCCTTGAAAATGCTCAATAAGCAAATCTCATTCTATTGCCCACAGATCTTATAATCGTGACTTTCACACTGGATGAGCCACTTCCTTCAATTTCATGATTAATTGATAACAGTGATCACATTACATAAAACCAGTTATCCAATGATTAATAAACCAACTTTTTACTTTCCTTTGTATAGCATACCCTATGCATGCCTGTCTCCAGCAGCTGCCTACTACACTCAGCTCCCTTCTTAGCAGCTTCTGGCTTCATCCCTGTTAATATAAGAGGACCTACTGCAATGGAGATATGATTTGCAACAATTGAAAAAAAATATGGAACTCCCAAAATAAGTCAGCTATCTGACAAATATATTTATGTAGGAAGTAATTGAAATAATTCCTCATGAGTGACCAGAAGTAGGCACAAGATAATAACAGTTGCCACCTGCTTCAACTATATGATGTTTAGTGTTCTGTGTAAAAATGCAGAAGTTCAACCTGAATCAGTTATTCTAAGTGCTTAAGTTTATCTTCAGATCCTAATGTGGTGATGCAAAACTGGCTATGCCATTGGCAAGGTTTTCTAGTTCTTCCCATTGTGAACACCACTCGATGAAGTAGTATATATATTTTTAAAAACGTCTTTTAGACACACTTTTCTACAACATACCATATATAAAATTACTGTTGTAATAGTACCAAAACAAATTAATAAGTGTCATGCAAAATACAATCTGACAGGTAAAACAACACATTTATTTGTTGAAAGTAGAAAGTGGAATTATTTCATCTCAAGTATTTAATAATAAATCTCATAAATTAATATTACTATGTTTCTGTAGTTAATTATGGTTTATTTGGATTATGATACTCATTGAGTTGTATAAGGAGGCCAAGTCACCCTGCTAAGTATTTGTCAAATGACCCAGTTATTTGTGGATACAGCCAAAATTTCCTTCAGATCAGGTCATGTTGCAAAAGTATTGAGGCAGTGCTAGTGAGATTTGAAATTAAGGTGGTGTCATTGCTGAGATCAGATCACATCTTGTACAATAAAAGAAAAATCATTAAATAATGCTGTCTCTTTTTCATTCTTTTAATGTACACTGTAAAAATAAATAAAAAGAAGTAAAAAAGGAGACATCAAAAATTGCACCTGTCAAACATCCATGTACATATATGCGACTTTAGGAAGAAAATAGGAATTTCTGGTGACCTATGAAACAAATTTTAACAGTATGATTGCATGGGAGTAGCACATCTTTTTAAATCTTAAAGTGCCTCCACACACAAGAAACTAAATGCTTAGAGATAACTAAATATGTAACTATGTAAGGAGTAAACACCATTTGAAAAGGATCCAGTCATTTTCAGCCAGTTAAATTAAACACTGGTGCAAGAAGCTGTTATGGTAATGTAATAATTTGATATACAGAGATCGGTAGTAACAGCTGTATCTGGAATCTTAGAGATTTTTAGGTAATTATCTGAAACACTTAATGGAGTGCACCAGACAAAATTTTATATTCTTTATTTGCATTCAGATTGTTGATTGCTCTCATTGCAGTAATAAGACTGGTAAGAATGGGATTTAGATGACTGAGATAACAAATGAGAATCAGTTGATCTACTGACCTACTGGGACCATGTACCAACTTCAGTTTCTGTTCCTCCTTTGTTGTTTCCTTTTTATCAAGTAAACATTGATCCTATCCCCATGTTGTCTTTCACTTTATTCTACCCATGCAAATGGTTCAAATGGCTCTAAGCACTATGGGACTCAACATCTGAGGTCATCAGTCCTCCTACCCATACAGTTCCTGATTTCTTACTTTTTTTGTCTCAGGAGCTTACCAAATTTACTACTTCATTTTTAGTACAGTTCCTTTCTATTATTTCTGCTTGTTTGATTTATTTATTTCTATCTCTTTTTTAATCTGTAACCCATGTTATTGTTTACTTCTTTTTCTAGAAATACATGAATATTTTGGAAAGAACAATAATTCAATTGAGCTGGAGACATACAGTAATTGACTGTTCTGAAAATAGTTTATTATCCAGCACAATTATACTAAATTAAACAACATTACTAGCTTTGTCTTTTAGACCATAAAAATTTGGCCCAACTCTAACAATACAAAAGTAGTATTCAGTACACAGGTGGAAGTTCCTTTGCCATGTAAACAAACTAGTTATAAACATGCTTTACCTGATAATATATACAGTAGTAATTTCATTATGCATTTGAACATCAGATGTCTATTTGAAGGAATGATCAGCAAGCTTTGTGATATGCAAATTCCGTGAGGAAGTATGAAAGAGTCAGTAAAGGTAATATGTCTTAATGAACATTGGCTTAAAACTGAAAATATCAATCTCCTCAACACACTTCCAGGCTATAAACTAGCCACCAGCTTTTGTAGAACTAACAAGTATGGAGGCTCATTCATATTAATCCATTCCCATGGTGAACTATGAAATCAGACAGAATTTTAGCTATCTAAATGAATATGTTCTTGTCATTAACAGAGAAAGTATTCATTGCACAAAAGCATGTAATCAGAATAATAGCTGGAGCCCACCCAAGATCACCTTGCAGACATTTATTTAAGGAACTCGGGATATTCACAGTACCTTTGCAATACATATATTCACTTATGAAATTTGTCACTAATAACCCATCCCAATTCAAAAATAACAGCAAAGTGCATAGCTACAACACTAGAAGAAAGGATGATACCCACTATTCTGGATTAAATCTCACTTGGCACAGAAAGGGGTGAATTATGCTGCCACAAAAATCTTTGGTCATTTGCCAAATAGTATTAAAAGTCTGACAGACAACCAATCAACATTTAAAAGCAAATTAAAAGAATTTATGAATGACAACTCCTTCTATTCAATAGACGAATTCTTAGATATGAAGTAGTATCTGTATAAAAAACTTAATTAATTAATTATTTTCTGTAAAGAAAACTTATGTTAAAGTGACATGTTCCACATCATTACAAAATGTCGTATTCATGATCTATGGAACAAGGATTAATGTATGTGTATGAACTTACTTTTGAAAGTTGTTGTACATAATTTAAGGAGTATAACATGTTAATCAACAGTATGTATCACATACCTGGATACCATATAAGCTCTGTGCTTTTAGATAAATTTGAAACTCCGTTACATAAATTAAAAACTGAAAAACTGTGCAAGAAACTAGTTATATGTGCTGACTGCAACATAGATATAAGAACTGATGACAAATCTGCTTCACATTTAAAGACTGGTGGACACAAATGGGCTAAATTTGAATTTTGGCCTATGCACAAGAGTGGCAGCAACATGTCTTGATAATATTGTAAGTAGTCACAATTACAGCATCAAAGAAAAATGTATTTAATTCTAGGAATATCAGACAATGCAATACTATTTATGACATCATCAGAATGAAATTCAGGCTACACAACAAATAGATCCAGGAACTCCTCCAAAGAAAATGTGGAGATATTTATTAAAAAACTAAGCCTCAAGGTTTGATCAGTCAGCAAACCCACTTCAACAAATGACAACTACAATAACTTTGCAACCAAATTCATTAGCATGTTCAATGAATGCTTCCCTTTTATAACAGTATGGACTGAGTTGCATAAAAGTAGATCATGGGTAACAAAAGGAATTAGAGTGTCTATCATCAAGAAGACAAAACAGCATATGGAGGCAAAAGTTAATTGAAATCCTAAATTTCTTAAATAGGTTACCATATACAAAAAAACATTTGATAAAGTAGTTAAACCAGCAAAGCATACTGCAAACAATACATGCATTTAAAATAAAAACAAATCCAATGCTGTTTACTCTGTTATAAGAAGTGAGTTTGGCAGTGAAATGAAGAGAATGTCACTCTAAACTAATGATAAATGGAAGGACAGTGCAGAGCACAGTGTCATATGTGACTCCTTCATTAGTTGTAACAAAATTGGTGACTCCTCAACACCAAATACAATTTCTAGTATAACGGAAATAAATTCCTTGGGTTTTCAATTTTCACCTGTTTCAAGCTCTGCTGTCATTAAAACAATAATGCACATAAAAATTTTAAATTCAGTTGGGTTGGGATGAGGTTACTGCTAGAATAATAAAATCAGTACACCATGTATTGCACACCCACTCTCCCTCACAACCAAGCAGTCTTTTGAAGAGAGGTGTTTTCCAGATCAGTTAAACTATGCTAAGTTGTACCAGTTCACAAAAAGGGCAAACGAGATTAAATGGAAAACTATAGGCCTATCTCATTGTTACCAAATTTTTCAAAAATATTGGAAAGAGCTGCATGTGACCAGACAGAAAGTCATAATTCATCCCACAATATTCATTCATTCATTCATTTCATTGTTGCCCTTATGGACAGTGTTTGAACTCGAAAATCACATGATGACACAATTTTCACTTCTTTCCTTTCTTCCTCTTCTCTTCCCAAAATCTCTTCATCCTTTGGCTGTGCTCCTGTTTCCTTTGCTCTGTCCATAATGTTCCTTTCTTCTTTCTCTCCTTTACAATAAATTTTGCACTCCTAACTTTGTTTCTGAAGTATTTCCTGTCTCCTATCATTTGCCTGTTGATCCCTATCTGCCTTAAGTCTTCGTCTATTTCATGATACCAATTTGTTTTCTTGCTTGAGCTGTTTACTACATCAAAAATTTTCTTTGTAAGTCGGTTGTTGTCCATTCTCTGTATGTGCCCATAGAAAGTTAATCTGCGTTTTCTGATCGCCTCTGTTAGTCTGTCAGTGTGCTGGTACAGCTCTTTGGTAGGTCGCTTCATCCATATGCCATCTCTGTGAATTGGTCCAAATATTTTTCTGAGAATTTTGCGTTCTATTTTTTCTGTGTCTATGATGCCTGATGCTCCAATTGTGGTTGTTTCTGACGCGTACAATGCTTCTGGTAATACAACTGTTTTGTAGTGCCTAAGTTTGGCCTGCCTCGATATGCTTTTCTTGTTATAATGTGACCATGTGAGTTTGTATGCCTTCTGGAGTTTCTTCGTTCGTTCCATGTTAGCCGCCTCGTTTGATCCTCCCATTTGTATGTACTCCCCTAAATACTTAAATTTTTCGACTCTTTCTACGGATCCATATACCGTATGCATGGTGTGTACATTGTTGGTCTGTCGTTCCATATATTGTGTCTTCTCGTAAGATACCTGCAGACCTGTTTTGGCAGCTATTTCATGCAAGCATTCCAGTGCTTCCTTTGCCTCCTGTGTATTGTTGCTGAGTATGGCTATATCATCTGCAAATGCCAGACATTTTATGATTGTTTTGGTTTCACGTGTTCTTCCCAGCTGTATTCCTTCAACTTGTTCCTCCCACTGCTTGATAATTTTGTCTAACACCATGTTGAACAGGATTGGTGAGAGCCCGTCTCCTTGTCGGACACCTGTGTGTATTTTGAAGGGTTCCGAAATTTCTCCCATGAACTTAATCTTGGAGGTAGTGTCTGTAAGCGTCTGTTGTATAAGTGCCCTGGTTTTTCTGTCGATACCATATTCTTCCAGTACGTCAAAGAGTGTCTGTCTGTCTATGGAATCATATGCTTTTTTAAAGTCCACAAAGGTAACTACAGTGTTTCTTGCCTGTCTGACTTTCAAAAGTGTTCTCAAGTTCCAGATCTGTTCGATGCATGATCTCCCTTTTCTGAAGCCTGCCTGGTATTCCCCAATTTGCAGATCTGCTTGTGGTTCTAGTCTGTTTAATAGCACCTTAGAGAAAATTTTGTATGTAACTGGTACTAACGAAATGCCTCTGTAATTGTTTGGATCTGACTTATCACCCTTTTTATGTAACGGATGGATCAATGCACATTTCCATTCCTCTGGCACTTTCTCTGTGATCCAAATTTCGGAGATAATCTTATGGATTTTTTTGGTGATGTTTTCATCTTGGAGTTTCCAGATCTCGGCGATAATACCATCTTCTCCGGCAGCTCTGTTATTTTTCATTTGTTTTATGATTTCCTCTATCTCTTCTATTGTGGGTGGATCAGAATCGGCATTAGATGTGGTCTTTTGGAATGTTAATTTTCCTGTAGGTTTTTTGCAATTAAGAAGTTTATCAAAGTAATGTTCGAGAATTTTACAGTTTTCTTTTGTGTTTGTTTCCAGGGATCCATCTGTTCTTCGGAAGCAGAGGCTAGGGGGTTGATAGCCCTTAATATTTTCTTTGAAAGTTCTGTAAAAATTTCTTGTGTTATTTCTTTTGAAATCTTCCTCAATTTCTTTTAGTCTGTTATTGTCATATGCTCGTTTTTCCCTTCTGATTTCCTTCGATGCTAGTTTCTGAACTTCGTGAAATTCTTTCCATGTTTCTGAATTTCTGTAGCTACTGAACTTGTCCCATGCTTGCTTTCTTCTCTCAATGGCTTCATCACACTTTGCGTTCCACCACCTATGTTTGCGTTTTCTAGGTGGTTGTCCCCAGCACATAGTCTTCTGAACTGCCTTCGCCAGATCTGTCCATGTGTCTATTGAGTGCCTATTAATTTCTTCAACGATTTTATCCCTGTTTATCTTCAAGTATTCCGGATCAGGTTTGACTATTTTGTTTTGCGCTGTCTGTTTCAGTCTTGGGATTGGCCTAATCTTAACTTGTAGCAAATAATGATCAGACTCGAAGACTCCTTTACGTGTTCTGACATTTAGAATTTCCCGCGAATTTTTCTTGGATATGGCCACATGATCAATCTGAAATTCTCCCCACACTGTGTTGGGTGCTTTCCATGTTGTAAGTTTTCGTCTTGGTTTTTGAAATTGTGTTGACATGATTTTGAGGTTAAAGTTTTGACAATATTTTATGAGCTGTTCCCCATTTCTGTTCGTGCGAATATGTGCTGAGTATGGGCCTGTTATTTCTCTGAATTTTCTCTCCTTACCAAGCTGCGCATTGAAATCACCCATTACAATTTTCACATGTCTTTCTGGTACGTTGTTAGTTACTTCCTCCATGTCTTCCCAGAAGTCTTCAATTTCTTGTGGCTTCTTTCTGTTATGGTCATTTGTAGGTGCATGTGCGTTGATAATTGTGTATGCTTTATTACCTGATTTGAAGGACAATGTCGAGATACGTTCTGATATTGAATTGAAGTCTATGATGTTATCCATGACTGATTTGTGTACTGCAAACCCTGTACCAAACAATAATGGTGTTCCTCTTCTGACAGCAGGTTTACCTTTGTAAATCCTGTAATGTTCTGTGTCGAAATGGTTTTCATCTACGAAGCGCGTCTCTTGGATGGCAAGAATTTTGATGTGAAATTTATCTAGCATGTCTGTCAGTTGTTTTAGTTTTCCAAGTTTGAACAGAGTGTTTGCATTGAGAGTGCCAAGGTAGTGCTTGCGAAGAGGTTTTGAGAAGCTCCGACTCTTCTCCTCATGATGTTCCTGGTCACCCAGAATCCGATGACCAGGAAAGTCCAGTCCGTTGACTGGGGCCTGGGGTAGTGGATTTCTTTCCATTTGTTCCATCATGATTACTTCAAGTTGAAGTTGGTTGTGGTGACCTTCAACAAGATCACGGTAATTGCAGACTTGATTGTTGAGATCAAGCCATATTTCACTGCCGCACCAACTAGGTAAACAGACAATATTATTTTATGCAATCAATGTAGTTTCAGGGAAGGCTCCAGCACAACCTATGCAAATGAATATGGAGATATTTATTAAAAAAACTAAGCCTCACTATTTGGTCAGTCAGCATACAAACTTCAATAAATGAGAACTACGATAACTTTTCAACCAAGTTCATAAGCATGAGTTAGCAGTTGTCTCAGTAATAAAGTGTGTATCAGGCATCTTTTGCAGTCTTACCTAATCCTTCAACACTGTAAATCATGACTGGCTTCTTCAAAAATGACTAGCTGTGGTTTTCAAGGAAAATCTCTTAGTTGGATGTTATCATACTTGGCAAAAAGAAAACAAAGAGTGCTTGTTCATAACAGTGGCAAGAAATTCCTTTCTGGCTAGAAACACATACAATTAGGTGTCACACAAGGCTCTGTATTCGGTCCACTACTATTTTTGTATTATATCAATGATATGCCATGCCAGGTTGAGATAGACACCATCCTCTGTGCAGATGACTCAGCAATGATAGTCTGCTGTAAAACCAATGAAAATTTCATCCACTGTATTGAGTAGGCACTTGAGGAAATGGAGGCATAGGAAAAAATAATAATTTGAAATCAAACTTTGCAAATACAGAAATTTTTCACTTCAATTTGAAACCATCAGCATGATATATAAGTGAAGTAAGCTACACAGACAAAAAGCTGGAAACCACAAGCAGTGTCAAATTCTTTGGTGTGTTAATAAATAAAAATATGTTGTGGAGCAGTAATGTAGACAGAATTTTCAGTTGATTGAACAATATTGTGTATGTCATGAATGTCTTATCTAGTATCATTGACTTAGCAGTTAAAAAGCTGTGTATTATGCATATTTTGTTTTAGTAGTTAAGTATAGCAGAATTTTCTGGGGGATCTGAGAAAAGTAATCTGTTCAAGCCATGGTGGGAGCTAAAAAGAATTAATACTGCAAACTTCAATTTGAAAAGCCTTACATGCTACCTACCGACAGACTCAACATATATGAAAAACTCCACACTACATGGGCATGGGCATGAAATTTATAAATAAAATCTGTAAGATGAAAAGTGACCTTGAAAAATATTTTAAAAGTAACTGCTACTATAGTGTAGAAGATTTCTTGAATTATTACCATGTAATATAGTATCTCTCTAAAATGTAACACCATATATGCCATAACCATAGATTTTTTTTTTTTTTTAAAAAAAATGATAACCCTGTAAAGTAATACATATCTATGTCACCCTAGATTAGTTTATTAGTCTTAAAATTGACAAGTCATCTATGTCACAATGTTTGATTTATGAAGCATGTTATGTTATGATAAAAATTTGTTGTTGTTGTTGTTGTTAACACTTCATGGTTCGGTCATACCACTGAGGAAACCACATTGTCAGTTATTGACAATGTTGTGTCTTCAGTGATAGAACTGAACCATAATATGTATTTTGTGATCTGATGATAGCCAAAATAAGTCATATCATTTGAAATAAGTGTGACTGTGCTGCACAATACATTATTTTCACAAGTATATTTGTTTTGCTAGCTGGTTCTCTTTCATTTGGTAGATGTGTCCAAAGAATATTAACCTTCTCTTTGCTATTAATTCTCATATTCTCTAAATACATGGTATCCACAATTAAAGTCACAGTTTCAAAATGCTGTAAAAACAAAACCACTACTCAGAATGATATCAAATTTGAACAAGATAGTATTAACACAGGGGGAAATGTCATGGGGGAAAAAAGCAAAAATTTTACCAACAGATGGCACCATAAGCATCTTATCATAAATGGGGTCAGCTACAAATGACAAGTGAATCACAATATGATGGCTGTGGCATGATTTACACATTACATCATCTGCACTGCCCAATGTGCATGACCACACAAGTTTGACAGTCAACAGTTGTTGCACAGTTAGTTAGGCAAGCCCATACACCACATCATGGATTTACCACACTGGATGGCAAAAATCAGTTTTTAAGTGTCCTGATGCCAAAAACTGCATAAAAAGCAAAATGGGATCTGTTTCTAATTGTCATGAGACTGGTGCAAGATGCTGTCCATTGTTTTCTGCCACAAGTTGAAACTGAGGAACAGCATGTCCCACAACAGACCAATTTGTCTCAGTGGGCACATAAAGAATGTGTTGTACAATGCATGCCTTCAGTTCAGCTACATTTCTGATTGAAGCACTGAACACACCATCTTTCTGATAACCCCACAGCTAGAAGTCATAAGGATTAAGATCAGCTGAACCATATGGACAAACTGTAGGAAAATAATGGCTGATAATTCTAGCATTTCTGAAATCCCTCTACAGCAGCCACTTCACTGGCTGTGCAATGTGTGGAGGAGTGCCATCTTGCATAAAAATGATGCTACCCACACATCCATGTTGTTGAAGGATTGGGATGACATTGATGTGTAGAAGACTCTTATAGCTTTTACCAGTGACAGTACAGGTAACAGGACCCACAAGGATCAACTCAAAAAATATGTCCCTACAATAAGTGATGCCATCAGTCCATATCAGAGTCACCTTTGCACAATGAAATGCTAACAGTTAATGTGTGTGCAGACTTTCCATTGCCCATATTCTGCAGATCTGCATATTGACATGTTCTTGGGGATAGAAATGGGCTTCATCTGTCTGCAGGATGTGTCATGGCCATTCATTGTCCATTTCCATGTGAGAAGAAATTCCAGAGCAAACATTTTTCTTGCTGGAAGATCAGCAGGAAGCAACTCCTGAACACGCTTGGTTTTGTATGGATAGCAATGCAGGATATTTTGTAGGATTTTGTGCACCATGCTCACAGGCATGTCCAACATTCGGGCAATTCCCAGTGCACAGCAAGTTTGCATGCCACCACTTGACCCCCTCCTGCAATACTGTAGCCACATCTTTGACAGATGTCAGATCAATTGCTTTCCTTCCTCTACCACTCTGCACTTCAAAAGAATCTGTCTTTTTTAATTTTGTAATCATGGTCATGAAACTCTTAGACATTGGAAGAATGCTTTTTTCATACCCTTGAGTGTCTGAAACTACTGCGAGTTACTGGTGCATAATAACCGTTCTTGTAAAAGAGCTTTGCCAGCATTCCATTACCCTTCATGTAGACAGTCATGTTGGGCATCTTGGATACAAACTGAGAAACAGCCATGTGCCACCCATCTGTCACATCTGTTGGTGTGCATATTGTGATGCTTACAGTGCCATCTGTTGGTCAGGTTTTCGTTTTTTTTCCCCATGACATTTCCCGCTGCATAAATAATAAGCTGCTCAAATTTGAAATCACTCTGAACAGTTGTTCTCTCTCTACTGGAATTTTAATTATGGGCACCCTATGTTTTGGCAGATCTCCTCATTACTTCTCAGTTTCCAATCCTGTGTTGTCTAATGGTGGGCTTCTGGATGTCCTGCCAAGTTGTTCATGTTTTATGCATAAAGTGGAAACAACAGCTTGGTAGAACACCCAACAGTACTCCATTAATCAATCACACCAAGAATTCAAGCAGTTCTATTTTTTCCAGCTTAAAATTCTTTGCCAACATTCACACTTATACATTGTGGCAGTGTGAATGAGGCACAGTTTTTCAGTTTTGTATATACAGAGATGCACTGCTTGATGTAAATATTTTTAGCTGATCCACATGCTGTTTCTGTTTCACTCATTCTTACACCTATTGTATATATTTTTATTCCATTTTGCTGTACATTTTCTCAAAGATATTTAAATTCACTACATCATTCTCTTTTACCTATCTGAATACCTGTCATGTGCATCTGTAGAAAGTTTGCCAAGAGAGGGCAAGATTCTAAAAGTGTATCTTATAGAACTGATATTTTTGCACTTAGTATTTTTAAGGTAGATTGCATTGATTGCTAAACAGACAGCATATTTTGATACTTCATGAAAAGTACTTAATTCTCTTCATGTTATTTACATAAACATGGATGTAAAATGATTCATCATCATTATCTTCTTCTTGTTGTTCTCCTCCTCCTCCTCCTCCTCCTCCTCCTCCTACAGTTTCCAGCCCATAGTTGGGTCTGTGTAGAACATTAACCTCTCATCTTTCCCTATCATCCCACCACGATTCTCTCTCCACTCTGTTCCAGTCTTCTCCTCTCTTCTTTACACATTCCTTCACTCCAACAATCCATCTGTCTCTCAGTCTTCTGAACCTCTTACCTCCTGCTGTCACTTCATGGGACTGCCTCAGTTTCCTGCCAACTCTCATTCATGTAACATTCCCATACCATTTTAATGTTGTCTTCTCTATGGTCTCTTGCATGGGCCTCTCATCCATTGTTTTTTTCTCCATCTTATTCCTTACTTTACCCACTCTAGTTAGCCCCATTCTGCTTCTTTAAAATTTCATTTCACAAGCCTGTATCCTGCTCATCTGCCTTTTGTTCATTATCCATATTTCTGGTGAATACATGAGTATTGGAGCATAATATGATTGCTATAACATTTGCTTGATTTTGGCACTACTTCCTTGCTCCAAACCAGTCTTCTTACACTGCAGGAAACCATGGGCTTACATACCCCTTCTCATTCTTCCCTCTGTCTTCTATTATACTCCTCAAGTACTTGAAACTTTCCACCTTCTTTAGCACCTGCCCTCTGATACTTGCTTCCATTTCTACTCCCCTCTTATTCCTCATTGACACAATCATTTCAGATTTCACATTTCTTTGCATTAAATTTCACTTCATACCATCCCACTACTTCGTCCCATACATTTAGCCTCTCTTGCATTTCTGTTTCCCCAAACCAATAAATCTCTGGAACACCTCTACTTTTATATTTTCATCTCCTATTCATGCTACACCCCTGTCATCATCTCTTCCACAAGAGTGATGAAATGTAGAGAGAATAGTGCACTCTCTTGTTTCAGTTTATTTTTCTATTCAAACCTCTATGTCTTCTGACCTCCTGTTTTTCTTTATTCTTCTCATAGTCAGCCTTCCAATTCCCCTTTTCTGAAGGATTTCCCATATCTTGCAGACTGAGTCAATGATCTAAAATTACATCCTCATGTGATTAAATCCAGAGTATCTAATGAGTTATGAAACAAAGTTAGAACTATTCACAAAATTGTTCATATTCCAATAATGCTAGGTTGAAGCTGAAAATTCACAAACCTTAAATAGAAAAAAAATCAGAACAGTTCAGAAAACCCTATTGGATATCAACAAAAATAACCAAACAAAAATGCTACTGTACATTAATACACCTCAAAGAGGATAAATAGAGAATAAACTTTAAACAAGAGTTATTCAACTTTGGTGCTGACTTGTGAATTGTGGTTTAGTTGCCTCATAACATACATAATCTAAAGTTCATTTATAAAACTTTATGCCTGATAATTAATGGTCTTACTGAACTGCTTTCACATTTTCTACTTTTCTTGATGTTGAGTGGTATGAAGAAAAGTGAAACAAATGAGCTCTGAAAATTATTTTTTTGGGCTGGTAAAAATGTAGCCCAGTGGCACTATATGACTAGCTGAGCTTGGGAAATCTCCCAAAACTACCCTTAAATTGGCTCATAGAATTGATTTTTAACAGCTTAAAATAGAAACAAGGAAGTCCTTGTGTCTCCATTTTGTGACATTACTGTGCTGCCATGCCAACTCGAATGTAAAATTTTGTAGCTTGTGACTAAATGTAATGTTGGATACCATCCCATAGGGTTGATGAGATCACAATGCTTGGAGAGGACATCTTTCCTACCTGGAAGTTTCACTCTGTTTTCACCGTCTTCTAGTGTTGAAAATAGTTTTTTGATGCATGAATTGGTCCCATATATTAAGTGTAGATGTACATACCTATATGACTATGTTCTTCAGAATCTTCCACATATAAAACTGAATGTAGAATTAGCAACCATCAAGGGTCTTATTTGTGTACAAACAAATGGTTAAATACTGTCATGATCCTGTTATGCAGCATGAGTAAGAGCATACTTGAAGGAATCAGGGATGAATGACAGGCCCAGGCCATGTTCATGTTGTTCTGGGAATTCACACATCAGTGTGTTTGATCAATCCTTTATCAGTTCAATAAGGGCTCCATGAAAAAAAAACAGAAAAAATATTGTGGAGACTGTATTGGTGCTGTTCTGCAAGGTTTTGTGTACATCTTGACTATAGAACAGTGCTGAAACTGGTGCCACACTAAGGAATCATCATAATTTCCAAAGAACAATGTGACAAGCAAACAAATCCAAAATAAAAGGTGATTGCTAAATTCACTATATTTCCCACTGAACTCAGAAAAGTTAAATGTGCAGATTAGTTAAGTCACAGAGAATCATTGCTAGGAATTTATGAGCATTCTGTTATGTATAAAACTCCTGCACCTAGATTCCAGAAGGGGGCAAGTATCCCCTCTTGCCTCCTATGTAGAAACTAATCCTGACTTTTGTTTTTCACCTGAAATTGTAGGATCCGTTCTATTGCATATTCTTACAAGAAAATTTATTTGAGTAACTGCTTCTGTCAGATTTTCTGAAAGTATTTCAAATTTGTATGGTAAAGATGGTTGTAGTTGGCAAGCTTTTGGAGCCAGTGGCCTCTTCTTTGGGCAGAAGGGTTGAGGGGGAAGGAAGAAGGCGAAGGAAAAGGGACTGGAGAGGTCTAGGAAAATGGGTAAATTTCAGCAAATTGACCCAGAACTGCGGGTCAGGGGGACTTACCATACAGGATGAGAAGAAAAGACTGATTGTTGGGGACGGCATCTGACAAGTCCCCAACAATCCATCTTTCCTTTTCATCCTGTATGGTAAGTCTCTGCCTGCTTTCAGTAACCAAGTATTAATAATAAGATCTGCTGTGGCCATGGGAGTGCCTGTTTTGACGTCTGTGTGTGTGTGTGTGTGAAAGTGTGTACTTTTGTTAGAAAAAGAGCAAGAACTTAAAAGCTAATGTGAATGCTGCTTCCTCGTAAATGTCTCTGTGTTCCATGCATCAGCCTTGGTATTGGTGATTGGCTATTCCCATAATTTTATTTAAGGCAGCACATTGTTATCCAATAAATCTTTGTTTAAAATTAGATATTTGGAGAAACAATAAGCTGATGATACAATACATTATGCCCTCCTACTTAAAAGCATGCTGGTCCCCCTTTGTAATTCAATTCAGCAGTCATTCTGTATGCCATGGATTCAATAAGTACTTCCAGAGGTTTGTGGCACCAGATGCCTATGCACAGGTCACACAATTCCCACAATTTACAGGCGGATGGTTTATGGGCATGGAGCTGGTGCCCAATATCCTCCCATTTGGGTTTCATTGGATTCAGATAAGCCAAATTTGATGGCCAAGACATCAATGTGAGTTCACTGTCATGCTCCTCAACCAATGCAGCATGATTCTGGCCTTGTGACAGGGACAGTTATCCTGCGAGAAGATGTCACCACTGTCGGGAAGGACATCAAGCTTAAGGGGTTACAGGTGGTCCCTAATAATGTGCACATAGTCCACAGATGTCATGGTGCATTGAATTACTTCCACAGTCCCCATGGAAGGCCAGGTGAATGTCCCTCATAACATAATACTGCTCCCACAGGCCTCCCCCACTGGCACAGCATGTTTCGAGTAGTAATTTGCACAGATGACAGCATATCTGTATATGACCATTGACATGGTTTAACAATATAACAGGATTCATGTGACCAGGTTATGATTCCATTGATCTGTAGTCCAATCTCGATGATCCTGTGCCCACTCTAATTATAATTGATGATTTTGTTGGGTCAACATGAGAACCTGTAGGGGTCCTGTGCTGCAGAACACCACATTCACACTGTCCACTGAAAAGTCTCTAAAACACTTGTCCCTGCACCAGCTCTGTACTCTGTCATCAGATCTGTCTCATATTGCTGTCTATCCTGCTTTAGAGAGTTAGAAGGCCTCTGATAACTATGTTCTGTGACGAGGTACGGATGTGCAGCTTCTTGTCGCCTACCTATGGTTTCAGCATTCTTCAACCACTTTCCATAGATGCCCATGACAGTAGCATGCAAACAGCCAACCAGCTTTGCCATTTCCAAGATGCTCACTCCCAGGTAGTGGGCCACAACAATCTGGCTTCTATCAAATTCACTGAAGTCAGGAGATTTCTGCATTTGCGCCACTTATCATCACTAGAATGATCCCCCATTCATCTCTGCTCTGCTCATATACTTCTCTTACCATGTTCTGTGCCGTCAGTGCCACCAAGCAGAATACAACCTCACAGTGGGCAGTGGTCCTAATGGATCAGTTTATATATGGGAGATATTATCTAATGGTTTAAATACCCTGCTGTCACAGTTACAACTGGCTCTAAGAAAGAAAATGAAGCACACATTTTCACAGCACAGTACAGCATCTTCTTTTTCATAGTCTGTTTTAACAGAAAACCTGAACTTTTTCGATTAGAAAAAAATATACAGCTTATAGAATGAGATTTTCACTCTGCAGCAGAGTGTGCGCTGATATGAAACTTCCTGGCAGATTAAAACTGTGTGCCGT
Organism: Schistocerca serialis cubense; assembly: GCF_023864345.2. Lineage (NCBI taxonomy): Eukaryota > Metazoa > Arthropoda > Insecta > Orthoptera > Acrididae > Schistocerca > Schistocerca serialis. The sequence goes on along the minus strand of NC_064641.1, from coordinate 450,351,295 downwards.
ACTCGGGACCTTTGCCTTTCGCGGGCAAGTGCTCTACCAACTGAGCTACCCAAGCACGACTCACGCCCCATCCTCACAGCTTTACTTCTGCCAATACCTCGTCTCGTCTCCCTCCTTCCAAACTTTACAGAAGCTCTCCTGCGAACCTTGCAGAACTAGCATTCCTGAAAGAAAGGTAGAGCACTTGCCCACGAAAGGCAAAGGTCCCGAGTTTGAGTCTCGGTCCGGCACACAGTTTTAATCTATACAGCTTATGCCTGTTTGAATATTCATTAGGGTATCATATAAAAATGTGAAGTAAACCAATCAATGACTTCTTCAGATTTTTGCTAAAAATGTTTACCCTTTGCATGAGTACACCATCAGCATAAATGTGAACAAATTTCTTGTTTTCAAAAATGTTTTTGTGCTATAGCCAGTTGGCACTTTATATTTTGTCTACTTTGCCCATTGTGTCTGTATATGTGTGGATGGATATGTGTGTGTGTGCGAGTGTATACCCGTCCTTTTGTCCCCCTAAGGTAAGTCTTTCCGCTCCCGGGATTGGAATGACTCCTTACCCTCTCCCTTAAAACCCAAATCCTTTCGTCTTTCCCTCTCCTTCCCTCTTTCCTGATGAAGCAACCGTTGGTTGCGAAAGCTAGCATTTTGTGTGTATGTTTGTGTTTGTTTGTGTGTCTATCGACGTGCCAGCGCTTTCGTTTGGTAAGTCACATCATCTTTGTTTTTAGATATATTTTCCCAATGTGGAATGTTTCCCTCTATTAATTCATTTATTAGTCATGTATATTTATTAGACATATATAATTTCTACCTCTTTGCTGCATTTTTACAATTCCTCCATTCATCAATTACACTGATGTGACAAAAATCATGGGATAGTGATATGCACATATAAAAATGGTGGTAATATCAGGTTTTTGATGTGATTATGGCCATACAATGAGATTTAATGGACTTTGACTGCAGAATGGCACTTGGAGCTAGACACATGGGACATTCAGTTTCAGAAAGCATTAAGGAATTCAATATTCTGAGATCCACAGTGCGAAGAGTGTGCCAAGAATACCACATTCCTGGCATTACCTCTCACCATGGACAACACAGTGGAAAATGGCCTTCACTTAATAGCCAAAAGCCAAAATCAGGGCATTCGTGTAGCACTGTGAGTGCTAAAAGTCAAGAAAAACTGCATGAAATAACTACATAAATCAATATGAGATGTACAATGAATGTATCTGTTAGGACAGTGTGGCAAAATTTGGCTTTAATGGGCTATGGCAGCAGACGACCAATGTGAGTGCCTTTGCTAGCAGCACAACATTGCCTGCAGCACCTCTCCTGGACTCATTACCATATTGGTTGGACCCTAGATGACTGGAAAACCATGGCCTGGTCAAATAAGTCCTGATTGCAGCTGGTAAGAGGTGATGGTACAGTTTGGGAGTGGTGCGGACTATATGGACCCAAGTTGTCAAAAAGGCACTGTGCAAGCTAGTGATGGTACCATAATGGTGTGGGCTGTGGTTACATGGAATAGACTGGGTCCTCTGGCCCAGCTGAACCAATCATTGGCTGTAAACAGTTTTTGAGCTACATGGAAACCATTTGCAGCCATTCATATACTTCATGTTCCCAAATGTATCACCAAGCCACAATTCTTCACAGTTGGTTTACAGAACATTCTGGATAATTAAAGTGAATGATTTGTCCATCCAGATCACCTAAGATGAATCCCGTAGAATATTTATGGCACATGCGCAAGAGGTCAGTTTGTGCACAAAAAAACTGCACTGGCAACACAATTATGGGTGGCTATAGAGGCAGCATGGCTCAGTATATCTGTAGGAAACTTCCAACAAATTGTTGAGTCCATGCCCTGTTGAATTGCTGCATTAGCCAGGTAAAAGGAGGTCAGACTTGATATTACAAGGTATCCCATGACTTTTGTCACTTCAGTGTGAATTCAATATCTTGTAAATTATTCAGTAATTTTTACTGGGCTTCTTAGTTTTGCCTATTCAATCCTCTTTTGTCTTCACTACTTCATGTTTCAATGCTCCCAATCATCTTCTGTTGTATTCCTTTCCCCTGATCCAGTCAAGCATTGCCTACTGCTATTCCTGAAACTTTCAACTATGCCTGGTTATTTCAATTTGTCTGAGTCCCATCTCTTCAATTTCCTACCTTGTTGCAAAGTATTCAGTTTTTGATCTGCAGCTCATAACCAATAAATTAGGATCAGAGCTTACCTTTGCCCCTGGAAATATTTTGCAGTCTAAATCTGGTTCAAATTCTCTGTCTCATCATTACGTAATCAGTCTGACATCCTCCCAAGTCCCCTGGTCTCTTCCACATATATAACCTTTCATGCTTTTTGAACCATGTGTTAGCAATGATTATGTTATGCTCTGTGCAAAATTCAAACAGGTGGCTTCTTCTTTCATTCCTTTCCCCTGATCTGTGTTCTCTCATTGTCTATTCCTTCTCTTCCTTTTTCTACTATCAAATTGCAGCCCACCATCACAGTTAAATTTTCATCTCCCTTAACTATCTGAATAATTTCTTTTACTTCATCATACATTATTAAACTTCTTGACAGGCTGAACTGCTAGTTGCCATCTGTTGTGGTGAGTGTTGGCTTTGCGTTTATTTGGCTTTTTTGTGTTCACTTTCTTAGGCCTGTTCCAGCATTACCTGTATTTGCTTTTTGTATTTATACCTCTGTATTCATCTGACCAAAAGTCCTGTTCCTCCTGCCACCACACTTCATTATTTTCCACAATATCTCACTTCAGCCTGCACAGTTCCCTCTTTAAATTCTCTAGCCTTCTTCTTTAGTACATCTGTCTATGACAGGTTTCAACTGAAGGTTTTCCACTGTGTTCTGTTCTGAGTATCCTCCTTCATCTATTTGTATGTCCCCTTTCCATATTCATCCATCATTCCAATTATCTTTCTAAGTCTTCCTTTTATCCCTTCACTTTTCCCTCTATAATTCTTTGTTGCAGATAATTTCTATGCAGTACATGTCCAAGCCAAGATCTTTTTCTTTTTCTGATCACACTCAATAATCTGCTTTCTACCCCTATTTTCTTCATTACTTCTTCATTCTACATCTGTCTGTCCATTTCACCTTAAGCATTCTTCTTCACAGCAACTTTTCAAAACTTTCTAGAACCTTTTTTCCTCAGTGCCATTGGAATTATTCCAGATGTTAGTAATTGCTTCATCTTTGTAAATTTTCTCTTTCTTATAGATATCCTCCTCCTCATTTTGTCCGTTCATCTTCCATTCCATATCATATACTTACCACATAGAGAAAAGTTTTTACTTGTTCTACATATTTTTTTTTCTTTTTTTTTTTGTGTCTAAGAATATGTTACATGGAGCTGCTTCTTGCTTATTCTCGTCACTTTTGTCTTCTCTATATTTATTTTATTCCATACTCCTTGCCTTTTCTTGCAGTTCTTTTCAGAATCCGCTGCAGCTCCTCCTCTGATTCTGCCAGATCTGCTTCACCAGCAACATATTTTATAGTTTTATTATTTCTCTCTTGTATCCTCTATGGCCTTATGTAGCAGTTGTTCTCCATATATGTTAAATGGATTTACTGACAGTGAACATTCTTGTCTTACACTTCTTCCAGTGCTCATGTATTCCATCTTCTTCTTCCCTACTCTGTCATATTTTGCTTTGTGTATATTTCATTTATTGATCTTTTATCTTTCCAGTATATACCAACGTCTTAAAATTATCAGCAGTACACTCTGGTTGATTCTATCGAAAGTGTTCTCCCAACTGATAAAATAAATACATAGCTTCTTGGCAATTTTTACTGTTCTTTCTCCAGTCGTCCTTAGACGACCTATTGCATGTCTTTTTCCTTTGCTCTTTGTGAACCTGAACTTGTCTTCCTCTGTATTTTCCTCAGACAACCTGTTGCACGTCTTTTTTCCTTTACCCTTTGTGAACCTGAACTGGTCTTCTTCCACTACATGTTCCTCAATTTTCTTTCAATCTTCTTAATATAATTCTCATTACAGTCTTCATAACATAACATGACTAATAAAACTAGCTGTCCTGTGGACTTTGCATTCTTTTGCATTGCAGTTGTTAGGCAAAGGTACTAGAATAGTCTTATGAAGGTCTTGAGACAAAATTCCTGTGTCATAATTTCCTTGTGTGATCAATGCATGTAGCATACAAACACATAACAGAAAACAGTATTCACACTATCTTTCAAGTACTATTTCTTTGGTTGGTTGGTTGTTTGGGGAAGGAGACCAGACAGCACGGTCATCGGTCTCATCGAATTAGGGAAGGATGGGGAAGGACGTCGGCCGTGCCCTTTCAGAGGAACCATCCCGGCATTTGCCTGGAGTGATTTAGGGAAATCACAGAAAACCTAAATCAGGATGGCCAGACGCGGGATTGAACCGTCGTCCTCCCGAATGCGAGTGTCTAACCATTGCGCCACCTCGCTCGGTTACTATTCATACACACACAACCACACAGATACCCAAATGCATAATCTCCTGATTATTGGTATTCAGTTACTGAAAGCAGTTGCCTGAGCTGATGGAGGTGGGGAGGGGGTACAGGAGGAAATTCCTATCTGAACTATGCAGATGGGAATTGTTTCTTCAACTCAGTCTGCATTCTTGCAATCCCCATGGTCAGATCATGCACTGTCTTCTTTCTCCCATCGCTTTTCCTCTTGACTTCCCCCTCCCCCATATGGGCATTCAACACCCCCCCTCCGCCTCCCCCCTCTCTCTCTCTTCCCCCACCCCTTTCTTCCCTTTCAGTTCCCCCCTCCCTCTTCCTACATTTCATTTGGTGTTCCGTTTGGTCTATATTCTTTTTGCATTGTTCTGTGGCTCTGAAGTCATCTGTCCAAAGACCTGACTCTTTCCCTCCTTGCATCCTTCTGTAGCACCTCCCCACCTCTATCTTCTCAGGCAACTGCTTTCAATAATCGAGTATAGGCAAGTGGTTGCCTTTCCCTTATTGTATGTATTGCTCCATCCATGAATTTGTCAGGTCTAAGACTTTCAGAATGTGGGCTCTGAAATTCATACTGGGGGAGCTATGAGCACTTGTTAACCTTTGCTATTGTGAAACACATCTCCTCTATTGAACAAGTCCACATAGCTCTTAAGGTATGTATTTTAGAGCCCGTGTTTACTACTTTTTTTTCCCCCATCCATACTATCACCTCTGAAAGTTTCTACCTTATTCCACAGTCTACATTACGGTGCATGTCAGAGGGTATCCCTTACCACTATTAGTCATTTCCTTTCCCATTGCACTTGTAATCTTGACCTCCCACACATAACTATCAAAATTCTCTGTCTTTGCACAAATTTTGAGAGCTTCAAGAGGCATAAGATATACCAAAAAATAACTTTTTATTTATCTTCATTATCTCATTGTTGTTGTTGTTGTTGTTGTTGATGATGGCTCAAACACTTGCTGCAGAAATTTGGATTTTGTAGGTTCTTGATGACTAAATAACTGATGAAGATTTGCCTGTATTATTCTTGAATTTTATTCTTTGTCATATCTTTCAACATCACACCAATTTACATTTTCCACATTAAAAAAAAAACAATAATTACATAGTTGGTGACAAACTTAAAAAAAACATCTACTTCCATCAGAGGCATGTCTACCACTACTTACATTCTGCAGTACTCACATTATTCCAAAGAGCTTACAAAGCAGAAGAGTTTACAAACTTTCTTTACCAAAAAAGAATCTTCATCAAATTATATCGTTATTTTATCAATAAATCTAGAAATAAATTTAATGATTAGAGTTATATTGTACAATTAATAATATAAATTTTAAGTATACCATAAATTTCATAATTTCAGATATTTTTAGAAGAAGAATAATTTTAACTGTTAGTACATATCAATTGTAACACATTAATTTCCTTTTTTATACATTTTAGCTTGAAATATAAAACATTATATACAAAATCATATGAATTCTTTTAATGAAACAGCTGAGATAATTTTACCCTATGCAAGAACTGATGGTATACGTGGTATTGGTTATCTCTATTTAAAAAAAAAAAAAAAAAAAAAAAAAAAAAGGTAATGTTAGAGTAGTGTGATTGATCATACACTCACAAATGGAATGAGAGAGAAACAACTGTCTATATGCATCTGCATGAACCCTGTTTTACACACAACGTATGTTGGAGGAAACAGAACCATTCTGCAATCAGATGCAAATGGTGGTACCCTAAATTTTCTTAATAGTGTTCCTTGAAAATAATGTTTGCCTTCCCTCCAGGGATTCCCATTTCAGTTCCTGAAGCATCCCTGTAATACTTGTGTGTGATTCGATCCTCCCAGTACCAAATCTAGCAGCTTGCCTCTGAATTGCTTCAATGTCTTGCTTTAATCCCACCTGGAATGGATGCAAAACACTCAAGCAGTACTCAGTAATGGGTCACACTAGCATATAGTATGCAGTCTCCTTTACAGATGAACCACACTTTCCTAGAATTCTCTCAATAAACCAAAGTTGACCATTTGCCTTCTGTGGGCATTGATGATATACCTCTAACAGTATTAAAGAAGAGTGCAAAAAACCTAATTGAAATACTCACACACTTATGTGGCTGCTCACTTCAGGCAGCCACTTTCCCTGATGTACTGAAAATGTCAAAAGTTTTTTCAGTATATAAAAAAAGGTGAGAAAGATAATGTAAATAACTACAGACCCATCACAGTTGCCTCCTGCATCTCAAAAGTATTAGAAAAAGTTATGTATAACAAACTTATGAAATTTATGAACTAAAAAAACATCCTACATAATGAACAATATGGATACAGAAATAAGAGTTCAACGACAACTACTGTTTGTGAGTGCATCAATTCCATCCTAAGCCTGATGGATTGGTTCAAATGGCTCTGAGCACTATGCGACTTAACTTCTGAGGTCATCAGTTGCCTAGAACTTAGACCTAATTAAACCTAACTAACCTAAGGACATCACACACATCCATGCCCGAGGCAGGATTCGAACCTGCGACGTAGCGGTCACGCGGTTCCAGACTGTAGCGCCTTTAACCGCACGGCCACACCAGCCGGCAAACCTGATGGACAAAAAAAGAAATCAATAGGAGTATTTACTAACTTGTCAAAAGCTTTCAACATGGTGGATCATAAAATTCTGCTATCAAAGCTTGAAAGATATGGTATTCAAGGTCTGTCCAACAACTGGATCAGTTTCTTTCTGGCTAATCATAAGCAGAAAGTGTGCATCAAGCACACATATATCAAACTAAAAACTGTATCTGAACAAACTGCCTGTTGGCTTCTGTCTTGGGTTCTTCGGCCGACGTTCGTCTGATGATTTTTCTCATATTTTGCCAGCACGAGAGGCCATCATTGTCAAAGTTTCACCCTCCATTGCTGGTGGTGGATTGGAGCCAAGCCCATGGCTGCAGACTATATGTATCTGGAGCACCAACGTCCGAGGGCTTCTCCGTGGTCATTTCCAACACGATTCTCTTGCTACCTGCGATGGTCGTTCGCTGCAGGACACGAAGCCAGAATCCATTTACCTTGGGGCTTTCCTCTTTTTTTTTTTGCAGTTGTTCTAATGGTTTTGTATTTCTACAGCTTCTCTGAACAAGTGGGTGTGATAGTTCTTCTCTACAACCAATTTTACAATTTTACTATGTGGTCGGTCTCTCACAGTGAGTGCTCTGCCACAGCCGATTTCTCCATCTGACCCAACCTGGAATGTCATTTATGTTCTGTAATTCTGGAGTTGATCGATTGTACAGTCAATCCAACATAAACTTCTGTGCCCATGCATGGTATGCAGTATATTCCTGCATTGCAAGTGGGTCCCTTTTCTCCTTTGTCAATCTGAAACACTCTTCGATTTTCTTTGTCAGTTTGTAAATAGTCTTTATGGGATGTTTGTGCAATATACGGCTAATTCTGCAATATACAGCCAATTCTGTCCATCACTCTGGGAATGTATGGCAGAAAGGTCATACCCAACATTTCTTTTTCTGATTTCTCACTTCGCCGAGTGTTTGGTTCTGTTATATTTCTAATAACACTTGTGGAGTACCTGTGATATTAGAAGTATAACAGAGCCAAACACTCGGCAAAGTGAGAAATCAGGAAAAGAAGTGTCGGATATGGCCTTCCTGCCATACATTCCCAGAGTGATGGACAGAATCGGCCGTATATTGCACAAACATGGTGTAAAGACTATTAACAAACCAACAAAGAAAATCAAAGAGGATCTCAGATTGGCAAAGGAGAAAAGGGACCCACTTGCAATGCCAGGAATATACTGCATACCATGCACATGTGGAAAAGTTTGTTGGAATGATTGGACGATCGATGAACACCAGGATTACTGAACATAAATGACATTGCAGGTTGGGACAGCTGGAGGAATCGGCTGTGGCAGAGCACTCGCTGTGTGAGACCGACCATGTAGTAAAATTCGGCGACATGGAAGTTCTGGCTGTAGAGAAGAACTATCACACCAACTTGTTCAGAGAAGCTGTAGAAATGAACAGTTGTGAGAATAGCTTCAACAAGAAAGAGGAAAACCTCAAGGCAAATGGAGCTTGGCTTCCTGTGCTGCAGTGAACGACCATCGCAAATAGCAAGAGAACCACACCGTGAATGACTGTGGAGAAGTCCTCAGACGTTGGCATGCCAGATACATATAGTCTGCAGCCGCAAGTTCAGCTCTAGTCCACTACCAGCAATGGAGGGTGAAACTTTGATAATGCCAGCCATTTGTGCTGGCAAAACACCAGAAAAATCATCAGACCAACGTCAGCTGAAGAACCCGAGACAGTAGCCAACAGGCAGTTTGTAAACAAGTGGCCATGAAAGCCTTAACAATTTTGTATCTGAACACTTATCTGACTATAAACAAATTAAATGTGGTGCACTCCAAGGATTAGTAATGGGACCCCTTCTGTACGTAAATGATCTAAACTTAAATGCTGATGCACATAAAACAATCATATTTGCAGATGACACCACAGTTCTACTAAAAGGAGACAGCAATGAACAGTTACAGCAGTGAGTTAACATGGCCACAAAACAACTTACCAGCTGGGCTCAGAATTATCAGCTTATAATAAACAGTAAAAAGCCATTGTACTAAAATTCCACAATGTTCCTAACAAGGACGTGTTTATCTCAAAGGTCTCGATCAATGACAAACTAATTGTTAGCAGTACTGAAGCCAACTTCTTAGGGCTTTGGCTGCTAAGCAACGTAAAATGGAATGAGCAAATTGAATATCTCAATGCAGAACTGAGCAAAACATGTTACCTTCTTTGCTAACTAAAATCATTCTGTAGTAAGAAAACAATAATGAATGCATATCATGCCTACTTTAATTCTCGGCTTAGATATGGGGTCACTTTCTGGGGAAACTCTAAAACAGTTGTAGCAAATTTAAACTAAAAAAAGGGCCATTAGAATCTTTTCTGGGTGCAAGCCTAGTGACTCTTGGAAACCTCTGTTTAAGAAATCTGGTAATCCTTCATTACCATGTGTATACATTATTATGGAAACCCTTTTATTCTTTGAAATAAATGTAATAGGTAAAGACTGCAAAAAAAAAAAAAAAAAAAAAAAAAAAAACTTTTATATACATGATCACTTTACCATACAAATCAGAAACTTACATATAACCCAAATCAGCACAGCTCTGTGCCAAAAATGGCACGTGGGAAATGCACCTTTGGAAAATCTCTAAATTCATATTTACAGCATCACTGCTTTTACTCCATTGAAAGTCATTTAAATTTATGAAATGTGTTATATAAATACTTATGTATAAAGTATATTATTGCAACCTTCAATAAGAATGCCTAGAAATGACTTACAGCCGTATACTTATAACTTGACTTGTCCAATGTCTTATGCATAAGCTGCTTTGTAGACAACAGGACCAATAAATAAAATACAATACAGTACAATAAAATACACTGCCTTTTCCACCACGGTTCTCACATGCTCATTCCATTTCATATTGCTTTTCAGTGTTATGCCCAGATATTTAAATGATGTGACTGTGTCAAACTGGACACTACTAATGCTGTATCCATAACGTTGCAGGTTTGTTTGCTATTCATCACACCAACTAGAAATGTTGTCCAGGTCATCTTGTATTGACAGATTGCTGCCCAACCTGTCCAACAAATCATGTATGTATGTAGAGAATATTAGCAGTTCTGTCACACTTCCCTGGGGCACTCCTGACAATACTCTTCCATCTGATGAACACTTGCCATTGAGGACAACATACCAGCTTCTATAACTTAAGAAGCCTTCAAGCCACTCACATATCTGTGAGCCTATTCCATAAACTTGTACTTTCTTTAATAGCCTGCAGTGGGGCACCATGTCAAACACTTTCCAAAATATGGAATCTGCCTGTTGACCATCATCCATAGTTCGCAGTATATAATATGAGAAAAAGGAAAGCTGAGCTTCACACGAGTGATGCATTCTCAAACTATGCTGATTCAAGGGCATAAGCTTTTGGTCTCAAGAAAATTTATTATATTCAAAATGAGGATATATTCAAGGTTTCTGCAGCAAACCGATGTTAGGGATACTGGTCTGTAATTTTGCGGGTCTGTTCCATTGCCCTTCTTATGCATAGAAGTCACCTGCACTTCTTTCCAGTCACTTGGGACTTCGCACTGGACTAGAGATTCGTGATAAATGCAAGCTAAGTAATGGACCAATGCCATAGAGTACATGTATTCCAATGTCACAGGTAACAGAACAGTTTTTGCTTATAACTTTTCGCTTTCTCATGAGTAGATCTTCATTTCCCCTCACAGGGAAAATTAAATTTTAGTCATAACTGTTAGAGACATAGCACAAGTAAAAGGAATACATTTTTATGAAAAGGATAGATTGCTGCTCACCAGATGAGTAGAGTACTGTAGAGTAAAGCAGAGTAGAGAAGTCATTGAGTCCTCTATATGGTGGGTAGTGATTTATCTTTTTCATAACAATGTATTTCTTTTACTTCCACTGCATGCCAAACAGTTGTGAGTAAAACTTAATTTTCATGTGAAGAGAAATAAAGATCTGCACAGGAGTTGAAATTCTGATCAAACGTTATGATATTCCAATACTGCTACTAAAATTTTCAAGAATGTAAATAATAAGATATAATAGGAAAAAAAGCTATATTGTGTTGTATGTTTGTTATGTACACCTTCTACAACTACGTAAACATCTATACTCTGCAAACCACTGCAAAGTGTATAACAGAAGGTACATCTCACTGTATCTGTTATTAAATTTTTACCCCTGTTGCAGTCATGTATGGAGTTTCCTAGTATTTGACAGAAGCATAATCAAGTCTAAAAACATGGTCAACATCTTTCTGAGAGCTATTAAAAACAGTTTTTATTGAAACTGCAACACATTTCACAGTGCCATGCAATGTGAATGATATTCTGCTATGATTATAGAGTTAAAATGTGAATATACAAAATTGTCATGTTCAGTATAAACCAAACTCTAAAAAGGTTAGCCCAGCTACAAGTTGTTCATGTTGAATTTAATGTTTTAATAGTTCATGTCCTTAACGATTACTGATTAATGTTGCAAATTTTACATAATTTTACAAGTCACACTAGATTTTTCCTATTTTCTCAATGCATGTTTGAATCAATTCATGTATTTAACAATATACAGTAGTCAAAGTTCTTGTGTAAGTACTCTTGTCACACTTTACATCATGACTTTATATGTAGCATCAAACCTGTTTGTTCCACACGAATTTCTTCACATAGTTTTCATCTTTGGCATTTGTGGGACTTACTACAACATGAAAAAAAAAAAATCCTTTGATCCATCACACTATTGGTACTCCAATTTGGCACCACAGTTATGAAAACAAAACTAAACAAAAAGCATGTGCTAGCATGAGATGATAATAAAGCTGAGAAAGTAACTATTCCATAAAAATACAACATTCACACAGTGTAGAAATGAGCAGCACTACTGTCCATGCAAATTTTCTTGTTATTATATGGTATGCAAATTGCATAAAGAGTTAATTATGTTATTTCATTGATTTTCAGGTATCACAACTGTACTGACAATGACAACAATAAGTACAGGTGTCCGCAGTTCTCTTCCTCGAATATCTTATGTCAAAGCAATTGACATATATTTAGTTATGTGCTTTGTATTTGTCTTTGCTGCCCTGCTTGAATATGCAGCTGTTAATTATACATACTGGGGAGCACGGGCCAAAAAGAAGTCTAAGAAAACCAAGGAGGCTGAGGAGAAGAAGACAACGCAAGGCACGACAATACCAAGTTTGTGAACATTTATCTATATCAAATTTGCTCATGTAAATAACATAATAAAAATATAATTTCCTTTCTCACAGGCATGAAGCCCATTACTTCAACAACTGATGGTTTTGCTTCTGCAACAGGTGCATCACCCGATCAGGAAATAATTGAACTTCAAGATGTGCGGATGTCTCCAATACCATCCATACGCAACCGACACAACAGTCGCTTTTCTACATCATCCACAGAGCCTGTGGATCCTTCTCGATTTCCTCCTAGTTTCCGTATGAATCGTTCTCCAGGGTATTCATTTCCAGTTCGATCTACTGGTGGACTGAGGTTTCGAGGATCGAGGAGCCATATACAACATACAAATCATCGGCCAAAAGTGTTCAATGCTCTAAAACGAGGAGCATCAGCTATTAAGGCCTCCATGCCAAAAATTAAGGATGTTAATATCATAGATAAATATTCACGGATCATTTTTCCAGTTTCTTTCATGCTGTTTAATGCTGTGTACTGGATCTTTTATTTTCTTCCAAGTGAAAATGATAAAACCAAAGTGACTTAAAAACAGTAGCAAGCAAACTTCTGTGTGTGTGTGTGTGTGTGTGTGTGTGTGTGTGTGTGTGTGTGTGTGCGCGCGCGCGCGCGTGCGCATATTTTCTGTGGAAGTGGACAAGCCAGCAGCAAATGTAAGGAACTAAAGACTTTTTTAATTACCAAATAAGGTGTAAATAAATGGCATTTCTCTGTCATTTAAAGGTCATGGTTTTGAAGACTTGGCATTCTCAAACAAGGCATCAATACCCAATGTTGTTAAAACTATAATGAGACCATCAATGTGAAAAATAGCCCAAGGACTGCATTTGCTAAAATGTGATGATAATTTGTGATACAGTTTTACATATTCCTTGCAGAACAAATTTAAAATTAATGCAATTTCATTATGCTCTGAGTCTGCAAACTATTTCACAAAGGAGGGCATTACCATACAAATTTGACATGTTCCACCTGTAGAGCTGCTTTCACCTAGACGGAAATAATTACTTTTCTTATCATGCAGCCTTACTACAACAGGAATAAGATGGTGCAATAGAATGCTGTTTTCTATCATAATGAAGTGACAAATGAAACTGATGCATCAAGATCAATATTAGTTTACCTTAAGTGATTTTTAAAGTACTTTCAGAAATTTAATAACAAAGAGTCTGTAGACAGACATTTCCCAAAAAACTACACACAAATTACCTGAGAAATTGTATCATTGAATATTAATACTGCCACCATCATGATTGTCCCTTCACCCACCCCTTTCCCTTTCCACCTCATGTTGCAATGTAGCATATAAATTGATCCTGTCTCCTTTTGTTCCAGTGTTATTGTAATGTACCACCACCACCACCACAACAACAACAATTAGGCACACAAGATGCATTTAACTTCTGTTGGTTCTCACATGACTGTTAAACAATTACTGCTTTCTTGCCTTTACATCTCCTGCTATTTAAGCCTTTCACCCAGTCAGTTAGTTCTTTATGTTTTGTTCACACATCTTTTCTTCTTAGTCTCTTCACATAAGCAGATTAACCATGTCTTGCATTCTCTACAGTCTCACCCTTCATGTCTCACAATTAGAATGTTAAAATCATGCACATTCTTTCCAAGCTGTGAATTCCAGTTTCAGAAACAAATATATTGTTGGAAAATTGTACTGTTATTTAATGGAAACCTTGTATTCCAATAAAACACTGCTGGTCTAACATATTTTCATTTTTCCTGAAACTTCCTCAATGGGCGTTGACACTGCTGAGTTGTGCTAAATTTTTTTCTCGGTGTGTCTTCTCTGCTTTCCCTGTTTCATTTGATTCCAGGATTCAGTAACTTTTCTGACACTGCATTTTTAATTTTAAGAACCACAAAGTGTGTCCCCTTACATGGCACTCAATGTGAAGCTACGTTGTAGTGTGCATAATGCAAATAGTCCTACACAGAAAACAATTTTCAAAAATATTTCTGCCATATCCATCATTAAACATTTTTCCAGTCTTGCTCTACCCAGCACATCACTCATTAATCTACATAGTCGCAATGATTTTAGGCACCAGTGAATGTCATTTATGTCCCCTTTCATAAGTGGTAATAATCTACTCACAACACACACAAAAAGATTATGCTGGCAGAGACCAAAAATCATTTCTATTAAATACAAAGAACAGACATAAAATGCAAGCCTGTAAGGTTAGTTATTTTTGTTCATACAGATATTTCCATGATCTCCATTTATCTTGTTAGCTTTTTAGTATTTTTAATAAAACACAAATAGTCATTGTATTGTTGACATCTTTGTTCATAGATTCACTTATTTACAATTCACTCATCTAATCTCAAAATTACAAATGTTTCTTTGTCCAAAGTAAGACTTAGCGTGGTGGTACCATAAAACACTATCAAACTAAGAGAAACATTCTTGAGTTTATGAATTTCAATTCATATTGCTTGCTAGTGGACGTACAAGTCACTTCCATGTATCAAACATTGAAACATTCACATTATATGCTAGTATGCATAAAAACTTCATATTTTTACATAAATTTTCCTCCATATTTTTACATAGTGCTGCTGTTTGTTATTAAGAAATATCTAAAACAATGTTGTATGAGAAAAGAAGTGTTATGTACTACAACAAGTAACTATATTGCTACTGGTTAGCAGTATATGTGAAAATACATAATTGTTGCAACTATTAACAGAAGAAAAACTGTGAAAATAGATTTATGTTTTCATGCAAAATGATTTACGGAAATATGGTGCTTCAAAAGACGTGTGTTGCTAAGGCAATGAATGAATGAGATATGTTGTGTATGCTAATCTGCACATTCTTATTCACTGGCTTTGAGAGATTTTAAAAGTACTGCAGGCAGATAACTAATGTTAGTTATTGTAATTGATGTGTATTGTTTCTTCAGATAAAACTGTATATTTTTTTATTTTTCATGTCAGAGAGAGTGAATATTCATGTTGGTGTTTTATTATAAAGTGAATGATAATGTGGTTAAAAATTCTAACAACTTCCTGAAGTTTATTAGGCAACAACGGAGTTTGTTAGTTAAGTTTAAAAGACAAGAATAAAGTTTAAAGAGTCTCCTGATATACTTGTTTATTTCTGGTACTGTCTTGTGCTCACAAGACCCCCTACTCCACGATGGTATAAACTACACTTCTGTAAGAAAACAAAACATCAGCCACTTGCCATTTGTGCAAATTAAATATTTTGAAATATGCACTACAAAAAGTCCATTTACTATTAAATGAAGTTCACAAATTTCAGTATTTTGACTTAAGTATGGATTCCTCTAAATATAAAGAAAGAAATCTTTATCCATGAGAGAATATATGTTACCTACTGAAAGCATACAAATCACTGCACTACATGTGGGCTTGTCTCCCAAGAAAAAGTCTTTTATTAATGTTTTATTCTGTCACTAACAATGATGGCACCAATAATGTCATTAAACTAGATTAGTCAAGGAGGCTAAGAAATTGTGGCTCTGACTTATGAATCTCTATTATGAAACAGTCATCAAATCCCAGTAGCACATTGTGTAGCTAAAGGCTCACAGGGGAACAAAAATTTGATTTTCAGTATTTAATATAACTATTCACTAAATTTCAAAATTTAAAATGCTGTCATAATCTACTCATCAAGAGGTATAATTTATATTAAAGACTTAAAACAATAAGTCAAGTATTAAAGTTAGAAGCTTTGTATATAACTTAAGACAATGTAACTCAGTGTGCAAGTTAACCAGACCAGGGTTTCTCAACCGCCATGTTGCGACACAATGGTATGTCATGAATATGTATCAGATGTGTCATATGATTTTTAATTTCTTCTAATCTTATGCAAAAAAAAAAAATATATCTAGAAGATAGCCTCTTCAAGAATCTTACACAATAAATTTCTAAAATTTATATCTCATAGCCATGCCTTAACAACAAATCTGTGGGTTTTCTAGCTATACCGACTGACCACACACTGAAAACTCCAACTGATTACGATCAGGCACTTCTATTACAGTTCATATAATTGCACCAGACACAGGGAAAACATTACAGGTAATAACAGTTCATACATCCACAACAGAGTCAAAAGGACACACAGTCCAAAAGAACACCAAGTCCAAAGGCAATTTACTCTGAACTTGACAGGTGGCAGTTACTGGCGGTTGATGCTCGCCACAGATGCCGCCGCCCTCCCGCCCCTCCTGCCCCAGGAGTGCGGAGGACTGTGGGAGTGGGGGGGGGGGGGGGGGGGGGAGGGCGGACATGTGTGTGTGGACTAGTGGACTAGTGATGTTACAGTCTGACATCCAGTGCGGAGGATGGACTGGTTGACTGCATGCGTGAACTGGACTGGCACGGAAGATGTCGTCATTGAAGTACGGGTGGAGAGGGGGATGTGAATCTTGAGCATTCTGTTGGTGCTGAACATTGCAGCTATGCCAGCTGAATCCACTCTGTTTGTGATAGGGACATTACAAAAAGTCCCCTATTAGGAGAACGAAGATGGATCCCTCGTGGAGCTGTAAGGGAAGCTCATCATGTGGACACCCAGAGGCACTGATTGACAGACAAAGGTCATCAACAGTGGATGTAGAAAATGCTAGGGGGAATGCGGGGTGGGGAGAATAATGTAGTTCAGGGGAAGCAGTAAAACATTCTGTGGGGCATTGGTTGCCAACACTTGTGATGGGTTAACGTCACACACCACATGTGGTTGGGCCTGAGGTTGTGGATCATCACACGCAATGCCTGAGTGAAGTGAGGGTTGAATACTATCACATGCAACAGCTGAGCTGCCCGAAGGTGTAGGATTTGTGCACATATGACCAGGGTGGGGCGCAGGGGAGTGGGCGGTATGTGTGAGATCGGAGCCATTGCATGACACAGGAGCACTCAAATCAGCAGGTTGTGGTTCAGATTCTTCAATTGTCCAGGTTGGTTTCACATGTTGAAGAGAAACTGTGTTGATGGCCATTGATGAGGATATACATAGTATTGTCCATGTGAGCCTACACTCAGTGCAGGCCAGAGTAACGTGGCTGTAATGCTGGTTTGACTGTGTCATCCTGTAACATAATGAACTTGCAAGAGTCCAGAGCCAAATACAGAAAAACCTGATGACAGGTGTGTGGTCGTGGAGGGGAATGCAGATCGTGGCTTTGTGCAACCAGACACTCTCAACTAGAGCAGGGAGGTCACATAGGTTGACAATTATTTCGTTGTTGACAAACTCTGTGGGGAGAATTAGGGTCTTGCCATACAGGAGCTCCGCAAGTGAAGCCTCACGGTCTGTATTATAAGCCATGCGTATTCCTAACATAACCCAGGGAAGGGCATTGGACGACTCACCGCCATTCCACATGAGGGTCACTTTCTGAGCCCTGTGCCAATGCTCAACCAGTCCGTTGCTCTGTGGGTGGCAAGCCATAATGCAGAATCTATCCACCCCATGGAGCACACAGAGTTTGTTAAACAGCAAGGATTCAAACTGCCTACACTGGTCATGGGTAATGGATGTAGGGCAGCCAGATTGAGCTATCCAGGAGGATATAAATGCTCATGCTACGAAATCCACGGTAATGTCCTTCAAGAGTGTTGCCTCCACCCAGCAGGTAACATGGTAGATGACAGACAGAATATACCTGAAAGCATCAGACACGGGTGATGGTCCTATGAGGTCCAGATGCACATGTCGGAAGTGGCCTTTCAGGATGTCGAAGTTACCTAGAGGGGGTTGTGTGTGCCTGCTGACTCTGCTGTGCTGGCACTGTGTACAAGCATAAGCCCACGTACGAAATTCCCTCTTCAGCTGGCCACACAAAGCATTCTGCAACAAAGCACATAGCAGCCTTAGCACCAGGATTTGAAAGGTTATGTAACATAGTGAATACTTGGCAAAGCAGCACAGACAGAACAATAGGCCGTCTGGTGCTCATGGACATATCGCACCATAGTGATGTTACCAAGCCTGGTAGGTTGCAGGAAATTATCTGGAGGGAAGTAGTGGGGACCTGTCGGAGGTTCTGCAGTTCAGTATCATTGTCCTGTAAGCGGGCCAGTTCGTTGAAATTAATGAGGGACAAAATTGAATTGATACATGATAGGTAGTCAGCCATCACATTTTCTGAACCTCGGATGTAACAGATGTCTGTTATGTATTGGCATATTAAGACCATCTGCCAAAACCGCTGTGCAGGAAGATCAACAGCGGGGTTATGGATAGCATTTGTGAGGGGATGATGATCTATGAAAAGTGTTATATTCCTTCCTTCAATGTCTTCACAGAAATATTTTACAGCTTTGTTCTCTACCAGCAATTGTCTGTCAAACATTGACCATTTACGTTGAGCTCCAGATAGTTTGTTGGAAAAAAACTGAAGTTGCTGCGTTGTGTCACCAACGTGCTGTTGTGTGACTGCACTGATCATGAAATTGCTCGCATCCACTGTAATAGAGATGTGGGTGTCTGGCAAAGGGTACGTGAGAGTGACAGCATGTGCTAATGTTGATTTAAGATCTTCAATAGCTCTCACCATATTGTCAGTCCACTGTACCCGGCTATTGCCAGAGGTTTGTTTACCAGCTGGAAGGGTTTGAATGGCTGCCGGCATCAGTAGGTTATGACAGTAAAAATTGATGGTTCCTAAAAGCCAGCATAATCCATGAAATGACACTGGGAGAGGTAGGTTGCCAATGAAGTCAACCCAGACCCAAGGGGGGTGTATACCTTTGGAGAAGATGGTGTGCCCCAGAAAGGTGACAGCGAAGCGTTGAAGTTCTGACTTGGCCAGGTGGAGTTTGTGTTCTCTGTCAGAGGAGGAAAAAATGAGTATATCATCAAGGTATATGCATAAAAATATGAGCAGTTAAACAAAAGTGAGTCTATAAAACGCTGCCAAGTTTGGGCCATGTTTTTGGGACTATAAGGCATGTAACAAAATTTGTAGAGGGTGGAGGGTGTGACAAATGCTGTCTTTGGTATGTCACTCTGTTTCATGGGTATCTGTAAATATACCTTGCGGCAGTCCAAGATGCTGAAGATGTGTGCTCTGCTAAGTACTTTCGCAAAATCTTGTATATGAGGTATAGGGTAATTGTTTAATAAGGTCCCGCGCATTGAGGTGGTGAGAGTCACTGCAGAGTCACAATGTGCCATCCTTTTTGGAAACTAAATGTATTGGTGAAGCCAGTTGCTGCCTGATGGATGGACAATACCTGTTCCTCTACTGCAGCCTTAGCAAGGCTTAGTCCATGTAGCGGTAGTCTGCGTGCTTTATGACGCAATGCTGGCCCATCCATTGTGACAATTTTGTGTGTTGTTCCATTTGTGATAACATTCAGCAGGGCAACCAAACTCACTCAGGGGCCATTGCGAATGGGACTCAGTAGCACACAAGAGTCACTAACCTGATGTGCTGGTGGAGCTGTCTGAGGTGGCGGCATCAAAGTTCCACAAGGTACATCACCAGTGTTGGGGAGTGGCAGCATCAACCACGAGGTGTGTCGTCGGTGTCAGGGGAGGTGGTGGTGGGGGGGGGGGGGGGGGGGCAGTGGCATTGACAGGTGTTGTATGAGGCAACATGCGTCAGTGAGCACTTGTGTAGCCAAGAATATGGCATGGTTCAGCTCAGTGTTGCAAGTGCGGAGATCATCGACTGCAGAGTGCTTGGATTGAAGCTGTGTGATGGAAGCTGCAAGGCTGTCCGCCAGTGAAGACCACTCGATGAGAGCCCTGTTGAAATCATTGTGAAGCTGAGGGGAAGGGGGAGCTGAGGAGGCAACTGAACGCACAATTTATTTATTTATTTATTTATTCTTTGCCCATGGACTCCAGCTGAAAATCCAGCTGAGAGTATTGGGTGTGTCATACAATAGCCTATTAACATCAAACTTGATCTCAATATATATATATAAATGAAACAAATGATTAAACAGAAATAGTCCATAATCATACAAAGGTTTTACATGTTTCACATTATATGTACACACAAATCAAAAAAACATACAGAAATGATAATTTTTACAGGTACATTTCAGTAATGATATATTTAAACACCATCTTAGTATTCACTCAAACTGTATATACATTTCTCTGTGAGATATAGTTTCAAATGATTTTTAAAACATTTTAGATCTGTTTCTTTTTTAATGATTTTGGGGAGTTTATTAAAAAACCTTTTGCCTGCTTCTTCTGGGGCAGTCATAGACAGTTTTAGATTTCTGTTTATCATGTAGTAATTTTCATTTCCTCTTGTACCATGTTTGTGTACATCTTTATTTAGGAGGTGTTTATCACTTGACCTTACCACCATTATGCTTTGGTATATATACAGTGAATATACTGTCATAATATTATAGTGTACAAAAGCTTACCTACAGGTCTGTCTTGGTGGTATTTTTGCAATGCATCTCACTGCCCTTTTCTGAATTGTGAATATTCTTTTTAGGTAGCCAGCTTGTGCATTTCCCCATATATGAACTGAATAAGACAAATATGGGAAGACAAGTCCATAATACATTGATCTGAGGACTTTATCATCCACAGTCTTAGCTGTTTTATGCATGATGAAGATCTGTTTGTTTATCTTTTTACACAGTGCATCTATGTGCTCCCCCCATGCCAAATGTTTGTCTATTATAGTTCCTAGAAAATTTGTGCTGGTTACTTCTTTAATAGTCTTTCCATTTATATTAACATTTATATTATAATTTTCACTATGCTTGGTCTGAAATACTACATTCATTGTTTTAGACTGATTCATAAACAGGTTGTTTTGTGTAACTCTTCAGGCTTTCCCGGCGATCTAATGACATCTTGGGTTGTCGGGTGTTCTGCCGGATATCAGCGTCGTACTTGCACGATATTTCGGTCACGTAGCTCGAGACCTTCATCAGGTGCGACCTGAGACTGCTCCTCGAGTGGACCTGGTCCAGTATTTATGCCTATGGCCTTCCCCCTCCACCAACGGCTGCAGGCGCTTCCTCTGTGGTCCGCGCCCATTCCCTGTGACCTGCTGGAGCGTTGCTGCTCCGTTTTCTGTCCGCTGCGGTTCTGGGTGTTCCCTCTGCGGTCCGCGCCCACCAAACCCGCTCCTGGGGGTTTCATCTATGGTCTGGGGTACCAGGCGTTCCCCCTGCGGTCCGCGCCCGCTCACCACGACCTGTTGGAGCGTTGCCGCTCCGTTTTTCGTCTGCTGTGGCTCTGGATGTTCCCTCTGCGGTCCACGCCCACCAGTCCCACTTCTGGGTGTTCCATCTTCAGTCTGGTGCTCCTGGCAGACCGTCAGGGGCTCGTTCACCATCTCCATGTCTCTGGTTCTTCTGTTTGTGTAGTGTTGCAGCTGGCCCCGTTGCTCCTTTAACAATTCCAGAGCTGGATCCCAGGCTCTGCTTAGCTGGTACCCTGTGTCACGATTCATAAGATCGTCAGCCATTTTAATCTCAATCGATTCTCTTATAACACTGTCCCAAAATCTGGGTGTTTGTGCTAGAATCTTGGTATCCTCATACTTCATGGCATGATCTAGTTCTAGACAGTGTTCAGCAATGGCTGACTTAGTCACCTGTCTTAATCTAGTGTGCCTCTGATGTTCTTTGCACCTGATCTCCACAGTTCTTGTCGTCTGGCCAATGTAGGACATGCCACATTGACAAGGTATATTGTAAATCCCCGGTTTTCGTAACCCCAGGTCGTCTTTGACACTCCCCAGCAGTCCCCCGATCTTGTTGGATGCACAGAAAACACACTTGATATTGTGTTTACGCAGGATCCTACTGATTCTGGCAGAAATAGAGCCAGCATTGGGCAGATATGCCACCTTCCTTGCTTCATCTTGGTCTTCTTCAGGAACCTGTGGTATAGTGGCTGGTCGGAGTGCCCTCTCAATTTGTCTGTCCATGTATCCATTCTTGGAGAAAACTGTTTGGACAGACAAATTGAGAGGGCACTCCGACCAGCCACTATACCACAGGTTCCTGAAGAAGACCAAGATGAAGCAAGGAAGGTGGCATATCTGCCCAATGCTGGCTCTATTTCTGCCAGAATCAGTAGGATCCTGCGTAAACACAATATCAAGTGTGTTTTCTGTGCATCCAACAAGATCGGGGGACTGCTGGGGAGTGTCAAAGACGACCTGGGGTTACAAAAACCAGGGATTTACAATATACCTTGTCAATGTGGCATGTCCTACATTGGCCAGACGACAAGAACTGTGGAGATCAGGTGCAAAGAACATCAGAGGCACACTAGATTAAGACAGGTGACTAAGTCAGCCATTGCTGAACACTGTCTAGAACTAGATCATGCCATGAAGTATGAGGATACCAAGATTCTAGCACAAACACCCAGATTTTGGGACAGTGTTATAAGAGAATCGATTGAGATTAAAATGGCTGACGATCTTATGAATCGTGACACAGGGTACCAGCTAAGCAGAGCCTGGGATCCGGCTCTGGAATTGTTAAAGGAGCAACGGGGCCAGCTGCAACACTACACAAACAGAAGAACCAGAGACATTGAGATGGTGAACGAGCCCCTGACGGACTGCCAGGAGCACCAGACCGAAGATGGAACACCCAGAAGTGGGACTGGTGGGCGCGGACCACAGAGGGAACATCCAGAGCCGCAGCAGACGAAAAACGGAGCGGCAACGCTCCAACAGGTCGTGGTGAGCGGGCGCGGACCGCAGGGGGAACGCCCAGAACCGCAGCGGACGGAAAACGGAGCAGCAACGCTCCAGCAGGTCACAGGGAATGGGCGCGGACCACAGAGGAAGCGCCTGCAGCCGTTGGTGGAGGGGGAAGGCCATAGGCATAAATACTGGACCAGGTCCACTCGAGGAGCAGTCTCAGGTCGCACCTGATGAAGGTCTCGAGCTACGTGACCGAAATATCGTGCAAGTACGACGCTGATATCCGGCAGAACACCCGACAACCCAAGATGTCAGGTTGTTTTGTGTTAAATATTTATTTGCATTTTCAATAGTCAGGAGCGCTTCCTTCTCAAGCTCCTCTTTTGTGTCAGCTGTGCAAATGATTGTTGTGTCATCAGCATACATTATAAGTTTCTGATTTATATAGCCAGGGAAGTCATTTACGAAGAGTATAAATAGTATTGGCCCAAGCACAGACCCTTGCGACACACCGTGTTTAACTGTTTGTGATTCTGATATGTAGTTTGTTATATTTCCCCCACTAGTATGTTTGATTTCTGTGCATTGTTTCCTATTTGTAATGTATGATTTAAGTATGTCATAGCATTTTCCTCTAATTCCATACTGATATAATTTCATCATTAATTTTGAGTGGTTCACACAATCAAATGCCTTAGATAGGTCCATAAAAATCCCACAAGTCTTTTGTTGCCTGTCAAGTAAATTAAGAATGTGCTCAATTATATCTGTTGATGCTGTTTTTGTTGACTTCCCTTCTCTGAAACCATGTTGTGATGAATGCAGTATACTGTACTTTGTTATAAAACTTACAATTCTATTCTTTATTATCGTTTCATAGATTTTAGCAAATGTTGAGATCAATGATATTGGCCTGTAATTTCCTAATTCATCCCTGTTCCCTTTCTTAAATATTGGCTTCACTTTACTTACTTTCAGTGAATCTGGAAATATACCTTCTTCTATCGCAGCATTCGGCATGTGTGTCAATGGTTTTAATATACATTCTCTGCATTCCTTTATGAGATGTGATGTGACACAATCCAAGCCAGAAGAATGTTTACTTTTAAGTTGTTTTATTAGGTTTGACACTTCTGCATCTGTTGTAGGTATGAAAACCATAGTATGATTTGTATGAGGGGGGTTTAACAACTTACTTACTGCATTTGTTTTATTTTGACTTATTAATTCGTCTGCTACAGTAATATAATATCTGTTAAAAGTATTGGCTACTTCTAGAGGGTTTGTGTTGCTTTTCCCACTCATCAGTGGGCAGATGTCCTCTGCCCGATTTGTTACTTTTCCTCTCTCTCCATTAATGAACGTCCATAAACCTTTTGAGTAGTTCTTTCCCTTATCTATAGACATCCTGATGAATGATGCTTTAGTTTCTCTGATAAAACTACAGTACTCTTTCTTTTTTATTTTATACAGTGTGTTGTAGGCCTCATTATTTTTTTGTTTGGAGAGGTCATAATACACTCTCAGATTATTTCTGGCATGGATTACTTCTCCAGTCACCCAGCTTTTCTTTTTTTGTTGCTGTTTGACAAGCCTTTTACTAACAGGACATGTAACATCATAATAATAATTGAATAAAGAATAAAACTGGTTCCATTTGGTGTTTGCATCTTTAGCTGCATATATTGTGTCCCAGTTTTCTGCCTCTAACATCTTTTTTAGCAGATTTATGTTATGTGGGTAGTTCTGTCTTCTCATCTCCCATGTCTTCTGCACTGAATCACTAGTCTTTATATTTATGTCTATCATGATTGCAAAATGGTCTGCTAATGTGGAGTTTATTACCTGTGTGTCACAATAGCATGTAGGAATATTTGTTATTACATGATCAATAATAGTTTCACTATGCTTTGTTACTCTGGTTGGTTTATCTATTTTTATTTTTAGATTGTATATGCACAATAAGTCCAGTAGGGTCTTAGTATTGTCTGTATTTTTACTCGTGTTTATGTTCAGATCTCCTATAATGATCAAATAAGCATATGTTTTTGAGAGGTGTTGGATTATATCTTCCAGCTGTTCAAAGAAGGTTTTAATTATACCATTTGGTGATCGATACAAACCTAATACACAACATAAATTCCCAGCAATTTTAGTTTCCAGTGCTGTAGCTTCAAAGCTCGATTCTATAGCATATTTTGTTATATTTATGGCTTTAGTTGATTTATAGTTAGAAAAAATGGCAACTCCACCACCTTTATAGGAAGTTCTGCAAAAACTGACTACTTTTACATAATTCTTCAAGTTGTACATTCCTATGTGATTTTCTTTTAGTCCATGTTCTGTAACTACTAGAATGTTTGGCCTATACTCCTGTAATATTACCTCTAGTTCCTCTGTTTTATTGTTTATGTATTGAACATTTTGGTGAAGTATTCTAACAGTTGGCTTTAAATGTAATAGTTCCCCTTCCTGTAATATACTATGCACTTCACTTGCTCCCTTTGCTTCTGGTACTATGCAGTGATTTTTTTCAGTTTGTGTCATTAAACCTGGATTGTATCTTTGTCCGGTGTTTATATTCCTCTCATTATTGTCACACTGGTATTTAAGATGGACAGTTTTACTTACATCTTTTTCCATGTTCTCTTTCTGCTTACTCAGTACCATAAAAAATCCTCACTTAGTGTAGCAGGTCTCCTAGTTCTCAAGCATCTGTCTTGATTGGAAGCTGCTTCTGCTGTTGATCTCCCAGGCCTCAGGTACCTCTTCTGTGTGGTTGCTGTTACTGGTGGTTCCTGTGCTCTCCGACTTGGTGACTGCCCTTCTTTGTTAGCTGTTGCGGCTAATGACCTTTGTATGTTTTCCTCACATGCATTTTCATTGCCTTGAGGTAGCATTATGGGGTCTGCTGTTCTGGATGCTGTTGCTGATGACGACAGCTCTGCTGATGATTGTGGTGATTCTGGTACTATTGGTTTATCTGACACTGCTGCTGAGAATATCTGAGCCTTTGCTGTTGCTACTGGTGTTTGTTGTAGCTCTACTGCAGATAATGATGGTTCCACTGTTACAGACCACTCTTGTTTTGGCGGAATTGGGATTGGAGACACTTCCATTACAGATGACTCATTAATAAATTTAAGTATTTCGGCGCTAATAATCTTTTTCCCTTTTACGTTCATGTGGGGACCATGTCTTGTGAAGTGCTCTCTTTGAACACTGTTTATCTCTACGAAAGTCGTATTCTGGAAACCTCTACATATTTTCTCAAATAGCCTGTTTGCTGTAACAATCTCGATGTTTACACACGAGTTTTCCATCAGATCGTGGCTCCTGGGGATACTAACAATGTAGAAATGCACTCGAGGCATCCTTTTGATTGTTTCCTTTAGGATTCTCATTGCACGCCAAGTTTCATTACAGTAAACATCATTTGCGCCTCCTATTATGATGCAGCTGTTACCCGTCATTAATATGTTGTCACTGTTTTTCAGAATTTCGCGTAATGGCGTGCCTGGTTTGATGATGCCTGTTACATTAAGGTCTGGGTGATTTCTTCTCATAATTTCCGTAACTCCTCGCCCATGACTATCTGCAAAAATATATGTCTGTTGCTTGTATCCTTGCTTATGCATGATGTGGTTGTTTACTTTCTTTTCCTTACAAATATTTACCTTGTGTTTTTCTCCGTTTAATCCACTTGTATATTTTTGTGTGGATAGTTTGTTCATATTTTTATCCATAGATGCACTATTAACATTTTCTTTTCTTGCGTTTAATTCACTTGTGTTTTTTAGAGTGATCAGTTCGTTCATATTTCTAGTTACAGTCGTACTGTTTACACTTTGTGCATTTGGTTGTGCATACCTACGAATTTTATGGCTAGCATTAATGAGATCTTGTTGCCTTGACGATTCAGACAGTTCCCGTATGGTTAGTACCAAATTTTCAATTGTTTTTATATATTTTTTTATAATGTCAATATGAGTAGATGAGGCGTGATGCAATAATGCTGCGAACTGGAATCTGGAGACAGACTGAAGTGAAAAAGGAAGTCAATGCCTAATACTGGGTCATCTACATTAGCCACATAGAAGGACCAAGTGAAACGTTTGCCAGGTATGAGTTCAGTAGGTGACTCGGCAAAACCATTGACATGAAGTGGCAGTTTATTTGCTGCTCAAAGAAACAGTTTGGTTGGTGTTGTGTCCATTACAGTAAATGAGAGAGGTGTGATGCTAATGTCTGCTCCAGTCACAATGAGAAAATACCAGCGGAAACCGAAATCCAAGGGGTGCAGATGATCTCGTGAGGTGGAGGATCTGACAGAATATAACATCTGTGGTCACCCTTCCATATACCCACGAACCATGGCGCCTATTTTGGCCTGCGTGCGGCATTTAGGAATGCACAGGGCAGGCGGCAGTTGCAAGTGGCATCCCCATAAGTGGAGTGGAACCAGCATATGCAGAAGTCAGCTGTACTCGTCCCACCAGCTGAAGCACCAGGCAAGGGGAAGGCTCGGAGGGCAGGTGCTAGCCTGGTTGGGGTGGGGAGAGGCTGGTGCTGAACCGCTGGCAATTCCCTGTCTTGGCCACTAGGTGGCTGCTGCTCCATGTGCTGTCTGCGATACACACATGCACAGCCTCTGCCCCTGCGGTGGAAGTATAGTCACAGTATTACCAACCTTCGCAGTATTAGGTGCTGTGCTACGCGAAGGAAGGTGGCGGTGCCAAATAATGGTGTATGCCTCCTGGTCTGCCAACTGTAGTTTATCCTCGAGTGTTGCTTCAGTGTGGGGAAGCAAAAGTAATTGTAGTTCTTGCAGCAGCTTCACCAACTACAATATCCAGAGCACTAATTTGGTAAGATTTTAGTAGTGAACTGTGCACACAAGTGTCACCACAGCTGGGAGGTGTTTGTGTCACCTTAAGTCTCGTCACAAATAATGTTGTGAATAGTATCAGCTGGCGGACAAGAAAGGCGTTTGATGAGTGGTGCACACACAGAGGCATATTTGTTACTCTTGGGTAGGTTCGGCAACATGTCACTGATAAGATGTGGGTGGTCATGCAGGTGGTTCACTAAACACACAAAACGAGTGGTGGTGTCCACAATGCCGTGTATGTCCAACATGTTGTCCACCAAGGTAAACCACGTCACTGGGTTGTCCGGTTGTAACAGTGGCAGCTTTGGAAAATGACCTGAGGCCAATCTTGTGGTGATGTAGAAAAGGCACGAACCATGCGGGGATTCACTGGCACAAACTGTGCCTCGGTGATGGGCAATGTGGTGTGTTGACCATCAGGTAGCTGTGCAGGCAAGATGTGGTGTCCAGTCCCTGTAGAAAGGAAATCTGTATGGCTACACAACAAGCATGACACAGCAGGCACAGAAGGATCGACAGCCTATGCAGACGAAATTTTGAGCAGAGGCACAAAATTGTGACTGAGTGCCGAGTCACAGGGCAGAACCACGTCAGGTGCATCGCCAGAGGTGTGCGCAGAGCGGCAGAATGGATAGGTGTATATGTGGCTCAGTGCGAATGATGGGAGTGTCCCCTCGACTGGCACTGAGGGAACACATTAAACCATGGACTGCTCTGAGGAGAGGGTAGCCATGTGTGTGGACCCCAAAACCAGACAGCTGTGTGGTCTCTGTTGGAGTGCAGTAGAAAATGAGGTGAAGGGAATCTCAAATCTTGTGCTGGAGAAGCATCCTTTCAAGCATAGAATGCCATAGAAGGCATCCACACTGATGTTACAGCTCCCCATGTGGTGTGCCAGTGGAGGTTAGGATCATCTGGCCTGTTGAAGCAAACACTGGGAGCACGAACATTCCCAGTGTATTAGTAGCACATGGGGTAAAGCATTGTGCATCTCAGTCAAAGGTCCCTTCTGCAGTCACAGCACCCTGCACTGCCAGAGAAAATTGAGGTTGCAACATTGTCTATTCGTGTGAAAGTGGTGATACACAGCAAGTTAATGCATATTTTTGCAACTCCGGGTCACCAAAGTGGGTTTTTTAGCTATAGCGGCTGACCGTGCACAGCAAACTCCAACTGATTATGATTGGGCACTTTTATTACGGCTCGTATAATTACACCAGACACAGGAAAAACATTGCAGACAATAACAACTCAAATGTCCACACCAGAGTAAAAAGCACACACAGTCCAAAAGAACACAAAGTCCAAAGGCAATTTACTCTGCACTTGGCAGGCAGCAGTTACTGGTGGTCAATGGTCACCACAAATGTATTATTTGTACTTCATGTACTTTGCTTTTTTGCATCTAGTGAAAAAATCATGTTCAGTGGTGTTATGGCAGTCTGAAATGTCCAAAGGGAAAAATATTGAGAAACATGGACCCAGACTATATTCAGCCAGTATTTTAAAATAGAACACTTCATGACTTTCATGAAACTTTATGCATAATTTTAAAACTTTTTGAAACTTTTTCCCACTGACGTCACCCACAAGGTAATGAAAGGAGAAAAGTCCACCACTTACTACATTTTCACTGCTCACATAGTAAAACTTCAGCATCAGGCATGACATTTTCATTTGCTGCTACTTTACTACAAACCCTATTAGGAACACATTTTGTGCACAGCATCTACATACACCACTGAATGTACTAGCATAATTACATCATTGTACAACACAAAGTTCAAAACATATTATGCCCTAAATATTCAGATGTGTGAAGAGCTAACTTCTCTTAAAATGGAGCTGTTTTATGTATGGCACTTCAGTTATTTAAAAGGATGGATTATGTGGGGTTACTGGTCCTCCACCCCAATCAGCATGAAATTGGTACAGTTTCTTTCTTGTCTTTCTTTGTTATCATTTAGATGCTGTAACTATCAATCTGACAATGTACACTCTGAAAATTGATGATTTTGACAATCTTAGGGCGAAAGTCCTTCAAATATTTTTAAACTGTGTGTGTGTGTGTGTGTGTGTGTGTGTGTGTGTGTGTGTGAGAGAGAGAGAGAGAGAGAGAGAGAGAGAGAGAGAGAGAGAGAGAGAGAGAAGATATTTTACTACAAAAGTGGAGAATCAATACAGACACACATATGTGAAAAATTCTAGTTTTTTATTGACTGTGCAGTCTATTTTAAATTATTTCCAGATTTTTTTAAAACTATCTACATTACATGCTTGGTGGAACATTCTGCTACCTTTAAGTCAGAGAGCATGCTTACTGGGTCCTCTTCTAAACATTGTGCAGTAGCTAGGCATCACAATTAGAGATCTTCCAGAAATCATAATCAGAATTCTGCCAAAATCCTCAACAAAAATTCACAACAAAATCACAAATACCATTACTTATAAACCCGCCACCATGGGTGAGGGCAACCTGTTCGTTTATTAGTTCATATGGGTGAAGGCAACCTGCTCGTTTATTAGTTCATACCCAGGATTTGTACCTTCACATAGACCTCCCAAATATAACCAACTACAGATGACTAGTTCCATGGAAAATGACACATAATATAATAAAAGATTTAATTACATGATACAAAGCCTAATTAAAATTCATCCATTTTCAAAACCATCAGCATATTTATGATAATGTTTGAGTGGTCTAATACTCAGTTCTCACAAGGGAAGTGACTGACCTTGAGTGTTCAGAAGCACACAAAAATCTGCTTAAAATATAAATTGCTCATCTAAAAACAGGGGTATGAGTCATCCACTTGCAAAACACAGCTATTTTGTGCTAACACCATCCAGTGGTGGCATGTCATACCTGCACCGACAAGCAGTTAATCTGCTTGCATGAACAATATAATTGCAGTAGAAGGCTCTCTTTCACTGTATTCCATTGTGGGTTAGACTGCAAAGAATGCATATCTTTATCATGAGGTGAGTTAATCCCATGAATGTTATCAAAATGTTAGAAGCAAAGTGATGAATTTGGTAACTTAACCAGAGTCGACAATATGTAGTTTGTGAACATGTTATGTCGCATAATAATTCAGAAATACAATGCAGATGACACAGTAACCCAAGAAGATATGCTGAAATGTTCAGTAATTTTGGACAGGGAAAGCCCATACCTGATGTTGATTCATCCAGCAATACAAGACTTTCACCTCGAGAGCAACAGGAACTTCAGGTATGAACCATCTCCACCCAAAATGTTAAGGACCAGTATATTACGAGATACTGATGATTACATAGTTATCAAAATTTACAAAGAATATTACAATTATAGCTTAAATTCCCATAGTAAACATATGAAATGTTACAAGCATATTCAAAGTAAACCATATTGCAGGATAATATTACATTATGTGACTAGCAAAAAGCAGGACTGAACTCACTTCAAGGAAAACAAGCTGTCACAATCATAAACTTTAAAGCAGTAGGTCAAGTCACAATCTGATAGGGCAAAAGTGTATGAATCTGCTGTTCACTATTGGCATCTGTGAGTGTGGCTACTAGAAACATTGAAAGTGATTGGCCTGGACAATTTGGTAGCTTCAATTACTTTTAACAACGAACTTAAGTGTGAATATGGTATTTCTCCCAGGCACCTTCCTACATTCATCACATGTAAGGAAATAACAGAAGATCACAGTATTCATTAGAAAGCATGATGATTTCTGGAGGAAGTGAACTAATATGTAGTAGACTGGACAAAGAAAATGTTCAGGACAGTGACCAAAGTCTCAACTTTATTACAAAATGTCTTCATTGTCAGTGCTAACTAACAGACAAGAGACAACTACTGCTGTGTGTTGCAATCTGTGCATAGCACTACACACAGCTATACTACTGATGTGGCTTTATCAATGAGTCGCGCATTAGCTAAGAAGTTCTAAATCTGTTGTCAAGATTCAAAAGGCACTTTTGGTCCAAATGTTTCTAAGAAACTTGAAGCAACATGTCCACAAAACATTCGTATGGAGGCAAGCAAAAATGGAAAAATTATAAAAGTGCATATGGAAAGTTCTCTATATACTGTCCTCAGTAAAAATGTATGTGACAGTGAGTATTGCCTATTGCTAAGTGATAATTGGTCAGACCAAGAGATCATACTCTGTTGGGTGCAAGTTTTCCAAACAAGGAAGTTACATTCAAGACATTGCAAATGATGGCAACAAAATATTTCCAACCTCTTAATGTGTAATTCTTTAGGTAACATAAGATCTGCATGAGAAGGATCATTGAACATTAACCTTTCAGCAGAAGAAAGGACATCTATACATAGCTTCACAACAGATCCTGACCTAATTATCCTACCACCAGACAAATGTTCCACCACTGTCATTATGAATTACAGTGAACCTCAACTTCCTGGTTGTTAACCTCCTCCTCTCAGATGGCTCCATCCACACTTCTATACACATTAAACCCACTAACCACCAACAGTACCTTGAAGGCTTGAACCAGTGATTCCAAGGGTTCTGTGACAGGCTAGACTGTGATTTCCTAGACCTACACCAGAGGGTCAAGAGCTGTAGGGCTCCTAAATAATTCAGGTGTGCACTAACATCAGAGGCAGCTATCAAAGTAGCTAACTGTGTGTGGAGTGCACACAAGGGTCATCAAGTCCAGATAATGGTAGCTGTGGGGAAACCCAGAAGTATCAGTGTAAAATCAAAAGAAATGCCTCCTGTGGATGAGAGTATCAGGATCCTAGGGTTAAATGGCAAGGAATCTGCAACAAAGTGCCAGGGTTCAAAGCACTCCTAAAAAGCACCAAGGCTCACATAATCTTACACACACAAAGCTGGTTGAAACCTGAAGTTCACAGCAATGAGATCTCTGAGGAAAATTTAATCGTATACCAAAACAATAGTGAATGAGAAACGGAGGTAGTGTATTTGTTGTAGCAGACAAGAAACTAATATCCACTTAGATAGAAGATGGAGATGCATGTGAGATTGTTTGGGCAAGGCTCACTACCAAGGGTGGGAAAAATTATAATAAGGTCCTTCTATTGACCACCAGATTCTCCTACTGCTGTAACCTTAAACTTCAGAGAAAGCCTCAGTTTTCTTGTACATAAGTTCGCTAATGATACTGTAATCATCCAATGATCAACTAGGATAATTATTATTTTGTTAATGGTGGGCATTACAAGACATTATGTGAGTTATTACTAAATGCCTTCTTTGAAAATTACCTAGAAAGACAGTTCAGAACATCACTCACAATGAAAATATATTACATCTAATAGCAACAAACAGACCTGACGTCTTTGAGGAAGTCCATAACACAGCTATAGCAACAATGAACATCTAAACACAAAGGACAACTAAAATAAGCAGAATGATTTATATGTTCAGTTAAGTGACAGAGAAACAACAGTGTCATACCTCAATGAGGAAATTTAAACTTTTAGTTCAGGATAGGAGTTTGTAGAGGAACTATAGCTCAAGTTTAAAAGAATAGCTGACCATGCACTGGATAGATACATATTCAGTAGGAAAGTTCATAATGGAAGAGATCCTACATCTGTGTCTACATTTAATTTTCATGGATACTCGGCAAATCACACTTAAGTGCCTGGCAGAGGGTTTATTGAACCACCTTTACAATAATTCTCTGTTATTCCACTCTTGACCACTGTGTGGAAAAAAAATGGTCAATATCTTTCATGTGAGCTCTGATTTCCCTTATTTTATTATGATGATTGTTGTTTCTTCCTATGTAGGTTGGTATCAATAAAATAAACTGAAGAGCCAAAGAAACTGGTACACTTGCCTAATACCACGTACAGCCCCCGCAAGCACACAGAAGTGCCGCAACACAACATGGCATGGACTCAGCTAATGTCTGAAGTAGAGCTGGAGGGAATTGAGACCATGAATCCTCCACGGCTGTCCATAAATCCATAAGAGTACAAGGGGGTGGAGATCTCTTCTGAACAGCATGTTGCAAGGCATCCCAGACATGCTTAACAATGTTCATGTCTGGGGAGTTTGGTGGCCAGTGGAAGTGTTTAAACTCAGAAGAGTGTTCCTGGAGGCACTCTCTAGCAATTCTGGATGTGTGGGGTTTCACATTGTCCTGCTGGAATTACCCAAGTCTGTCAGAATGCAGAATGGACATGAATGGATTCAGGTGATCAGACCGGTTGCTTATGTAAGTGACACCTGTCAGAGTCATATCCAGACATATCAGGGCTCCCATATCACTCCAACTGCACACACTCCACACCATTACACAGCCTCCACCAGCTTCGACAGTCCTCTGCTGACATGCAGGGCCCATGGATTCATAAGGCTGTCTCCATACCATGTCCATCCGCTTGATACAATTTGAAATGAGACTTGTCTGACCAGGCAACATGTTTCCAGTCATCAACAGTCCAATGTTGGTGTTGACAGGCCCAGACAAGGTGTAAAACTTCTCTGTCACGCCATCATCAAGGGTACACAACTGCACTTGTGGCTTCAAAAGCCCATCTAGATGATGTTTCATTGAATGGTTTGCACATTGACATGATGGCCCTGCATTGAAATCTGCAGCAATATGTGGAAGGGATGCACTTCTGCCACCTTGAATGATTCTCTTCAGTCATTGTTGGTCCTGTTATTGCAGGATTTTTTTCCAGCAGCAGCGATGTCAGAGATTTGATGTTATACTGGATTCCTGATATTCACGGTACACTTATGAAATGGTCGTACGGAAAAATCCCCACTTCATCACTACCTCAGAGATGCTGCATCCCATTGCTTGTGCACCAACTATAATGCCACATTCAGACTCACTAAAATCTTGATAACCTGCCATTGTTGCAGCAGCAACCGATCTAACAACTGCGCCAGACACTTGTCTTATATAGGCACTGCCTACACAGCACCGTATTCTGCCTGTTTACATATCTCTGTATTTGAATACGCATGCCTATATCAGTTTCTTTGGCACTTCAGTGCATTTTCGCATTCAGAGGAGAAATTTGGTGATTGAAATTTCATAATACATTCTGCCGCAGCAAAAATGCCTTTATTTTAATGGTGTCCATCTCAAATCCTTTATCAAGTCTGTGACACTCTCTCTCCTATTTTGTGATAATACAAAATGGGCTGCTCTTTTTTAAACATTCTTGATGTATGCCATTAATCCTATCTGGTAAGGATCCCAGATTGCGCAGCAGTACTCCAAAAGAGGATGGGCAAGCGTAGTGTTGGCAGTCTCTTTAGTAGATCTGTTACATTTTCTAAGTGTTCTGCCATTAAAATGCAGTCTTTGGTTTGCCTTCCTCACAACATTTTCTATGTGTTCTTTCTAATTTAAACTGTTTGTAATTGTAACTCCTAGATATTTAATTGAATTTATCACCTTTAAATTAACCAAAATTTAATGGATTCCTTTCAGCAATCATGTTGACAACCTCACACTTTTCATTGTTTAGGGTCAATTGCCAATTTTCACACTATTTATATATCTTTTCTAAATCGTTTTGCAATTTGATTTGATCCCTGCAAGCAACCTAAGATGGCTGGTCAGATTGTCTCCTAAATCATTTATATACATGTGGAACAGCAGAGGGCCTATAACACTACCTTTAGGGAATGACAGAATTCGCTTCTGTTTTGCTCAGTTACTATGAACTGTGATCTCTTATGATAGGAAATCATGAAGCAAGTCACATAACTGAGATGCTACTCCATAAGCACATAATTTCACTACAAGCAGCTTGCTTTGAATGTTCAAAAATGCAAAACTGCACACTTCACAAAAAAAAGTATCTTATGAATATAATATCAGTGAGTCACAGTTGGAATCTGTAAACTCATACAAATACTTGGGTGTAATACTGAGTAGAGACATGAAGTAGAATGATCAAATAGGCTGAGTTGTGGGTAAAGCAGGTAGCAGACTTGTCAATAGTAGAATACTAGGGAAATGCAATCTGTCTACAAACAAGATTGCTTACAGATCACTTGTACCACCCAACCTAGAATATTGCTCAAGTAGATGGGACCCATACGAAATGGGACTCACAATTGATACTGAATATATGGTGAGAAGGGTAGCATGAATGATCAAAGGTTTGATCTGCAAGAGAGTGTCACTGAGATGCTGAAAGAACTCATCTGGCAAACTCTTGAAGATAGATGGAAACTATCCTGAGAGAGTCTACTGATGAAGTTTCAAGAACCAGCTGTCTCTAAGAATATACTACAACCCCCTACATATCACTCCCATAGGGACATGAGGATAAGATTAGATTAATTACAGCAGCCACCGAGGCATTTAAACAATCATTTTTCCTGCACTCCATATGTGAATGGAACAGGAAAAAGCCCTGATGACTGTCACAGTATGATGTGCCCTCTACTACATGCTTCACATTGGTTCACAGAGTAGTATCCCCATGAAAAAATTCTTCCCATATAGCCTCACCATCTGGGGATGGAAAATCTTCAGTGACAGGAGCCCCCTTGTCCAGTCTCACAAGGTTTGATCTGCAAGAGAGTGTCACTGAGATGACGAAAGAACTCATCTGGCACACTCTTGAAGGTAGATGGAAACTATCCTGAGAAAGTCTACTGACCTAGTCCACAAACAGATTTCATGTGCCATATTCCCACACACCCCCAATTATTCCACCACCGCCAAGAACCAGCTAAAAAGGAGCAAACTCTTCCCCCTTTGTCACCAAATACCACCCCCGGCTGGAACAACCAAACCCCAGCCTTCATCAAGGTTTTGATTATCTACCATCATGTCCTGAAACAAGTGACATCCTACCCAAAATCCTTCCTTTTCCTCTTAAAGTGGTGTTCTGTCACTCACCCAACCGCCACAGCATACTAGTCATCAATTTGCTACTCCCAATCCACTCCCCTTGACACAGGGTTCATATCCCCATAAAAGACCCAGATGCAAGACCTGCCCAATCCAACCACCTAGCCCTTCGTGTTCCAGTCCTGTCAAAGGAGTATCCTATTTCACAAGAGGCCAGATCATATGTGAAAGCAGCCATGCCATATACCCCAGCTCTGCTGCAGTTATTACTAAGCTTTTTATATTGGTTTGACTACCAACCAGCTGTCCACTAGGATGAATAGCTACCTCCAAACTGCGGGCAAGAGCAAAGTGGACCACGCAATAGCACAACATGCAGCTGAACAAGACATGCTTGAGTTCAATGGCTTCTTCACAACCCAGGCCATCTGAATCCTCCTCTCCATCAACAGCTTTTCTGAACTGTGCAGATAGGAGTTATCCTTACAACACATTCTCCACTCATGAAATCAATCTGGCCTCAACCTACAGTGTCCTGCTGTCCCCAACCCTCCACACAACTGTTTCTGCACCTTCTGTCCTGTCATCTCCTCACAATTAGGTTTTCTCCACACTCATTGTGTGCTACACTCATTGTGTGCTACTCTCTGCTGGTGCACCCACCAGTCTTTTCCCCTTCTCTGCTCCTCTCATTCCCACTTCCCATTTTCCCCCTCTTCCTCCCCCTCAGACAGGTAGCTCAGCTTCCTCTTCCCCCACCCATACCCCGCTACCCCTTCCCCTCTCCTGCCCTATGTCATGTGAGAGTGAGGTGTGATTGCTAGTGTGAATGTGTGCACCATTATCCTTTTCATAATATTGTTGGATAATTGATTCTGTCAGATTACAATGTGAAAAACCATGAGTAAAGTCATGCAGTCATCATTTTATCACCAGTATTTACTCTGTACAATACGATCAACTTCCAGCCCCAAATCACAAACCTATGTCACAATATGCTTGGCAAAAGGTAGGTTCTGATGGAAACATACTGATATGATCGTTCAGAAATGTAATTAGTATGGTCTATGATATTGGATTGCTTGGATGGAGAAGTGGGGTGATGTGAAAAACTGCATTTAGTTAGATATGAATATTGTTCTTGTTCCACTTTGTTTCCACCACTTTATTGAAATCCCACATCTGCATTTTGAAGATTGAATAGCTGTGCAATACTAACAGGTCAGTAGAAAACATTGTTCAGATATCGTAAGTATTTTAACCAGAGGAAAATATAGCACTAAGTAACAACATTGAAATACATGAGTTTGTGAGCCTATGCTCATCAGTGGAAGAGTCTGCTTCCTAAAACAATAAAAATATGAATGACAATAAACTGCTACTCACAACATATAGGAGATGTTGAGTGGTAGACAGGCACATTTCAAAGTACACTACCTATAGGATACAGAGGTTCTTCAGAGATAGAAAAACACTTACATAAAGTCAGTTAATATGGTATGGTCTAAAATCAATAAAATTGCAATCAGGCTTCAATTGCATTTCATAGGAGGCAGTTTTTTCTTCTTTGGACCAGTAAGTGAATGAAAAGAACATAAAAGTCTAAGGAATGTCAGTGAATGTGAGCCCTAAATGAAATTTTCCTATGGTTTAATAAAACCAAAATATTTAATATTTCAAACAAGTCTCTTACCCATCTGGTATGCTTGTTTATTGCAGATCAGGAAACTTGATTCCATCTAAGGAGCTACTTGAGAAAGCACGTGAATTACCTTGTCTCTACTCCATACAGGTGGATGAACCCACTGCTCTCTGGTAATCACACCTCACAGAATTTTGTAATAACGTTGCTCCACAAGGATGCAAGGGAAGAAAAGACAATTATTGTTTAAAGGCTGGGAGAGCTATCATACTGCAACATCTACATGCGTGACGGGGGGCACTAGATCAAAAGCCTTACCAATAGCTGAAGCAGAAAGAAGAAAGGAAAAATAAAGTAATCAATGGTCAAAGTCAAATGAAGAATGAATACAAAAAAAGCTCAGCTTCTGGAAATATAATGTAACTGGGTAGATAAAATATCTACTCACCAAGAGGCAGCAGCAGAACACATATATACACTCCTGGAAATTGAAATAAGAACACCGTGAATTCATTGTCCCAGGAAGGGGAAACTTTATTGACACATTCCTGGGGTCAGATACATCACATGATCACACTGACAGAACCACAGGCACATAGACACAGGCAACACAGCATGCACAATGTCGGCACTAGTACAGTGTATATCCACCTTTCGCAGCAATGCAGGCTGCTATTCTCCCATGTAGACGATCGTAGAGATGCTGGATGTAGTCCTGTGGAACGGCTTGCCATGCCATTTCCACCTGGCGCCTCAGTTGGACCAGCGTTCGTGCTGGACGTGCAGACCGCGTGAGACGACGCTTCATCCAGTCCCAAACATGCTCAATGGGGGACAGATCCGGAGATCTTGCTGGCCAGGGTAGTTGACTTACACCTTCTAGAGCACGTTGGGTGGCACGGGATACATGCGGACGTGCATTGTCCTGTTGGAACAGCAAGTTCCCTTGCCGGTCTAGGAATGGTAGAACGATGGGTTCGATGACGGTTTGGATGTACCGTGCACTATTCAGTGTCCCCTCGACGATCACCAGTGGTGTACGGCCAGTGTAGGAGATCGCTCCCCACACCATGATGCCGGGTGTTGGCCCTGTGTGCCTCGGTCGTATGCAGTCCTGATTGTGGCGCTCACCTGCACGGCGCCAAACACGCATACGACCATCATTGGCACCAAGGCAGAAGCGACTCTCATCGCTGAAGACGACACGTCTCCATTCGTCCCTCCATTCACACCTGTCGCGACACCACTGGAGGCGGGCTGCACGATGTTGGGGCGTGAGCGGAAGACGGCCTAACGGTGTGCGGGACCGTAGCCCAGCTTCATGGAGACGGTTGCGAATGGTCCTCGCCGATACCCCAGGAGCAACAGTGTCCCTAATTTGCTGGGAAGTGGTGGTGCGGTCCCCTACGGCACTGCGTAGGATCCTACGGTCTTGGCGTGCATCCGTGCGTCGCTGCGGTCAGGTCCCAGGTCGATGGGCACGTGCACCTTCCGCCGACCACTGGCGACAACATCGATGTACTGTGGAGACCTCACGCCCCACGTGTTGAGCAATTCGGCGGTACGTCCACCCGGCCTCCCGCATGCCCACTATACGCCCTCGCTCAAAGTCCGTCAACTGCACATACGGTTCACGTCCACGCTGTCGCGGCATACTACCAGTGTTAAAGACTGCGATGGAGCTCCGTATGCCACGGCAAACTGGCTGACACTGACGGCGGCGGTGCACAAATGCTGCGCAGCTAGCGCCATTCGACGGCCAACACCGCGGTTCCTGGTGTGTCCGCTGTGCCGTGCGCGTGATCATTGCTTGTACAGCCCTCTCACAGTGTCTGGAGCAAGTATGGTGGGTCTGACACACCGGTGTCAATGTGTTCTTTTTTCCATTTCCAAGAGTGTAAAGGTATTGAAATTTGCAAGCTTTCAGAAGCAGTGGCTCCCTTTTCTGGCAGAAAGGTTGAAGGAGTAGGAAGATGGGTATTGGAAAAGGACTGGTGAGGTTTAGAACATGGGGAGAGTTCAGAAAAGTCACCTAGAACTTCAGGTCAGGGAAGAGTTATGAGACGGGGTGAGAAGGAGAGACTGATAGTTGATGTCTGCCCCAGATGATATTTGAAAATGTAAGAACTTAACGGTAGAAGATAGGGTAACGTGCAAGACAGAGATTACTGACAAAACATCAGCTTCTTTGACAAGTCTATCATTTCCTAGAATCATGCCTTGAAGTGAGGTCCATTCTGTCCGACAGTTTGCCCACCACGCCGAGAATAGCTTTTTGTCATCCTCCCAATCTCCACATTATCCTTGTCAGACCCTTTGCTCCTTCTGCATCCATTTCCCTACCACAATACTCCTATACCTGTGACCACCCACACTGTAAGACTTGCCCTATGCACTTCCTACCACCACCTATACAAGCCCTGTAACTGGTAAAGCATATACTGACAAAGGGAGAGCCACCAGTGAAATGGTATGTGTTGTATACCAGTACACTGTTCTGTCTTTTACATTGGCATGACAACCACCAAGTCATCTGTCTTTTACACTGGCATGACTACCACCAAGTTATCAATTAGGGAGAATGGGCACAGGGACAGGGCATATATTGGCAACACACAATATCCTGTTGCAGAGCTCGCTCTACAACATGACATTCATGAACTCAGAGCCTGTTTCACCACACATGCCATCTGGATACTTCTCCCAGACACCAGTTTCTCAGAACTCCATAGATGGGAATGGTTTACAACATGTCCTTGGTTCTCGCCAGCCACCTAGTCTTAATTTACATTAGTTTCATTGGCCACAGCATTTCTTCTCATTAACTATTCCTTTCTCTACTCTCTTTTACTTTTCTATGTCTTTTATTTTCTGACCTGTCCATTTTGCCCTGCCTTCATATCCTCCTCCTCCTCCCCCCCCCCCCCCCCCCCACCATCCATCCACCTCTGCCACATACAATGCACTTAGCTTTCTGCTCTTACTAACTCATGCATCATGTTTTGTCAGTGATCTCTGTCTTACATATCACATTATCTCCCTCCTTTACACTCTTAGGTTTTCAAATCTCCTCTGGTGCAGTCCCCAACAATCATTCTTTCCTTCTCATCTTTCCCAGTGTCTCCCTGACCTGGGGTTCTGGAGCAACTTTTCAGAACTCTCCCCATTTCCTAAACCTCGCCAGCCCTTTTCCTTTGCCCCTCTTCCTTCCGCTTAAACTTTTCTGCCATAACAAGGAGCCACTGGTTCTGAAGGCTTGCAAATTTCAGTACCTTTGTTAGTGTGTCCTCCTACCACTGCTCAGCGAGTAGATTTCTTATCTATCCAGTTACATTAAATGAAGGAAGAAGATACTTCTGAATAACAAGTAATTCTTCACCCCCCCCCCTCCCCACCCCTTCCATCACTCCTAAGATCCTTCCAGCAGTAGGGCTTCACCAGTAAAATGGATGGCAGTGATGTTCATTAGTCCTACAGAATGTCATCATCCAAGGCTACTAAAAATGGTTAAGATGCACATAATATGGATACATCTACAGGTAGTAACATCACCTTCTGCTCCATTCTTGCTATTGCTATTGCTATTCTCAAAAAAACTTTTCTTGAGTATGGCAGTATCAAAACTTGAGTGGTAGGT
The DNA here is from genome assembly GCF_023864345.2 of Schistocerca serialis cubense. Taxonomy (NCBI): domain Eukaryota; kingdom Metazoa; phylum Arthropoda; class Insecta; order Orthoptera; family Acrididae; genus Schistocerca; species Schistocerca serialis. The sequence goes on along the minus strand of NC_064641.1, from coordinate 450,309,256 downwards.
AACTAGCTGATATAGCAACAGTTATGTTAGGAGTGAAATGTATCCTGAGGAACCAGAAAAACCATATTTGCAATTGAAAAAAAAAGCTATAATTTTCTAAAAAAAAACTCTACAGTCATTATTCATTCAGAAGCTCTGGGACTTGAATGAGACTGTTGACCATGAAAGCAATCTTGTACTAAGAAGAAACTATCTCCAATTGTATTTCTATCATCACTCTCTCATCTTTTCAGCACCAAGATCTCCATCACATATTGATTAATCCAAAATTTATTCACAGGCCTGTGCACATTTTCTATTGAAGTTGACCTGCACCCTTTCCCACACGATGAGGATGAGGTGGATTCATCAGTACCTTTTCTAGCCTGTGCTCTGACAGTGAGATGCCCTTCTCATTCCTTTCTCTCATCTTTTCAGCACCAAGATCTCCATCACACATTGAATAATCCAAAATTTACTCAAAAGCCCATGCACATTTTCTATTGAAGTTGACCTGTCCCATTTCTCACATGATGAGGATGGGGTGGATTCATCAGTATCTCTGCTAATCTGTGCTCTGACACTGAGATGCCCTTTGACTCCTTTCTGTGAGTGAGCAGTCTACTTCACTTGCAGTCATAAGTGCAACACTGTGCTCTGAACTTCAGTGCCTGCCAATCTTGGGGAACCATTCTTTTCATTTACAGTCTGCTTCCTTCATCAGTTGTTTTTCATCCACTAACAACAATGAAAGTCCTCTGTCCCTGAAATCCTCAGCTAAAATTCCAACCTCTTCAGCCGATATTACTAACTTCAAGGTTACATCCATTTCCCAACACTGAATCTCTCCGAAAGTGGTCCAAAAGATACTATCCTTCTCTCTCTCTTTTAAACCAAAAATTAAAACAATTATCATTCTGAAGGTAAAATAAAATTAACCCAGCCTCTTCTGAACATAACTGCTAATAAGCATGCCACAGTCAATACCTGTTTTCCAAAAATTTTGATATTATGTCTTTACTTAATCTCTTGTTGACCTATAAACATTTTCAAATCCTGATTGCTTCACAATATTTTGACTTTACGAATTTTTTGATGCCACAGGACTAATAGTTTTATATGCTTGTAACTCCAAAAAGAGGTTTCATACTGGGGAAACAATTTTGTTATAACGTCAAGTTTAACACATATATTTCAGAACGACACAACACATATAAGTCACAGAGTAAGTTGACAAGTAAGACATGTGTACACGTTAGCATTCGAATGAGCACTGAGTCCCAGTCTAGCGGCTGCTGCTCGGCTGGCCGCTTAGGTGGCGCAGCTGCTGCATGGCTGGCAGACAGCGCCGCACGTAGAGGACGTGCGTAATTGCGCGGCGGCGCTTTGGATGATCGACGAGTCACAACACTTTTCCCCCCTTTGAAATTGCTGCACTGGTCTTGATGGAGGTGTCCTGGAGATGGCTAACGTCCATAGGCATTGTTTGACTTGCCGTAAAGTCTCGAGGAGGAGGCTTTCCGTACGGATGGAAGTGTCCCCGATGATAACGGGTCGAGATGACAGGAGACGTAGGGGTCAAATCTGCTGGGGCCCCATGCACCAATCTGCCCATTGCGGCAAGTCCAGTTGATATGACAGGAGACATGGGCGATGTGTCGGCGTCCGTTGGAGGAGGAGGCGAGTAGATTTGCTCTGACAGAGGATGGTCATCCGGTTCCACGTCTCCTGGTGGCGTCCGTTCTTGTGCTGGCATCGCGATGATGGTGAGAGGGCTGCGCTGTGAGTATTGAGAGATGCCAAGATCCCAAGCGTCAGGTAGAGCCAAAGGTGGTGTAGCGGCATTTGGAACAGGTGTTGCTGGCACACGAGGCCGAAGCTGGTCCGAATGACGCACTGCAACACCCGTGTCTGTCTGGATTTCATACAGGCGTCTGCCACGGTGTTTTCAGATGCGGCCCGGGCTCCATTTTGGCCGCCTGCCATATCCCCGTACCCAGACGAGGTCGTCGGTGATGAACCGGCCAAGTGAAGGCACCAGCGGCCGTGAGGTGGAAGGCCGCAGAAGATGAAGTAGCGTGCGGGGCTGTTGGCCATGTAAGAGCTCAGCCGGGCTGTGGTCGCCCATGGGGGTGAAACAGTAAGACGCCAGGAACTGGAGAAGTGCATCATCAGCAGCAGAAGAAGTCAGAAGTTTCCGCATCTGAGCCTTAAATGTGCGGACCAGTCGTTCAGCCTCACCGTTGGATTGTGGATGGAACGGTGGGGCCGTGACATGCAAAAAGCCATAACGAGCACAAAAATCCGCAAATTCGGAAGAGGCAAATTGCGGACCATTATCAGCAACAAGAGTAGAGGGGAGGCCATCCAAAGAAAAAATGCGGGCGAGAGCACTGGTGGTTGCCGCGGTGGTAGGCGACGTGCAACGGACAATGAAAGGAAAGTTAGAGTAGGTGTCAATTACGAGGAGCCAATAAGTACCTAAAAATGGTCCCAGAAAGTCAGCATGAATGCGCTCCCAAGGCTTCTCAGGCGAAGGCCACAGTGACAAAGATGACTTCGGGGCAGCGGCCTGTGACGCACAAGGGCCGCAGGCAGCGACCATGTGTGCTATTTCAGAGTCGATGCCAGGCCAGTAGACATGATGGCGCACCAAAGATTTTGTGCGAGACACACCCCAGTGCCCTTGGTGAAGGAGGCGCAAGACCGAAGCATGCAAAGACGCAGGTACCACAACACGCGGTGAAGCATTGTCAGTGGAGAGGAGGATAACTTTCTTTCTTTCAGTCTCTCTCTCTCTCTCTCTCTCTCTCTCTCTCTCTCTCTCTCTCACACACACACACACACACACACACACACACACACTCTCTCTCTCTCTCTCTCTCTCTCTCTCTCACACACACACACACACACACACACACACACACACTCTCTCTCTCTCTCTCTCTCTCTCTCTCTCTCTCTCTCTGCCCCAGTACTCATCACACACACACAAACCTACATAAACCACACACCACTAACACCAAATACAATTCAAACTCGCGCGCCTCACCCAGCAGAACACGCTACGAAACAAATGAACGCCACACAGCCACAACAACATGCAATGGCAGCGAAAACTCTGCCTATGTTTTGAGTAATCGAAAAACTGCATTGCCACGTGAACACAGGCAAAGAAGTAAGCCTATTTACTTCGCCAACAAAACAGGAAAACGTACCACAACTTCAAAACTGTAAGTTACAGAAAGAAAACGTGATACAGTCTTATTTCCGTTCGTAAATACATAACAAATAGAAAATAAATTACGTTTTGCTGTTTGCAGATGACATGTTGTATATTGTGTAGCATAACAGCTACCAAAACAAGAGGACAATAACATAATGTAAGGTATGTTACTTTTCGCCAATTAATGTAAAGGATGAGCCAGACAATAAGAGATTTCACTTTATTATATGAGCCTCCAAACGGTAACTTCATTTTCCCATTGCGGCCAAGCCACGGCCGGCAGTGTTAGCTGCCTGTAAATTCTTTCATCCCACGGTCTAGTAACAGGAAGTCAGCACCGAGGAAGGGCACCTTGATCACGCGCCTCTCTCATGTGCTTACGAGGTAACGCCGTCCCAGGCATCGCTTAGCAGGCAACGCTCTGGAAAGTTCCATGCCGCCCGCACGGTTTTCTCGGTCCTGACCAATCAGGGCGGAGGAAGCCACGTGGTGCGTCAAATATACCCGGCCGCCCGTCGCCGGGCTCGCTCTCTTGTATTCTTGCTCACCCGCGAGTCGGATGCGCGCCCTGTAGCATTGAACATCTCCTGCTTCTCCCGGTGCTGCGGCACTGTGGACTTGGTTTTGGCAGACAACAACTTTCGGTAGCTTCGCGAACAATGTTCGCCAAATTACAAGCTCTGGCTCACCCTCACCTCCCTAGGCCTATGTAGCCCCTTTTAATCATGCTTTAGCCAATAAATGGCCTTTCTCTAAAAATTGCCCTATTATTCCACAACGCCCACCGCCTGCCCATGTGCCCCATCCTGTACAATTGGTGTCAGAAGTGGGATGCGTTCCCCTAGTGACTTTGGCGCTACACTAAATTTTTCCCGGCAAGACGCCGTACACTTCGCGCATGGAATGCGCCAACCGGCCGCCATGTCTGCTCCGCGTGGGCCGTGGCTGCTCCACTAAACACGCACAGGGCGCGTGCTGCAGCGAGGCAGCCCACGCTAGTCAGCCACGTGAGCTGGACACCGCCGCGCTGCCCGCTGCCTGAGTTCGAGGGGCCTGCGCTGCGCTGCGCGACCGGCCGGGCCGCCGCAGCCACTGCACCACGCCGCCGCCGCCGCTAATGCGTCGCACCGCCTCCATCGCCATGTAAGTCCCACGAAAATGTGGCTATGTTCTTACAAAATATTCGTGATATGGGTCGCACCTGTGCCTGGTCAGACGATCTATTGGTCAATGTAGCCAGACTGAAGTTGACAGGGGAAGCCCGAATGTTTATAGAAACGGTGGACGAATTACGTGACACGCACGATTTTGAAGTATTGGCCCGCGGATTGACTACGCGTTATTCCGATACCAGAGGTACCGCATATTACAGAGATCAATTATCAACCCTTAGGCAGAAGCCTAATGAGGATTTTGATGCCTTTGCAGATCGCATACGAGCAGTATCTTGTCGTACCTATAAGCTAGGCGAAAATGCCAGTGAAAACAGAATTTTGCGCTCAGAAGCGGAAGCGCGTGCAATTGATAAATTTGTTCACGGTATTGTCCCCCGCATCGGAGGAGAAGTCAAAGCAGCCTCCCCCATTTCTCTGTTTGAAGCTGTTCGTTTGGCAATGTTACGCGAAGAGGTATTGCATTTTTGCGCTGCCACACCGCGCCCATCGGACCCAGTACCGGTCCCAGCAAAAGAAGTATTTTGTCAGCGTTGTGGGAAGTCCAACCATATGGCAATGCGCTGTCGCGCGCCGTATTGCACTATTTGCCAGACAGTAGGTCATGCTAATAATGTTTGCCCCACAAAGTCACCATTTTCTAATCAGATGCGTGGCCACCGCCGCAACGCGGAGTCGAATCAGGGAAGCGCTTGGAGGGCAGGTTCCGCCACCCACCCGCGCCCCCGACAAAAATAATACACCCGGATAGGACCAAAAAATGTAAAGAGGTGGAACACGTTAGTCTAGTTGGCGTACTCGGGAACAAATTAGTTAGAATTTTAGTTGATACTAGTGCTCAAGTTAGTGTACTGTTTGTGGAGAAAAATGATCGAAGGCCGTTACAGCCTCCCTGGTACCATATCAGTGGGCTTGGAGAGGAAGTAATTGTCCCTGCAGGTTCGTGTGTAGTGAATCTGCAAATAGACGAGGGTAAATACAGTCAGAGGATGGAAGTAGTAAGGCTAAATAAGGGTGAATTTGACATCATACTAGGGAATGACTTCCTGCACCATTATCAGGGGATAGTGGATTATCGAACGCGAACTGTGCAGTTCGGCGAAGCAATTCACCAATTTGGCAGTGCGCACCCCCGTCAGACGCGAGGGAGCTGCGAAAGGCGCCGTTCACTGTCTCCCATAAAACCGCAGATGTGGGCGATAAAAACCACTGACCCTGTGAGGATAAAAAGCAGAAGTGGAAAGATTCTCTGGATAGATATCAAAAATCAAGAACAGCCTAAGACAGACATTGTGGTTGACCCGCTCACCCAGAATGATGTTTTAGATCATCAGTCAGTCCATACAAAGAGAAGTATCTGCCGACCGGAAAGGAGACAGAAGGGTTTTGCGATACCAGTAAGTATAGATAATTTTGGTGTAAAAGATGTGATACCGAAGGGTACTATTGTTGCCAGTGGACAAGAAATTTTTGAGGAAATAAGAGGAGCTGAGAAGCAGCGAGATAAAGATGAGAAAGGGAGGAGAAGAAAGAAATGTTCAGTTAGAGAAGTGCGATATGTCGTGTCGACGATAAGGAGTCAGTTAGCAGAGAAGTTAGGTCATTTAAATAGTGGGGAAAAAAGGATGTTGCAGCCAGTATTAGAGGAATTTTCGTGGTTGTTTGAAGAGAGGCAGTTTCTACCAGCTACGGATTTGGTTCAGCATGAAATTTCGACCAGAGAAGCTCGGCCAATTGCACAAAAACCTTACCGTATACCATATCATTTGCAGTCTGTAGTTGAAGATACGATTCAGCAGCAATTAGCTGCAGGAATCATACAACCCTCCTTGAGTGCGTGGGTGTCTCCCGTGGTCGTTGTGCCAAAGAAATCAGTAAATGGGGAGAAAGCCTATCGCCTGTGTGTCGATATGCGGGCAGTAAATCAGGTAACGACACCAGACACATATCCGTTACCGTGCATTGATGAAACATTGGACCGATTGGGCAACTGTAAGTATTTTACCACCCTTGATTTGCGTTCTGGGTACCATCAAATCCCTGTTGCACCCCAGGACCTCCATAAAATTGCTTTTGTTGTACCTACAGGATTGTATGAATATGTAAGGATGCCATTTGGATTGAGAAACGCTCCTGCCACTTTTCAAAGATTTGCAGACTTGCTGCTGCGTGGGTTGAAACCTACAACATGCTTGGTGTATTTAGATGACATTATTATTTTTTCTAAAACGATAGAAGAACATGCAAAAAGACTGAGGGATGTTTTGCAAAGGTTAAAAGGAGCTCATTTGAGTGTAAAATTAGAAAATTGTGCTTTCGCCCAGTCACAAGTACAATATTTAGGTCATATAATAAATGGAGAAGGTGTCAAACCGGACCCCCGTTTGACCACCGCAGTAAAGGAATTTCCAACACCGACAAATGTCAAAGAACTACAGTCATTTTTAGGCCTTGCAAACTACTACAGACGTTTTGTGAATAATTATGCTACCCTTGCTAAGCCCCTGACTAATTTATTGAAAAAAGGAGTTAGTTTTATTTGGACCAAAGAATGTGATAAAGCTATGCAACAAATTCAACATGTTTTAACTAGAGCCCCTGTACTAGTGTACCCGGATTTTGAAAAACCATTCATCCTGTCAGTGGACGCCTCAGATTATGCTGTAGGAGCCATCCTGTCACAAGAGATTGATGGCAAAGAATGACCAATTGGTTATGCGTATCGACAGCTTAATAAAGCAGAGTCAAATTACAGCACAACTGAGAAGGAACTTCTAGCACTCATGTTTGGTGTAACTTATTTCCGATGTTATTTGTATGGGAGAAAATTCACTGTCATCACTGATCACGCCGCGTTACAGTGGATGTTGAGCTTAAAAGACCCTAGTAGTAGGCTAACTCATTGGGCTTTGAAATTGAGCGAATTTGAGTATGAGGTGAAACACAAACCAGGCAAGTTACATCAAAACGCCGACGCATTAAGCCGAAAAGTCAGAGTGATCATAGCTAATGACGTTTCTATTGAAGAATTAAGGGAAGCACAGCAAAGAGATGTTGAATGTCAGAAATATGTGGCTTTGCCTGAATTTTCCGTTGAAGATGGAATTTTATATCGAAAGACCCACTTGGGTAAACAGGCAGTAATCCCGAAAGAATTACATTCCAAGATTATCGCACAGTGTCACGATAGCCTGCAGGCATGTCATAACAGCCTTAGCGCCACAAATTGCCGAATAGCCGCCCGTTATTTCTGGGCAGGAAGATGGAAAGACATGCAAAAGTATATACAAAATTGTCTACCTTGCGTTAAGAGGTCATTACCACCTCGAACCAAAAGTGCCTTTACTGCAGGTACCAGAAGCAGCAGATATTGTCGGTCCTTTCCCTGTGAGCCCCCAAAATAATCGGTATATTCTGTCCCTTATAGATCATTTCTCTAGGTTCTTGATTCTCATTCCTATACCAGATATGTCCGCTGAAACAGTAGCGCGTGCTTTTGTTACCCATTTGGTGTTACTGTACGGAAGCCCAGAAGCTGTACTCACAGACCAAGGTACGAATTTCATGTCTGCAGTGTTTACCGAAGTTTGTCGGTTATTGCGAATTAAAAAGTGGCGAACGACGCCGTTCCACCCAAAAGCGAACGGTCGCCTGGAGCGAGTCCACCGCACCGTTATGCGTATGCTGTTTTACTATGTTAATAAACATCATTCTGACTGGGACAAGTATGTTCAATACGTTACGTCAGTATATAACAGCCGTGTCCATGAAGCTACAGGGTACTCACCTTATGAAACAGTATATGGCCGCCCTATGAATTCGCCTTTTGAAATTGACAAACTGCCCCCTGGAATTAAATCCAAAGATGTGAAAGGTCTAGCTCGGTATCTAAAAGCCATTTGGAAAAAGGTAAGAAGGAACAATGTCCGAGCCACCACCCAACAGTTAAAGAGAAGTAATCAAAAACCAAAAATGCCCGAGTACAAGGTAGGAGACCTAGTTATGTTGAGCAATCCAGTAGTAAAAAAGGGAAGAACCAAAAAGTTTACACCTGCTTATGAAGGACCATACCGTATCATCCGGCTTACTTCACCAGTAAATGCGGAAATTCAGTTAGCGGTACGCACAGTGATAATTCATTTTGACAGATTGAAACTGTATAAAGGACCCGAGCCACCCCCACCTAACAGTGAAACCGGGCCTATTGCGCCAGTAGTTCCACCCAAAAAAGCAAGAAAGAAGGTAATACAACCGCCTAGACAGCAACGTAGATATGCTCTAAGGTCAAACCCCTATGATTTGCGTTCCAGAAAGTAGGTCTGAAATGGTATGTAAACAGTTGGAAAAGTCCTGCATGCAGCAATAGAATCAATTGACGGAAAACACCGTCGTTACTATACCCTGAGAGGTGGCATGAGCCCCCTCTCATATTTCTATCTTACGATTTTCCTCTCTAATTGCATGCAGTGAAAAGACGCTATTCCTTCACACGCGGACTTCCCACGCTGAGTCTCTCGTCACCCGGGTGGTCCGGTGACAGGCGGGCACCGCTGCTCTGGAAAGGGTTAAGCCGACGGGTGTGAGGAAGTCGAGTGAATGCTTTGCAGATGCCGACATTGTCAAAAGACATGCCCGGAGGGGTCTGAAGTAGCAGCTGGGCTAGAGGTTCCGTTACTTCGCAGAATCTTAGCGAAAACACTTTCTGGCGGGCTACCAGCAAGGCGTGGGAATGACTTGTGTACCCAGGCAGTTGTGGCGGGAAAATTACCGCGCTTTCTGCAAAATAGTAACTGTGATTGGCTTGCTCAGGGCATAGCTCCGTGACGTAGCAAAATCAGCGCAGAAATTGGCGCCAAGAATCTCCATTGGTGGAACGGTAGTGCTCCGGCAGTAGAGTGGAATTTTCTGCCGGTTTTCGATTTGCTGATTGGAACGTTTAACCACGGCCACTGTCATGGGGGCGGGAATGTGGTGTGTTCGGCTTGTACGGGTGCTCTAGGTAGTCGGCTCTCGCCTTTCGGTCGAGGACGTCGAAGCAACCAGCCATCGCCTCCAGTACGCCAGATCATGTTCTGGCAGTTAAGAAGACAGTTTGGTAATGTATGTCCGCAGCATCGGCAGATAGGGATTTTCCAAGGTGATAATCAGAGCTCAGCAGAGCGCGCCTGTTCGTCTTTTTCTAACTTTGTTCTGTCTTGAGTAGCAGCAATTAATGTTGGGTTAGCTGTGTGTCTCTCTTAAGATTTGAGTGGCAAGGAATTGGCTCCACATACCACTTCGTCTTAAACCTCACAATCTAGTTTAGGGACAACTTCACCTTCACAGCGTTTGTTTGAGTATCCAATTTGAGCCAATTTGATGTATTATAAATGTTTCATGTGTTTTTGTTTATTATTTTGTGTTTAGTCTTAATAAATCATATTGTTATTTTGGACAGAACTTTCATTCTGTTAATCGGTAGAGCAACCCATCATTTCTCACTATGTTAATGAAACGTTCCTTTATTTAACTTATTTATCAAATTAAATTATTGCAGGTGCTAAACTCTTTTCTACTCCACTTGCAGGGTTGATTACAGTCAGTTCGCGTATATTTTTTAATCCATGTGCAACAGCAAAAGTCGGAGTTAGAATAGGGGAGGCTTAGAGCATCATTTACATATGTAGATTCTAGAAGAATTTAGTGTTAAATACACTGCTTGCCCCGGCACCTCGCAACCTTTAATTAAGTTGTGCATGTTAGTTATAAGTAGACATAAGAATTGGCAACCGCTGGTAACTGGTAATAGAATTTACATGTTAATGGAAGTGATTGAAGTTATGTGATCATTTTGTTTTGTCATTTAACGTCTCCAGTAATGTTATCGTAGCAGTCGAGAATTGAAAACACAAACATTCTTTAATCATGGAATTAAGGGGAAAGTTGTCCTTGTCAAAAGAACTCGTAGAGAATGAATCAGTTACTCTTGTATATGTTAATTTAGTGGATAGTACACGAACACAGGTATTAAAGCTTGACCATAAGAACATGATAGTAACACACCTTCGTAACTACCAGTAGATCAATGACTACATGCTGCCGTCTACCTGTCCTTTGAAATATGCCCTATTACATGTATGTTTTGCTAAATGATCACACAACAATAATAAGATGAATAAATACGTCCAAGTTAAACAACCAATATGTTACTCTAAAGTAAAAGGAGTCTTCCTCAAGTGCTGTTTTATTGTTTTCATGATGCGATGTTGAACAGACAACAAGGTAAGTTTCTTGGTACCACGTACTTCTGTTTATCAAATGCCACGGAAGGAGTCGCGTAAATACCGCCACTGTTGTCTACAGCTGTTCACATGCGCCGAGCCCCGCCCCTCTCTGTCAGCTGGCGATGCGGTCCCCTTCCCTTCCCTCCCCGCCATACAGCCTGGCGAGAGAGAGCGGCCATTGCAGTTCCCCTTCCGCACCCACTGGCTCTGTCTTTGGCGCGTGCAGCATCCGCACCTTTCCCCTCGCCCCTCCCCGCGCCATCCCAACGCCCTGCAGGCCACGTGCGTCAGCCACGCTACACCTTCGTACATTCGCACGTTGCAGTTTAAACAGCAAACCTAAAGTGATGGTTATAGAAATAAATTCACCAGCTTAATATTGCCCTACAGATTTTACTAGTCTGATCTAAAGATAGAAATCTATTTTTGTTGTCTATTTGAGTTTTCAGTAAGGACCAAAATCATGAGAGAGAACTTTTTCCTGGTACGCATTGTCTAAATCCTCAGGATTACAAAATGCTGGAATTTCAGATCGACCTCCGGCTATGTTGTATTACCACCACGGTTAATAAATGGATCTATATGGCGTCAAGGAAGCCGGCACTTGCCGCTATATGTCCTGTAAACGACTGCTGTGTGGGAAACGCGTTAGCCAAGGAGTTGGGTTTGGAATGCCACCGCAAAATACAGTTTATCTAGAAGCCTAACACCTGCCAGTTACCTAAATTTTAGAAGAAATGTTTAAGTAAAATAATTGGAACCCGATAGTTTTGGACCTCTAGCGATTGAAGTTATTAGAGTCCCTTAGAAAAGAACATCCTCCATGCATAACTGTCGTGAACAACATAGATAACTCTGGAAGGAAGCTTTGTGACCGTACCGAGAGACTAAACTCCACACGTAGTAAGAGGACGGACCCAGCGTGAACGCCAGTTATGCTGCCGAGCCAGTGAAACCGGACGCAGCCGTACTGTCAGCTCTGCTGTCGGCAACTTACAATCTCACGAGCGCGACGCGTGTCGCACCTTAGCACCCCAAGCTGCACTGAATCTCAACACAGAAATTCTTAACCATTATATAACGAACACTTTGAATAACTTTATGCACATTTTCAATAGTAAGGAACTTACTTTGCTCCCCACACACTTTATATACTACATGGCAAATGAACTCTAATTTTATTAAAAACAAAAGCGCCGACAGGTAAGTCATATCGACGTCTTCGAGATGCAACTAGCTTCATCGAGCTGCCAATATTGATCATATGGAAGCCGGTAAGTGAGAGAATGAACAAAAGGAACAAAAAAATGTTCAAATGGCTCTGAGCACTATGGGACGTAACATCTGAGGTCATCAGTCCCCTAGAACTTAGAACTATTTAAACCTAACTAACCTAAGGACATCACACATATCCATGCCCGAGGCAGGATTCGAACCTGCGACCGTAGCAGCAGTGCGGTTCCAGACTGAAGCGCCTAGAACCACTCGGCCACACCGGAACAATTGGTTGGGTGACTGATAATTACAAATATTTGCAAAAACAAATCAACACAGCAAACAGCATATCACATGTTTAATAATTATTGGTCTGTTCATTGAAGGCGACACAAAACCACTTTTCATCAGAATCTTGTTAAAGGAAGTATTAACGTGACATCACACTATTCCACAGCATTACACGCAACATTGCCATTACTTAAAGACAGTTTTCTTGGAGGTAGAAGTACCAAAGACTATAAGTTGGTATGGAAATACAAACGAGGCCATAAAGGAATACCAAGGGATACATACATTCATTTTGCTACAAAATGTAACTGGAGGATAAGGAAGTTTTGTTTGAAGGAAATAATATTTTAAACTTTTGCTTTTGTTGCGGTTTTGCCACCGCTTATATCACTATGACGAGTTGCCAATTACTTATGTCCAATTACTTATGTCCAATTGATCATGTCTAATTACTTATGTTGATGTATTATTTTTACTATTGTTCATTTTGTCCATGTCTTATTTATGCTATTATCAAATGTTTAGACAGTTTTAGCTAGAGTTTGCCAGCACCAGTAATTTAGTATTTGTATCAACCTAGTGTTTCCATGTGTCACTGTGCTACTAGATTGAGGAGGATAATATTTTGTAGGATTTCAAGTATGCTGGAGTAAGTCCCCGAGTACTGCCAATTATTTGTTTAATAATAATGATGTCTTAGGTGATAAATTGTTTTGGAAGAGTAATTTAGGATGTAACCATGCTTTATTTTCATTTGTATTTGAATGTTTATTTGGAGGGACATACCACATGCCTACCCCCGTGATAGATAACATAAAGAGAGTGAATCACACCCCCAGAACGAGCAAGTTTTGGCTATATACCTAGTCTGTTGGATGAACAAGAGAACCACACCCACGAGGGCACGTATCTTACGTGACGCGGTTGGCACCCGCGCGGACCCTTAGCTGTGTCTGTGTCGTTTCTTCACTTTTCCGTTTCGCGACATAGTTCATCCTACCCACTTTCATCTGTCAACTTTCAACAGACACAGAACTATTCAGCCCAGACTTTGATCTTCCATGTCAAGGAAGAGTTCATGAGAACAGTGTTCTCTCTGATGACAGCTGATCAGGCACCATCAGACGCGAACCGCATCTAGCCTGCAGCTAAACCGCCAGTAAGCGGAAATCTCTGTTCAAAACCTTGAGCCTTCTTTGACACTGTTTTTCCGTTGTATTTTCCAATGGAATACCGACTATTGAAGTAGTAGCATTTAACTGTATGACATGTCCCAGGACACTGCGAGATAACCAATGATAGACGGAGTTTTAAGCAACCAGCTGGGCCCAATTAGGCCAGCACCATGGAGTTATAGAGACGGCGAGTATAGTCACAAGATGTTGAGAGGACAAAGACGGCGAATTTGGTCGCAAAGTAAAGTTAGTCGCAAGATGTTGAGAGGATAAAGATGGAGAATTTTGTCGCACAGTAATGGTTTTTTTTTATGTCAGAGAAGTCGAGTTTGACGAAGAAGTATGTAACAGCTATCTTGGAATCGCAGAATTGTCATATACACAGTTCAGTAGGTGATAACGTCGTGTCAATGATGTGCCATGCACTATATCTTCATAAAGGAAAAGTCCTTCAGAAATTACGCTCAACTTAGTCTTTTCTAATCCAATTCCTTACGCTTTCTGTGTTCACTGTGGAAATCTCTAGATTCTCGTCGAGTTTTGTTTCTCTTGTCTCGTTAACAACAGCGTTGACATCCAATGACACAATCTACACCGCACCTGCACCAAACTGGTGTCACTTTTCTTTGTCAATTTCACTTCATATGTTCAGCAAATATATTGATGCATGAGAAACTTCTCATACGTTATTACACGTAGAGAGTCAGCCCAAAGAGACATTTAACTTTCTTTGCTTAGTGATATGGAATATGCAGTAAATTTAATATGATATTTGTGTACTTCATTTTTATATTTTCATGTTTATGTAAAAATTATGTTTGAGCTAAAATGGATTTCATAGGAACTTTGTTATGGGATTGTGACGTATGTGTCACTTATGAACCAATTTACTGTGGCATAATGTAATTTTAAGCAGAACCCATTGTAACAACTCATCTAGCTTTACGTCACACGTAATCCCACTTCTGTTTTCTTTTATTCAGTAATGTATATCCCTTTGTGACACTTATATTCGTCAATGCTCATTCTGAATCCCATAAATCTCTACTCCAATCCAGAAGTTTTTGTGCAGTGTTGTGTTGTGCTTCCTGCGCAGCGCGCGTGTGACCTGTGTGCGACATTTGACAGTCGTAGCCGCCTCGGCTTCGCTTCTCAGCTGCCGCTTGCAGCTCTGACGCCGCGCTGGCCTTGGAAATTATCTGCTGCGCGCCTTTCTGACGTAGCGCGAGATTCGGCCTTGCAGTCAGCTGGCGTGGCTGACCTGGCGCAGTGTAGCCTTGCAGTCAGCTGCCGCACGCCCACCCGCCTTATTAATGCCACCAAGACGTTACACACTAACCTTATCTTGTTACAACCGTTCTTATTGTGATATTATCCCGGTGCTAACAACCGTTTGTGCCACTACAGCTTACTCACTTAATATTCGCACTCATCTAATTATGTTTTTTACACCTGGGAGCTTATTCGTGGTTCCCTGCTTCATCTAATAAATCAAATGATCACCTCCTATCGTCAATTGATGACTTGCTAAAACATGAAAAAGGGCAAATTTCTTACGTTCGCCTGTGCCTGGCAAACAGCCACAAACTAAACTCAACAAAAATGAGAAGGACTTATCAGGCATGTGCCCTCCCTTAGTTTTAAGAGTGAAACTGAGATATCAACTAATGTGGAAAAACTAGTGTAGTGTAGTGAAGTGTTCCCTTAGTGATAACTCCCTTTTCAACTGTGTTTTGAAACATGTGGACCTCCCCACATACCCCCCTGCGCTGAGTTCCAGTGCACGGACCTGGCCATGGCCACGCCCCCTTCCCGCCGGCAGCCTGCACGCTGCCCGCTGAGAACAACACACCACGCTGCCTCGTGCCACTCGCCCTCGCCGTAACTCATCAGTGGTGATATGTTCTTTTTTTTTCTTTTGTTAGAATAAGTTGAAAATATAAAGACATTTTTACTTCAACTTAGCAACAAGAACACTTGACATGTTTACCTAACACACACTGTCATGTTTTGTTCTAATTTTATTTTGATATTTTATGATGTTTTGATGTTTTATGAGGATTCTTGTATATACAAATATTGTTGACATGTGTAAGTCCCTTTGCGACCCCTAGGAGGTCTTTAGAGTCTCTATATCCTCCCGTACGTTAAGACCCCTGCTGTCTTCCGTGAGGGCCATTCTTAATCAAGTCATGTTTACTTTGTTTTGCAAGCTCAATTTGTTTACATTCAAATAATAATTACATTGAGCAAATTCACGTACGTTCTCCACTCCCACGGAAGGGGGAGGAGTGTAAAGGATGAGCCAGACAATAAGAGATTTTACTTTATTATATGAGCCTCCAAATGGTAACTTCATTTTTCCATTGCTGCCAAGCCACGGCCGGCAGTGTTAGCTGCCTGTAAATTCTTTCATCCCACGGTCTAGTAACAGGAAGTCAGCACCAAAGAAGGGCACCTTGATCACGTGCCTCTCTCATGTGCTTACGAGGTAACGCCGTCCCAGGCGTCGCTTAGCAGGCAACGCTCTGGAAAGTTCCATGCCGCCCGCACGGTTTTCTCGGTCCTGACCAATATGGGCGGAGGAAGCCGCGTGGTGCGTCGAATATACCCGGCCGCCCGTCGCCGGGCTCGCTCTCTTGTATTCTTGCTCACCCGCGAGTCGGATGCGCGCTCTGTAGCATTGAACATCTCCCGCTTCTCCTGGTGCTGCGGCACTGTGGACTTAGTTTTGGCAGACAACAACTTTCGGTAGCTTCGCGAACAATGTTCGCCAAATTATAAGCTCTGGCTCACCCTCACCTCCCTAGGCCTATGTAGCCCCTTTTAATCATGCTTTAGCCAATAAATGGCCTTTCTCTAAAAATTACCCTATTATTCCACAACGCCCACCGCCTGCCCATACGCCCCATCCTGTACATTAAGTTATAAATGCAACTTTTACATAATGTTGTCATTCCCTGGTACATGTACAAAAGGGCAGAAAGACCTCTATAGGTGTGGAGAAGCCAATCTTTCTACGGGAGAAAACCCTGAATGAAAAATCCTGGTCCTCCAGGTTGGGGGTTGGCGACGGGCTACCAACCCATCCTGGAAAAAATAATCACCGGTACTAGCATCACAGAAGAACCTCGGATAGGACTGATCTCTGTAAAACGACCTAAGCAAGAACAAGGACTACGGAAGGAAATACAACTAGGGACCTGGAATGTCAGAAGCCTATACCAACCTGGGGCAGCAAAATGTGTAGTAAGGGAGGCAGATAAGTATCAAATTGATCTACTGGCCCTGCAAGAAACAAGGTGGACAGAAACCGGAGCTACAGAAATGGAAAACTATGTCATTTTCCATGGAGCCTCAGAAACAAACCACTCACTAGGAGCTGGTTTTGCAGTGAAGAAATCACTCTGTACCACTCTCATAGATTTTAAATCAATCAACCCCAGAATCTCATTCCTAACCATAAACACGGGAAACACAAACTCACATATATAAATTGTCATGCCCCAACCGAAGAAAGCGATGACATCAAAAAAGATATTTTCTACGAGGAATTAGAAATGGTTTTAGACAATGTACCAAGTGAACATTACAAAATTATCCTTGGAGATTTTAATGCGAAAATAGCAAAAGAAGCAGCCTTCATGGGGACCATCGGAAAGCACAGTTTACATGATGTGAGCAGTGATAATGGCACTAGGCTGGTTAGCTTTGCGACTGCAAAAGGCTTGTTTATAAGTAGTACTGATTTCGACAGGAAGAGAATATATAAAGGAACCTGGGTGTCTCCAGATGGGAAAACAGTGAACCAAATTGACCACCTAATTGTGGAGAAGAGAATAAGGAAGTGGATACAAAATGTTAGAATGGCAAGAGGTGCGGAATGTGGATCAGACCACTTCCTTGTAAGAGGAAGGACGAAAATAATATGGAGAGCCAGGAAGCACAAAAGAATGCAAAGAGTCACTCGATATGACCATGAGAGTCTGACTGAAGATAATATAAGAAGAACTTTCAAGATAGCACTAACAAACCATTTTGAGGCTTTGAATGAAGAGGAAGGAGATACTGTGGTAGATCAGAACTGGAAGGCGATTGCAGAGACCATTAAAGAAACAGCCCAAGAAGTAATCCCAAAGCGAACTAGGGGAAAAAGAGTGTGGTTCAATGAGGAGTGTGAGGGAGCTATCAGGGAGAGACAACGGGCCAAACTACTGTGGATACAAAGCAATATGCAAGAAGAAGAAAAATCGAAGTTTGAAGAAACACGACGGCAGACCCAAGCCACATTGAGGAAAGCAAAGAGAAAATATGTTAAAAGTATCATGGAGGAAGCTGAACAAGACTTTCATGGATATAGGTATAAAGAACTTAATAGAAAAGTGAAAAGTTTTAAAGGAGGGACATACCATCAACAAAGATTTATAAAAGATGCCAATGGAAGAATGGTAACAGAAGATCAAAAAATTGGAAGAAGATGGATGGAATACTTCAGAGAATTACTAAACTCTGATGAACCAACCGAACTACTTGAGTTTGATGAACCAGTAACAGTAGACCCAGAATATCCTCCACCCACCATTGAAGAGATAAGGAACCAGATTAAAAACCTTAAGAATGGTAAAAGTCCAGGTGAGGATGGTATTCCTGCTGAACTTCTCAAGGCTGGAGACGAAATCCTCTGTTTCAAAATCCACAAGCTAATTGAGCAAATTTGGGAAAAACATGAAATACCAGAGGAATGGAAGGTAGCTGTGATATGCCCCATATATAAAAAGAAAGACAAATTCGTATGTGACAACTACAGGAGCATAGCGCTACTCAACACCTGTTATAAGATCTTCCCCAACTGCCTATTAGAACGAATAAAACCTATAGCAACAGACATAATTGGAGAATACCAAGGAGGTTTCCAGGCAGGGCGATCAACCACGGACCAGATTTTTGTCCTAAAACAGGTCTGTGAAAAAATGTACGAATACGGACGAGAGATACATCTCCTGTTTGTAGACTTCAAGAAGGCTTACGACAGTATACATAGACCTAGACTGATTAGAACTATGACAGAGTTTGGTATACCAAAGAAGTTGGTCAAACTGGTAGAGGTATGCCTAAATGACACAAAACTTGATGTTAAGGTAGACAATCAAATGACAGAAAGCTTCCAAGTTGCAATAGGATTACGCCAAGGAGATGGGCTATCACCTGTCCTCTTCAACCTGGCACTTGAGAAGGTAATGCAGGATTTCAACAAAGAAAACATCAAGGGCATTCAAATTGGTAATGAACACATTACATATCTGGCCTATGCAGACGACATTGCACTATTAGCATGCACACAAGAAGATCTGAAGAGAAGTATCCAGACCTTGGAGTTATTGGCAGCTAGGATCGGTCTACAAATTAGCTCTGAAAAGACAGAGTATATGACCATAGGAAGAAAGATCCAGAACTCTCAAGATTTAATTGTGAACAACACCAGGTACAAACATGTGAAAGAGTTCAAATACCTTGGATCATTTTTTACAGAAGTAACATCAAATGAAGCAGAGATAAAAGCACGACTGCAGGCGGGAAACAGATACTATCACTCTCTAGACCCTATATTAAAATGTAGAAGTGTCTCGCAACAACTAAAGCTACGGTTGTATAAGACATTAATAATGACAGTAGTACTTTATAGTTCTCAAACCTGGAGCACTCGAAAACGAGACCTTAAGCGACTGCTAACATTTGAAAGGAAAGTCCTCAGGAAAATATTTGGACCAGTCAGAGATCAGACTACTGGAGAATGGAGAAGACACCATAACACTGAATTAGAAGAGCTGTACAAGGAGCCTAGCATCTTGGGAGTGATGAGAAGCAAAAGACTGCAATGGGCTGGACATGTTGTTAGAATGGAGGCAACAAGATGGCCCAAAATCACAATGGACTGGATCCCGTCAGGCAGCAGACCAGTGGGAAGACCTAGAAAGAGGTGGATCGATGGAGTGAGAGAAGACCTGTTGCAGCTGGGAGTCACCGAAAACTGGAGACAGATAGCAGAAGACAGAGACGGATGGAGAGCTCTAACTGTGGTGGCGCGCGGTCCTCTGGGCCTGATCGTGTGAAGAAGAAGAAGAAGAAGAAGACATAATGTTGTAAACGACGCAAATGTTAATATGTTAACGACAAATTTACAGTTAAAAATAAAAATAGAACCCACTGATGATAGCACAAAAGTGCTGAAACATGTATGGGTGAAACAAAAGAAAAAAGGTGTCTTGTATAAGGCGGAACTTCTCATCCCATTTTCCTAGCAAGCACAGAGACAACAAGAAGAACTGCACCACAAGATGGATAACACCATCCCTAGCCGTGAGGTGGTAGCGCAAAGCGTAGTAGTTCCGCAATGGATCAGAAGTCTTAGCGGACGGGCGATCTGGCCAACCCTTCTGAATACAGCGTAAAACCCGGGAGAGGGTAGGGTCAGAACCCATAGCAGCCACCAGCCTGTCCCCAGTGATGGGGAACCCGTCCGCAACCCGTTGCTCGGCAACATCCAGGTGGAAACACAAAAGTTCGTCCCTATCGAATGCCTGATCAGGACCCATGGGAAGGAGAGACAGAGCATCAGCATTTGCATGTTGAGCCGTTGGCCGGAAATGAATCTCATAATTGAAACGAGACAAGTAAAGAGCCCAACGCTGGAGGCGGTGTGCAGCCTTGTCGGGAAGTGACGTTGATGGATGAAACAAGGAAACAAGTGGTTTGTGATCCGTAACAAGATGAAATTTTGAGCCATAGAGAAAAACACCAAACTTATGAAGAGCATAAATAATGGCCAAAGCTCCTTTCTCAATTTGAGAATACTTTTGTTGGGCATCCGTGAGCGTTTTGGAGGCATAAGCAATGGGTTGTTCCGAACCGTCAGAAAAACGGTGCGCAAGGACTGCACCAACCCCATATTGAGAGGCATCTGTGACAAGAACAAGAAGTTGGCCAGGTCGATAAGTAGCCAGGCCCGGGGCCTGTTTCAGCATAGTCTTCAATTTCTGGAAAGCCGCTTCGCATGACGCCGACCAGTGAAAAGGCACGTTTTTATGCAACAGGCGATGCAACGACTGAGCCACCGAAGCCGCAGACAGTAAAAACTTGTGATAGTATGCTATTTTCCCCAAGAAGGCCTGCAGTTCCTTAACAGATGTAGGGCGAGGAAGGGCATCGGTCGCAGCGACAGTTTGCTGAAGCAGACGAATACCATCCTGAGAGAGTTGAAACCACAAGTACATGATAGATGCCTGAAAAAATTGTGATTTCTGAAGATTACACTTAAGATCAGCAGTCTGTAAGACATGAAAAAGTGTGCGGAGATTTTGAAGATATTCTTCAGTGGCGTAGCCAGTGACAACAATGTCGTCCATGTAATTGATACACCCAGGGACAGGGAGCAATAATTGTTCCAAGAATCGCTGAAAGAGAGCAGGGGCGCTAGCAACCCCGAATGGCAAGCGTTGGTATTGATAGAGGCTGAAAGGCGTGTTAAGGACCAGAAACTGCCGAGAAGCAGCGTCGAGAGGAAGTTGATGATAAGCTTCTGACAGGTCAATCTGGCCTCCAGCAAGTTTAGTGAACAGTTCTTCAGGACGGGGCATAGGGTAAGTGTTGATGAGGCATTGAGCATTTACAGTGGCTTTGAGGAGGAGGAGGAGGAGGAGGATATTGGTGTTTAACGTCCCGTCGACAACGAGGTCATTAGAGACGGAGCACAAGCTCGGATTAGGGAAGGATAGGGAAGGAAGTCGGCCGTGCCCTTTGAAAGGAACCATCCCGGCATTTGCCTGGAGTGATCTAGGGAAATCACGGAAAACCTAAATCAGGATGGCCGGACGCGGGATTGAACCGTCGTCCTCCCGAATGCGAGTCCAGTGTGCTAACCACTGCGCCACCTCGCTCGGTTACAGTGGCTTTGAAATCGCCACAGAGACGAATATCACCATTTGGCTTAGCAACGACAACGACAGGAGAGGACCACTCACTGGAAGTGACAGGAAGCAAGACCCCTGAAGTAGTGAGATGATCCAACTTAGGCCGAGCAGTGGGTTTGAACGTGATATGAGCTTCAAAGTCGTTTGCATGGCCTAACCCAGGAGAAAAAAGGGATGAAAATGTCGTCGACAAGGAATCAAGTTGAGCATAAGGAATAGCATCAGAGACAATATTGACAGAGTCATCTATGGAGAACCCAAAAACGCGAAAGACATTGAAACCAAAAAGATTTTCTGCATTGCTCTGGTTGACCACAAATATGGGAACAGTGCGGATGACGGATTTGTAAGATACCTCAGCATTAAACTGTCCCAAGAGAGAAATCTTCTGTTTATTGTACATCCGTAATTGCCGAGTGACAGGTGACAGGAGTGGAGAACCCAACTGAAGATACGTCTGAGAATTAATTATAGTGGCAGCAGAACCGGTATCCACTTGCATGTGAACATCTCGACCAAGGATTTGGACAGTGAGGAATAACTTCCCTGAAAAGGGAAGAAGTGCAATTGACAGACAACACAGAATCAGAATCAGCGTCATGTTCATGATCATCATGTATGCGGTTGGATTTGCAAACGGAAGACACATGACCTTTCTTTTTGCAATTGTGACACACAGCCCAACGTTGGGGACAATCCTCGCGTGAATGTTTCGTAAAACACCGCGTACATGAAGGAAGTTGCCGGGGGTTTTGCTGCAGTTTCTTAGCGGGTTGTTTACGGCTAGGCCGAGGTTGCACGTGGGAGCGCACTGCGGCCACGTTGGCCCGGCAGGGACATGCCGCACGTGTCGTCAACAGTGCACAGAGGTTGTATTTCCCCGACATCACCCCACGCCTGTCTCTATTTGCACCCCAGTGGCGTGAGAAATTTCAAAAGACTGCACAATGGAGAGAACTTCATCTAGAGTCGGATTCGCCAACTGAAGGGCATGTTGCCGAACTTCTTTGTCAGGCACCGACCGGATAATAGCATCCCGTACCATGGAATCGGCATAGGATTCTCTGTGAACGTTAGTAACAATTGACACTTTCGACTGAGGCCGTGAAGTTCCACAGCCCAAGCGCGATAGGATTGATGTTGCTGTTTTTGACAACGATAAAAGGCAACACAAGAGGCTACCACATGCGTTTGCTTTTGAAAATAGACAGACAGAAGTGAGCACATTTCAGCAAAGGACAAAGATGCAGGATCCTTTAAAGGAGCCAATTGCGACAACAACCGATACATTTGAGGTGAAATCCAGGAAAGGAACAGAGACTTACATGGTTGTTCGTCCGTGACATTAAATGCCAAGAAGTGCTGTCGAAGACGTTTTTCATAATCAGACCAGTCTTCCGCCGTCTCATCATAAGGAGGAAAAGGAGGTATAGCCAACGATGAGAAACACCCCGCATTTGACGCCGTGACGAAATCGCAAATTGCCGCTGTTAGAAGCATTTGCTGTTCAAGGAGATTTTGCAATAGTTGCTCGACAGTAGCCATGGAACCCTGTGGGTCAACGGTGAAAAGGAAAAATCCACTACCTCGTCGCCAATTGTTATAACGTCAAGTTTAACACATATATTTCAGAACGACACAACACATATAAGTCACAGAGTAAGTTGTCAAGTAAGACATGTGTACACGTTAGCATTCAAATGAGCGCTGAGTCCCAGTCTAGCGGCTGCTGCTCGGCTGGCCGCTTAGGTGGCGCAGCTGCTGCATGGCTGGCAGACAGCGCCGCACATAGAGGACGCGCGTAATTGTGCGGCGGCGCTTTGAATGATCGGTGAGTCACAACAAATTTTATTGCCAGTTTGTCATTCTCCATACTCAATATGTGCTTCTGATTAAGGTATAAAAAGGCTCTTCAGAGATAAGGTGACTTTTCAAATTGTGTGGGCAACATACATTCAATTACCAATCTTTTTTTCTTTTGTTATATTGGTACATATGTACTGATTATATGTTCACAGTTCCAAGTGTACAGCATCCTTCATTTGTTTCTGACAGATTGACAGATAGAAAGTAACAATATTATGAGAATGAAAGTTGCTACTCACATATAGTGGATATGCTGAGTCACAGTTAGACACAACAAAAGATTTTCACACTTAAAGCTTTCAGCCAATGGCCTTTGTCAACACTAGACACAAATACACACACACACACACACACACACACACACACACACACACACACACACACACACACACACACACAAACACAACTCACACACACGAGTGCAGTCTCAGGCAACTGAAATTACGCTGCGAGCAGCAGCACCAGAGCATGACGGGAGTGGCAAAAGGATGGGGGAAAGGAGGAGGCTGGGGTGAGGAGCGGGAGGGATAGTAGGGTAGGAATGGTGGAGAGTGAAGTGCTGCAGGTTGGGCAGCAGGCAAAATAAATAAAAAAAGACTGGGTATAGTGGTGGAATGATGGCTGTGTAGTACTGAATTTGGGAGCATGGAAGGGGCTGGATGGGTGAGGAAAGCAACTAACGAAGGTTGAGGCCAGGATGCTTATGGGAACGTAGGATGTATTGCAGGATGCCCCATTGTGGCCTGTTACTGTGCCCCCACTGAGAAAATCTCTGCACTTGTAGACCAACACCTTCAATATATTACCTGGTACCTACCCTCCTATATAAAAGATACCAACCATTTCCTCCGCCGACTCTCCACAGTTCCTGTCCCTTTACCACATGGTGTCCTGCTTGTCACTACTGATGCCACCTCACTGTACACTAACATTCCTAATGCCTCTGGCCTTACCACTATTGAACACTACCTTTCCCAATGCACGATGGATTCCAAACCAACAATGTTCCTCCTAGTCACCATGACCAACTAAATCCTCACCCACAATTACTTCTACTTTGAAGACATTACCTACAAACAAATCAGGGGTAAGGCTATGGGCACCTGCATGGTACCATCCTATGCCAACCTATTTATGGGCCATCTAGAGGAATCCTTTCTAAACACCCAGAATCCTAAACCCCTCACCAGGTTCAGATTCATTGATGACATCTTTGCTATCTGGATCGAAGGTGAAGACACCCTATCCACATTCCTCCACAACCTCAACATCTTCTCCCCCATTTGATTCGCCTGGTCCTACTCAACCCAGCAAGCCACCTTCCTAGATGTTGACCTCCACCTCGAAGATGGCTACTTCAGTACCTCCTTCCATATCAAACCTACTAACCACCAGCAATACCTCCATTTCGACAGCTGCCACCCATTCCATACCAAGAAATCCCTACTGTACAGCCTAGCCACCCATGGTCGTCGCATCTTTAGTGACGAGCAGTCCCTCTCAAAATATACTTTCACTGACCGTAATTATTCTCCCAACCTTGTACAAAAACAAATCTCCCATACCTTATCTTTCCAGTATCCTACCACCTCCCAAAGCCCCACTGTCCGGCTACAGAGGAGCATTCCCCTTGTAACTCAGTACCACCCAGGACTGGAGCAACTGAATTACATTCTCCACCAGGGTTTCGATTACCTCTCGTCATGCCCTGAAATAAGAAACGTCCTGCCCACTACCATCCACTGAACCTACAAAATATACTCGTCCATCCTTACACAAGCCCTGCTCCCAATCCCTTACCTCATGGCTCATACCCCTGTAATAGACCTAGATGCAAGACCTGTCCCATACATCCTCCCACCATCACCTACTCCAGTCCGGTCACATCACCTATCCCATGAAAGGCAGGGCTACCTGTGAAACCAGTCATGTGGTCTACAAGCTAAGCTGCAACCACTGTGCTGCATTCTCTGCAGGCGTGATAACCTAGAAGCTGTCTGTCCACATGAATGGCCACTGACAAACTGTGGCCAAGAAACATGTGGACCACCCTGCTCCTGAACACGCTGCCAAACGTAATATCCTACATTCCAATGACTGCTTCACAGCCTGTGCCATATGGATCCTTCCTACGAACACCAGCTTTTCTGAATTGTGCAGGTGGGAACTTTCCCTGCAATATATCCTATGTTCCCATAACACTCCTGGCCTCAACCTTTGTTAGTCGCTGTCTTCACCCATCCAGCACCTTCCCTGCTCACATTAAGCACTACACAGCCATCATTCGACCACCACACCCAGTCATTTATTTTATTTTATTATTTTTTTTTATTTATTTCTCTCCATTTCCACTACTTCACTGTCCGCCATTCCCACCCTACTATCCCTCCCCCTCCCTGCCTCAGCCTCCTCCTTTCCCCCACCCAGTCGCCACTCCCATCATGCACTGGCGCTGCTGCTCTCGGTGTGGTTTCAGTTGCCTGAGACTGCAGTCGTGTGTGTGAGTTGTGTTTGCTTTAGTATGTGTGTGTGCGTATGTGTGTCTATTCTTGACAAAGGCCATTGGCTGAAAGCTGTAAGTGTGAAAATCTTTTTGTTGTGCCAATCTGTGACTCAGCACATCTGCTATATAGTGAGTAGCAACTTTCCTTCTCATAATATTGTTACATTCCATCCTGGATTTTCCATTGTTTGACAAACAGAAATGTTAAACATGTTTTAGTGTGCTCAGCAATTTTTGATTATTATAAAAGATGGAGCAAAGAATTTGCATTAAATTTTGTGTGAAAATGAAATCAAGTACTCTATACCACATGAAATGTTGTACAAGATGGCCAAGAGAATGTCAATGATGAACCTTGCTCTGGACACCCCAGCACATTAATAACAGATAATAACATTGAACTGTGAAGAAAATGTTTGGAAAATTGTCAAATTACCGTAAGAGAAGTCACTCTGGATGTTGGCATATTGGTCGGCTCGTGTCATGCAATTTTTTTGGGTGTTTTGGGCATGAGATGTTTGTCAGCAAAATTTGTTCAAAGACTTCGCAATTTTTATCAGAAGAGCCATCGTATGAGCATCACTCAGAAGCTCTTGAATGACATCAATGATGATTCTGATTTGCTCAAAAGGGTCATAACTGATGACATAACAGGGCTTTCCAGTTATGACACTGAAACAAAAGCCCAGTTGTCACAATTGAAGCATTCCCATGAGCCAAGAACTAAAAAAGCATGCCACGTTCGATCAAATCCTAAAGTTTCGGTCACAGGCCCCCCCCCCCCCCTCCTCCCCCACAATTACCATGTCGTAGTGCATCACGAATTTTTGCCTCAAGGTCAGACAATCAATAACAAGTATTACCTTGACATCATGTGCTGTTTGTGAGAAGAAATATGCAAAAAAAGTCCGGAATTGTGGGAAAACAATTCATGGCTTCTGCATCACGACAGTGCACCTGCTCTGTCATCATTGCTTGTGAGAGATTTTTTAGCCCAAAACAACATGACAATCATGCCTCAACCACCATATTTGCTGGATTTGGCCCACTGCAGCTTTTTCCTGTTCCCAAAAGTGAATAGACCTACGAAAGGATGAAGATTTTCAATGATTGAGGAAATAAAAACTACACCGCTGGAAGTGCTCAAAGCTGTACCAAAAAGTGCTTGTGAGAAACGCTTCAAGGATTGGGAGAAGCATTGGCACAGTGTATTGTATCTGAGTGGAATTAATTTGAAGGGGACAACAAGAATATTGATGAACACATAAATATTTTTTCATAAAAATATAAAGTCACCTTACTTTTCGAACACACCTCATACTCTACTGAATGTCCTTGTTTTCTCCTTTACTTTTCAATCTCTCTTTTAACTAATTAGTAGCACATCTTATGACATAGCATGCTGGATTCTTCCCATTCCCAATGTTTTTCTACTTCCATAAATAACTCTCTTTCTTTTTGCTATATACCATATCTGCCAGCATATAATATGCACCAGCATAAAATGTGCACCCACTTTTTAAGACTTTTTTTTAGGAAATACATGTCCCACTTACTATGAGAGACAGTCAAACTAAAAGCAAACACCTACCAAATGGGGCCATGGGATAGTTTCTTTGAAAAGTAATCACCGCATGCATCCAACATGGAGATGACATTATCAATTCCTGCTTCGTAGAACACAGTTAGCCACTGACAGATCCACAACCCCACCCACTCTTCCACTTCCTTGTCTGACCGATGCCAACATCTATGCATATCTTTTTTCAAGTTGTCAAAGATGTAAAGTTCACATATTGAAAGATTCTGACTGTTTGGAGGTTATTGCAGTGTTTTCCAACCTAATTTCTGAAGTGTAGCCTTCGTCTGATTGGCGGTGTGGGAGTCGGCTTTACCACACAATTGGATGATTCTGTCAGACTGCATTCTGATACCTCAAGGGAAAATGGCAAAGCCAAAAGTGGAAACATCCCACATCTCCCTATCCAAAGACATCCAAAGCTGTTCACACAAGTTCTGGTGATGGTGAGATCATGATAATCTTCTTTCTTGACTGCAGCACTCCTCTGTTGATCAAGTTCCTCAAGCATGGAACCACAATCAGTGCACAGTGGTATGAAGACACTTTGCAGAAACAGTGATGTACCATAGTCAAAATACCCAGGAACGCTGTAGGACAAAATCATCCTGTTGCGCAATAACGCCCGCCCCCACACTGTCAGATGAAGACTACACTCCAGCAATTTAGTTGGGAAACACTACAGTGTCTTCATTACAGTCCACATCTTTCATCATGTGACTTGCACATCTTTGGCAACCTGAAGAATGACCTGCATGGACATTGGTTTCAGTCGGACGACGTAAGAGTGTGTGGGGTTGTGGATCCGCCAGCAGCTGACCATGTTCTACAAAATGGGAATTTATCACCTTATCTCCCAGTGAGAAAATGTCTTAGCCCATGTGGTGTTTACTTTTGAATGGAACCATTCCTTGGTCCCATTGTGGATTGGGATCCATTTTCATCTGCTTGCCCCCTTATACATCTACTTCAGAACAGTTATAACTAATATGTGCATGTACATCAAATATCTAGACAATATAAGTAGGAAAAAGTGCTCACCTTTTAAGTTTTGACCTCAAATCTGGAAAATTCATCCTCAGAGCTGAAGGAAAAAAATGCTTGATACCACCATATCAGAAACTGAAACCTCTTACAATAAATTATCCTCTGTACAATCCAGTGCATTACTGATTCTACAATTCTTAAACAATTTAATCACTGTTTCAGTTTTTATATTATCTCATGAACCTTTGACCCACTCAAAAACTTGAGAAATGCTATTTCTCTTCCTCCTTCCCCATAGTGTAGTTTCAAAACCTGTAGATTTCATCCACCTGTTCCACTCCTCCTTCACAAGTGCCTAAAATGGTCTCTTGATACGAGGTCTGTTCAAAAAATTCTGGAACTTTGTCCACAAAATTTTTCTACACTTACCATTTACTTATTGTGCACAGTCTCCATTGAAACACTCTCCTCCACGATTGATACTTTGCTCCCAATGCCGTTTCCATTTCAGGAAGCAGTCTTGGTACACCTCTTGCTGGATCACGCAAAGCGCTGTCTGCAAATTTTCTTTTATCTCATCTATCATTGCAAATCTCAGTCATTTCCATAGGGTTTTCAACTTTGGAAGTAAAAAAGTCTGCAGGGGCCAGATCTGGAGAGTGTGGAAGATGGGGTAACACGGTGGTTTCGTTTTTTGTGCAATAGTCACACACAAACAGGGATGAATGCGCAGGTGTGTTACTGTGATGCATTAGCCACGAATTGTCTTGCCACATTTCAGGCCATTTCCTTCTCACATTTTCTCGCAGGCATTGCCACATATCCCGACAGTACCACTTATTAACAGTTTGTCCCTGTGGCATGAATTCATGATGAACTAATTCTTCAATGTCAAAGAAAACTATCAGCATGGCTTTCACATTTGACCTGACCTGATTGGTTTTGTTTGGTTTTGGAGAACCTTTCCCGATGATCCATTGTGGAGACTGAACCTTGATCTTAAGATCATAGCCATAAACCAATGTCTCATCACCAGTTATGATTCTCTTAAGGAACATTCCATTCTCATTTGTGCAATCCAAAAGATCTTCACAGATTGTGAGGTGAAGGTCTTTCTGGTCCTGAATCATTAGCTGTGGAACAAACTTGGCAACAACATGATGCATTCCAAGATGCTGTGTCAGGATTTCATCACTTGATCTAACTGAAATTTCGTACTCTTCTGCAATCTCTCAGTCAGTCAGTCTAAGGTTGGCACACCCAACTTTATTGATGTTCCTGACATGAGCATTGTTGGTAGATGTCGAAGGGCATCCTGAACGAGGGTCATTTTTAAATTCTATCTGGCTATTTTTAAACCATGTGAGCCATTTGTAACACCAAGTATGGCTTAAGCATTTATCATTGTAAGCTTACTGTATCATTTGGTGTATCTGTGTAAAGGTTTTCTTGAGTTTCATACAAAATTTAATGCAGACATGTTGCACCTCTAACTCTGCCATCTCGAAATTTGCGAACTGTGCGACACAACATTTTACTCAATACAGCACTGAACAACAAATAACAAGACATACAACAATGAAACTTCTGACAGCTACACACAAAACACAGGGGTGTGCAGGGATGCCAGCTACATTTCTGCCCCAGCATGCATTGGTGTGAAATTACAAATGTTCTGGAATTTTTTGAACAGATCTTGTACACGCATCTAATGGTTGAAGTAAACTAGGTATCCCTCCTGGAACTACAGCTAACTGAGTCTTTGGTTCATTCAGTTTATTTTTAATGTATTCTGTTCTATGACAACAAATATGGTCCCATACTAACAGGGCAAGCTTCTTCAGTAGGCCTCCATGTCAACTAGACCAAATTTGATTTGTCCACAACCTCATTCCTCCTCCATCCACACAGCCTTTATTGTGTACATGAAAAAATACTCCTTTAGCAACTGTTCCTTAGGGAGTGACTTCCTTTCAAAAATAAAAAAAATGGTGGCAATTCTATCACACCAGCACAGCATGATAAAACAACTGTGTCACGAATCTTTTCATACCCTGCAGTTTTAACAATAACAATTTTTTGCCCTTGGAATCCACAGTTCTGTTAAAAGGCCCATCAAAGGTTAACAGAGTCTCATCCATGTTTCCAGTTTATGAAAGTTTTAACTTTTCACTTTTTCTTGCATTAACAAAAAATTTATGAAACTCAATAATTTGTTCTTCATGCTCAGCTGGCATATTCTGTGATATTTTTGTCTTGGTTTGCATACATGGTCAATATCTCTTCATAAATCTTGGACACCATGATGTTGATCCAGTAAAGTCAGCAATCCCTTTGTTAGTGGGTACTGCTTTCACTTGATGACTGATCACTTTTGTAGAAACTGAATATCCAACTTATCTGTTCTCTAAAGTCCAAGTCTGTATTGAGTCCTGCTTCAAGTTTTGGCCACTTAACAGTCCATTTCTCTGATTGTGTTTACTGTGAGGTGCTTTCTTTAAAATATTTTCCTGATGCCAACAAGTTCTTATCTTTTTTTTTTCAGTTGGAGGTGGCCTGAAATGACTTTCTGCAGTCCTGTTTCAATGGTCTTTAGCATATTCAGTCACTTGCGGCCGTAGTTTGTAAATAAAACCACAATATAGGTACAATGCAAGTGGATCTCCACAGTAAACACAATGCTAACTGAGGCTTTAATGGACAATATAAAAACTCGTGTAATTCTTCAAGCTTTCCCAGCAAGGTGTTGTCATGTTGATTAATTGGGTTTCTGCTGGTTATTCGCATCTTTCCTGCACGATATTTCAACTGCGTCACTCGCAGTCTTCTACAGGTGCTGTCTGATACTGATTCCAGTGTGGAATGAGCCAAGTATTTATGCCTACATGGAGATAGGCATTCCCTCTGCGGTCCACACCAAGTCTGGCAGTCTGTCCATGGTGTGCACTGACCAATACCAACAGCTGTAGCATTTTCTTCTAGCCACAGCTGTTCCAAACACTGTGTGCGTACTTTGTGGTTATTATCTGTTGTCAATATAGCTGAATTAAGTTCTGAATGGTGTCCAAGCTGTGCTAGACATTTTATCTTCCAGTTGTCTCCATTTGAGTCTTCATGTGAATTACGACATTCGATTACCGTGCTGTGTCATGTTGGGCATTCCGTCCAAAGTTCTTGCCCCCCAGGAGTGACTGCAGCATCATTTTCAGGCCGATTGTGTTCAAACCATCGCTCATGACTCGCAAGAGTGTCCTCAGATACTTTGTCTGTTGTCTGAGGTGTCATTTCACGTATGTCCTTAGTTATGTGTACTGGGCTGTCATCTCTAATTCCATCCTTATACTTGTGTCCCTTGGGGTCTGGATGTTGTCTACATTGAGTCTTCAGAAGATCAAGTGATGGTTTCCGGGCCGAGCTCAGCTGGAAACCGGTGTCCCGGGGGCAAGAAATATCATGCAGGAAAGACACGAATAACTGGTAGAAACACAATTAATCAACATGACAATATAAAAACTGTTAGCAACTGAGCATGTGCATCCACTGACCTCTATACAACTTGAATGCTCAAAAGTTACAAGGAAGCTAATGATGAATTGCTTCAAGCCAAAATTTTGAAGAAATGGAGCTTGTAGTTACCTACCTAAACCTGCTGCTGGTGTATAAGATGCATCCAGTTTTTGGACCTATTTTTCAAGGAGAACATATGTGTCCTATACCCTGACAAATAGGTATACCTTATGCAGTAGCCACCAGAAAGATCGCGGGAGGCGCACATCGGCACGGCGCGTCACGTACAGTAGTTGCCGCAAGTAAAGTCCTGTCCTTTTTTATTACATTTGCAACAAACGGCCCAACGCTGGGGGCACTCTGACCGATCATGATGTATATAGCACGACGCACAGGATGGCAACAGGGGCCTCTTGACGCCACCGGTGGCGGGCGCGCTCTTCCTCGCTGCCTTGGTGGCGAGCTGTTTGCGCGGCGCCTTTCCGCCGGTGGACTTGCGGGCCATTTGCTTTGTGCGGGCCATAGCGGTAGCGAGAGATGGAGTGGAGCGGCGTGGAGGTGCGTGCGCCTCCCACGATCTTTCTGGTGGCTACTGCACCTTATTTTCAGTACATTTATCACTTATATAAAAATCTCAAGTACTTATTAAGATTTGATTTCATTTGAATTTATTGATCAGATTATGATTTGATTATCCTGTTTACAATGATGTAATTAGCTTTCATTAGGACACTCTTACTTAGAAAATACAATTAACTGATGTTAGAACTAAAGTTTGCACATGCAAAACCCATTGAGTTAATCAGTATATTTGAGAAAAGTGACATATGCCAACAGAAAGTCTGGCAGTCTCACTCTCCTGTAAAGTACTTTGAATTAACAGAAACTAATTACTGGTAATCAAACAGATATTTAGCATTCAAGTTCACAAGAAACACCATTTTTCATTGCAGATTTTGTCATAATCATTGTTAGATTCCAAAATGTGAATACATATTTTTGTTACTTTAATTTTTCTGTAGAAAATGTCCTACAACACTGATTAATTAACTCACTCATTGACAATTTCAAGAAATTTATCCTAATTTGCAATATGGCACTCATACATGTAACCAAGGGGATTCACATTGCATAAGAATGACAATGTTCTTGCATTTTTCTAAAGTTCTGACGAGGTATGTTTCCTAAATTCCAAAATCACATTAGTTCTTGCGGTTCATAAAAAACAGTAAAATCCGCCCAGGCTGACTTTCAAAGAATAATTGGATGTCATCCAAAATTGATAATTAAAGACACCCCATCAGTAAGACCTATGTTGCATTCACTCTTGGCATTGGCCCATGCCAGAGTCATGCTAACTCTGTACATGAAAATACACCCGCCAACATATGCAAAACTCAAGAACTTTTATGTTTAAAGACGTTTGAGTGATTTCAGTACTCTAAATTAAAGAACATTTCAACAAGTTTATTTTGCAATCAATAAGTGGTGAGCAATGTCATTGTCATAAAAATGAGTGATTGTTGCACATTGTACTCTGAAGTCATGCTTGGGCTATTCCAGCAACTGGCAGAGAAGATTGAGAAGACCAGCCTTGTGCACAGAATTTCAACAAAGCTCACAATTTACAGCATTGTCCCCAAAACTGATCGTGGCTCCCTGGTTTTGAGTTGACTGGAAGGACTGAACCAGAGACTTCGAAGGTCCTGTGACAAGCTAAACTGCAACTTCGTGGACTTGCACCATGGGGTTGAGAACTGTAGGGTTTCCCTAAATTAGTCAGGTGTGTGCTACATATCAGAGATCAGAGGCTGCTACCCATGTAGCTGACTGTGTGTGCAGTGCCCCCCCCCCTTCTGGTTTAGGTAAGCCTCCATCCAGTCCAGATAATAATAGTTGTAGGAGACCCAAAAGTGCAAGAATATGCAATGTGACCCCCACCCTCTCCATGCGAGAGTATTAAAATCCTAGTACTTAGCTGCTAAGGCTTTCACAACAAAATGCCAGAGTTTGATGCACTCCTGAAAAGCACTGAAGCTCATTTAATATTAGGTATAGAAAGCTATTTGAAGCCTGAAACTGATAGCAGTGTGAATTTTGGGGAAAATTCGGGTGTATATTGAAAGGCTAGGATAATAGGAGGTGGTATATTTGACATAGTAGACAAGAAACTCAAATCCACTGAGATAGAACTTAAAGCTGCATGCAAGCTTAAGGCTGCATGCAAGATTGTCTGGGCAAGTCTCAGTATCAGAGATGGGCATAAAATGGTAACTGGATCCTTCTGTCATCAACCAGACTCATGTCCTGATGCAACCAAAAACTTCTAAGAAACTCTCAGCTCACTTGTAAGTAAGTTCCCCAATCATACTCTAATCATCAGCGGAGCCTTTAATCAGCCAACAATCAACTGGAAAAATTACAGTTTTGTTAGTGGTGGGCATGAAAAAAGATCTCGTGAAACACTACTGAATGCCTTCTCTGAAAAGTGCCTAGAACAGATAGTTCAGTACTCCACTCCTGATGGAAATATAATGGACCTAAAGGCAACAAATACACCTGATCTCTTTGAAGTTGTCCACATAAAAACTGGTATCTGTGATCATGACACAGGTGTGGCAACAATGATTACCAAAGTATAAAGGACAACTAAAACAAGTGACAAGTACACAGGGTGTTTCAATATTAAACTGACAAACTTTGAGGGCATGTAGATGATGTCTTGAGGAACAAAATCAGTATAGGACCCATGGCATGGCCGTAAGCATTATCCAGTGACACTACAGAGTGTCAGAGTTAAAGGTGCCACCACTTGCTGCTAGCCCCCCCCCCCCCCCCCCCCTCCCGGGGGCAGCAGTTGTGACTGTGCACAAAGAGACCATAGGCACAATGACTCACAACGTAGCTGACAGCACACTGGACATTAGATGGTGCTGAACATAGACATTCTTGTCACACCATCACTGTAGAGACCACTAACAGCAGTAGTGGCAGTGGGCAATCACAAATATATGCAGAGAAACACAGTGTTCAGTCATAGGTTGTTGCATGTTGGCTTGCCAAATCATGGAACTGTTCATCTGGGCCAAGCAGTGTGACATGTATTTTGCACGTAATGAGGAGAGAGGCAATGGGCATGCAGGATTACACATCTATGGGCAATTGTATCTCAATAATGGTCAACCACACCATTTGCGGCCAATCCTCACTGTCTGGGTTAAACAAGTGGTTTCATAGAGCATCAAATATCAACGGTCATGCACGAAGTGCACGCACACCACAATTTGTGGAGGGCATACTAGAGAGGCTCAAAACAGACCCATCCACAAGCACTCACAATGTGGCACATGCAATGCAAAGTTCCCACTGAACAGTTTGGTGGGTGCTGCATGAGAAGGGAAGGTAACCAGCTCATCTTCCGAAGACACAGGTGCTGGCAGCACTCAATTTTGCTGTAAGTGGGGAGTTTGATCAGTGGTTCCTGCAATGTTGCACCACACAGCGATATTACACTGTGCGTGTCTTATTCATGAATTAGGCATACTTCACCTGTGAGCATGTGTTAAATACCAAACAACTGCCATAAGTGGGTGGAGGAGAGCCCACACATCACCCATGAATAAGGTCATCAAGAAAAGTTCACCATCAATGTATGGGCTGCCATGGTCCTAAATGCTTCCCCTTGGACTCTCAGGTGATAGCTACACAATGATATCTGGAAAGTGCTGCTGGAATTATTGGAGGTGCCACCACAAAAATGTGGTGCATGAAAACCTGGTGGAGCCAGTGGAAGACATACTGGCAAGGCTAAAAGCAGCATGTGAGGCTGTTTGCATCATACCAGGTAGCTTTGAGTGAGTGTGGCATGCTGTGAGCACCTACTATAACTGTATTTAATTTGTAAATGGTAAATTGTAAAAGCATTGATGTGGGGAATACCTGATAAACTAATTTATACAAAGGACAAAATGTTTGCAATGGAACATTTAGTTTTTAACATTTGTTTCATATGTTGTTTACTTTGTATGCTGTATTTAATTTCGTGTACCAGTGGAATAAATGGTAATGTACATCCTTATATCCTGTTGTCTGATTCCCACCACAGTGTCTACATATGGTTCCTTCCCATTTCCTTGCATTCTGGGTACCTGTCTTTTAAGTTCAATAAAGGTGCTGACATCCAGGAAAGTCTGCCATTATCCATGTAATGGTGGGATGGACTGTGACGGCTCCTGTATATGCCAATGTTCGCCTCTGCAATTTCAGTGCTGTCATTTTCTGTCTGTTAAATCTTGTACACTGTATCACAAAACACTGTATCAGTGTCCGACACTGTCAGCTACCATGACAACAGAGCATTGCATTCATTCAAGACAAGGAATGGCTATGCTGCAGTTAGCTCCATCTGATCTACTGGCAACCATGGTAATGAATCGCAATCACTGAATATAAAAAACCACAGATCTCAACGTGCCCGCGATTTGCTCGTGTACAATGACACGTCACTGCTGGAAGGAATGCAACGACATCTGTAACTCTGATGCTCTGTAGCATCACTGGATGATGTTTCTGGACATGGGTTCCTATCCTCATTTTGTTTCTCAAGACACCTTCTATGTCGCCCCCAAAGTTTGATGACATAATTTTAAAACACCCTACATATGTTGAGTAAAATAGATAAAAAAGCATTAGTGTCATATACGAATGAGGAGCTAGAAACTTCCAGCACAGGGAAGGAGCATGTAAATGAACTATGGCTCAAGTTTAAACAAACAGTTGATCATGCAATTCAATGCAAAGAAACTTCTAAGGAAAAAGTGATTACGGCATAGTAAGGGCAAAAGAAAGCACAGGAGTATAAATAGAGAGATGCTGAAAGAAATGAATTTGGCTGTCATCAAGAGAGCAGTGTGTGAAGCCTTCAATGACTATCATAGCAGAATACTGTCAAATGGTCTTTCACAAGGCCCAAAAAATTATGATTGTATACAGAAGCTGTTAGCAGCACCAACATTAGTGTCCAGTCGCTCAAGAATGAGACTTGAACTGAAGTTGAGAGTAGCAAAGCACAAGCAGAAATGCTTAACTCTGTTTTCAAATGTTCCTTTACAAAGGAAAACCAAGGAGTATTTCCCCCAACTAAATTCTCGTACCACTGAGATGATGACTGAAATAGATATTAGTGTCAGTGGCACTAAGAAACAGTTGAAATAATTGAAACTGAACAAAGCCCCAGGGCCCAATCAAATTCCTATCAGATTCTATACTGAATTCATGGCAGAATTAGCCACCTCTTCTAACTACACTCTATCATAGATCCCTAGAACAAGAAACTGATCCCACCAGTTGAAAGAAAGGATAGTTCACGCCCATTTACAAGAAGGGTAGTAGAAATGATCCACGAAACTAAGCCCAGTTTCCTTGATATCGATTTGCTGTAGAGTCTTACAACATATTCTGAGCTCAAACATAATGAGGCATCTTGAAGAGAACAGAACAAACTCCTCCATGCTAACCAGTGTTGATTCCAAAAACACTGATCATGCGAAATCCAACTCACACTTTTCTTACATGACTTAAAATTAATGAAAGCTTTGGATCAAGGCAGTTAGATAAATACAGTATCTCCTGACATTCAAAAAGCATATGACTCAGTACCACATCCACACTTATTGTCAAAAGTACAATCAGATGGTGTATCAAGCCAATTCTGTAATTGGATTGAGGAATTTTTGATGGGGAGGACACAGTAAGTTATCTTGGATGGAGAGCCATTGTCAGACGTAGAAGTAACTTTCGGTGTTCCCCAGTGGGACCCATGATGTTCACATCATATATTAATGACCTTACAGACAATATTAATAGTAACCTCATACTTTTTGCAGATGATGTAGTTATGTATAATGAAGTACTCAGAAGAAGCTGCATAAATCGTCAGTCAGATCTTGATAAAGATCAAAGAGGTGCAAAGATTGGCAATTTTTTTTAAATGTTCAGAAAAAGAAAACAAAGTACTACTCAATGACTATTATATCAATGAATTACAGTTGGAATCAGCCAACTCATACAAATTACCTTGGTGTAATGCTTTGTCGAGATATGAAATGGGAAAAGCAGGTAGCAGACTTTGGTTTATTTGTAAGATACTAGGGAAATGCAATCAATGTACAAAGGAGATTGCTTACAAATCAGTCGTGTGACATGTCCTAGAATACTGCTAAAGTGGGTGTGGGGCTCATACCAATTAGGACTAGCAGATGACTGTGGGGTTATACTACAACCCCTTATGTATCACTCACATAGGCTCGTGAGGACAAGATTAGACTAATTACAGCATGCTCCATACATGAATGAAACAGGAAGAAACACTAGTATTGGTACAATAGGCTGTACCCTCTGTTGTGCACTTCACAGTGGTTTCAGATCGTACATGTAAATGTAGATAATGGACCGAAAGAGCTTCACTACAGAAGTGTAATCCAACATAATAAATTAATATGGAATTGCATTAAGTATGAGCTGTGATGTTTTCATGTAAATACGTTTTGTTTTGTATGACATTTAAATAATTAACTTCACTGCAGGAATGTGACTGTCTGTTATTGTAGGCGCTGATCTGGTTCAGTGTGCTGATATATTTTCATAGTTGACATACTGGTCATTGTTGTTAATAACTGGACTTAGTGAAGAATAAAGGCAAGTGTCAGTGCTATCTAAATTAAGTGACACATATGTATTTGAACAAACACTATCACACACTAGTTTAGACTCTCAGCTTTGCAGAGATTGAGAGTGATGCTACCAAGGAGGCACTATGAGAATTACCAAGGAGGCACTATGAGAATCAGGTCAGTAATTCTACAATCTCCTTCAACAGATTCGCATTCCTTGCTTCCTCCTTGGGCTATGCCAACCATTCCAGCAAAGTCTTGCCTTCTATCTAGATTCAACCACCTCTTTACAATTATTGTGGTGGAATAAATTAACTTGTTGAGTGATTTTTCGAGCTCCAGCAACATTTCTACTTGCATCATGTCTCTTTTTCCACATTAGGTTTTATGGATCCTTCTAAGCTACCTTGTAACTCTTTTTGAGAGGTTTTATTGGGTGGTATTTTGTAATCTGCACACGTCTTGCACTCTATCAGGCTAAGGAGTCTGAACATTATTTTCATAAACTGAACATCATTTTCCATTAATACCTTCCTGAGTTTTTTTATCTTCTCTAAGACACTTCAAATTGGCCTCTCCCATACCAACTTACAAAGAATACAGTTTCAAGAGCTTGCAGCAGTATTCGTGTAACACCAGGAGGAGTGACATGTCTCCCTGATCTCTAGGCAGTGGACAATAGAGCTCCATGAGGACCAAATGCCAGAGACCTTTAGAGATATATCAGACATAAATCTGTATGCTGTTTTGTCATTGCTGTTGTGGTCTTGAGTCAGAAGACCAGTTTGGCACAGCTCCCCACACTAGTCTGCCCTGTGCAAGTGTTTCCATCTCACCATAACCACTGTAACCTACACCCATTTGAACCTGCTCTTGTAGTCAACACTTTGTCTCTCTCTACAGCTTTTTGTCCCCGTATTTCTCACCATTTCCAAAATGATAATCCCTTGAGGCCTCCAGGTGTGTCATATCAGCTGATGCTTTCATGCAGTTAAGTTAAATTCCTTTTCTCCCAATTTGATTCAGTACGTTCAGCATCCTACAGCAGCACCACATTTCAAAAGTTCCTGTTCTCTTCTTGTGTGAATTGTTTATTGTCCCTTTGACTTCTATACAGGGTGGTCCCGAATTCATGGTACAAACTTTAATGGTAGGTGCAGGACATTGTAACAAGGATATATTGTATAGGAATGTATAGTCCCAGGTGACGCGGTGAGGCGTAAACAGGGGAAATAACGGCCGAAAGGAAAACGAAAGATTTTATTGAAATCGTTGTTGACAAGTATCATGTTTACAGTAAGTGTTCAAAATTGCGTCCACCATGAGCGATACATGCTTGACAGCGTCGGTGCAGCGATTGGCGTACACGTTCAAAGATGCCTGGTATTTCACGCACACCTGCAGCAGCTACAGATATGCGAGCAACGAGATCCTCATCTGAGTCAACTGGAGTCTCATAAACAAGACTCTTAAGATGTCCCCATAAAAAGTAATCGAGGCAAGAGAAATCAGGAGATCGGGGTGGCCAAGGGACTGGTCCACCACGCCCAATCCATCTAGCACCAAACGTGGCATTCAGGTAATTCCGTACAGCAGTGCTGAAGTGTGCTGGTGCTCCATCGTGCTGAAACCACATGCGGTTACGAATGGCGAGCGGAACATCTTGCAGCAGTTCTGGTAACACTTCTTGCAGAAAAATAAGATAGCTTTCGCCACAGAGTCGCGTGGGTAGTAAGTATGGCCCAATCAAAAAGTCGTTCACAATACCAGCCCACACATTAATACCGAAACGTTGTTGATACGCATGTGGACGCGTTGCATGTGGATTATCTGTTGCCCACACATGGGAATTGTGCGCATTAAAGACACCCTCGCGTGAAAATGTCGCTTCATCTGTAAATAGCACATGACCTACGAAATCCGGCTGCAACGCACATTGCTGCAACAACCACTGGCAGAAGTTCACGCGAAGAGGATAATCTGCCGGATTCAATGCTTGTACTTTTTGAAAATGGAAGGGGTGTAAGCGATTTTCATTTAACACTCTGCATACAGTCTGATGACTCACATGTACGTCACGCGCAACTGTTCTTGTGCTTGACTCGGGTCTATCAGCCACTATGTTCAAGATGCGTTCTTCCAGTCTTGGAGTGCGTACAGCTCTTAATCGACCAGCGTCATGTCTGTTGACGTCGAACGTACCTGTTTCACAAAGTTGACGATGTAACCGTTGAAAAATTCTATGATCCGGCATTCGTCGATTAGGATACTCCGCGCGATACATTCGTAACGCAGCTCTGGCGTTACCATTTGCACGGCCATACATGTAATGCATGTCTGCTTTTTCTGCATACGTAAAGTCACCCATCGTCTACGGCAGCACAATTGTGAATGGCGCTTGTCCCTACTGCGATACATCATGTTCATCTACTGCCCTCTACCGGCAGTGACACCAACCGATCACTCCATTTCTCTTTCCCCTGTTTACGCCTCACCGCGTCACCTGCGACTATACATTCCTATACAATAAATCCTTGTTACAATGTCCTGTACCTACCATTAAAGTTTGTACCATGAATTCGGGACCACCCTGTAGAAAGCTACATTCCATACAAATACCTTCTGAAAGACTTACTACCACTTAAGTTTATGTACAATATTATCAAATTCTTCTCTCAAAACTTTTATTTCTTTTCCCTGAACTTTAATTCCTGTTCCAAGTATTTCCTCGGTTTCTTTTACAGCTTGTTCAATATACAAATTGAATAACATCAAGGATGGGCTAATCCCTGTCTCACTCATATTGCACTGTTTCCCTTTCATGTGCTTTAACTCTTATGACTGCAGTTTGGTTTCTGTACCAGTTGTAGATAACCTTTTTCTCCCTGTATTTTATCCCTGCTATCTTCAGAATTACAAAGAGTCTATTCCAGTCAACATAGCAAAAAGCTCTGTCTTGTTGAGCTGGCCACAAACTTTGGCACCCTATACAGATAATTAAGATTCCTTAACTAAAATATATTTCAGAAATGACAATAGTTTTTTAAATGCCTCACAAAGTACTGTGCACTAAAGTGTTCATACCCAGTGTGAATATATTACATTAGCTTCCCATGACCTTTATGAGTCAATGTAACCAATGGACTTCCTGCTAAAAATATTTCCTGAATAATAATCCCTTATGCAATCTTCACTTCTCACATTCTTGTTTTTTCTTGTATTCTAATAGGAATAAGCTGCTTTATTTCCTCACTCTTCATTTGGAGACTGTATAGGTGCCTACATAAAGTTTTGGTGTAACTATATACTCATTTAGTTTTAGCAAATACTAGGTCTGTTCAAGAGCAAAATGTGGTTGACATCTCTGCAGACGTAGTGTTTAATGAGTAACTGCCAGAAGTTTCACTGTTGTATGTTTGTTAGTTATTATTCAGTGCTGTATCGAGTAAAATGTTTTGTCGCTCAATTCGTGAATTTCGAGATGGCAGAGTTAGAGCAGTAACGTATCTGCATTTTGTGGACATAGTTAAGGAATTTTTTGAAAGGACCTCACAGAGTAATCTTTCTTTGTTCTTCCGTATCCTCTCATGCAAGTAAACCTAAATTTAGCCTACATAATACATATACATCCCAGTTCTCTGTCCTCATTAGGTACTTAACTTTTTAAAATGGAGAGTATGTAAACCTATTTCACATTTACATATGTACTCTGAAAGCCACCATATGGTGTATGGCAGAAGGTAGCTTCTACCATTACAGCCATTTTCTTTCCTGTTCCACTTGCAAAATGAAGCCACTGTCTAATGCCTACTTAGGAGCCCTAATATCTCTTATCCTATCCTTGTGGTTATTCCGCAAAATTTTCATTGACAACAGCAGAAACATTCTGCAGTCAGCTTGAAATGTCAGTTCTCTAGATTTTCTCAATATTGCCTTGCATAAAGACCAACAGACCATCATCTTCCACACAGGGATTCTCATTTGAGTTCACAAAGTATCTTACTAATAGTCACATGTTGATTGAATCTACCAGTAACAAATCTAGCAGTATGCTTTTGAATTACTTTGATGTTTTCCTTTAATCTGACTTGGTGGGACCCCCAAACACTCAAGCAGTACTCAAGAACAAGTCACACTAGTGTTCTATATGCTGTCTCATTCACAGTTGAGCTACGCTTCCCTAAAATTTGTACAAGAAACCAAAGTCAACCATTTGCCTTCCCTATTGCCATCCTTACACGCTCATTTCATTTCATATTTCTC
This sequence comes from Schistocerca serialis cubense, assembly GCF_023864345.2. Classification (NCBI taxonomy): domain Eukaryota; kingdom Metazoa; phylum Arthropoda; class Insecta; order Orthoptera; family Acrididae; genus Schistocerca; species Schistocerca serialis. The sequence continues at coordinate 450,266,592 of NC_064641.1, read as the reverse complement.
TGCATTGATATGCCAAGATATTTAATTGACACGACTGTGTCAAGCAGCACTCTACTGATGCTGTATTTGGACATTATGGGATTGTTTTTCCTACTCATCTGCATTAACTTACATTTTTCTACAATTAGAGCAAGCTGCCACTCATCACACCAACTAGAATGGTCAAATGTACAAAGGGATCTAACTCCTGATGTGCCAGCAGCCTGTCTCGTGTTGGTCAGTCATCATTATTGTGTTATGTTGCAGCCTGTTGTTTCTGCAGTGTGTTGTGAGTGACTAGGCCTATCATTATAGGGCTTATCGGTGTTATTCAGTATAAATTATGGCAGATGAGGGTGTTAAGAAGCAAAGGAAGAAAGGAGAAGGGAGACTATGAGAAGAAAATAAGAAGCTGAGAAATGCTCGCAAGGCCTATGTTACTGCTACTAGTACTGTAGTGAAGGCGAAGGATGCACCATCAAAACAAACTGTATGTAGGTGCAAATGTATACCATATGACCAAAAACTTTTACTCTTTGATGAGTTTTATAACTTAGACCATTGTAAACAACAAAACCATCTTCTAAGCCTAAACCAAGTTAATCACATTGCAAGACACAGGCATGGTATCTAGGGAAATCTTGCACAAAGTAGGTGTCAATCAGTGGTGATGTACACTGTTCCAGATGGGGAAGAGGAAATTGTGCAAGTCTGTAAGAATACTTTCTGCAATATTTTTGCTATCTCCAGTAAAAGGTTCCAGCTTTTCAAGCACATACAATCATTCCCAAGAGATGTAAACCACTATGGGAGGCAGGATTCAGGGAAGGAATATCTTTCACACAATTTGAACATATCCACATAGCACGAGGCTTTTAAGAAACAATATCCTGGCAGCACTGTCTTGTACCATCTTTATTATCTGGTATTTAATAAGTATTTCAGAAGTAAACTATTCTTCAAGCAACCTAGAGAAGACACAAATGCAACACGTAATTTGTTAGCTTGTCAAATCGCAACACTGTCTGGTGCAGCTAAAACAGACTTCAGAAATAAACTAAAACTTCATCATTTGAAAGCTGAAAAAGCAAGAAAGGAATGATAAAAGATTTTAATGAATCTCATTCCTAGTAGCTGTAGTGTGACATTTGCATTTGATTCAGAAAAAGTACTAACTTGACTGAGTTTCACTCATACTAACATGTACTACCTAAGGCAAAATTTCAATTTCAACCTCTGCACCCATTTCCACAGTAACATCAGTATGATAAATATGTGGCATGAAGGAATATCAGGTAGGGGAGGGAATGAAGTTGCAACCTGTGTCTTTTGAGTCCTCAAAGAAATTGAATCTACAGACAAACTCACTGTGTGAAGTGATAAATGCTGTGAGCAGAATAAAAATAAAATGATGATATTATTGTGGGTGTATTTAGCTTGCATTGAAATGTATACAGAAATGAACCATACATTCTTAGTCAGGGATCACTCCTCACTCAACTGCAACCGTGATTTTGCCACTGTTGCTAAGCAAAAAGACTTACTAAATACAATGTTCTAGAAGACTTAAGATCTATGACAGAAAATGTTAAAGTGACAAATCCATTTAAAGTAAACATGTTAAGTGAAGCTGATTTTTTCTTAATCAAAAAAGCAGCAGGGACTTTTATTAACACAGCGAACATTAACATTACAAAACTTTCATGGAAAAAAGTTACTTCAAGTAATCCTCGCAAAATTCTGGTTAAAAGGACCTTCAATGAACTACAACAATGGACTGAAATTAATGTTTTCAAAAAAGGTGTGACCAAAAAGGAAGAGGCAACAGAATAGGCAATATTTTATGCAAATCCGATATTACAGAAGAAAAGACGACAGGTTTAAAAACTGTGACTCAATTTTTAGTAAAGCCTGAAGACAAACAATTTTATGAAAGCAAACAATGGAAAATCAATGATGGAATGTAACAATACCATGAGAAGAAAAGTTGCTACTCACCGTATAGTGGAGATGCTGAGTCACAGATAGGCACAACAAAAAGATTTTCACACTTAAAACTTTCGGCCAATGGCCTTTGTCACAACAGACACGCAAACACACACACACTCTCATGCAAACACAACTCACACACACGACTGCAGTCTACGGCAACTGAAACCACACTGCGAGCAGCAGCACCAGTGCATGATGGGAGTGGCGACTGGGTGGGGGAAAGTAGGAGGCTGGGGTGGGGAGAGGGAGGGGGAGGGATAGTATGGTGGGGATGGTGGACAGTGAATTGCTGCAGGTTGGGTGGTGGACAGGGGAGAGGTGGGAAGGGGAGAGGCGGGGAGGGGGGGGGGGGGGGAGTAGCAGAAATGGAGAGAAATAAATAAAAAAACAATTCAAAAAAGCTGGTGTTGGAGGGAAGGATCCATATGGCACAGGCTATGAAGCAGTCATTGAAATGAAGGATATCATAAAACTTCCTGGAAAATTAAAACTGCGTGCCGGACCGAGACTCGAACTCGGGACCTTTGCCTTTCACAGGCAACTGCTCTACCGACTGAGCTATCCAAGAACAACTCACGCCCTGTCCTCACACCTTTAATTCCACCAGTACCTCGTCTCCTACCTTCCAAACTTTACAGAAGATCTCCTGTGAACCTTGCAGAACTAGCACTCCTGAAAGAAAGGATACTGCAGAGACATGGCTTAGCCACAGCCTGGGGGTTTTTTCTAGAATGAAATTTTCACTCTACAGCAGAGTGTGCGCTGATATGAAACTTCCTGGCAGATTAAAACTGTGTGCCAGACCGAGACTCGAACTCAGGACCTTTGCCTTTCTTAACCTCAAACTGTGCCTCACCATCATTCCCCAAATCCCTCAACATGCAGACTAACCTTACATCTGCAGAAAGAGCTGCAGTCCACTATCTAAAAACTGATCCTGACATTATAATCCTACCTGCCAACAATGGCTACACCACTGTTGTTCTGAATTGCAAGGATTAACTGGTGGAAGGACTCTGCCAGCTGTCAGATACTTACACCTACAAACCTTGCCACAGTGACCCCTTTCATGTAATCCAGCAGGATCTCCAGTCACTAGTAAAATCATTAGGCTCATCCCAGAACCTCTCCCTGGAGTCTCTCTCTCTGCTCACCCCTACCACTTCCCGCATTCCTACCTTCTACATGCTTCTGAAAATCCATAAACCTAACCACAGACGCGCGACTGCTACGGTCGCAGGTTCGAATCCTGCCTCGGGCATGGATGTGTGTGATGTCCTTAGGTTAGTTAGGTTTAAGTAGTTCTAAGTTCTAGGGGACTGATGACCACAGATGTTAAGTCCCATAGTGCTCAGAACCATTTGAACCTAACCACAGAGGACACCCCATTGTTGCTGGTTACTGTGTCCCCACTGAGAGAATCACCACTCTTGTAGACCAACACCTTCAACGTATTACCCGGAACCTACCTTCCTATATAAAAGATACCAACAATTTCCTCCACTGACTCTCCACAGTTCCTGTCCCTTTTACCACACAGTGCCCTGCTTGTCACTACTGATGCCACCTCCCTGTACACCAACATTCCTAATGCCCACGGCCTTACCACTATTGAAAACTACCTTTCCCAATGCCCGACAAATTCCAAACCAACAACCTCCTTCCTAGTCGCCATGACCAACTAAATCCTCACCCACAATTACTTCTCCTTTGAAACCATTACCTACAAACAAATCAGGGGTATGGCTATGGGCACCCGCATGGCACCATCCTATGCCAACCTATTCATGGGCCATCTAGAGGAATCCTTCCTAAACGCCCAGAATCCTAAACCCCTCACCAGGTTCAGATTCATTGATGACATCTTTGCTATTTGGATTGAAGGTGAGGACACCCTATCCACATTCCTCTAGAACCTCAACATCTCCCCCCATTTGATTCCCCTGGTCCTACTCAACCCAACAAGCCGCCTTCCTAGATGTTGACCTCCACCTCGAAGATGGCTACATCAGTACCTCCTTCCATATCAAACCTACTAACCACCACTTCGTCAATTGCCACCCATTCCAAGAAGTCCCGTCTGTACAGCCTAGCCACCAGTGGTCGTCACATCTGCAGTGATGAGCAGTCCCTCTCGAAATATACCTACGGTGTCACTCAAACCTTCACTGGCCGTAATTATCCTCACAACCCTGTACAAAAACAAATCTCCTGTGCTTATCTTTCCTGTCTCCCACCACCTCCAAAAAGCCCCACCATCTGGCCACAGAGGCGGTACCACCCAGGACTGGAGCAACTGAATTACATTCTCTGCCAGGGTTTCGATTACCTCTCGCTGTGCCCTGAAATGAGAAATGTCCTGCCCACTATCCTTCCCACCCCTCCCACAGTGGCATCCCACTGTCCACTGAGCCTACACAATATACTAGTACAACCTTACAGAAGCCCTGCTCCCAATCCCTTACCTCATGTAAATGAGTCGGTTAGTTTCAAGAAATGTCACACCACAAGTGGTAAATTTTATAGGTGACACAAAAATTGTATTATATCCCAGAGAATTGGTGGTCATCCACTAAATATGTGAATAAACACACTGTATTTCAGATTTAAAATCAGGGTAAGTGCTACCTCTTGTCCCCTCCCCTCCCCCCTCGGCACCCCCTCACACACACCTATGCAGAACATTGAACAACTAAGGACACGAACGGAAGTATTGGTTACTAGGCTGGAGGTAAGGTCACAATTTGTATAGTGCAATAAGGGCACACTCATTAATTCCTCTCTTAATAAATTCTGTTCAACATTTAGGGGTTTACAATCATACTCTCCTCAACATCACTACTGTAGGTATAGCAATTGCATTAGCAATAAAAAAACTTTTGGTAAAGTTCTATCATTCTTAAAGAGGCTTTTACCTGGATCTCATTTACAGTTCACAACATTTTCTGACAGCTTTGAGTTTCTTTGGAGTAGTTTTAACCCTTCTGCACTCACCATATGTCCAAGAAACATAACCTCAGTTACTCCATATTAATATTTTAATAATTTCATTGTGATCCCTTGCCCTGCTAATCAGTTCAAAAGCCAACAGAGGATGTCACTGGTCTTTGAGACAATTACCACATCTACATACATGGCTGTGTTTTTAGTTCCAATCCTATGGTCATGTCCAACTCACTCATAAACACATGTGCAGACCCCTTAATTCTAAAAAGCAAGACATTAATTTGACAGGCACGACCTTTGAATAAAAACATTGTGTAAGGCCACAACTCTTCCTTTAGAAGCATCTTCTCGTATCCCACTATTGAGATGAAAGTAGTTCACTCTAGCAAGCTTCATTATCAATTCTGTAATTTATAAATTATAAAGCACAGCAATTAGTTGTCCCCCCCTCCCTTTTTTTTTTTTTTTTTTTTTGACAAATTCAGATTTTGGCTAGTGCCTAACCGTTATCAATGTCGTAGTATTAAAAAAACTGTGACTGACATCCAAAGAACAAGGAACTGACATGAATCAAGAATAAAAAATAGTGCATTGATAATGGCTAGGCACTAGCCGAAATCTGGATTTGCCAAATAAAGCCTGAAAAAAAAGACTGATTGCTGCACTCTATAATTTATAAATCATATCACAGTCACTGAGTGCACCCATTTTCCTAATGAAAGGTAACCTGATTTCTGTAATTACTAGTAATCTGTTTTGTTCAGTTTTAATGTAACAATTCAGAGAACGGACAACCAACAATGAATACACTGAACCACCATGTTTCTTCACACCATCAAAGTGGTTATTATAAGAATTTTGAGGGGCTTTCATTATCCCTCACTGCACCAGTTGGTCAATCCAAACCTAATAATTTTCTTAATAGTTACTCAGACTGGAAACGCTTTAAGAAAAATTCGTTTCTAGAGACTAATCCTCCATTTACAAGTGATGCTTTTTCCCACTCATTGTCTCAGTAAGAATGCTTGTTTTCATTTCAGCAGTGCGAGTAACTGATCCCACCCATGAAAAATCAGCTTACATTTCCCTTCCACTGACATTGTGATTATGTGTTCAACTTTTAACTCAGTACTCATCACCATAGTACAGAGTCCCATAACTTTTGGATAGTGTACATCTTATTCTGCTAGGCTTAGCTCATCCCTTGACCTCTTCCTTCACATTGCTCCCCTAACATCTTCTCCATAATCAAACTGAATCATTTCACCAGAAAAATCTATGTCCACTCTAACAATACCAGAGAAGGAAAGTTGCTACTCACCATATAGCGGAGATGCTGAGTCGCGATAGGCACAATAAAAAGATTCACGCAAACGCAACTTGCACACACTCTCAGAGAGCTAAAACTAAAGAATTCTTGTTAATTTATACAAAACATTTTCAGACGTCTATACAGGGTGTAAATTTTAAGTTGACAAACTAGAGTAACTCGAAAAATAAGCTTCACACGAAAAAATGTGTAGAATCCAAAGTTGATTATTTTCGAGGGGGACATCTGCTGGTGCTAAAATTAGCACCCTGCCCAGCCCCCTGGGGGTGGGGCAGGAGGCAACTTTAAAATTTCAACTTTCAATTTCTTTATTGCAGAATCAGATTCTACATAAAAAACTACATACATTTTGTCTTAAACATTTGTTTTGGTTCTTGGTAGTTGACGCTGTAATTCAAGAAAATCCATGTTTTCATTTTTACACGGAAAATGGTTACGGATAAATAAAACATACTTATTTACTTTGTAAATTTTGATTCACTTAAGCTAAAACTCTCCCCCCCCCCCATAGGGTGGGTTTTGAGAGAGAGGAATTAGAGTTTTACAAATGTTGACCCCACACATGTGGGGCTGGGATGGAAGGCTAATTTTAGCACCAGCAGATGTCCCCCTCGAAAATAATCAACTTTGGATTCTACACATTTTTTCGTGTGAAGCTTATTTTTCGAGTTATTTTGGTTTGTCAACTTAAAATTTACACCCTGTATACTGGCCAAGTGAAAGGCTATTTAACGTGAACATTAGTGCTAGCAGTAATTTACTTGCCTAAACCCAGACATTGTGTATATTATAAAAGGAATGACAAATTAGGTAAACTTTTACTTTTATATGTATATATGGAAATTTCCAATTTCCTGCATGATTTTTACTGGAAAGCTATTAAAGAGTTTTGCATCAGATTGTAAAACAGGGATGCAGATTTCCTTGTAGTATTATGGTTATGGATTCCACAGTCCATCCTAAAATCACTCTTATTAACAACAAATATAGGGAAACAATTATTGAACTATATGAAATAAAATCATCATAACTTCTGAAAGCTTTGCATTTGGATGTTCAAACTCCATGGTTGACTGCAGGGCATAATGGGAATTATTACGCGCATATGCACGTTCCTTGTTGTTCTCAGCCGGCCGCTGTGGCTGAGCGGTTCGAGGTGCTTCAGTCTGGAACTGTGCTGCTGGGGACTGATGACCTCAGATGTTAAGTCCCATAGTGCTTAGAGCCATTTGAACCATTTTTGTTGTTCTCAGCCATTTGCACGTGAAAATGTCACAATACATCATACCTGAACATATAGTGCTTGTGAAGGCCTACTATGCTAGCAACAACAGCCCACCTGTGGCGCAAATGAAGTTTGCAACTGAGTTCAAGCTCAAGACAACCTGTCCAAATATGCTAACAATCAAGAATTTGATTCACAAGTTTGAGGAAACAGGTAGTGTTTGTGATGGCAGCGTTGTTCATCTAGAAAGGATGAAAACAACTGAAAACATCAAGAAGACACGCACTGTGTTTCAAACCAGCCCCAGCAAATTGATTAGACAATTTGCACAACAGGTGGGAATCAACCAGGAGACACTGTGGCAAACTGTTGTTGAAGACCTGCATCTCCTCCCATACAAAATTCAAACCCATCAGCTTATGCCCCAGGCCATGGAACAGCAGTTGTGTTTTGCCAACACTATTTTCCACAGAATTGACGAACATGGCTTTGATGTGAATATGGTTTGGTTTAGTGACAAAGCCCACTTTCATTCGGATGGGTTCGTCAATAAGCAAAATTGGCCATTTGGGGGACTGAGAATCCGCATTTCGTGATCGATGGGTGACTGTGTGGTGTGCTATGTCCAGTCACTAAATAATCTATTTGATATTCCTTGATGGCATGGAGACTACCGAACAGTACTTGAAGATTCTGGAAGATGATTTCATCCCCTTTATACAAAGTGACCCTGATTTCGACAAGATGTGGTTCAAGCGAGACAAAGCTCGACACCTTCGAAGCAGGAGAGCATCTAATTTCCTGGAGGAGCACTTTGGGAACAGCATTCAGCTCTGGGGTATGTAGAGGCCACTGGCATGGGCCTTGTCAAGAAGCATGGGACTTCATTTCCATATTAAAGACACGGTGTACAGTAATAACCCCAAAACCATTGCTGAGCTGAAAACAGCCATTCAGGAGGTCATCAACATCATCAAAGTTTCGTCACTTCAGCGGATCATGCAGAATTTTGCTATTTATCTGCACCACATCATCACCAAGGAAGGCAGGCATAGCGAACATATCATAACCTAAATCTGGATATCTGTAGTGACATTTGCAAGCTGAATAAAGTGTGTGCATGCTGTAGTTTGTAACTAATTTACATTTTTTTTTTCCATACAGTTAAATAACTGTCACCCTGTACTTTTAGGGAATAGGTGTATTAATACATAAGTGTAACAACTCCAAGGTTCCTGAAGAGCCATCTGTATAATGTTCACTTACCAACTTACACAATACTCCTACTGTACACTTTTACAGAATAAAAGCTTTTCTCACTTAAGCTGCACAATCCCAGAAGATGATTTCACGAGGCAGTATTCAGTGAAAGTGGATGAAGTATTTTAGCCATCTCATTTGCAGGACAACACAGTAAGAGAATTTTCTACATGCAAAACAAGTAAAACTGAGTGTTTTGAATAATTACACATGCTGATTCCACTTCATCTTTCTTATCTATGTGGATGCCAAGAAATTTTATACACAGAATTTAAATTAGTGTATGCACACTGATCTCTATTCTGGTTCTTGTAAGGTGTTTTTATTTGGTTTCTATTAAGTAACATGAGTTTTTGTCAGGCAAAATAGAAGTCAAGTTGTTTACAGCAAATCTGTTGTAAGCCAGTTCCACTGTTCTCCTGGCTATGTCTGGTGTTGACATGTTTGCATCCTTTATCAGTATATCTGTACCATCTATGGATACAAAAGATTTTGAAGAGTACTCCAATATATTTGCAAGTCAAGAGCTGACAAGCCAGTATGGGACTTCATATTTAACGTTTTCAGATTCTGAATTTGACATTAACAAGGGAAATTTGGGTTGATCCAGACAAAGCCACAAGTTATCAGGACAAGCATAACAACACTGAGGTGAGGCAACAACTCAAGAGTTTCCTCGTGAATGACTATATCAACTCAACAGCCATCTACAACCCCAGCATATAGATCCAGTCAGTTGAGCACAGATGCTTGTTTCCTGTAGCATACAATTTTCCATCACTGCATGGTGGCCACTAAAATATGTCCAGATCAGAAAAATTATTGAGCTTATGACCTCATAGTTTGGAAGCCTTCAGAGCATCGAGCTGATACCTAGCAAACCTAGTGGAGTTCTCTGTGGTCTGAGGTCCTGCTCATTTGACAGAACAGGGCAATGTGGCTTATTGCACACATACACACACACTGCAGATGAGGAAAGCATCTCCCCCCCCCCCCCCCCTCCCTGCCGCCCTGTTAATAAAAGGGTAAAAGAAATGCATGCACAGAATTAAAAGACCAACGTATGTAACACAAATATGTTGAAAGATCCTACAGGAAATCCTAATCCAAACATAATGACATTTCTCAAGGAATAGAGGCTGATCTCCCCCCAGCACAGGTTCTACTATTCATTTGAAACATATATTGTTTTTATTCACAATCATCTTGTATACAGAAGATGGAGGACAAGCCAAATTCAGCAACTTATTTTTTCCCAACTTCATGTTGTTGTTGTGGTGGTCTTCAGTCCAGAGACTGGTTTGCTGCAGCTCTCCATGCTACTCTATCCCTGTGCAAGCTGCTTCATCTCCGAGTAACTACTGTAACCTACATCCTTCTGAATCTGCTCAGTGTATTCCTCTATTGGTCTCCCTCTATGATTTTTACCTTCCATGCTTCCCTCAAGTACTACATTGGTGATCCCTTGATGCCCTAGAACATGTCCTACTAACTGATTCCTTCTTCTAATTAAGTTATGCCACAAATTTCTCCACATTAGTTATGTGATCTACCCATCTACATGATCTACCCATCAGCATTCTTTTGTAGCACCACATTTAAAGCTTCTATTCTCTTCTTGTCTAAACTAGTTATCCTCCATGTTTCACTTCCATACAGGGCAACACTCCATACAAATACTTTCAGAAATAACTTTCTGACACTTAAATCTATACTCGATGTTAAAAATTTTCTCTTCTTCAGAAACGGTTTTCTTTCCATTGCCAGTCTACATTTTATATCCTCTCTACTTTGACCATGATTGGTTGCATTGCTCCACAAACAGCAAAACTCATCTACTACTTTAAGTGTATCATTTCCTAATCTAATTCCATCAGCACCAACTGATTTAATTCGACCACATTCCATTATCCTCATTTTGCTTTTGTTGATGTTCACCTCATATCCTTCTTTCAAGACACTGTCCATTCCGTTCAACTGTTCTTCCAGGTCCTTTGTTGTCTCTGATTGAGTTACAATGACATCGGCAAACCTCAAAGTTTTTTCTTCTCCATGGATTTTAATACCTACTCCAGATTTTTCTCATGTTTCCTTTACTGCTTGTTCAATATACTGATTTAAAAACATTGGTGATAGGCTGCAACCCTGTCTCACTCCCTTCCCAACCAATGCTTTCATTTCATGCCCCTCAACTCTTATAACTGCCATCTAGTTTCTGCACAAATTGTAAATAGCCTTTTGCTCTCTGTATTTGGCACCTGCCACCTTCAGAAAAGAGAATATTCCAGTGAACATTGTCAAAAGTTTTCTTTAAGTCTACAAATGCTATAAATGTAGGTTTGCCTTTCCTTAATCTATCTCCTAAGATTAGTTGTAGGTTCAGTATTGCCTCACGTGTTCCAACATTTCTCTTGAATCCAAACTGATCGTCCTCAACGTTGGCTTCTACCAATTTTTCCATTCATCTGTAAAGAATTTGTGTTAGTATTTTGCAGCCGTGACTTATTAAACTGATAGTTCGGTAATTTTCACACCTGTCAACATCTGCTTTCTTTGGGACAGGAATTATTATATTTTTCTTGAAGTCTGAGGGTATTTCGGCTGTCTAATACATCTTGCTCACCAGATGGTAGAGTTTTCTCAGGGCTGGCTCTCCCAAGGCTACCAGTAGTTCTAATGAAATGTTGTCTACTGCTGGAGCCCTGTTTTCACTCAGGTCTTTCAGTGCTCTGTCAAACTCATCATTCAGTATCATATCTCTCATTTCATCTTCATCTAAGTCATCTTCCATTTCCATAATATTGCCCTCAATTACATCACCCTTGTATAGACCCTCTATGTATTCCCCCCACCTTTCTGCTTTCCCTTCTTTGCTTAGAACTGGTTTTTCATCTGAGCTCTTGATATTCATACAAGTGGTTCATATGTAAATGGAATATGATAGAAAATCACAAGTACTGGTACAAAGTACCATCTGCTATGCACAGTCCTGTGGCTTTCCAGGTGAATGGGATGTATCAGAAATATTTTTAACAACAGAAAGGAGGAATGGAGAGATCAGTTTAATGACACAGCAACACTGAGGTGACTAGAGATAGAGCACGTGGTCAGATTGGGGAATGGTAGTGAAAGGAAATCAGCTGTGCCCCTTCAAATGGACCATCTCAGCATTCTCCATAAGCAATTTATGGAAATCACGGAAAACCTAAATCTGAATGGTTTTACCCATTGTTCTCACAAATATAAGTCCATTGTCTTAACCAATGAACCACCTTGCTCGGTCTTTTTACCAATTGTGGAGGTACAGTACCGACAGCAAAAGACAAATATTCCATATAAATACATTCAAAAATCCTTTTTTTCAGTTATTACTGAAATTTTTTTCAATGTTTTCAAGCATAAAAATGTTGTCCTCAGCTTGCCTCTACAATGGATGCACTCCCACAATATTTATGGGAGAATAAAAATCCTCATGCTGAATTTTAAGGTGAACAACAGCAGCAGCTGGCTAATGAATGTGTCAGAGTTGCAGGTTACTGTGTGTGCATGCAGTAGGCAATTTGAACACAGGCATAATTCATCTGTCACAGACAGTAGGCAACTGGAACACAGGCATAATTTATCTATGTCACAGAAGCCTACAAAACTGTTCAACATCACACCACTTGGAGGATGGGTGTAATAGTACATGACCCAATGAATGCACACACGTGTAGAAGCAAATAGAAGATATTTTGAATTTTTTTTCTAGTTGGAATTTTTTTAAAACAATCTTTAATTAATATACATGAATGACTTTCAATGTTTATGTGAGATTCTTCTCTTATTTTGTTATTATGAATTCACCATTGAAGTTTGTAAGTGTTTCTGATGTACCCTGTAAATGCAACGGTAGATTTGGGAATAGCTGACATGAAACTGAATTCAGCTTCACACATATTTGCAATCCAGAGTTTTAGTATCTGACAGTACCAAGTATTCACCAGACAAAGAGAGATAACCCATGAAAAGATCAAATAAGGAAAAGTCACAGTGTTACAAATTTAAACTGATACATGGACTTTGGAATGTAAAGAACAGTGATAGGCAGTTATAAACATTTTGAAGTGCAAGTCAATAGTTAACAGTTATGCATGTTTTATATTTATTAAACACAGTAATTAAGTAATTATTCTAAAATCAACCAAACTATTATGACACTGTAATTAAGAAAAACCAATACGGAATGCCACTATCACACAAATTTAAGTATTTTGAATATACAGGGTGATCAAAAAGTCAGTATAAATTTGAAAACTAAATAAATCGTGGAATAATGTAGACAGAGAGGTACGAATTGACACACATGCTTGGAATGACATGGGGTTTTATTAGAACCAAATAAAATACAAAAGTTCAAAAAATGTCCAACACATGGCGCTTCATCTCATCAGGATAGCAATAATTAGCATAACAAAGTAAGACAAAGCAAAGATGATGTTCTTTACAGGAAATGCTCAATATGTCCACCATCATTCCTCAACAATAGCTGTAGTCGAGGAATAATGTTGTGAACAGCAATTTAAAGCATGTCCAGAGTTATGGTGAGGCACTGGCGTTGGACGTCGTCTTTCAGCATTCCTAGAGATGTCGGTTGATCACGATACACTTGCAACTTCAGGTAGCCCCAAAGCCAATAATCACACGGACTGAGGTCTGGGGACCTGGGAGGCCAAGCATGATGCAAGTGGCGGATGAGCACACAATCATCACCAAACAACGCACGTAAAAGATCTTTCACGCATCTAGCAATATGGGGTGGAGCACCATCCTGCATAAACATCGTACGTTCCAGTAGGTGTTTATCAGTCAGGCTGGGGATGATGCGATTCTGTAACATATCGGTGTACCTCTCACCTGTCACGGTAGCAGTTACAAAACCAGAATCACGCATTTCCTCGAAGAAAAAAGGCCCGATAATGGTAGATGTGGTAAATCCAACCCATACTGTGACTTTCTTGTCATGCAATGGACTTTCCACGACAGTTCTAGGATTTTCGGTAGCCCAAATTCTGCAGTTGTGGGCGTTGACAGACCCTAGGAGCGTGAAATGAGCTTTGCCGGTCCACAACACATTACTCAACCAATCGTCATCTTCCGCCATCTTTTGAAACGCCCACACCGCAAATGCCCTCCGCTTCACTAAATCACCAGGTAACAGTTCATGATGCCGATGGATTTTGTACGGGTAGCATCAGAGGGTATGCCTCAGTGCCAACCAACCAGTAGTGTATGGAATGCCGGTGCGACATGCAACTGCACGAGAGCTGACTTCCCCGTGCATAGACGAACCCGCTCCAGTCTCCATTTTTTCCTGAACTGTCTCAGCAGCATTACACCTTGTGCTTGGTCGGTCACTACGGGGTCTATCGTCTAAACAAACCGTGGCTTCGAACTTCGAAATCATTCTCGGCACAACTGCATTTGTCAATGGACCTTTACCCATTCGAATCACCTTCCTATGGCGATAGGATCGTAGCGCTGAACTAGCACGTTTCTCATTCTGATAATACAGCTTCACTAAAAGGTAACATCAACATGCTGCGACTGCTGGTGCATCAGATTCTGTCTCTCACTACAGCTCCTTTTATACGCAATTGTCATGTGCAGTCACTGACGCCATCTGTCGGACATTTTATGAACTTTTTCTTTTTTGGTTCTAATAAAACCCCATGTAATTCCAAGCATGTGTGTCAGTTTTTACCTCTCTATCTACATTATTCCGTGGTTTATTAAGTTTTCAAATTTATACTGATTTTTTGATCACCCGGTATATTGTGTTGTCGAGTAAGGGACTACTGGGAAAAAATGAGCAAGGAATGAACTGTAGCTCCACACAATGTGATTTATACAAAGCAGGGAGATTAACACAATGGTTGGCCCAAAAATTTTAAACATTATTCTTCCAAATGCAATACTAAAATTTCATTTACAGAATAAAATATAAATTTCCACTCTATGGAGAAAGGATAAATACAATTGCTAAAAAATAAACAATTCTCAAACTATACACAAATGAACAGTCTAAATGTAATTAAGTAGCATGTAAAACAACAGGAGAAGAATGGCCGATCAGTACTTATCTCCAGGAGACAAAATTAGAACAGGATTTTTGAATGAAACCTTAAAAAATAGAAAAAAAAAGACTATATGTAGGTGTTTGACCTTGTAAGTTCCTTTCTTGGGCAGGAAAGAGGAATAAGTAGGAGAAGACTGGAATGGAGAAACACTCACTCAGAGTCCCAGGTTGAGAGGGACCACCTCTTTTGATGGTAGGGGATACAAAAGACAAAATGCAGTTTAGCCTGAGATATCAGTCTTTATTAAATGTACCAAGGCTATCTTACTTTGCCATTCAACATTTCACAAAAGAACAAACCAATGAGGCAGTGACAGTTACCCACTACACAGCTGACAGAGCATACAGAAATAATGACACATGCGACACATACAATGTTAAATTCTGTTTCAAGAATCTGATGAAGAATAAAGAACGTATGCACAAACTTCTCGCCTATAAAAATATTACATATCACTCAAAAATACTGTATCACATCATGTGGCATAACCAGCTGACAATACATTTTTTTTTAAGTTCTGTCAGTAAAATAACCTCTAACTTACTGCAATAACTTCATAAAGTTATACAACAGTTTATGCCACAACTCGGGCTGGTTGAGATACGCTGGATGACCAGCCTTTTCAATCTTTACCTCCCTGCTATTAGGTAGCACTTTCAAATTTTTAAATGAAGTTTCTGCTAAACCTGTGTTGTCATCACTTCCATAGACTATTAGTGTAGGAACCTGGGGGAAAAAGATTTTAGCAAAACTGAAAATTGTATCCTGTAAACTTCCAGAATCTGTATTCAATCTACAATAAAAAATATCAGTAACATGTGATGTATATATTGATCTCATTCATGATTTACAAAGCATTATTCTAATTTTTCTACTCAGTCTGGGTGAAGCATAAATTTACTACATTATAAAGAATGAGAGTCAATACAAAACTCTGCCCACAATTATTTTTTACATCAGTCAAGTAAGAATTTTCAATGAAAAAGAGAGACTATATTTCAGAGTTTTTTTCCATTTTGAATATGATGTCATTCCTGTTTTAAAATGTGGCAGTTTTCCCTTGATGAGAAAATGTGGATGTTCCAGGTTATGCTCGGCACTTCAGTGCATGGTTGTTTTGCATAGATTTAAGACATATTTTCAAAAGATATCCCATAAAAGGAAAAAGCCATCATTCTAAATTTCAAAATTTGTATTCTTTTTGTTTTAAGTATGGATAAGTCACTTAAAAGGATTCACATTTCCATAAATATCAGAATGTAAATATAACCGTCAGGTGTAGTTAGTGCTGAGATTTAAGTGTAAAATTTCCAGATGAGTAAATGTGCAGAAAGCACATTTACTTCACAGGTACTTGTTGTTGTTGTTGTTGTTGTTGGTACTTGTTGTTGTTGTTGTGGTTTTCAGTCCAGAGACTGGATTGATCCAGCTCTCCATGCGACTCTATCCCTATGCAAGCTGCTTCATCTCCATCTCCAAGTAACTACTGCAATTACATCCTTCTGAATCTGTTTAGTGTATCCATCACTTGGTCTCCCTCTACGATTTTTACCCTCCACACTTCCCTCCAGTACTACATTGGTGATCCTTTGATGCCTCAGAACATGGCCTACTAACCGATCCCTTCTTCTAGTCAAGTTGTGCCACAAATTCCTTTTCTCCCCAATTCTATTCAGTACCTCCTTATTAGTTACATGATCTACCCATCTACATGATCTACCCATCAGCATTCTTCTGTAGCAGCACATTTTGAAAGCTTCTATTCTCTTCTTGTCTAAACTAGTTATCGTCCATGTTTCACTTCCATACACGGCTACACTCCATACAAATACTTTCAGAAATGGCTTTCTGACACTTAAATCTATACTAGATGTTAACAAATTTATCTTCTTCAGAAACAGTTTTATTGCCATTGCCAGTATACACTTTATATCCTCTCTACTTCAGCCACCATCAGTTACTTTGCTGACCATATAACAAAACCTAGATAGTGCTTTAAGTGCCTTGATTCCTAATACAATTCCCTCAGCATCACCTGATTTAATTTGACTACATTGAATTACAATCGTTTTGCTTTTGTTGATATTCATCTTATATCCTCCTGTCGAGACACTGTCCATTCTGTTCAACTGCTCTTCCAGGTCTTTTGCTGTCTCTGACACAATTACAATGTCATCAGCAAATCTCAAACTTTTTATTTCTTCTCCCTGAACTTTAATTCCTACTTCAAATTTTTCTTTTGTTATCTTTATAGCTTGTTCAATATACATATTGAGTAACACTAGAGATAGGGTACAACCATGCCTCACTCCCTTCTCAACCACTGCTTCCCTTTTGCACTCCTCAACTCTTATGACCGCCATCTGGTTTCTGTAAAAATTGTAAACAGCCTTAATCGGTCTTCTAAGATAAATCTTAGAATCAGTATTGCCTTGCATGTTCCTACATTTCTCCGGAATCCAAAATGATTTTCCCTGAGGTCAGCTCCCACCAGTTTTTCCATTCTTCTGTAAAGAATTCATGTTAGTATTTTGCAACCGTGGCTTATTAAACTGAAATTTTCACACCTGTGAGCACCTGCTTTCTATGAAATTGGAATTATGATATTCTTCTTGAAGTATGAGGGTATTTTGCCTGTCTCATACATCCTTCCCACCAGATGGAAGAAGTCTGTCATGGCCGGCTCTCTCTAGGCTATCAACAATTCTAACAGAATGTTGTCCACTCCCGGGGCCTTGTTTCTGTGCACTGTCAAATTCTTTATGAAGTATCACATTCCCATCTCATCTTCATCTACATCCTCATCCATTTCCATAATATTGCCCTCAAGTACATCTCCCTTGTGTAGACCCTCTATATGCTCCTTTCACCGTTCTCCTTTTCCTTCTTTACTTAGGACTGGTTTTCCATCTGAGCTCTTGATATTCATACAGGTGGTTCTCTTTTCTCCAAACGTTTCTTTAATTTTCAAGTAGGCTGTATCTATCTTACCCCTAGTGATAAATGCTTCTACATTCTTACATTTATCCTCTAGTCATCCCTGCTTACCCATTTTGCACTTTCTGTCAATCTCATTTTTGAGACATTTATATTTCTTTTCACCCACTTCATTTACTGCATTTTTATATTTTCTCCTTTCACCAATTAAATTCAATATCTCTTCTGTTACCCAAGGATTTCTACAAGCCCTCGTCTTTCTAGTACCTTCTGCCGCGGAAGTTGAACACGCGGCAGAACAAATGGACATGGTCAGCCCATAGAGGGCTCCGCCTCCGCGGCGGCTATTCCGCGCAGCGAGGGCGCCACCGCTAAGCCACGTGCAGACAGCGGCCAATAGCCGCTCTCTCCGGTTTCGTATATAGGGACCCGCTCTGCCCTAGTCCAGCCAGTCTGGTACTCGCTCTGGATTTCGTTTCTATCTCGGCGGTACTGCGTTCTGGTCGTTGCTCGTTGTTGACATTTGCCTGGCTCTGGTTCCGAGTGGATTTACGTTTGGTGTTTGGTGTTGTGGTTTCCACAAGCCTCCGTTGTTTATCTCTTCCTTGTTGTGTCGCTCATAGTCGGTCATGGTCGGTTGTTGTCAGTTGCCATTGGTCTGTCGTCCGACTCGTCCTGTGTTTACCCGGTGGTGCGTGCTCCACCGCCGGCGGCTTCCCCACCTGGCGGCTCCGATCCGCAGCCCAAGGCGTTCCCACTGTTGGTTGTGGTTACAACAGTCTTTTTACCTACTTGATGCTCTGCTGCCTTCATTATTAATCTCTCAAAGCTATCCATTCTTTTTCTACTATATTTCTTTCCCCTGTTCTTGTCAATCATTCCCTAATGCTTTCTCTGAAACTCTCTACAACCTCTGGTACTTTCGGTTTATTCAGGTCCAATCTCCTTAAATTACCACATTTTTGAAGTTTCTTCAGTTTTAATCTACGGTTCATAACCAATAAATTGTGGTCAGAGTCCACTTCTGCCCCTGGAAATGTCTTACAATTTAAAACCTGGTTCCTAAATCTCTATCTCACCATTATATAATCTATCTAAAACCTTCCAGTGTCTCCAAGCCTCTTCCACATATACAACCTTCTTTCATGATTCTTAACACAACTGTTACGTATGATTAAGTTATGCTCTGTGCAACATACTACCAGACGGCTTCCCATTTCATTCCTTACTGCCAGTCCATATTCACCTGCTACTTTTCCTTCTCTTGCTTTTCCTACTAACGAATTCCAGTCCCCTGTGACTATTAAAATTTTCATCTCCCTTAACAATCTGAATAATTTGTTTTATTGCATCATACATTTCTTCAATTTCATCATCATCTGTAGAGCTAGTTGGCATATAAACTTGTGCTAATATGATACGTGTGGGCTACATGTCCATCTTGGATACAATAATGCATTCACTATGCTGCTCATAGTAGCTTATCTGCTCTCCAATTTTTTATTCATTATTAAACCAACTCCTGCATTGCCCTTATTTGATTTTGTGTTTATAACCCTGGACTCACCTGACCAGAAGTCTAGTTCCTCCTGCCACTGAACGTCACTAATTCCCACTATATCTAACCTAAACCTATCCATTTCCCTTTTTAAATTTTCTAACCTACCTGCCAGATTAAAGGGATCCGACATTCCACGCTCCGAACTGTAGAACACCAGTTTTCTTTCTACTGATAACGACGCCCTCCTGAGTATTTCCCGCCCGAAGAATGGGGGACTATTTTAACTCCGGAATATTTTACCCAAGAGGACGCCACCATCATTTAACCATACAGTAAAGCTGCATACCGCCAGGAAAAGTTATGGCTGTAGTTCCCCTTTGTTTTCAGCTGTTCGCAGTACCAGCACAGCAAGGCCGTTTTGGTTGATGTTACAAGGCCATATCAGTCAGTCATCTAGACTGTTGCCACTGAAATTACTGAAAAGGCTGCTGCCCCTCTTCAGGAATCACACATTTGTCTGGCCTCTCAACAGATACCCCCTCCGTCGTAGTTGCACCTACAGTACAACTATCTGTATCGCTGAGGCACGCAAGCCTCCCCACCAACGGCAAGGTCCATGGTTCATGGGGTAAGGGGTACTCATTATTACACAAATATTATATCATGATATTCAGGAAAATGTGATCATCAATACATAAGAATGAAAACATTGAAGAACTTGAATTTTCTGTGTACCTGGGTGACTGATTTGGTGCCTCCTGCTACTGTCCAGCAAGGCTACCCACAGAAGCACCTACCACAAGAAGGAAAAATAATCACACCATAGAGGTGCCCATTTACTGCATTTCACAACCGGTTTTCCTTTGGGGCACAACAAAGTACGTGGCACTCCCTAAATGTGACTTCATTCCATGATGCAAACACATAAAGCAAATACAATTCATTTATTTAATTACAGAACAACTAACAGATACAAATTTATTATGTTAAGACTTTTGAATAGAAACACCTGAATATAAACATAAGACATTTAATAAGGGAACTTATGCCTCTTCTACATATACACACATACACCTCAAGCCATGATATGGTGTGTGGTGGATGGTACTTTCTACCACTACTAGTCAGTTCCTTTCCTGTCCCACTCCCAAATATAAGGGGCGTTCAAAAAGAAATGAGCTGGAGTTTGGAATGTGCAAACTCGTGACAGGAGGGTAATAATGTGGCGTCTGTAACGAGGTGTGGTTCCAACCAGAGCGTGGAAGGTCACAGTCCATCACTAGAGGGCACGCGTGCATGTCACGTGATTATACAGAGCTAGCAGCAGCATGCATCAATCGTCCAACGCTGTCAGTTGCTTTTCAAACAGTGACATGGAGGCATTAAAAGATGAGAAAGAAGTGTTGCTTGTTTTCTGACAGCAGAAGGAGTACGATGAACGGACATTCATCAACGAATGTCACAAGCATACAGCAAACACTGCACGTCTTTTGCAAGGGTCAAGGCGTGGCATAAGTGCTTCAGGGCAGGATGAGTGTTGTTAGCCGATGATGCACTGTCTGGAGCATCACAATGCATTACTGATAACATCGCCCAGCTGATGGATGCACTCATTACCTAGGACTGCTGAGTGACAGTGAAAGCCATAGCAGCCATGGTCGCATTGAGCGTCAGAAGTGTTCACACCATCATGAAGGAACAACTGCACATGCGCAAAGTGTGTGCCCAGTGGATGCCCCACAGTCTTCAACCACACCATGAATCATGTCGAATGGCCTACTCTCTTGCTCATCTGCAGCACTATGCTTGGGAAGGCAATGCATTCCTGGCACGAGTTGTGGCTGGAGATGAGTCATGGTGTCATCACTTCGAACCAGAATCAAAACAGCAAAGTCTCCAGTGGAAGCATGCTGTGTCACCACCACCAAAAAAAGCCAAGGCCATCCATGTGAGTGCAGGAAAGGTTATGCTGATATTCTTCTTTGACCAAGATGGCCCCCTTCTGGTTCACTTCCTGTGGCATGGGACAACAGTGAATGCAAACCTTGACCACCCTTTGCCAAGCGATCAAATCAAAATGACTACGCAATCTCACCCGTAGGGTCATTCTGCTCCGCGACAATGCAAAGCCTGATATGTCCAACACAGTCACGGCACTCCTGCAGAAATTCAAATGGGAGGTTCTCAGGCACCCTCCATACAGTCCAGACCTCTCTCCCTGTGATTACGCCATTTTTGGTCCCCTTAAAAACTCTGAAGGGCAAACAACTTACGTTGGACAACGACATCCACCTGTATGTGCAGAACTGGTTATCATCGCAGCCCTGGGAATTTTATGCGACAGCCATTCACCGTCTTGTGTCGCAGTGGGACAAGTGTCTCAACAGTCGGGGTTACTACTTCTAACACACAGGTACTGGTTTCTGTAATAATGCCTCTGGCTCATTTCTTTTTGAACACCCCTTATAGAGCAAGGAAAACCACTCTCTACACGCCTGTAGATGAGCCCCAATTTCTCTTAACTCATCTTTGTGGTCCTTATTGTATGCTGGCAGCAGTAGAATCGTTCTGCAGGTAGCCTTAAATGCTAGTTCTCTAAATTTTCTCAATAGTGTTCCTCAAAAAGACTATTGCCTTCCATGCAGAGATTTCCAATTGAGTTCCCAAAGTATCTCTGTAATAGTTTTATGTTGATTGAACTTACCATGTAACAAATCTAGCAGCCTGTCTCTGAACTGCTTCAATGTCTTCCTTTAATTCAGTTTGGTGGGGATCCCAAACACTTGAGCAGTATTCAAGAATGGGCCACAGTAGTGTCCTATATGCAGTCTTCTTTACAGATGAACCACACTTCCCTAAAATTCTCCCAATAAACTGAAGTTGGTCATTCACCTTCCCTACTACTATCTTTACATGGTCGTCCCATTTCATATCACTCTGCAATGTTACACTTAGATATTTAATCAACATGATCACATCAAGCAGAATACCACTAATGCTGTATTCCAACATTACAGGACTGTTTTTCTAATCATCTGCATTAACTTACATTTTTCTGCATTTAGAGGTAGGTGCCATTCACCAACTAGAAATTTTTTCTGTTTCATCTCGTGTCCTTGCGCAGCCATTCAATCATGAGACCTTCCCACACACTGCAGCATCATCAGCAAACAGCTGCAGATTCCTGCTCACCTTTTCCATCAGATCATTTATGTATGTAGAGAATAACAGTGGCCCTGTCACAGTTCCTTGAGGCACTGCCGACGATACTCTTGTCCCTGATAAACACTTGCAGTTGAGAACAACATACCAGATTTTATTACTTAAGCAATCTACGAGCTGCTGGGAAACTATTTGTTACGCTTGTACCTTCGTTAACAGTCTTCAGTGGGGCACTGTGTCAAACCCTTTTCAGAAATCTAGGAATGTGGTATCTGCTTGTTGCCCTTCAACCATGGTAAGCAGGATATAATGTAAGAAAAGGACAAGCTGAGATTCACACGAGCATTGCTGATTAGTGGACATAAGATTGTTGGTCTCAAGAAAATTTATTACATTCCAGCTGAGAATGCGTTCAAGAATTCTGCAGTAAACCAATGTTAGGGATATTGGTCTGTAATTTTACAGGTCCGTCCTTCTACTCCCTTATATACAGGGGTCACCTGCACTTCTTTCCAGTTGCTTCAGAAATTGTGCTGTGCGAGCAGGAACATAAAAAATAAGCATTAACATCAGAAATATAGAGAGACTGAAAACTTAAAACTAGTAAGATATTTGCCCTGGTGATTTTTTCGAAGTAGATCTGTGAATTGTAGTTTATTTGTCTCATAACATACATAATCTAAATCTATTTGGTTCAGATACAGGAGACACGTCAATTTGTGGTAAAATTTCACCATATACAAAGAACAGCTGATGTTAACAAACAGAATCATACTAATGGTACAAATTTGTTACACATACATACAATAAAATCTAACACTTAATTACCCATTGCTCAAATTATCCTTTCATCCTCTGTGAATTCGTCTATTGAATAGTAGCATTTCTCCCACAGAATCTGCTATAGCCTCTTTTCTAAAATTTCTGGATTCATATTAAATATGTTTTTGCGTATTAACTTCTTGTATTGTCATCCCCATATACTGAGGAGTCCATGCATATAATTTCAACTGGTGTGAGGGTAGCATATAATTATTTTTATTTCTTGCGTTATATTTTTGGTTAAAATGTTTCTCCTCAAATAATTTTTGCTTGTTTTGTAGGAAGATTATAATTTCATAAATATATATGGAGGGAAAAGTTAGGATTTGTAGTTTCCAAAATAATGGGTGACAAGACTCTGTTTGCTGTGCAGTACACATGTATCAGACAATTTTCTTCAGTATTCGAGGTACACTACTTGAACTTCCCCAGAAAATTATCCCATATCTAATCTAATGACAGATTCAAAATAACTATGGTAAGCAGTTTTATGTGTACGCAAGTCAGTGGAATTGCTAGTATTTGCATTGCAAATGTAAAACTGCTTATTTTGTTTGATAGGAAGTCAATATGTGTATTCCAGCTTAGGTTCTTGTCCACATTTAGTCCGAGGAATTTGATTGCGTCAACTTCTTTCATAGGTTGATTGTTATGTTGTACTTTAAGGTCCACATATTTTGAGTTTCGGTTTTGAAATGTCCCATATGGGTTTTTTTCAAAGTTCAGTTTCAACCCATTTAACTGGAATCAGTTTTCTAAAGTATCCAGTGTGCTTACGCTGGAGCTTGGAATTTTTTCTGCACCATCATCTTCAATTAAAACAGAAGTATCATCTGTAGATAGAACTGATGGGAAATTTATATTTATGGGTAAGTCATGTATGTAGAACAGGAAAAGGACTGGCCCCAAAATGGAGCCTTGACACACACCTTGCGAAACTGCACTTCGTTTAGAATGATAATTCACCACATCTGAGGTGATAGCTACCCTTTGTTTTCTGTTGTGTAAGTATGATGTTAGGTAATTTAGAGCAGTGTACTTCATCCCATATCTGTCTAATTTGTAGATAAGCAAGTCATGGTTCACGGAGTCAAATGCTTTTATGAGGTCACAGAATATATATGCAACTTTACTCCTGTGATCCAATGATTTGCCTATCTTTTCAATAAAGTTATTTACTGCATCCAGAGTGTTTTTTTCCTGGTTGAAAGAAAAATTGGTTACTTATGATAATATCATTTTTTACAATAAAGTGTTTGATCCTGTTTGCAGCTACTTTCTCTAACACTTTTGATAGGACTGGAAGAATAGAAATACGCCTGCAGCTACTTTCTCTAACACTTTTGATAGGACTGGAAGAATAGAAATACGCCGATAGTTTCCCATTTCTTTCCTCAACCCTTTCTGAACAGAGGTCTGACTTTGGCATAATTCAAAACATCATGAAAGCATCCCTGTTCAAAGACTGGTTGAATATTTTAGTTAGCAGAGGTGCTATTATGCCACACAGACAAACTCTTGAAAGACACACTCTCATCTCACCATCCACATAAGGAGGTAAGACCTGTAGTCATATTTTATATTCTCCAATGTAAAGGATACACACACACACACACACACACACACACACACACACACACACGTAGGATGCTGAGAAGGGCATAAAAGAGATACTGCTGTATTTGTAATACCTGGATATTCACTTTTTATTGAGATCTGAAAAATGTCGGGATCAGTTTCTTTAAATTTCAATCTCAGGACTGTATTCAATTATATTTTGATATGTTGCTCTTTTTCAGAGGTGTTCAATTCTGTTTTTGAGATGTCTTCCTTGTCAGGTACAATCAACCTCTCCTGGCCAGTAGTCAAGGCTGAGAGAAATTTTTTGGTATCCCTTCTTGTAATACAGATATGCGTCCTTTTACGCGTTCCTTTATCTGACTTTTTCTTCTGCGTTCAATTCACCTGGTGTGGTAGCCATAGTTGGAAATGCAGTTAGATCATTCTCCCCTATAGCTGAGGTCCAAAGGGAGAGTGTTTTAAAAAATGTGCTGATTTTATTGCTTGATGATATAATCATTTCATATCATCTGTGCGTAAGTAAATTTGGAAATATTGTAAAGGTACACAAGCTCAATAAATCAAATTATTATTATTATTATTATTTTAGAAAAATGCAAGTAGTTTGTCTTTAAATTCTTAAAATCTAGTAGATATTTTTCTTTTGGAAAGTCAATGAAAATTGTTCTGGAATAATAATGCTTTATGATCTGCACCCATTTCTTTAAAGAGTTTCTCAAACACACACGATTTTATACAAGTTTTTACGTAGCTTATCATTAAAACAGCTGTTAGAATGACATAACACAAACGATTTCCATCCATAGTCTTCACCATTAGAGCCTCTCTATCTACAAAGTAATGAGTTGTTGTTAATTATGGCTTTTTATTCTGAACAGAAGTTAGAAACCCTTTTATATTTTCTGTCGTTGCAGCAGTGCCATCAGTACATACAGCAATGCAGTCCATCCACTTGAATCCATTACCTTGAAAGAAACTCTCAGCAGCACCAAATACATCAGCTCCTGTGATTGTTGTTTCCAGTTCTTGACAAAATAGGTACTGCTCAGTAATTTTCGATCTACAACAAATCTCACAAGAGATAATAATTGAGGTTTGCCAGAAATATCAGTATTCCTCTAACTGCAGCGCAAATTATCGTGTTTGTTTTCTATAGCATTACTTTGAAAAGCAACTGACGTGTCCATAATAAGCCAATGAAGTAGGGATGGGAAAAACTGAATGTTTAAAACTGATACCATTATTTTAGTTCTGAGTAACTGGTATTTACCTGTATTTCTTTCGCCTGAGTTATAACAAGCTTTTTTTTAATTGCTTACTAATAACCAGGTAAAAGAAAAAAAATATCAATTACCATATAGCAGACATGCTGAGTCGCGCACAGGTACAACATAAAGACTGTTACAAATATAGCTTTCAGCCAGTAAGGCCTTTATCAAAATTAGACGACAAACACTTACATACATACTCATGCAAATGCAACTCACACACACAACTGCAGTCTTAGGCAACTGAGGCCACACTCAACTGAGTGTGCAGTTTTGTGTGTGTGTGTGTGTGTGTGTGTGTGTGTGTGTGTGTGTGTGTGTGTGTGTGTGTGTGTGTGCGCGTGTAACGATATCTACAGATTTATTTAATACCAAATATTTTAATTTTCCTGTTTCAGCATGGGGGGTGCGGGGTGGGGGGAGGGAGCACTTGTCGTCTAATTTGACAAAGACCTTACTGGGCAAAAGCTATATCTGTGATAGTCTTTTCATTGGGCCTATCTGTGACTCAGCGTCTCCACTATACGGTGAGTAGCAACTTTCCTTTTCACAATATTGTTACATTCCATCCAAGATTTTCCATTGTTTGAAAAATGCCAATTAGCTATAGCAACAGTGCTAAAATTTATGGTTTTTAAATAAACCTTTTTTATACATAAAATTTCTATTGGTTTGAAATATTGGGTTATAACAGAAAATGGGATAAGCAAATATTCTATTTTCATGACAATGCTGACAGAAACAAGCAACAAACACATGGGATAAGAAATGTTTCAGCACTGCTGAGACAATACTGTAACGTTACCATGTTGTGTGGCCTATTAGATGGTATACATGTGCATGCAGTATGCATGACTTGCCCATCTGCTCTGCGTGGTAGTTTCTCACTGTCATCGTCCGACATCACTTGTATTACAGAATGGTACCATCCTTAATCTGGAAGTATTTTTCGAAGTATGGTACCAACAAAGTAAAATGCACCATTTGCTTTGAAAGATTAAAAATGGGAGGAGCCACAACAAGCTTGCAATATCATGCGAGGAGAAAACTTAAGACTTAACAACTCATTCATAGTTTACGATAAAAATAGAAAGTAGCTGATCTGCTATCCATGTCTACATAATATGCCTTTATCCACTTGTGGTCTTGAAAATTGACAAGTTAACATGAAAAACAGATTTATTCAACATCAGTTTTCACACTTTACTACTGACTATTCATAATGCCCAAATAGCGGTATGTTTCTTGATTACAAAATGTTTTTGAGCAGAGTTTTCAAATCATTAGATTCAGTATGAGAAATTCAACCACTTATCACTTTTCGAGAAAAGCAGTGAACAGTGAGCAAACTAAGTCTTCTTTTATTTGCCTATTTAATTTAATATTTTGATCCTATATATCTTCAAACTGAGGAAGGCTAAATTTTTAAATCTCTGTTCAATTCCTACGTTTATTATAACAAATAATAGGAAACAAAACCAAACATTAGCTATTTAAGAAACTGCTTTTTTAGTGGTTTTAACAGTAAGGTTAAATTAGCATTGAAAAAACCAACACAACCAAAACTTGGTTGTTTCAACCATACCCACAATCCCTATGATGAACTGTATCATTTGACAAAGGTACTTTTGAAAGCCGTTCAACTGCTTCCAGTAGCAACAATTTCTGTGTATGCCAGGAAAATAAGCTCTGTTTCATGGCAACCATTTCAGAAATTTGAATGATGCCAAGGTTTATTGATTTTTTCATCATGACAGAAGATGACTGAATGATAGTGCACAGATGTTCAAAATACTCTCATGGGTTTTGAAAGACACTGTGGTGGTTTCATTCCAAATGCTTTCTCAGGTTATTAAATACAGTACCACAGGCTCATTTACCCATTTAACAGCACTTTGCAGAACACCAAACATTTTGGTGTAGGCTTGGCACCTCACCTGGCCACATAACTCTGACATTTATGTATTCTTCTTTATAGTGGTGGTTATGTTGGACCATGCTTGATCCTGGTTTTATGTTTCTCTGGTTACCAGATGACCAAAGCGGCACAACTTTTGTTCCCGCAGCACAACTTTTGTTCTCTTTTGAATATTAGTATATTTATATCCACTTTCCTCAGATGTAGAAGAGCTGTCAACATCTAAGGTTTTCTTTTTTCTTATTACAGATCTATCCATGGCGAAAAGAGTGAACTAGCAAATGCGCAAAACTACTGAAACTATAAAATTTACCAAGCAGCAAAACAAAAAATGACTGATTTTTAAAAAATGATTATCCGCTGACATTCTTTACTGATGCAGCTGACAATACCAACAAAGAGTCCTAGATTGTGTCAGTCGCATGGACGAAGGATTAAAGGACGCTGCCTGATGCAAAAAATAGGATTTTATAATGAAGATTATTTACAGAATTAGAAATTGTTTGCTGTACAGTTATATGTAAAAAATATATATTTACTATGATAGGTTACATGTTTAATGTGTATAATCATGCATAATGATGGGCAATTTCTTGCAAACTGGGCTACTCCAAGAAAAATTTTGTGATAGAGGAGAGGGGTTGTGCAATGAGCATCAATGATGCACTTAATTAAAACAGCCAACCAAATCAGCTTTCACTGAGTGATGCTCAGAAAACCATCATGGCATGAGACATGACAAGAACAGTATTATGGCACAGGCTCCAAGTTTTTGGTACAGAACAATTAAGGAATAAATTGAAAGACGGATGTTACAAATCTTATAAACAGGTGTATATATTTCAGTGTAAGCAAGAGCTGAGTTCTGGCACTACACCTGTAACGACTCTTGTAGGCTTTTCATCCAATACCCAGAAAACATCAAGGAAAAGTGCATTTCACAAGATAATGGCATATGTACAGAAAAACTTGCATGTGACAAAGGGGGGCAGTAAGTGTCAGGAGCAAAACTCTGATATAAATAGGGCTGTGACATAAAAATACATCACAGTCTGATGGGAGTACATACAGCAAGCACACATGAGATACTGATGGCCCATGAAGAAGATGGCTACGTGAGTCATTATTATAGTGTGTGAAAATGTCATTGTCAGTCCTTTAAAGAAGCTACACCTGATTTACAACTTACTTTCAACAGCCAGTTCTGCATCCTCCTTTACCTACGTACAATATCAGTATCGATGATGTGACTTACCGAACGAAAGTGCTGGCAGGTCGATAGACACACAAACAAACACAAACATACACATGAAATTCAAGCTTTCGCAACAAATTGTTGCCTCATCAGGAAAGAGGGAAGGAGAGGGAAAGACGAAAGGATGTGGGTTTTAAGGGAGAGGGTAAGGAGTCATTCCAATCCCGGGAGCGGAAAGACTTACCTTAGGGGGAAAAAAGGACAGGTATACACTCGCACACACACACATATCCATCTGCACATCTGTGTATGTGCGGATGGATGTGTGTGTGTGTGTGTGTGTGTGTGTGTGTGTGTGTGTGTGTGAGTGATTGTATACCTGTCCTTTTTTCCCCCTAAGGTAAGTCTTTCCGCTCCCGGGATTGGAATGACTCCTTACCCTCTCCCTTAAAACCCACATCCTTCCGTCTTTCCCTCTCCTTCCCTCTTTCCTGATGAAGCAACTGTTTATTGCGAAAGCTTGAATTTCGTGTGTATGTTTGTGTTTGTTTGTGTGTCTATCTACCTGCCAGCACTTTCGTTCGGTAAGTCACATCATCTGTGTTTTTAGATATATTTTTCCCACGTGGAATGTTTCCCTCTATTATATTCAATATCAGTATCGCATTGAACTAGCTGTCGTATACTGACAATCTTTGTCTCAGCTTGCTCTCTGTAACAGTATGGAGCATATCATACAGAAAAGAAACTTTCATTCCCATGAAGAACTCTGGGAAGCTAAGGAGACACCACAGCTGCTTAATTCTGCTAGCTAGACACGGAAGGTAGGCATCTGTCACAGTGCACAGCTAACTTGAAGAGATACAGTTAGAGTGAAGGAACGAGTAGTACAGTTGCAGTAAAGTCTGATGCACTGGACACCTCAGTCCCTGTTGAATATGTTTTTTTTTTCTCTGTAAATGACAACTCTTCTGAGGATTGGATGGAATTAGTTTATGTCATTAGCAGTTTGATATTAAAATGTCCTCTATTTGTGTTTCAGATTCTGATAAGCAAACTGGGTATTGAGTCTCAGATGTAATAATGCCAGTAAAACACACTGTATTTTGCTGGTACTTGAGGCATATGAGTTGTGAGTTAATGGCACCCTTCTTAAACTCATGTAATATGAAATTAACACGAACATAGAGCCTCTAAAACAATGTCACTTCAAACATAAAGTGCAGGTTTGTTAGTTATACAGTTGGTTTTTCCTATGCGCCACTCCTCAAGTTAACTGACCTCAGTCTAAAACTACAATATTTTCTTGAAAATGTGATGGTGATCAAACACAATTTAAAGTAGTAAGACAATCTTTTTAAATCTTCTAACATAATATAACACATTCAGACAAAACTGCACCTTGATCAACCATTTGGCAATGAACAAAATGGATATTTTGTGTCCAAAGACGTGTGTGGTGTGTGCAGCGACAATTGATGAAATGTGAATACGTAATGTACAATTAGTTTTGGCATTGTCATTTACCTTGGTTGTAACTATGTATACAGAAAAGAGCATTGTACCTTATGCATAAATCTTTGTGAAACTAGACTCTGTGAAATTGTTAAATTAATGTTTTTTGCTTGGTAAGCTAACATGCCATTAGAAAACCATCTGTTGGTGAATGGTTTATCACTCCATTTTTTAACCAAAAATATAAGCTCCAATTGCCTTCACCAGCTATGCAAGAAATGATTTCACT
This sequence comes from Schistocerca serialis cubense, assembly GCF_023864345.2. Lineage (NCBI taxonomy): Eukaryota > Metazoa > Arthropoda > Insecta > Orthoptera > Acrididae > Schistocerca > Schistocerca serialis. The sequence goes on along the minus strand of NC_064641.1, from coordinate 450,235,613 downwards.
CTTGAAGAAGTATGCAACATTAAAAGAGAAACAATTGATGTTTTAAGGTGATTTTCAATTTTATTATTTATGGAAGAGGGAGACATAAAACATACCTCAATATGCTGGAGAACACTTTTTGGTACAGAATCTGAGGCCACTGGAGCTACAGGCACATAACCAGATATGAGGTCAGCGTATTTTCCCAAAAAACTTACGGAATAACCACCACTCATAGAAGGGGAAATTACAACAGGTTTAGTCAATGTTAGTTCTTCTATTGTTGACTTCAGGAAAGCAGCTTTGTCTCCTGAGTAAGTCATGTGAGTATTACCATAGCCTAGAAAGAAGACAGAAAAGTACTAGTACTTTTCAGCATACAATGTAACAAGCCATTAAAAATTTAGTTACAATCTGGGTGAGACAATGTGATGTCATACAATGGCATAGAAATATAATGACCACACAATGTAAACTGTAGACTATGCCACAAAAAAGAATTTATTTGTTAGATTACTATAGAGATATAACAAAATAAAATAAGTTCACATTTCGCTAATCACTTAATGTACTAAAGATAGACAGACATCAGTTGGGAAAAAATGTGAGAAAATTTCCTGGTGTATGAGGTAATAATACAAAACAAAAATGAGAAGAAATACCTTCTTACGAGAAATAGTGGCCAAGAAACAAAGCTATAAATAAAAAAATGAGAATGAAGAGAATTCTTCCAAATTATTTACTGAATGCAAATTTCATGACATCAGTGCAGTGGATATACATGAATTACACAGTTGTGAGATACGAAAATTTTTGCCTGACCAGGACTTGAACCTGGTACAAATTTTCATATGTCATCACAATTGGGTAATACATCTATACCCATTGCAGCTTATGTCATGAAATTGAAATTCAGTGAATTATTTAGAATAATGTTTCTTATAGCTGCTGGGCATCAAATCATATCTAAAAATGAAGATAATACCATAGAAATTATACATTAAGGAAATACATTCTATATGATATGCAAATATCTGAAAATGAATAACACATTCTTGAACTTCTTCCCATATCAGCTCTGGGTAAAACCTTAAACTTATGACATTTACCATTGCCTTTTCCAGGAGCAACTGAGCACTGTGGCTGCTGCTGTGGTGGATTTTGCAGCTTCAGGATGGTTTCTGACTGGTCAGCTTACATTGGCATGCTGCAACAGATAGTTTCAAAGCGTGCACTGTTGGTGCCACCACAGCAGCTAGGAGTGTAAGCAATTTGGCAAATTTCTCCGTTTCTTCTCTGCATCGAGATCTTGCGCCCATGCACCACTAAAATTATATTCACTGTTGAAGTTGCTCTCACACATTCTAATTTCTACAGTCACATTAGTACTAGAACTGCAGCATGTACAACTCTAAAAAATAAGTATTGTTCCACCAAGCAGAATTTTATATTTATTTACGAGGTTGTGATCAGCAGCTCCTGATTTCTCAAGTTCTTGGCTTTTAATGTGCCATTGATACTCTACACAGCTGTCGGATATGGTATACATGGACTGATTGATGTAGTTGTTCTGCACTCACTAGGGATACTAAAAATTGCCGGTACCTGAAGCCAAGACTTTTTTCTTCTTAGGTGTTTGGGTGAAATTGAACCAAATTTCATGTGAGTTCCTTGAAATGTTCCATAAAGAAGTTAGCCAACAGTTTGAGACAATAGCAAACTGACAGCTATTCCATCAGTCATTTCACAAAATTTACTGCCATACAAGAAGTAGGTGGTGGTCAAAGAAGGTTGGAACAACTTTATAATTACAACAACAAAAAAAGTGCTCTGCCAACATTTTCAATGTGTCTTCCATATTAACTTTTGTACATAAAGTCCATCCAGACTGAATAAAATATTATTTGGACCAACTGTAATTTGTTTGATTTTCTAAATAAATATATATAACAGTTTTTAATGTGGTGTTCATAGCAGTCAGCTATGGGAGTCATTAACTTGGTCAGATACTTGGCTGCAAGTAGATGGGAGGACCAACAGCACTAACATTATGTGTCAATGACACTATCAATATGTGTCAATGAGACACCTTCTTTGTGATTTGAGATAATCTGTTTCACCTGGGAGGTATAGTTCTTCAACCCATACACACTAATTCTTCAGCAACTCCACCATTTTTCCGCTGTATGAAAGGGTAGGGATCCATTTTAGGCACTTGTACGTATTGTTCTCCAAAGAACATCAGTGGTATTTCCCTTTGCAACTGGAACCAAAATAAGACCTTTATCTCTTTGCAATGCAGGAATTCCATCTGTCTCTGCTCTGCTATTGTTTGACTTGGGAGGCTTGGCTATGGTTAAGACACAACTTGTGGCAACTTGTACGCCATCAGTGATGTCCTGTGTGAGATGTATCACTGTCTGTTGCATTTCACTTATAATATCCACAGTAGGCACAGTGCATAGTATAAGAGTGAATTTAATCCTCTATTCAGGAAAAAATTAGTTCTTCCATATAGGTTCTTGTCTGAGGGCTTCTTGACAGTACATTCTGTTCTGTTCCATTAGATAACACCATTCTTAGCTTAACTGCAAGTCATTCAATTTTTTTGGGTTTTGTCATTACAATGCTGTGATGAGCTCTTTGATGAGCTGCTGTGGTCATACCAGCTCACTCCCAGTCAAGTGGTGAGAGACATGTAGATAAAAAGAGATGGTAATGACATATATTTTATGAAGTGACTGATGGAATGGCTATGGGTTCTCCATAGTTTCCAGTAGTGGCTAATTTCTTGATATAATGTTTTGAGGAACATGCATTTTGTTCCATTTCAACCATCTTCATTTTATCATTATGTTGATGACATGTTTACGGACTGGCCATATTTCACTGAAGCTCTTGACTCTTGATCTATTACTTGACCACATAAACAGTAAGGAGTGAAACAACCGGTTCACTGTCAAGATGGAGAGAAAAGGATATGTTGGTCGAGCAAAAGAAAAGCTTACAGAATAACCACCACTCAAGGGGAAATTACAATAGGTTTAGTCAATGTTAGTTCGTCTATTATTGACTTCAAGAAAGCAGCTTTGTCTCCTGAGTAAGTCAAGCAAATATTACCATAGCCAAGAAAGAAGACAGAAAAGTACCAGTTCTTTTTAGCATAAAACGTAACAGGCCACAATAATTCAGTTACAATCTGAGTGAGACAGATGGGGACCAAGGCCGCTCTGTCTACTGCAAGCTGATTTTACATCTCAGCATTCAGAATTTCAGCCATACAATCTCGAGGACAGCCATTTAAAATAGACTGATATACCAAGCTAAAACTATTTCTGATGAGCACCACTTAGTGTCTGAAAGTAAACATCTGAATTATATGTCCCAATGAATGGCTACAGAGCATGTGATATAAAGGTCGTACTCTCCAAGAAAAAATAACATGAAAATGTTGAACAATCACGTGGTGAGACACTGATTGTGCTCCTCACAACCTGTGGTACTACATCTAGCAAAATAGGCACAGACCTGGAAAGATGAGAAATAAGACCTACTTTCTGATAAACTAAGAAAATAAATAAGATGCTGCACCCAATTAATGACAATCCTCACAGACACAGGGATTTATATCAACACTTGTGAGTGCAGAGGAAACTACACTGATTAGTCCATCTGTACAATTTCCGATCACTGTGCAGAACGTCAAAGACACATAAAAAATTGGGAACTTGAGGAATCAAAAGTTGGTGAGCACTGTCTCACAAAAAAACACAAAATACCATAGGGAAAACAAAATTTTTGTCCCTGGGAGCAACTTCAACACCAGAAATAATCTTAGCAGTGAATGGAAGAAAGCTTTCGATGCAATTTGCCAAATTGTTTGCACTCCTATGACAGTGGTGGTGCCACCAGCACAGACTTTAACATCATCCATGACAGCATAACGACATATGCCAACCAATGAGAAGCTGTCCATGGGCTACACAAGTCCACCACAGCACAAGCCATGACAGCCAGTCGTTGCTGACAAAGATGATGGTGGTAATCATCAAAAGTTTAATTTTTCACCTATAATTAACAAGCCTAGAAGTTGCAAATGTTTTATCCTGGATTGTTATTGCAAACTGAAACTGAAATAACCCTTCCATGAATCATAAAACCAACCTTAGGAATTACATTTACTTCATAGAATATGCATTGAGCAGAAGATATGCTCATTGTAAAAGTATTGACAATGCAACTCTACTTGTTGTTGTTGTTGTGGTCTTCAGTCCTGAGACTGGTTTGATGCTGCTCTCCATGCTACTCTATCCTGTGCAAGCTTCTTCATCTCCCAGTACCTACTGCAGCCTACATCCTTCTGAATCTGCTTAGTGTATTCATCTCTTGGTCTCCCTCTACGATTTTTACCCTCCACGCTGCCCTCCAGTACTAAATTGGTGATCCCTCGATGGCTCAGAACATGTCCTAACAACCGATCCCTTCTTCTAGTCAAGTTGTGCCACAAACTTCTCTTCTCCCCAATTCTATTCAATGCCTCCTCACTAGTTATGTGATCTACCCATCTAACATTTCAAAAGCTTCTATTCTCTTCTGGTCTAAACTAATTATCGTTCATGTTTCACTTCCATACATGGCTACACTCCATACAAATACTTTCAGAACGACTTCCAGATATATAAATCAATACTCGATGTTAACAAATTTCTCTTCTTCAGAAACGCTTCCCTTGCCATTGCGAGTCTATGTTTTATATCTTCTCTACTTCGACCCCAAATAGCAAAACTCCTTTACTACTTTAAGTGTCTCATTTCCTAATCCAATTCCCTTGTTTTGCTTTTGTTGATGTTCATCTTATACCCTCCTTTCAAGACAATGTCCATTCCGTTCAACTGCTCTTCCAAGTCCTTTGCTGTCTCTGACAGAATTACAATGTCATCAGCGAACCTCAAAGTTTTTATTTCTTCTCCATGGATTTTAATGTCTACTCCGAACTTTTCTTTTGTTTCCTTTACTGCTTGCTCAATATACAGATTGAATAACATCAGGGAAAGGCTACAACCTTGTCTCACTCCCTTCCCAACCACTGCTTCCCTTTCATGTCCCTCGACTCATATAACTGCCATCTGCTTTCTGTACAAATTGTAAATAGCCTTTCGCTCCCTGTATTTTACCCCTGCCATCTTCAGAATTTGAAAGAGAGTATTCCAGTCAACATTGTCAAAAGCTTTCTCTAAGTCTACAAATGATAGAAACATAGGTTTGCCTTTCCTTAATCTAGCTTCTAAGATAAGTCATAGGGTCAGTATTGGCTCACGTGTTCCAACATTTCTATGGAATCCAAACTGATCTTCCCTGAGGTCAGCTTCTACCAGTTTTTCCATTCGTCTGTAAAGAATTCGTGTTAGTATTTTGCAGCTGTCACTTATTAAACTAACAGTTCGGTAATTTTCACATCTGTCAACACCTGCTTTCTTTGGGATTGTAATTATTATATTCTTCTTGAAGTCTGAGGGAATTTCGCCTGTCTAATACATCTTGCTCACCGGATGGTAGAGTTTTGTCAGGACTGGCTCTCCCAAGGCTATCAGTAGTTCTAATGGAATGTTGTCTACTCCCAGGGCGTTGTTTCGACTTAGGTCTTTTAGTGCTCTGTCAAACTCTTCACGCAGTATCATATATCCCATTTCATCTTCATCTACATCCTCTTCCATTTCCATAATGTTGTCCTCAAGAACATCGCCCCTGTATAGACCCTCGATATACTCCTTCCACCTTTCTGCTTTTCCTTCTTTGTTTAGAACTGGGTTTCCATCTGAGCTCTTGATATTCATGCAACTGGTTCTCTTTTCTCCAAAGGTGTCTTTAATTTTCCTGTAGGCAGTATCTATCTTACCCCTCATGAGATAAGCCTCTACATCCTTACATTTGCCCTCTAGCCATCCCTGCTTAGCCATTTTGCACTTCCTGTCGACCTCAATTATGAGACGTTTGTATTCCTTTTTGCCTGCTTCATTTTCTGGATTTTTATATTTTCTCCTTTCATCAATTAAATTCAGTATCTCTTCTTTTACCCAAGGATTTCTACTAGCCCTCGTCTTTTTACCTACTTGATTCTCTGCTCCCTTCACTATTTCATCCCTCAAAGCTACCCATTCTTCTTCTACTGTATTACTTTCCCCCATTCCTGTCAATTGTTCCCTTATGCTCTCCCTGAAACTCTGTACAACCTATGGTTCTTTCAGTTTATCCAGGTCCCATCTCCTCAAATTCCCACCTTTTTGCAGTTTTAATCTACAGTTCATAACCAATAGATTGTGATCAGAGTCCACATCTGCCCCTGGAAATGTCTTACAATTTAAAACCTGGTTCCTAAATCTCTGTCTTACCATTATATAATCTATCTGATACCTTTTAGTATCTCCAGGGTACTTTCATGTATACAACCTTCTTTCATGATTCTTGAACCAAGTGTTAGCTATGATTGATTAAGTTATGTTCTGTGCAAAATTCTACCAGGCGGCTTCCTCTTTCATTTCTTAGCCCTAATCCATATTCTCCTACTATGTTTCCTTCTCTTCCTTTTCCTACTGTTGAATTCCAGTCACCCAAGACTATTAAATTTTCATTTCCCTTCACTACCAGAATAATTTCTTTTATCTCATCATACATTTCATCAATTTCTTCATCATCTGCAGAGCTAGTTGGCATATAAACTTGTACTACTGTAGTAGGCATGGGCTTCGTGTCTATCTTGGCCACAATAATGCGTTCACTATGCTTAGCTTACCTGCACTCCTATTTTTTTTATTCATTATTAAACCAACTCCTGCATTACCCCTATTTGATTTTGTATTTATAACCCTGTATTCACCTGACCAAAAGTCTCGTTTGTCCTGCCACTGAACTTCACTAATTCCCACTATATCTAACTTTAACCTATCCATTTCCCTTTTTAAATTTTCTAACCTACCTGCCCCATTAAGGGATCTGACATTCCACGCTCCGATCCATAGAATGCGAGTTTTCTTCCTCCTGATAATGACATCCTCTTGAGTAGTCCCCGCCCGGAGATCCGAATGGAGGACTATTTTACCTCCGGAATACTTTATCCATGAGGATGCCATCATCATTTAATCATACAGTAAAGCTGCATGCCCTTGGGAAAAATTACAGCTGTAGTTTCCCCTTGCTTTCAGCCGTTCGCAGTACCACAACAGCAAGGCCGTTTTGGTTAGTGTTACAAGGCCAGATCAGTCAGTCATCCAGACTGTTGCCCCTGCTGCTGCCCCTCTACTTATAAGAGAACATATATACACATCTGCTAAACTTTCTCTGAATGCTGTGACTTGAGCAGTAGGGCAGATGTCTCAGATAAGGTTGGTTGGGTGAATGCAGAAGAGATTTGGCATTTGGTAGACATAAAGGGAGGGCAATGAAACTGTAGAGGTGGATGATATGAATAAGCATTTAATGGGCATCACTGATTACTCTATGATGGTGTAATACTACAAATTCACTATTCTGACCTATTGTGCATATTACATTACATCTGATTATGTATGACTCCCCCATGTGATCACACCTTTGTAAATAAGCATTGCTGTGGAACTAACTCTTTTGTACGTTGAGTGAGTGAGCAACAGAGAGAGAAAGAGAGAGAGAGAGAGACCTGAGGGCGTGGTGGAGACACCACAAGACACACGACTCAAATGTTTTAGTGGGAGGACAGAAAATTTACATAAAGATGGTCTGTGAGGGATTAGAACCAGACTCTTCCTCAATATGAGTCCGGTGTCTCAGCCACAGTACCAACTCAACCGTTTCCCATTGTCTTTTGCATATCTTTAATAAAAAGCAAGCTGGGTTTCACAACATAATTCATATGTCAACAAAATGCTTATTTCAAAACTGTAATAAAACTTATACCAGGCAACCTCCTTTTTTTATATATGCTGTTATCACATACAACACTCAGCTGCAGCCGAGGTCTATGATAAACTAATGCTGGAAGACAGGCTGGTTCTAACATGCAATCACCATAAGACACAACAGCTACTCCATCATGTTCACTGGTCTTCACCCTATTACTTTCAGTTACGTAATGCCTTTTCTTTACATCTGTAATTTTTCATCAGTTGAATGATTTGATAATTGGAACTGCAGTGCAATTTTCTTCAGTGAGGCAAGAAGGTAACTAATACTTCAAACTCCTTGCATTTTACTGCCAGTGTAATCAGTAACTGGACAGGTGATTTATTTTCATTAATTGTCTTCCATAAGACCATTTTTTTTAAGGAGGAGCTATTGATTTTAAATACAGAATGCTCCTCACATAGCTGTCCTTCATACCAATTTTCACTTTGTAGTTGAGGCTCCCTCTGCTTTCGCAAGACGACAAGAACTCCCTCTCACCACCAATAGCATACAGTCACTGTAAAGTACTGAAAGAGATGCTGAATGAAATGTGTTTAGCTCTGAAATGGGCAATGCATGAAACATCCAACAACTAGCAAGGCACAATCATACTAAAGACCTCTCACAAAACCCTTAAAATTCATGTTGTATAAAGTTGGTAGCGACATCAAAGTTAAGTGTCCAGACATTCATGGATAACTCAGAAATTGAACTGAGGTTAGCAAAGCAAAATTACAAGTGCTGAACTCCACATTAAAATGTTCATTCACTAAAGACGATCCAGGAGTGGTGCCCTAGTTTAATTTTTATAACATTGCTAAGATATTAGTGTCAGTAGTATTGAGAAACTGCTGATATCTCTAAAAAGGAACAATGCTCCAGGGCTTACTGGAATTCTTGTCAGATTCCATAGAGAATTAACAAAAATAGACCACATATATTTGGAACAAAAAGCTGTACCCAGAGGTTGGAGGAAAGCATATGTTAAATCCACCTACAAGGAAGGTAATAGAAGTCATTCACACACCAAATGTCCAGTATTACATCCATCTTGAATGTATTATGCACAGAATGGCCTCCTCTATTCCAACCAGCATGGATTCTGCAAACAGTGATCAAGTGAAACCCAATTCACACTTCTCTCAGATGACATACTGAAAGCCATAGATCAAGGCAATCAGGTGGATGGTATACTTCTTGATTTCAAAAAACAACTGACTTAGTACCACAGCAATTCTTATTAACAAAAGTTTGAGTAAATGGGAGAGTCAAACAAAATTTGTGACTGGATTCAGGATGCAGCATTTCATCTAGTATCGAAAGTCGTTAACAGACATGTGAGCAACTTTATGTGTGCACTTAGGAAGTGTGTAGGGACCTTCAGTGTTCATTTACACATTAATAACTTGGAAGACAATAATTACTAAAAGCCTGATGCTGTTACCTAAACTGATGCAAAAACTGACAAATGACTTTAAATTCTTGAGAACTTTTTTTAAGGACTGCCTAATTTCATAAATAAATTTAATATATTAATAGAATGACAACATGGTTTTAGGAAAAATCACTCAGCCAAAACCACAACCTTCTGTTTCCTGTATGAAATACTACCAGCCCTAGAAAAGCAGGAACACATTTTCCTAGAGTTATCAAAAATCATCATAATAAATTACTTGGTATGATTCAGAGTCAGGGTGTCAGGTGAGTAGCATATAACTGGACTAAAACACACATCCAGGAAAGAAAAGAGCTCACACAGAGAGAACATGTGAAGTGAATGGGGAAGTCAATACCCATCAGTCACATTTATTAGTGGTCAAACCTGACATTCCCCAAGGTTCCATATCAGATCTAATCCTGTCCTTACTTTATGTAAATGATCTATATTTAAACAGTAAACTATACTAATTTGCAGATAACACGATAACACCAGCCACTTAATTACAGGAAGTACTCAAGAAACCTTTGAAAATAACATTGAGGTCATCACAAAGAGTATAGTACATCATCAGACAAAACAACTAACAGACAGCCACAGAAAAAAAACAACATAAAAGCTCTGTAGAATTTTCTAGAAAAGAATAAATCAAGGACACAATACTTGCTGCAGTGCCACATTGGCACATTCTAATATATAGTTCATGTGTAAATACAGAAATTCAGAAAATAAACATTAAAAGAAAGAAACTGTGCACTGAATACACAAACTGTGCTGCACTCAGTACAAGCAAACAGCAGTGTAACCTTTACAAGCATGAGTTCCATCAAAACTATGAAGGGAAAAGGTTAGTCTGTGATCATGTCAATGAAATAACCAATGAAAAAAATCAAATAGAATAAAACTGTCTATGAATGTAGTGGTTTGAATAATAACAGGAATGGATGCAATTTTTTCAGGATAAAAGACAGTGACACGACAGGCAATAAATCTCCAGCACTTGAGCTGGATACTAAAAGCAACACACATCAAAAGGGTGGGTGTTTACAGACAATAAACAGAGAACATAAATCTGTTGCTGCAGTGAAAAAAAAAAAAAAATCTACAACATTTGAAAATGTTGTTGTGATTGTTTCAGAACACTTGATGAGACAAGATCAGATAGAATATTTCGTTCTCAGAGATTATGCTGTTGGTGACATTATGGGCAGAAGTGAAAGAAAGAATGGAGGTGCCTTTATTTGTTAGAGACACTTTAATGTTTTCTAAGATATGTGTCAGCTCTTATTGTACTGAACTAGATGGAGAATTTTGCTATATTAGGCTGATTGCAGAGAATACCATAATTGTTAATTTACATAGATCTCCAGGTGAAGATGATAATACAGTTTTTGAAAGATTTGAGCTGCTTATGAGGAAAATTTTAAAATCTAAAACAAAAGTCACTGTCTATGGTGATTTCAACACTGAAATGACCAACAATAATGAACAAGTTATAAGAATTATTTTTAATCCATAAGATCTCTAAATTGACATTGTATGAACTACAGCACCACACAAAAAAATACCTACTTGGATAATGTTATAGTTAATTTTTCTAGAGATATGTGTGATGTCAGACTTGTTAGTGGCGCACCAGCAGATCATGAACCATTAATTTTTACAGTACACTTGGATCAGTTATCCAAGTCAGACACATCAATCAGCATCCAGTCTAATGCAACATGGATAGCAGGCCAGAAACATGAATATATTAATTTGTTTACTAATATTATGCAATTTCCATCCTGGATTTCCATTGTTTAATTTATTTACAGACAGACTAGCCCATGTTAGCTTAGACTTGTGTAGAACAAACAAACTGGATCCTGCAATTTGATCTCAAACATGGGTGGATAAGGAATGTAGGAACCTAATTGATAATATTTTCTTTGATGAAGCTCAAAGCAAGAAAATAACAGTTTACACAGTAATAAATGCATCATATGATCATGAGGAACATTTAGTTAAGATAAATAACACTGTGCCTTACAGTATGGATACTCCTCAGTGGAAATCTGTTAGAGTAATTGATGACTCCATGACAAATGTTTCAAGAATAGTTTACAGGAGATGACATGGCATGTAATTCATAATGAATCATATGCAAATGTACATTTTTTATCTATTCCACGATAAATTCATATCATTATTTGAAAATTGCTTTCCGCTTCAGCTAATCGGAAAGGACACCAAAAAGCCATGTAAAAGCCATGGATCACTGGAGTGATTAAAGTATGATGTGAAAGGAAAATGGAAATGTATCTTTTGCCAAGAACAAGTAGGAATCCTGCAGTAGCTATACACTACAAAAACTACTCAAAATTACTAAGAAAGGTTATTAAAAATCAAGGAACATGTACATAATGTCAGAAATCAGTACTTCTGACAACAGACTTAAGCCTAATAGAATGTAGCGCAACGAGAGACAGGACAACCAGCCACAGAACAAGACAACATCACTACTGAACTGAATGGAATGGCTACAAACGACGAGTCACAGGTAGCAAATGCATTTAATAATCATTTCTTAAATGCAGAAGAAAGCATAGGGACAAACAGTTCAAGAGCAAAACTTTCATAAAATTCAATCATATAAATGTGTCACCAACTTCTCCTTCTTGAATTAAAAAAATTATACATTCTCTCAAAAATAACAATTCACCTACTTTTGATCGTGTTTCCAGTAAACTACTAAAAATTTACTTCCATGTAATAAGCCCAATCTTATACAAAATATGTAACACATCGCTAACTCAAGGCATTTTGTCAGAGAGACTGAAATATGCCGTTGTTAAACCCCTCTTTAAGAAAGGCAACACGAGAGATGTTTATAAATAGTGACCTGTTTCACTGCTGACACCATTTGCTGAAATTCTCGAGAAGGTGGTGTATTCTAGAACAGTATCTCACCTTAACTACAATGGTATCCTCAGCAAATCACAGTTTGGGTTTCAGAAGGGTTTCTCTACTAAGAATGCAATTTACACATTCACTCACCAGATTTTATAAGCATTAAACAATAAAATGGCACTGGTTGTACTTTCTGTGACTTCTCTAAGGCATCTGACTGTGTGAATCACAGTATTCTCCTAGATAAATTGACATTTTATGGGATTGATGGTACAGTGAATCAATAGATACTGTCATAACTCACCAATGAAATGCAGAAAATTGTACTTAGCAATTCAAGCAATATAGTGCACGGATATAATTATGATTACAGAGAAATCACATATGGAGTTCCCCAAGGTTGACTCTTAGGTCCACTACTGTTGCTCATATATGTAAGTGATCTTCTGTCTAGTATACAACAAACAGTATTACTTCTTTCTGCAGATGACACTAGTATTGTAACCAATCCAAGCATACATAAAGAAACAGAAGAAATGGTAAACAAAGTTATTAAAAAAATCATTGACTTGTTTTCTGTGAAGGGTCATATCCTCAATTTTAAAACACACAACATATTCAGTTCTGCACATCTAGAGGTACTACACCAGCGATAAGCGTAATACAAGATAAGGGAATAATAAATAGGGTGGAAACTTCAGAATTCTTAGGGGTCCGTATTGATGAGAATTTGAACTGGAAAAAACACATTTTGGAACTCCTAACACAACTTAGTTTAGACACATTTGTGCATAGAATCATTGCAAAGCTTGGGAAGAGACAAATTAGTAATTTCATATAGCTTGCATACTTTCATTCAATAATGTCATATCAAATAATATTCAATATATTATAATAACATTCTGGGAAACTCATCTTTAAAAAGGAAAGTCTTCATTGCACAGACACGTGCTGTACGAATAACATGTGGTTCTCACTCACGATCATCTTGCAGATATCAGTTTAAGGAGTTGGGCATTCTGACTGCTGCTTCACAGTATCTTTATTCCCTCGTGCAGTTTATAATAAATAACACACTACAGTTGAAAAGGAATAATGAAGTACATAATTACAATAACATAAGTAAAAATGACATCCATTACTCCACATTAAGGTTATCTTTAGCACAAAATAGGATGCATAACGCCAAAACAAAAATTCTTTATCACCTACCCAGTGATATAAAAAGACTGACAGACAGCAAAGTAAAATCTGATAACAAACTGAGGAAGTTTCCCCTTAACAACTCCTCCTAGTCCGCAGAAAGATTTCTATTACTGTAATATGTAAAAGGTGGTGTATATGAATTACTAACTCAAATATGTAAATCTTTTTTTTCTTTTTGAAATTACAAAAATAAAAAAAATAAAAAAATTAAAAACTTAGAAACGTTCAGAATGTAACCATACTGCCATGTAGAGGAAGTAGATGAATGACGAACTCTAACTTCACTTAATGAAGGTTTATTAAGCACTCGCACGTACAAGAGGGCAGAGCGAACTGCCTCCGGCCAGAACACATACTGTGTATATACAGCTAAAAACATTCCAGTACAATGATTCTTGCCATTTGTGGATACTTTTAGAATGTACTCGAACCAAATATAGAAAATAAAATTTTACAGTTCAGGTGAGATTTGAACTCACGACCCTCCATGCAACAATCTAGTATCATAACCACTACACTACAGCGACTGCGCTACTTGGCTTCTTCTGCAACACTGCTTCCTCCTTAAGAGAACAGTGTCTCGGTGTTACGTCGTCCTAGTCCGGGAATGAGTCATCGGTCCTGCATACTCCAACTCCTGATGACTGATGTTTTCCCTGGCAGTGATCATCATAGAAATTCCTTTGCCACTATGTTCTTTATTACCTTTCCACTTGCCTGCTGCTGGAGCTTCGAATTTACCCTGGGTTGCAGGATCCTTATAGAGCTTCATTCAAAGGACATGGACCGTATCTCTGACCTTTTGTCATCTTGTGTCAGGGTTAAAATCTTCAACTTCACTTGTAACATCAAACAACTGTCTTACAACCTTATAAGGTCCAAAGTAGCGTCTGAGGAGCATCTCAGAGAGCCCAACCTTCCGAACAGAAGTGAAGATCCAGACGAGGTCACCAGGCTAATAGACAACAGGGCGGTGGCTCGCGTCATACCTTTGGCAATCATTTTCTTGAGCCTGCAGCATGTGGAGTCGAGCTAACTGCTGAGCTTCCTCAGCTTTGGTTAACACTTGACCAATGTAGTCGTTGTCCACGTCATCAGGATGTAACGGAAAAACAGTGTCCATCGTCGTCATCGCCTCAGCCCATGCACCAGGAAAAATGGCGTAAATCCAGTGGTGTCTTGTTTGGCGGTGTTGTAGGCAAACGTCACAAAAGGTAGCACCTCATCCCAGTTGCTCTGCTCAACATTGACGAACATTGATAGCATGTAGGCCAAGGTCTTGTTAAGGCGTTCAGTAAGCCCATTAGTTTGCAGATGGTAGACAGTCGTCATGTGATGAGTAATATTGCAACAACGATTTATCTCTGTCACAAGATTCGATTGAAAAACTTTCCCTCAATCCGTAATTAATGACCTTGGAGCGCCATGTTTTAATACAATGTCTTCTGCAATGAATTTGGCTACCTCAAATGCTTCGGCTGTTTTCACGGCTTTTGTAATGGCATAGCGCATCAGATAATCAGTCCAAATAATAATCCATCAATAGCCACTAGCAGATGTCAGAAATCGTCCAAGAAGGTCAATCCCAAGAAGCTGGAAAGGCGTTTTGGATAAGTCCTCCAGGTGGTTTCTGAGGAACTGCCTTTCTCCTCTGGCACTCTCAATAGTGCGACACACAGTGACGGACACTCCTAAATAAACCTGGCCAGAAAAATCTCTTGCGGATCCTGTCATATGTCTTAATAAATCCTAAATGTCTGGCCTCAGGTGTGTCATGGAATTTCTGTAGAATATCTAAGCGCATGTGTTTAGGAATCACTGGTAGCCACCTCTTTTCAACGGATCAAAGTTTTCTTGCAAAGTAATCCATTAAATACCTTAATAGTCCTTTCACATCCCCTGACCAATTTAAGGCAAGCATAATTTGAGATATCTTGGCATCCTTCTTCTGCTCAGCAGAGAGATCCTGGAGTGCAGCGAGACAGTCACTATCTTCATCAAAGTCTTGCACAGGGTTTCTTGAGAGACAGTCAGCGTCTTGGTGTTTCCTTCCACTTTTGTACACTATGGTACTCTTGAAGATGTAGTGCCCACCTGGCGAGTCACCCTATTGGATCCTTAAGACCTGTCAACCAACAAAGTGAATGATGGTCTATAACAGCTGTGAATGGCCATCCATTAAGATACTGTCGAAATATGCACATGGCCCAGATCACAGCAAGACATTCTCTTTCAGTAGTTGAGTAGTTTCTCCTGGCTTTTGCATGTGTCCTAGAAGCATAAGCTGTAACCTTCTCTCTTCCATCCAAAATCTGCACCAGAACAGCACCGATCCCATACCCAATGGCATCTGTGTGTAGTTCTGTAGGTGCTCTCTCATCATACAGACCAAGTACAAGGTCAGTCGACAGAGCTTTTCGCAGCACATCGAAAGAATCTTGTTGAGCACCATCCCAGATAAATTTATCATCAGCTTTTAACAACTCTTGGAGTCACCTGGCTTTGATACAAAAGTCTTTGATAAAACGACGGTAATAAGAACACAATCTGAGGAAGCTTCTCACATCTCTAATACTTTTAGGAATAGGAAATTCCATTATAGCTCTCACCTTTTCTGGGTCTGGCCGCACACCTTCATTTGACACAAGGTGCCCACATATTTTGATTTCTTTTGCTCCAAAGAGACACTTTCTTGGATTAAGTTTCAGTCCGGCTTGTTGGAGACAGTTAAGAATGGCCCTCAGTCTTTGTATGTGTTCATCAAATGTCTCCGAGAACACTATAATGTTATCTAAATAACAAAGACACATCGTCCACTTCAGGTGCCGCAGAAGATTATCCATCATTTGTTCAAAAGTTGCTGGTGCATTACACAAACCAAACGGCATTGCCTTAAACTCATACAGGCCCTCAGGGGTGATGAATGCAGTTTTCTCACGATCAGCCTCATCTACTTCAATTTGCCAGTACCCCGAGTACATGTCCATGGTCGAGAAAAACTTAGCCCTCTTCAGACAATCTAGTGTATCGTCAATTCGTGGAAGAGGATAAACGTCCTTTTTAGTTATCTTATTAAGCTTCCTGTAATCAACACAAAAGTGCCAACTGCCACGCTTCTTCCTGACGAGAACCACTCGTGAAGACCATGGGCTCTGCGAAGGCTGAATGATGTGATTCTTCATTTTCTCTACCTTGTCACGAATTATTCGACGTTCCGTTGCTGACACATTGTATGCTCTCTGGCTTATTGGTTTATGGTCTCCAGTGTTCACCGTTGATTTGCCTAATTTGCTCTTCACCTGTGGATTGAAGCATTCAGAGAACTCTTGAAGAATAGCAGGTAGCTTCTTCTGTTGTTCCTTAGTGTGATCTGGTGATAGTCGAGCTAGAAGATCTTGTCTCATAATGGTAGTGCTAATTTCGCCCACAGACTCGGCATGGGAGGTTTCTATGACGCTCAGCTGTTCTGCAATTAATGGCTCAGCGTTTGCTATGCACATGTGTCTTGGAAGGATCTGCTGTTCTCAGCAACAGTTAACTATCCACAATTCACCAAATCTGTTCTTAAACAAGATGACAGAGGCTGGGTGACCAAGTTACTCTTCAGTGGTATGCTTTTCTTACATTCCACTACAAGATCCATGAGGTGATGCACGGACTGACACGAGACAGTTACCTTTCTAGCGCTGACTGCAGGAATGATCACTTCATCCAGCACACATGTTCTCCACACACTTGGATGCACATCTTCCTGTCCACAGTATCTCATCTCGTCTAGCATAATCTTTGAGCAACCACAATCTGTAGTTGCTTGAGAAGCTTTCAAAAAGTCCCATCCAAGAATGACGTCATGACTACACTCTTGTAAGACGATGAAGTCTAAGGGCTATGTATAGCCACTTATACCCACACGAATGACACATCTTCCTGTAGGTTTTACATATTTCGCATTAGCCACCTTCAGCAGAGATGTTTTGTTGTCGATGAATAAGGTTTTCTGCAACTGGCAATGGTGCTTCTCCAAAATGACTGAATATGATGCTCCAGAGTCCACAAGAGCTTTGGCTGGTTGGCCATCCATGAGGATATTGATGAAGTTTCCTATCATTTTTGCACTGATCAACAGCAGAGGCTTTTTCTCTTTGGCGGCCTCACCTCCAAGGAAGGTCGCACCATGTAGCTTTCAGGGTGGTGGCGGCTAGGTGATCGGCTGGAGCTTCCGAACAGCGATGGAGGCCTTGATCGGCATGTTGGGGAGTGTCCTCTCCAGCGGCTAGCTTGTGCGATGGTGACCTAAGTCGTCCTGCACCCACATCATCTTGTTAATCTCCGTCGTCCCAGAGTTGGCGGCGGCTAAGATCGGTCTGCTGTCTTCTGGCACAGGCATCATCAAACATCCGCCGCCTTTCTCGACAATAGTGCACCACATGTTCCGGTCATCCACAGTGGACACATACTGGTTGGTTATCCTGGGTCCTCTAGACATCAGTCTTCCTTGGTGCCCAAACAGGTTCCTAGTGCGGTATTGTAGGAACGTAACTTTACCTGGGTTTTGCCTTTTTAGTGTTTTAAAGGGAAATGAAGGACGAGAGATTGGGTTCAATGTCCGTCCCACTTCCTCCCTTATGACCTCTTGAAGTGTCTCGGGTTTTTGCTCGCCGTGCAATCCAAGTGCCTTCTGAACTTCCTCTCTCACTATCTGACGAAGAACACGTGTGAAATCAGTTTCTTCCTTCATCACAGATATGATGTTTGGAAGCCATTCAAACTTCTTGCTTGTAATTCTTTTTTGATGCATTGTCTCGATATACTGGCACAATTTTATGAAGTCGTCTGCTGTCGAAACCTCCTTCAGGAGTAGGGCTTGATATAAGTCCACAGCACACCCTTCATGAGATATGCAACCTTATCTTCCTCCTCCATTATAGGATCCACTATTTTACACAGCTCTAAGACGTCTTGAATGTAGGATGCTGTAGTTTCTCCTGGACGCTGTGCTCTGCACTTTAATTTATCTCCAGCCTTGCACTTCTATTGTTGTGTGTCGTCAAAATACTTCCGCAGTTCTGCCTGGAATACTTCCCAGCTAGTGAACTTTTCCTCATTGTTCACATACCATTGCTTGGCAGTGCCCTCCAAGTAGAAAAATACGTTAGCCAAACACACGGTGTCATCCCATTTGTTAAATTTAGTTATACGCTCATATACTTTCTGCCACTTGTTTGGATCTTTGCCATTGTCACCAGAGAACCCGGAAGGATGTCACATGTGGTGGCACGTAGTTGCTGTCATTGTGATGTCATGTTCTTATTCTGTCTCAGATAGATAGCAGTTTGTTGAATCTGGCTCGAACTCGGGTTTCTCGCCACATAAACGGTAGATCTGTCATGGTCTAATGGGAGCCACTGTGTCGTCAATAATGTGCCTTATCACAGGTTCCAATACCCAGCACCTCCACCAGAATAATATCACATAGAGGAAGGTGTAAGTAGATGAATGACAAACATTAACTTCACTTAATGAAGGCTTATTCAGCACTTGCACATACAAGAGTGCGGAGCGAACTGCCTCTGGTCGGGGGGGGGGGGGGGGGGGGGGGGGGGGGGGGGGGGGGCGAACCACTTATGGTAAAGTGACACGTTCCACATCATTATGAAATGTTGTATTCATGATCTACGGAACAAGTATTTATGTATGTATGTGCTTTAGACCTTAGTACTGAATCACGTGAAGAGGTATGGCTTCCACTGGAAAGTTGTCACCCACAAGGATATTATAAAAGCTGTGTCAAGGTTCTCAAACTCCTGAAGTACGAAATTACAATGAAATGAACATCCTTAACTGTTTACAGGCGTTGACATACATCAACGGGGACAGATGAAAATGTGTGCCCCGACTGGGACTCGAACCCGGGATCTCCTGCTTACATGTCAGACGCTCTGTCATTTGAGCCACCGAGGACACAGAGGATAGCGGGACTGCAGGGATTTTGAGTGTATACCTGTCCTTTTTTCCCCCTAAGGTAAGTCTTTCCGCTCCCGGGATTGAAATGACTACTTACCCTCTCCCTTAAAACCCACATCTTTTCGTCTTTCCCTCTCCTTCCCTCTTTCCTGATGAAGCAACCGTTGGTTGCGAAAGCTTGAATTGTGTGTGTATGTTTGTGTTTTTTTGTGTATCTATCCACATGCCAGCGCTTTGGTTTGGTAAGTCACATCATCTTTGTTTTTAGATATATTTTTCCCACGTGGAATAACAGTTGCTTCATCAGGAAAGAGGGAAGGAGAGGGGAAGATGAAAGGATGTGGGTTTTAAGGGAGAGGGTAATGAGTCATTCCAATCCTGGGAGCGGAAAGACTTACCTTAGGGGGGAAAAAGGACAGGTGTGTGTTTGTGCGTCTATCAACATGCCAATGCTTTTGTTTGGTAAGTTACATCATCTTTGTTTTTTTATAAAGAAACATTCCACATGGGGAAAATATATTAAAAAAAATAAGTTGTCCCCCCTAAGGTAAGTCTTTCCGCTCCCGGGATTGGAATGACTCCTTACCCTCTCCCTTAAAACCCATATCCTTTCATCTTTCCTTCTCCTTCCATCTTTCCTGATGAAGCAACCGTGGGTTGCGAAAGCTTAAAATTTTGTGTGTGTGTTTGTGTGATTTTTTAAATTGTGTCTATCTACCAGTGCTTTCCCACGTCTTTCTTTCATTTATAATATGTGTTTAGAATCTGGAGTTTTCCCCAATGTACTCCAAATTGCTGAGATGATGCCAGTTTTAAAAAAGGGAGATTAGCATCTGCCCCAATACTACTGGTCAATTTCTATTGTCCCAGTTTACTCCAAACTTTTTTAGAATACAATGTACAACCACCTAAATAACTACAAGGATGGTTTGAAAAGTTCTCGGAACAGAATGGACATAAAGTATGTACATCACTGAATTTTTTTTATTTTTCAATATAGCCTCCTTGTAGATTAATGCACTTGGTCCAACAATGTTCCAGTGTCTTGTTACCATCTAGAAAATGAGTTTCCTCCAAGCCTGCAAAATAGTTGTCAACTACAGCTATCAATTCTTCATTTGAAGTGAATCTTCATCCACCAAGAAAAATTTTCAGTTTTGGGAAGAGATGGAAGTCTGATGGAGCCATATCGGGTGAATAAGGCAGGTGTGGGAACAATTCATACCTTAATTCATGTAATTTTGCCATAGTGAAGGCACATGTGTACGGGCGTGCGTTGTCTTGATGCTAAACCTGGCCATTTTTCACATATCTTTTGTTGCAATTTGTCCAGGAGGTTAGTATAGTATTCTCCAGTAATTGTTTGCCCAGTGGAGAGAGAATTTACAAACAAGATGCCCCTTCAAATCCCAGAAGACTGATGCCATGACCTATCCCACTGAAGGAACTGTCTTTGCTTTCTTTGGTGGTGCAGAATCAGCATATTTCCACTGCTTTGACTGTTTTGTGTCTAGGGTATAGTAGTGAACCCAAGTTTCATCTGTGGTCACAAATCGGTGCACAAAATCTTGTTCGTTTCTCCTAAAACCAGCCAAACATTGCTGCGATATGTCCATTCTCATGCGTTTTTGATCCAGCGTCAAGAGTCGCGGCACCCATCTTGTAGATAATTTTTTAATTTCTAATTCTTCAGTTAAAATGTGATATACCCTTTCAGATGACATCTGGCAAGCATGAGCAATTTCACGCACTTTGAATTAGTGATCCTCCATGACCATTTTGTGCACTTTTGAAATGATTTCTGGAGTAGTGACACTTATTGGCTGACCACTGTGCGGATCATCAGCTAAGCTCTCCAGACCAAATTTAAATTCATTTGTCCACTTGGCAACAGTTGAATATGAAGAAGCATAGTCCTCCAGTGTATTCTGGAAGTTGGCATGAATGTCCTTTGGTTTCATATATCTCTTTATGAAGTACTTAATCACTGCTTGAATCTCAATTTTTTCCATCTTTGCAAATCACTGTGCGGGAACAACAACAGAGCCACATCACAGCCACAGCTCTCTTCCAAGAGCACTGATGTGTCATGCATTTACAAATGATTCAAATGGCTCTAAGCACTACAGGACTTAACATCTTAGGTCATCAGTCCCCTAGACTTAGAACTACTTAAACCTAACTAACCTAAGGACATCACACACATCCATGCCCGAGGCAGGATTGGAACCTGCGACCATAGCAGCAGTGTGGTTCCGGACTGAAGCACCTAGAACCACTCGGCCACAGTGGCTGGCCATGTGTTTACAGGCAACAGTCCAATCAATATCACGTGAACAACTCGATGATTTCGGAAAGCATGAACTTCTCCCCAACAGACAGTATGGATTCCAAAAAGGCAAAAACACCACTACTGCTGTCACTGAAGTTGTTAACCAGATGTTAACTGCACTTAAAAGTAAGGAACTAGTATTAGCTGTGTTGTGTGAACTCAGCAAAGCTTTCAACTGTATACCATTTAATGTCCTACTTGCAAAACTGGCATATAATGGCATAAACAGCCCGTCTTTAACAGTAATCAAATTATACCTAAGCAACAAGAGGCAGTTTGTATCAGTTAAAAATAGATGTTCCTCATAGAATGAAGTCTGGTGTGGAGTGCCACAGGGCTTGGCCCTAGGCCCCTTTCCATTCATCTTTGCCATTAACAATCTGACTTACCTTGTAGGAGCAGATTCAATAGTTTCTTATGCATATGACATAACACTGCTCAGTATGCACCATGGCATGATAAACCTGTATCAGGCAGCACAGGAAACATTAGAACTAACAATGAATTGGTTTTCTTTCATTGGGCTTCTATGTAATCTTACAGCAACTAATTCTGGGTTTAGCTACAACCGCGCAAAGCAAATCAATAAAATTGTTAGGCTTTTACATTGATTCCAAATTAAACTGTGAGGCACATATTAGCCACATCTGCAAGAGAAAAGCGAGAGTATGCTATCTCATGTGGAAAGTGACAGATGCGGTCACTGAAAAGTATCCGAATGTGGCCTATTTTGGCCTATTTCAATCACACTTTTCCTACAGTATACTGCTTTGGGAACACACTTGTCACGTCAGTGAAAAATATATAAAAATTAAGAGCAGGGAACCCTGCTGTCCCCTCTTTATCAAGCTCCAGTTATTAACTGATGTTAATCTATATATCTACACAGCATTGCTTTATGTCAAAAGCAAGTTAAATGAGTGAGACTATACACCTTCCCACTACCAGAGGCAACATGGACCTCGATATACTGAGACCAGAGTCACAAAGACTGCAAACTCACACAAAACAACACACTTAAAACTTTTTTAATAAACTTCCAATACCTACTTGGGCAATACCCTATAGTATTTTCAAAATTGAGATATATGATTGGTTACTCAAACACCCATTTTACAAGATAGTCGAACTATATGAAATAAATGCGACTGACAATAGTATTTAAGGATACTTACGAGGGTTGGAACCTAAATAGTGGCAACTATTTATTCACAACCGATACAAAAGACTTACATGTTTGCACCTGTTACTGCCCTTCAAAGCAGTCACCAGCGTTGTGCAGAACCCACTGCCAGTGATGTGGAAGGCGTAGTACACCATTAGCAGAGCCTGTTCTCTTGAAGGTGCGAATAGAGTGGTCTACTGCCTATCGAATCTGTGGAACAGTTCTGAAGTGAATGCCACAAAGTGGTTCCTTTATCTTCAGAAATAAATCAAAGTCACACGGACTTAAATCTGGGGAGTATGATGGATGGTACAGTACTTCCCAGTCCCATTGACCAAACAGAGCAGTGACAGCTTGCGCTGTATGAGCCCGCGCATTGTCGTGCAAAATGATGGGTGGGTTGTGCAGAAAGTGTTGCTGCTTCTTTCGCAAAGCTGGTCGCAAGTGATGCTCCAAGAATGAACAATAATACCGTGCATTGATGGTCTGTCGTGGAGGAACATAATGTGTTAGGATAACACCATCACAGTCATACATGAGAATCACCATAACTTCAGACCATTCCATTCGCACCATCAACAGAACAGGCTCTGCTAACGGTATACTATGCCATTCACATTGCTGGCAACAGGTTCTAAGCAATGCTGGTAACTACTTTGAAGGACAGTAACAGGTGCAAACATGTAACTCTTTTATATCGGTTGTGAATAAATAGTTGCCACTATTTAAGTTCCAACACTCGTACAAAAGTTATGGAATTACATTGTAAAAATGTTACGGTAAAAACTGTTAATTGCTTATTTAATATTCAAACCTATTCTGCCATATGTGGTCAATGGTGAATAAACTGAACAGAAACTGAATACACTGATGAAAGCAATTTTATAATCAAACTGGAAAAAGCTGTTGCAATGGACACACTCACCACCCAGAATAGGACACCAGCTATTTCTCATACTGAAATAAATGAAAGAACAATTGGAAAAACAGAGTACAAATTTTCTTGGTACATGGATACAATTGAGCATGAAACAGACATACAGACTACATGAACATAAAACTGAGTAAAACTTGTTTCATAATACAATTACTAAGAAATTGCACATCATATGATAATCTCAGGACGATATATTTTGCTATGTCCACTCAAAATTGGAATATTGTGCACTATTTTGGGCAAATTGTGGAGTAAGTTTGAGATCATTTAGATTACAGAAAAAAGATCATTAGACTAATGGAAGGGATAGACCAGAGATCATCATGCAAACCACTACTCAAGAAAAATAAAGTACTCTACTTGTATGTCTTTACATACTTGAAAATGTTATTAATATAAAAGAGAAATTGAACAGTAACAGCCCATGCATCACCTGCAATGAATCTGTACACACAAGACAAACAAATTATGTATATGGACAACTGACAAATACAGCACCATTACAGGAAAGCATACCTCATCCTGGCATCAAACTGTATAATGCATTCCCAAATTCCAAAAGAATAATAATAGACTGAAACATTTTCAGATCAACAGTGAAGGGTCACTTTGTGAAGCACTGCATCTCTACAGAAAGGGGATATCTAGACAAGCAAAACTGTACCATCAATTAAGATTGTTTTTATAATGTGTAAACAGTAATATTGTGTAATATTACCTTTTGTTAAACTGATGTCTGTAAAAAATTTCAAGAGATGTGTATATTGATTAAGAAATGGTCCAATACTTTTTGTACACTGTACAGTCCTACATTCACAGGACCAATAAATAAATGTTCAACAACTTAAGATACTGTAATTAAAAAAAAAGTAGTTCTATGTCAATAATATGAATTGAATCAGTCAACTCATACAAATACCTGGCTACAACAATCTGTGCAGACATGAAATTGAATGGTCACACAGACTACATTGCAGATAAAGGAGTCAGACTTCAGTTTATTGGTAGGATACTGAGAAAATGCAGTCACTCTATAAATGAGAGTGCTTATGAAACACTCGTGCAACTTATCCTAGAATACTACTCACGTGAGTGGGACCCACAGACCCATGTCTAACAGGATTAACAAAGGATATTGTAATGATCCAAAGAAATGTCAGCACTACAAACTTTACTGTAGCATCCTAAAGCAGGTAATAAATAAATGAAAAAATATGTGCATTAAGTCTGAAATTGATAAGTCTGACAACAAAATACAAACAATTTCGAATGTAATAAAGTGGGAAACTAGCAATAAAAAAAAAAGGGGGGGGGGGGAACAGGACATCCATTGAAATTAAACAAGATACTAATATTGTAAAGAAATCTGAAATGGTTGCAGAAATCTTCAACAGGCACTTTTTGTCAGCAGCAGAGAAGGCAAGCTGTAAAGGTTCTGCGGATGAGTCATTGGCTCTTCTACAGAAAGCTATCAGTAATAGACCCCCTTACCTCGTGTTACAGTAAAAGAGATTGAAAGAATTATTACCTCATTAAAAAATAAGAAGTCTGTTGGTGTGGACAATATTTCCTGTAAAATAGTGGAATATTGCTATAAATATATAAGTCTTGACTTTTGCAATAAATTCAATATATCTCTGCAAGAAGGAATAGTCCCCGACAGGCTAAAACTAGCTGTAGTGATACCACTGTTTAAAAAAAGGTGAGAAAAACAATGTTACAAACTATTGCCCAATATCCCTCTTAACCATCTTTTCCAAAATTCTTGAAAAACTCATGCACAGGCTGATTGTCAATCATCTTAGCTTCCACAATATCCTAAACAAGAGTCAGTTTGGATTTCATGCTGGTCTTTCTACAAAACAAGCAGTATTCTGTTTTACCAACCAAGTTCTGGAAGCCATGAACAAAAAATGTCTCCAGTAGGTATTTTTTGTGACCTCTCAAAAGTCTTTGATTGTGTAAACTGTCTAGTCCTTTTGAAAAAGGCAGAATATAATGGGTTGGATGGTACCATTGGTTTGTGGCTCTAATCATACCTAAAGGACCGAAAGCAGACTGTAATGCTGAATGGCTCATCCAGAGAATCTGCTTCATATGCGTGGGGCTCAGTAAGTTGTGGTGTGCCACAAGGCTCTGTTTTGGGTCCACTGCTATTTCTCATCTTCATTAATGATCTCCCACTTTCTTCTGTTACAATCAGTAAATTTACTCTTTTTGCAGATGACACCACAATTCTAATTGACGATTTTACAGACAGCAATCTTGAACAAACTACGAATAAAGTTTTCAAAGATATTGTAAACTGGGTTTCTTAAAATGGTCTCTCACTCATACAGATAAAACCCTTTATATGGGATTCCATACTCCACAAAGAAATCTGGAAGAAATTAACATTAAGAGCAGAGATCAAGAAATATAAAAACCTGAGATTACAAAATTCCTGATAAATATAGACAGGAAACGTAACTCATCAGCACACATTCTTCATCTTTATAAAACACTTAGCTCAGCAATATTTGCACTACGGGTTATTGCTTCAGTGGCTGAAGTGGACACCATTAAGGCTTCATACTTTGGCTATTTTCATTCATTAATGTCATATACTATTATATTCTGGGGGAACCAACTTCTCACAAAGAAAATAATCACTGCATTAAAAAAAAGCCATTAGAATAATGAATGGTGTCCATCACAGGCACTTGTTTCGAAAGACTGGGATCCTTACCACTTCCTCACAATATATCTTTTCCTTGTTGACCTTTGTCTATAAAAACCATTCTATCTACAAAGATAATAGCCAATTTCATGACTTTAACATGAGAACCAATAACAGTCTGGACATTGAACTGAAAAGTCTCACTATGGTTCAAAAAGGAGCTTACTACTCCAGCATTAAGCTGTTTAATGCTCTCCCACCACACATCAAATGCCTTCACAAAATATTGCCGGCATTCAAACTAACTCTCAAGGAGTACCTGATAGAGAAATCTTTTTATACAGTTGATGAATATGTGAAAGAAAATGTACGAGGGTTATTCCAAAATTAAGGTCCGATCGGTCGCGAAATGGAAACAAGTAATCATTCAGATCCAATTGCCATAAGGTCACCAATTCCTTTCTCAAATTTTAATAAATTGTAAAGTTCATACCTTATTAAACTTCCTGGCAGATTACAACCATGTGCTAGGCTGAGGCTCTAACTCAGGATCTTTGTCTTTCACGGGAAAATACTGTACCAACTGAGGAATACAAGAACAACTCATGATGCATCCTCACAGCTCTGCTTCTGCCAGTACCTCATCTACAACCTACCAAACTTCGCAAAAGCGCTCCTGCAAAATTTTCAATCTGGAATCGTATCTTGTTGTTTACATGAGATTCAAGTTCTCACCATCGTGTGTAGATTGTCTAATTATCCTAGATAAATTTCTGAAAAGACATTTAATACAACACTCGGTAGATCTTCAACCCTGCCATCTGTATTAAACTTATGAATCTCACAACCTGGAAAACTGCACTCTTCCCCATTACAACAGCATGATAAGAGAACTGATGGTTTTAGACTCACTGACCTTTCTTGGAAGTTTTTAATCAATTTGATACTTCATGTACTTGCTGCTATAGATAACCAGTTAATATTTTTGGGCCATTTTTCATGCACAGCTTCTCCCAGATGGTGTGGCATCCTGAATTGGCATTCATCTCACTATGTGTGACTGTTTTTGACAGTAAATAAGCCACTAACAAAGGCATCCAAGCTGGCTGTTTCTTCCCTCTATAGTCTCGATTACACTCTTCACGCCAACCCTTCTCCTCCGATACATGAGTACCCAATGAGACCAAATCTTTCCCTGTGTGTTTTTCTGGCCATTCTAAAAAGAGCAATCTCATTTGCAACAGATTAAACAACTGAGGCTAGCTCGAGAGTCTTTCCAGCAACAGACTATGTCAACGACAACCAGGCAATTGATATCCTTGTAGTCAAAGACTCACGATCTGTGAACAGTCTGTCATTCTACCCCTGACATAGCTGACCAATCTCCTCAGTCACATCAGAATGTACAGCTCGAGATCTCAGGTGACATCAAAGGCACCTTAGGTGCCAGAGTTTTTATGCTGGGCACCCTCACTCCAGCACAGCTCTGGACAGCAGCCAAAGCCTGTAGACAGTAGGCAACACAGCTTCTATAACTAGTACGGTCCCTAGGCATCTTTCACAACCAAACAGAATAATCTTAGCTTAAGAAAATTAAAAAAAAAAAAAAAAAAAAAAAAAAAAAAAAAATACTAAAACCGAATAATTTATATGTAAGTAGAAGGGGAATCACTGTTATCAGCTGCAGCAGGACATTAAGCGGAATCAGTGGCAATGAGCGAAAATGTGTACTGGACCAGGATTTGAACCAGGGATCTCCTGCTCACTAGGCAGGTGCAATAACCACTGTGCCATCTGGGACACAATGTTACTGCAACTGCACATGCTATCTCAGTACGCCTCACAGCCAATCCACACTCCCACCGAGTGCCACCTATCTGCCTAGCAAGCAAGAGATGCCGGGTTCAAATCCCGGATGGTATGCATTTTCGCTTGTTGCCACTGACTCCACTTAATGTCCCACTGTAGCTGACAGCAGCAATCCCCCTTCCATTTAAATTTAATGTTTTGAAGCTGCGGAATCTGCGTGGTGTCTGTTCTTTCAAAGGAACAGACAGTACGCATTAATATAACCAAATAATTTAAGCTAAAAACCTCAAGAACACTAACTTAAGAATCAGTTGAGACACTTCTTACTGCTACCATGTGGAGGGAAAAGCAATTAAACCGGACACAGTCAATACACACATGTAACAATAATAACCTTACATAATAAGACAGCTAAATTAAGACAGACAAGATAAGATCCTATTCACTTCAGCACACATGAAAGTAAATGGCACAAAATCAAATGCTGATCTGTTGCTGTTTAAGCTGGTAACAATGACTGCTATTACTCAGACAAAACAATAAGAGTTATGCTATTTGTGGCTGGTCAGCAGGTGTGGCTTAAGAATTAAAAGCGCATTAGAATGTAACACATTTGTGCACTCAGTGTGAGAATAATGTGGAACCTTCAGTTCAATTGTAGAACAAATATGAAAAATGGCCATAACTGAGAGACTTGTTAGTGAGTATGGAATATCAAACACGAAAGTGAAAATGATATACGGTTTATGGTTGACTGGTTTATACATACAAAGGTTATTTGGTGGATCTGAAAATGTATAGTCCAATATCCAGGAAAATGGCATACACGATCTTTTTGCAGATCAGTGTGGTCAGATTCAGCAGTTCACAACACATACTAATTGGATCATACATATACATTCATCCTCAACACTGTGTAGCAGTAACTCTGAATTCTGTAAATGGGAACTGTCCCTCCCACGCACCCTTCAGTCTTTTAACTTCCACCGCCATACATCTGTCTCTGCTCCCTTTACTTGTTTCATTTCCTTTCATTCTTATTTGTCCTTTAAATGTGATCATTAAATATCTGTACATATGATACGCAGTACATCAATATAATGAAGTTGGGGCGAGTTATTTATGAAAAAACAGGTAACCAATGTAGTTTTAGCAGCCATGAGAAACAATTTTATAAAGTACATTTATGAGCTATACTAATCTACGCTGAGGCAGAATAATTATGGCTAGAATTACCAGAATTCAAGTATTTTTGTTGAATGTAAGGTTGCAAAGTACAATGGACAATTAATTATCACTGATTAGGTACACAGATACGTAAGCGTGTATGTCCAACCCAAACGCAAGAATGTTTCAATGAATTCTTTATAACTGTAGTGAAGTTTGATGTCAGCGTAACAGATTATTACAACAATAGATATCCCTTTGGCCTTGATAAAGATTCTGAACACCTTACAAAGTTTTCAGAAGTTTCCATGAAGGACACAGAGAATGCAATTTTAGCATAAAAAACAAAAATTCTGCAGGTTGGTATGAAATACCCACTAAAGTTGTAAAAGCAATACACAATACAATCATACATCCACTAGCTCAAGCAATTAATTATTGTTTTGGAGATTCTGCTTCCCGGTGTGCTGAAGTATGCCAAAGATAAACACTTTTCGAAAAGGGATCAAGAGAGATTATAGGAAATTATTGTCCTATCTCAGGTCTCCCTGTCATATCTACAATATTTGAGATATTTGCTGTTACCCAAATCCAATACCTCACAGCAAAATATTCCATTGTACAACTGTTACAAGAAACTGTTTTCCAATGAGATGAGCTGGTTATAGCAGAACATCTCCTCTAGGAACAAATATTGATTTTAACAGAAATCAATTTTGTTGACAAGATAAGTACATCATTAGAGAAGAGCAATAAGGTAGTAGGAATTTTCTGTGACCTCACAAAGGCTTTTGATTCTGTAAACTATGCCTTATTTATTTACAAACTTGACACGTATGGCATTAGGTGCAGCAATCTACAATGGCTTAAATCCCTTATGCAACAGAAAGGAAAGAGTTGGCATTACTTCAAATGGGATAAATTATAATTCTGACTGGAAAATAATAGCTCAGGGTGTTTCACAAGGCTCCATACCTGGCTCAGTCCTATTTCCATTCTGTGTTAATGATTTACCATTAAATATCAGCTCCCCATCAGTTCTGTTTGCAGACAATATGTCTAATGTTGAAAATCAGAAAAAAAATCCCAG
The DNA here is from genome assembly GCF_023864345.2 of Schistocerca serialis cubense. Classification (NCBI taxonomy): domain Eukaryota; kingdom Metazoa; phylum Arthropoda; class Insecta; order Orthoptera; family Acrididae; genus Schistocerca; species Schistocerca serialis. The sequence goes on along the minus strand of NC_064641.1, from coordinate 450,205,058 downwards.
ATCATTGACCAGTATCCTCAGCACTATAACCCTGTGCATCACATCTGGACACGTGTCACGGCACCTGGCCACCAGCATTCTATACTCAAATACTCTGTCAACAGCACCTGAGTGCGCCAGCCGCTGTCCGTGACTTGGGCACACTGCACGGCACCCAACATGCCATCTACTGGAGCCCTCTATATAAGCACAGCACAGCAGGTGCTTGACCTCAGATTGTATTCTGCTGTTTATTGTACCATTTCTGTGCTTGTTGTTTACTTGAATGTGGACAAATAAACTTTTGTTCTTTGTGGTCGAGCCACACTACTGTTTGAGTCTAGCATTATGGCACAACTGGTTATGAGTGTGGTGTTCACTTCCAGGTGTTAAGCCTATTTGGTTGTTTTGTTGGTTCTAATGTCCATGGAGGCAGTACTCGAATATCTCCTCGAGCAGCAGCAAGCTCTTATGGATGCTACCACAAATTTTCAGTCACATCGACTATGCAGTCTTCTATGCCATCAGCCTACTCCTCGCCATTTGCCCCTTAGGATGATGCAGCCGATGACTGAGACCCTTAAAGAAGTGGCGTTGGCAACACTTCCTTGTTTTGGGTGTGACAGTTGCAAACATGTAAGGGTTTGCTCCTTTCTTAAATTTCCCCTCGGATTTACCAGCTGTTTACCAGTTAGCCCTGCTCCAGGAACCAGCATCAGCTTTGCTCAATGATAAGCATAAGTTGTTGTCCAGTTGTCACTGTGAGTGCATACATCATTGCAGCATGGACTGAGGTCTATCACTGTCATAAACAGCTCCATTAGTCCCACTGGGCTTGGTCAGATAAACTCCACAGCCTCAGTTGCATATGTCAGTTTGTTACTGATGTTCATCAGGATTCCTATGCAACTTCTACGGTCCGTGCTACCACCATTCGGTTTGCCCTGGACAAGGAGGCGCATCAACATGCACTACAGTGGGAGAATCCATCTTTAGCTGAAATGTTGGTCAATCTTTCAAGGTATCTCATTCTGCTGGTGATCAGATTGAGGCTTGGTGACCATGGTGGCTCTATTTCTGGTCATCAGGCATCAGTCAATTCCCAGGAGGAGGACCGTGAGGTAGCCATGCATACACAGCCTCTGCAACACAGGACATTGATGTGCCCTAAACAAAAACAGCCACAACATATGCAGCACTCCCATCTTGCCCATACTGTGCAACATGACAGGACCATGTGCCTTAAGTGCTAGGTGACTTACAACTACTGGAAAAAATGACATACAGTATCTGTGTATTGTTCCCAGCTGCAGAAATGGATATGGATGTTAATTGCCTGTCTCCTGCTTACAAATTAGACAAACTGTTTATTGAAGTGTGAGTGATGGGCAAAGAACTCAGGCTACAAGTGGACATGGGTGCAGCTGTTACATTTATGAACACACAAATCTATGTGGACTTGGGATCTCAAGTGTTGTCTCCAATTAATTGACGTTTGGTGAATTACAACAGGCAGAATATTCCAATATGGGGGCAATTTATGGCTCCCATTGCATATACATCTGTGGTCTGTTCCTTAACTTTTTTGGTAGTTAATGATGCTGATGCCAACAATCTGCTCAGTCTGGATGCTTTTGGTTTTTTCATTGCAGATGCATTGCACCTTGTTACCAAGCAGGCCTTACCAGCAGTTAGATAAGCGTTATTCTGCGTTCTTCCCTCTTTTTTTTTCAGATGAGTAATGTTATGTCACTTATTGTACAGCCCATATTATCAGGAAACCTACGGTACTGCTGCATTTTTTCCTTACTTGCCCTACCCCTATGGCTTTGCACGATCAAGTGAAATTAAAAATGTACAGACTGACACCATTGGGGTCATACAGCCTATTATGTCAAATGAGTGGTCTAAATACTGAATGTCCAGCTCTGCCTTTGCAGTGACTTAAAAGCTTCCATTAATGCTCATCTATCAGTGACACTTGCCCTTTGCCCTGCCAAGACAAGCTGTTGGCCAAATTCACAGAGAGCCAGCTTTTCCCTAAAATAAATTTACCTAAAGCCTATTTACAGGTTTCATTGAATGAGGCTTTCAAAAAGCTCCTTATGATCAACTCACCCTCTGGGTTGTACCAAAATCAGCACGTCCCATTCAGTTTGGTAGCACCCCTTTGATTTTTCAGCATTTTCTGCAACAATTGATGAAGTCTCTTCCAGGGTGCATCAACTACCTCTCTGCCATTGTCATGATGGGTGCATCCATGGAAGAGAAAAATGCAGTTTATGTTCCTTGTTCACAGTCTTACATACAGCAGGGCTGAAGTGCAACTTGACCAAGTGCCACTTTTTTCGGCCATCCATTGTGTGTTTGGGGTTTGTGGTTTCTCGGGATCATCAAGTTGGCACTGTCAAAACTCTGACTCGCCCTTCCAATGTCAAAAAACTCCAATGTTTTTAGAGAAAATTGCCTACTATCGTAAATTCATTTCAGGTGTGGCCACATTGGCCCATCCTCTCTATGAACTGCTTCACAAACATGCTGCTTTCTGGTGGACGCTGGCCTGCGAACACGCTTTTGAAATCTAAATTACATTCTGCAGTCTACCTTCCATCCTAGCCACCACCCAGTCTTGTTTACAGATGTCTCTCAGTATGGTCACAGGGCCATTCTTGCACATAGCTGTGAGGACGGTTCTGAGAATCCGATAGCTTACGCGTCAAAAACACACAACTCCGCTCAGCAGCACTACTCCCAAGTTGAAAAGAAAGCACTTGTTATCTTAGACGCCCTCAAAAAGTTGTGTGTGTTCTTGTATGGATCTACGTTCCACGTCATTACAGATTGCAAGCCTTTGTTTATGTTGTTTCATCCTTCTAATTCATTGCTTGAGAATGAAGCACATCATCTCCAATATTCGGCCTTGTTTCTGTCTCATTTTAGGTGTACTACACGGTATGCCACTGCCAATGCACTGTCCTGACTTCTGATGAGGTCATATCCAACTTTTGATCAGGATGAGCTCCTTTGTTTTCACTTTGCAGTCGAGGCACAATGTACAGTGGAAGGGTTTTCAATTACATATGTGAAAGAAAATTCCTGGCAGATTAAAACTCTGAGACAGATCTCTGCTCAAGCCCAAAAGCTTGCCATTTGTGGGCACTGCTGTTACCAACTGAGCTATCATGGATGACACACAACCAACCTTCACAGTTTCATTCTGCCTGTAGTTATCAACTAGTTTCCAAAATAACACACACTCAGCTGTAGAGTGAAATATTCATTCTGGAAGCTTCTATTTCCACTTTAGTGTAGTAAGCCCAAGAAATTTAATTTTCTTGTGTATTATCAAGACTACTTCCGCCACAGCGTATATCTGCAAAGCAAGTGGTAACATTCATGCTTATAGTTTTCTGTGTGTCCATAAATTATGTTTGCTTAGACCAGGATTTTATATCAGAAGTGTTTCCATTGACTACACCATCAAGCGTATTCTCTCCACTTGTTATCAGTACCTATGTGTTATCTGCATATAAAAATGAATTAGCCTTAGGAATATGCTTAGGCATGTCATTAATATAGGCCCGAAAATGCGAAAAGGGCAGGACCAGGAACCAAGCCATGTAGGAACAATATATTTTACTTTCTTTGTTTACTTGGCCAGTAAGATAAAGACTTATTAGAGTTCCTGTTTTCGGCAAACTGCCCCTTTCCATAGAGACAGCTACAACATCAGTTACAGACAGGGACAGTGGCAAGGGGAGCGGGGTGCTATAGTCCCCCCCCCCCCCCCCCCCCGCAAAGGAGTATCATATTAGACTGGATAAAATGACTTCAGAAATCAGAGAATATATTACTCCAGCAGATTCAACCATTTTTTTATAATTACGTAGTAATACAGGTTGCAATGTATTTCAAACATACTTTAACAAAAGAATAAGAGTGGCAAATAGCACACTATCTAAGCCAATAAATATCATTTAACTTAAAATGGGCATCTTATTATTTATTAATACACATTTTTTACCCTGAACTACAAAACTCTTACCAAAAACTACTTTAAGCGTAACAAAATTTTACCAGTATGTCACCGGAGGACCCCAACTCTCCTTTTGTTAAATGATATTCCATTCCCCCAAACCCCTCCCCCATTAGCCCCCCCCCCCCCCTTCCCCCTTGTAAGACTTCTAGAATCGCCCCTGATTACAGACAGCATCTCAAATTCCATATTTCACAAGTTTTGCAACGAGTAACTCAAAGCTGACCATATTAAATGCTTTTCACTATTCAAGAAATATGCCGACAGTGGATTTAGTTCTTTTCCATATTCATGACAGCTCACCATGATATAAAGTTTGTCAGCATGTTTATAAATACAGATTTTGCACATGTAAAACGTGGTCACTTGCTGGCTATTTGCGTAACTTTATACACTCCTGGAAATGGAAAAAAGAACACATTGACACCGGTGTGTCAGACCCACCATACTTGCTCCGGACACTGCGAGAGGGCTGTACAAGCAATGATCACACGCACGGCACAGCGGACACACCAGGAACCGCGGTGTTGGCCGTCGAATGGCGCTAGCTGCGCAGCATTTGTGCACCGCCGCCGTCAGTGTCAGCCAGTTTGCCGTGGCATACGGAGCTCCATCGCAGTCTTTAACACTGGTAGCATGCCGCGACAGCGTGGACGTGAACCGTATGTGCAGTTGACGGACTTTGAGCGAGGGCGTATAGTGGGCATGCGGAAGGCCGGGTGGACGTACCGCCGAATTGCTCAACACGTGGGGCGTGAGGTCTCCACAGTACATCGATGTTGTCGCCAGTGGTCGGCGGAAGGTGCACGTGCCCGTCGACCTGGGACCGGACCGCAGCGACGCACGCCAAGACCGTAGGATCCTACGCAGTGCCGTAGGGCACCGCACCGCCACTTCCCAGCAAATTAGGGACTCTGTTGCTCCTGGGGTATCGGCGAGGACCATTCGCAACCGTCTCCACGAAGCTGGGCTACGGTCCCGCACACCGTTAGGCCATCTTCCGCTCACGCCCCAACATCGTGCAGCCCGCCTCCAGTGGTGTCGCGACAGGCGTGAATGGAGGGACGAATGGAGACGTGTCGTCTTCAGCGATGAGAGTCGCTTCTGCCTTGGTGCCAATGATGGTCGTATGCGTGTTTGGCGCCGTGCAGGTGAGCGCCACAATCAGGACTGCATACGACCGAGGCACACAGGGCCAACACCCGGCATCATGGTGTGGGGAGCGATCTCCTACACTGGCCGTACACCACTGGTGATCGTCGAGGGGACACTGAATAGTGCACGGTACATCCAAACCGTCATCGAACCCATCGTTCTACCATTCCTAGACCGGCATGGGAATTTGCTGTTCCAACAGGACAATGCACGTCCGCATGTATCCCGTGCCACCCAACGTGCTCTAGAAGGTGTAAGTCAACTACCCTGGCCAGCAAGATCTCCGGATCTGTCCCCCATTGAGCATGTTTGGGACTGGATGAAGCGTCGTCTCACGCGGTCTGCACGTCCAGCACGAACGCTGGTCCAACTGAGGCGCCAGGTGGAAATGGTATAGCAAGCCGTTCCACAGGACTACATCCAGCATCTCTACGATCGTCTCCATGGGAGAATAGCAGCCTGCATTGCTGCGAAAGGTGGATATACACTGTACTAGTGCCGACATTGTGCATGCTCTGTTGCCTGTGTCTATGTGCCTGTGGTTCTGTCAGTGTGATCATGTGATGTATCTGACCCCAGGAATGTCGCAATAAAGTTTCCCCTTCCTGGGACAATGAATTCACGGTGTTCTTATTTCAATTTCCAGGAGTGTACATATATTTTTTTAATTTTAACCTAACACAAAATTTACTAAATGAACCGAAGGACATATATATTACATATTCAGAAATTCTTCTATGTAGTAGACGGACTGTCAATTAGAAATGATTACTACTTGTTTTTAACATTTTCATTACTTCCCAGTATCTAATTCATAAGGGAGGTTGAGATATATTTTTATGGCTGCATAATTTGCTCCTTTCCATGCTAAAGTAAGGTTAAGTTGTAGATAGCACATGCTATTTTTCAAATTATGCCCGATTCTGCACTTCGTAAGAGAGAAAAAATATTGTGAAAAGTACAGGGGCATTATTAGTTGGCTTGTATCTAATTTTTTGAGGATGACATACTTACACCACGTTTCTGTGCAATGAATGCTGTGTGTGGAGTTACCCTAGAAAATTCTGTCATATAACAACAACAGAAGGAACTAGGCAAAATACAATAATTTTCTAATGTTTTTATCACCAAAGTCAACAGTAAATTTTACTGAGAAACAATGTGAGGAAATCTATAATATTTGATTTCAAATTAAAGTGCTGATCAATATGAACACCCATGAAGTTTGAACAACCAGTTCATAAACATTTCCTTTCCTTCATCCTGTAGTGATGAGAATATATACATCTACACAAATACACCGCAAGCCACCATATGTTGCAGACCGGAGGGTACACTTATCCATAATAGTCATTTCCTTTTCTGTTTCACTTACAAATAGAGTAACGGGAAAAACTGTCTATATGTATCTGTCCGAGCTGTAATATCTCTAATCTTATCTTCATGGTCCTAATGAGAAATATGTGTTGGTGGCAGTAGAATAGTTCTACAATGGAGGTTCTCTCAATTGTCTCAATAGTGCTCTTCGTAAAGAACATTGTCTTTGTTCCAATCCCATTTGAGTTCATAATGCATCTCCGTCATAGTCGTGCGTTGATCGAAACTAGCGGTAACAATCAGCTGTCCTCTGAATTGCTTTGATGTCTTCCTTTAGTCCAATCAGGTGGGAATCCCAAACACTTGAGTAGTACTCAAGAACTGGTCGCACCAGAGTCTTACAAAAGGTCACCTTTACAGATGAACCACACTTTCCTAAAATTTTCCCATTAAATATATAAATGTGGCAAACAGTCACCTTGCACAGAATTGGATGAATTTTTTCGGTGCCTATGTTAAGTGGTAGACCATTTACCAACAATACTTTTGACATTCCTGGTGGTTTCTGATCTATGAACTAGCATGTGTCGAGGTCCTGTCTTTGCTGTGGTTTTCAGTTCAAAGACTGGTTTGATGCAGCTCTCCACACTATTCTATCCTGTGCAAGCCTCTTCATCTCTGAGTAACTACTGCAACCTACATCCTTGTGAATCTGCTTACTGAATTAGTCTCTAGGTCTCCCTCTACGACTTTTAGCCCCCACACTTCCTCCAGTATTAAATTGGTGATCCCTTGATGCCTCACAAGGGAACCTCCCCTTCGCATCCCTCTCAGATTTAGTTATAAGTTGGCACAGTGGATAGGCCTTGAAAAACTGAACACAGATCTATCGAGAAAACAGGAAGAAGTTGTGTGGAACTATGAAAAAAAAAATTAGCAAAATATACAAACTGAGTAGTCCATGTGGAAGATAGTCAACATCCAAGAAAAAGCGAGCTCAGGAACGCCGTGGTCCCGTGGTTAGCGTGAGTGGCTGTGGAACGAGTGGTCCTGCGTTCAAGTCTTCCCTTGAGTAAAGAGTTCAATTTTTTATTTTCAGACAATTATTATCTGTCACCAGTGTCATATAGAATATATCAGATGTGTTTTCCTGTGGAGGAATCGGTTGACCTATGACCTTGCGATCAAATGTTTTCGGTTCCCATTGGAGAGGCATGTCCTTTCGTCTACTAATCACACCGCTTTGCGGTGCGGTCGCAAATCACATACACTAAACTTATTACAGTGAACAGAGATGTCAATGAACGAACGGACAGATCATAACTTTGCGAAAATAAATTTTTCACTCGAGGGAAGATTTGAATCAGGGATCTCTCGTTCCGCAGCTGCTCACGCTAACCACGGGACCACGGTGCTCCCGAGTTCAGAGTTACCTTTATGTTGCTTACCTTGCACATGGACTACTCAGTTTGTATATTTTGCTTTTTTTTTTCATAGTTCCACACAACTTCTTCCTGTTTTCTCGATTGATCTCTGTTCAATTTTTCAAGGCCTATCCACTGTGCCAACTTATAACTAAATCTGAGGGGGGTGCGATAGGGAGGTTACCTTGTCAGAATATGTCTTACCAACTAATCCCTTCTTCTAGTCAGGTTGTGCCACAAATTTATCTACACCCCAATCCTATTCAGTATCTCCTCATTAGTTACATGATCTATCCATCTAATCTTCAGCAGTCTTCTGTAGCACCACATTTTAAAAGCTTCTACTCTTTTCTTGTCTAAACTGTTTATTGTCCATTCTGTAAAGAATCCGTGTCAGCATTTTGCAACCGTGGCATATTCTGTTAAGAATTCATGTTAGTATTTTGCAATCGTGACCTACTAAACTGATAGTTCGGTAATTTTCACACCTGTCAGCGCATGCTTTCTAAATAATTCGAATTATCATATTCTTCTTGAAGTCTGAGGGTATTTCGCCTGTCTCATAAATCTTGCCCACCAGATGGAAGAATTGTGTCGTGGCTGGCTCTCCTCAGGCTATCAACAGTTCTAACGGAATGTTGTGTAGGGTACTCCTTGGGCCTTGTTTTGACTCGGGTATTTCTGTGTTCTGTCAAATTCTTCATGCAGTATCATACCTCCTATCTCATCTTCATCTACAACCCCTTCCATTTCCATAATATTGCCCTCAAGTACATCTCCCTTGTATAGACCCTCTATATACTCCTTTCACCTGTCTGCATTCCTTTTTTTTGCTTAGGACTGGTTTTCCATCTGAACTCTTCATATTCATGCAGGCGGCATCTACCTTACCCTAGTGATATATGCTTCTGCGGCCTTACATTTATCCTCTAGCCATTCTTGTTCAGGCATTTTGCACTTTCTATCAATCTCATTTTTTAGACATTTGTACTCCCTTTTGCGTGCTTCATTTACTGCATTTCTATATTTTCTCCTTTCATCAATTAAATTTAAAGTCTTATTTTGCCCAAGGATTTCTACTAGCCCTCATCTTTTTACCTATTTTATCTTCTGCTGCCTTACTATTTCATCTCTCAAAGCTACCCATTGTTCTTCTACCGCATTCTTTTCTCCTATTCCTGTCAATCATTCCCTAATGCTCCCCCTGAAAATCTTTGCAATGTCTGGTTCTTTCAGTTTATCTAGGTTCCATCTCCTTAAATTCCTACATTTCTGCAGTTTCTTCAGTATTAATCTACAGTTCAAAACCAATAAATTGAGGTCAGTTCCCCCATACGCCACTGAAAAGTCTTACAATTTAGAAACTGGTTCTGAAATCTCTGTCTTACCATTATATAATCACTCTGAAACCCTCCATTGTCTCCAGGTCTCTTCAACATATATAACCTTCTTTCAGTGTTAGCTATGATTAAATTATGCTCTTGTGAAAATGAAATAATACAGTTTATGGTTAGGATTCTCTCTGATGTTAAATCAAAGAATATTTGAATATCTTCAGGAAGACACAAGGTAAGTATTGGAACCCCTTGCATTTTGCAGTATGGTGTGATTGTAAACAATAGGCTTCAATTCTCAACCAAACTGTCACCTTCCAACTGAGGCTAGACCTCAGGCTGCACTATATATATCAGTCTGTCACCACAACCAAAATTTTGGGGAGGGAGAGAAAGTAAGACATAGTTTTAGCCCAATATTGCAATTTTTCCGTAATTAGTTAAGCCAATTTTTCCCTTTCTGATACAAAAGTCTATCTTTTGTCGATCAACTGAAGCAATCGATGCCACTTAACTGACTTAAACTACCACCTTTCAACATAAAAAAATCTTGACCTTGGGCCACGCAATGGATAAGTAATTATTTCACTATTATCTAAGATGAAGTATTTACATCCTGTGACTCTGCCACCTCAACCAAACTGTCATGTTCCAACGTAACCTCAACTATGGGTTACATTACAGATCATTGTCACCCCAACCAACCATTTCAAAATCTGATACAAACACAAAAGAAATACTGTCAGTGGCCTGCACTCTTTCTGTTTGTATAAAAGCACATAGGATATGACATGCCACCTTATCATTCCATTACATTAGCCTATATTACGAAGCCGACATCCAGAATCAGTAGGTTCAGTGGACCCATTATTGCTATTTTTAACTCATCAGGATACATTTCCTCTCTGGAGAATGTATTTATAATATTCGCCAAAGGCTTATTAATCTTGATGGTCCCGCCAAATTCATAATCCTCTTTATGTTTTCACTCTCATGAGGTTTACATTTCTCTCTGTCACACACATAATTTAATTTTATTAGTAACCTTAACCCTGTGGCACATAGTGTCCACTACAGTGGACAACTTTACCATTTTCAATCAGTCCTGAGGCTGGAAATGCACACAGATCACTGCAGTGCACACTCCCTACTGGTGTTGTGCACTGCCTGCATTTGCAGCCTCACGACTGATTGAAAATGGCAGAGAATTGACCATTAGAAGTTGTCCACTGCAGTGAAATTAATGCACCACAGGGTTAAAGTACTTTCTCCTTCCTCACGGTATCACTTTCTGTCTAGAGTTACAGGTTGCAAAGTTCTGGGAGGGGGGAGAGTACTCCCCTGTTCAGGCATCTATCTACTGCTTCATGTTACTTATATCTTAATGTATCATTACAGTATACAATGTATTGAAATTTTCAGCACATAAAATGTGTTCTGGGCAAGTTCCCACTTTGTCACTTGAATAAATTGTGAATTCAGTACAAAGATTAGATGGTCCTTTCGTTTGAAGTCCCTTACAACCTTCTGCACAGGTATTGTTATTGCAAACAGGTACTGAAATGTCAGTATAATGAATAGATTGATAAAAAGTAATATTATCAAAATGAGGAGTCATAGCACAAAGTACGAGAGTTAGTCAAAATATAAGTACTTAAATACATATTAAACAGGTACCTCCAATTCTGAGGGCAAATATCTGAGGTCCAATATAATTCTACTAAAATATGAAAATACCGGATGCATTAGTGATTCCACATACATTTTTATTTTGTAGTCATTATAACGTGTCGTTTAAAAGTCTTGAAGTTACCTGGTAAGTCAACTGCAACCGTTTTATGACCTAATGCTGCCATTAACTGCAGTGTCCCAAGATTTTCCCAGGTTTCTGACTTAAAACTTCGTCCATGTAGGAAAAGAAGCGATTGTCCGGATGCCTTTACACCATTTGGAATTTCGGCTTCTCGGTAAAACATGTCAACGCCCTATTAAATGACATATGTTTTACTATTGTATTAAAACGCTAATGTGAACAAACGTTGGATTCGTACAAAACTTGGCGTACATACGTGTATTTTATGCGTGTGGGAAGTGATTTGTACATCATTTTTTTTCTTAATAGCTTCTTCAGGAATTTCTTTACCCAAAATATCAACAGTTTTCCAGTCGATTGCCATCTGCAATAACCACAATTTCACAGTTAATGTAGCACTGCACAATGTTGTACACAATCTAACGCTGAGAAATCTACTCACGTCTAGAGTATGCTGGTAACTAAACTTTCCTGGCGCAACGATGATAATAAAAACACAGACAAGAAAGATAACGGCTCCTAATTTAATTCCACGCTTCATTGTAGCCCGCGAACAAACAAGCAAGATAAAAATATGTTTGCACCATACTCTCAGAAACTGACAGAACTATGTCTTCTTCACCTAAGCGTTGAAAGACAATGCCACAAAACCTTCAAATATTAGCACTTCCGTTTACCCGCAATAGAAACGAGATCGTGTGTGTGTATGTGGGCAGACATGTCATCTTTTCATCTTTCGTAATTCCAAATTGATTCTGTTGGCGGTTCAATAGTGTGACAATAGGTAACATGCTGATAGACAGACAAGACAAAGCGTTTCCCACATTTTATTTTAGGAATTATACAAAAATGATGAGTTTACAATAATCCTTTGATACTTGGGAAGACAGAAGTGGAACTGTAAAACACGAAAAGGGCAAAATATAGCACTTCACAAGAAAAAAGTCCGACAAATTAACTGCTCTGTTTCGTTTCCGTGAACCAGCCACAGTAGAGGACACGTGACACTCCCTGTGCGCCCAATGCAAGCATTTACTGCGCAGTGTTTTAAGAATACAAACAACAAAAAGAAGCCGCAGATCGAGGGGACTGACCCTGAAAATCTGCTAAAGGGTATATTGCTGTCAGAAGCCGATGATTATCTACATTAGCTTTCTTCGAATGGAAGATTAAACTTTTAATAACGTTTTAAGGCCCTTGCAAAAGGGAAAATTTGTCAAGATTCGTTCGTATTTAGCAACGGATGTGTCAAACAAGTCCGTACACCTACCAAATCAAGCAAATTTTTCAGTTTAATCCCTTGAAACAGATGCGTTTCGTGTACTCTGTATTCTGATATTAATGACTACAAATGCAGGTAAAACATTTCTAACATTGACTCTGGCAATGTTTTTGAAGAGGAACGCGAAAACCAAGAAAAAAATAAGACGCAGGTCCAGAGAATGGTTTAAAATGAGAGAGGATTATACACATGAAAATCTGTTAACAGAAATGTCACATTCAAAACCTGTGATTAGGCCTAAATCAACTTCGTGCTAATAGACCTTGGAACTTAAGCGCTCACAATAAAAAAGAAGTCAAAAGTATTCGCAAATTTATTCTCTTCCATTTGGTCCTGTAATGCCAGTTTATTAAAATGCCACGACATGGGAACATACACTGAAGTCGTCGGGTAGCTCCCTAATTTGTCGAATCTCCTTTTGTCTGGCGTACTGCAGCAGCTTGACGCGACATGGACTCAACAAGTCGTTGGAAGCCCCTGCAGAAATATTGAGCGATGCTGCCTCTATAGCCGTACATAATTGCGAAGATGTTGCCGGTGCAGGATGTGTACTAACTGACCACTCTAACTTTTTTTTTTTTTTGAGTCGTCAGTCTTCTGGTTGATTTTATGCGCCCGCCACAAATTCTTCCTCTGTCCCAGCCTCTTCATCTTAGAGTAACACTTGCAACCTACATCTTCTGTCTTCCTCTACTGTTTTTACACTCTACAGCTCCCTCTAGTACCATGGAAGTTATTCCGTAATGCCTTAACAGGTGTCCTACTATCCTGCATCTTGTTCTTGCAGTGTTTTCAATATATTGCTTTCCTCACTGATTCTCTGGGGAACCACCTTATTTCTTACCTCATCAATCCACGTAATTTTTAACATTCATCTGTAGCACCACATCTCAAATGCTTTGATTCTTATATTCCCACAGTGCATGATTCACTACCATGCTTCAAACACACATTCTCAGCAACTTCTTCCTCAAATGAAGGCCTATGTTTGATACTAGTAGACTTCTCTTGGACAGGAGTGCCCTTTTTGCAAATGCTAGTCTGCTTTTTATATCCTCCTTCCTCCATCCATTATGGGTTATTTTTGCTGCCTAGGTGTCAGAAGTCCTTAACTTTTCCACTTTGTGATCACCAATCCTGATGTTATAAAATTCCTCACTGCTCTCTCTCTCATTACTTTCAACAAGGAGTACACAAATACAGTGCTGTGAATTTCCAGTGCTGTGAGTTCCCAAAAAATCACCGAGACGGAAATGGTGAGCCATTGAATTCATGGTCACCAGATTCAGCATTTACTTCCTCACAGGAGTGGCCAACATTGTGTCTACAAATAAACAACTAAATATAATAGCATTAGATTTAATTCCACAAACACTGCGTGTACCACCAGGAGAAATCAGTTTAAAAAAAGCAGTCTCGGACGAGACTACAAAGTTTACTAAGTCACTAAAAACTTGCAAAACTGTCAGCTATGATTGGTTTCTAGTTCTGGATATATAAGACCATCGCTAAGCTGCCGGTATTTTCGAAATTTCTTAGGGTATGTTTCCTAACAGGCTAAAATGTGCAAAATCAAAGATGTCATCATTTTTTGAGGAGCAGATTCATAATTAAAGATTTCTCCTCTATACATTTAGAGGAATTCAAACTTGGTGAAGATTAGATGTTGCTAGTTACTTGAATTTCACACATGATAAAAGGTCATAGACAATATATGACCAAATTTTAATACCAGTGTCATTGATGTTGTGGTCTTCAGTCCTGAGACTGGTTTGATGCAGCTCTCCATGCTACTCTATCCTGTGCAAGCTTCTTCATCTCCCAGTACCTACTACAACCTACATCCTTCTGAATCTGCTTAGTGTATTCATCTCTTGGTCTCCCCCTACGATTTTTACCCTCCACGCTGCCCTCCAATACTAAATTGGTGATCCCTTGATGCCTCAGAACATGTCCTACCAACTAATCCCTTCTTCTGGTCAAGTTGTGCCACAAACTCCTCTTCTCCCCAATCCTATTCAGTACCTCCTCATTAGTCATGTGATCTACCCATCTAATCTTCAGCATTCTTCTGTAGCACCACATTTCGAAAGCTTCTATTCTCTTCTTGTCCAAACTATTTACCGTCCATGTTTCACTTCCATACATGGCTACACTCCATACAAATACTTTCAGAAATGACTTCCTGACATTTAAATCTATACTCGATGTTAACAAATTTCTCTTCTTCAGAAATGCTTTCCTTGCCATTGCCAGTCTACATTTTATATCCTCTCTACTTCGACCATCATCAGTTATTTTGCTCCCCAAATAGCAAAACTCCTTTACTACTTTAAGTGTCTCATTTCCTAATCTAATACCCTCAACATCACCCGACTTAATTCAACTACATTCCATTATCTTCGTTTTGCTTTTGTTGATGTTCATCTTATATCCTCCCTTCAAGACACCATCCATTCTGTTCAATTGCTTTTCCAAGTCCTTCGCTGTCTCTGACAGAATTACAATGTCATTGGCGAACCTAAAAGTTTTTATTTCTTCTCCATGGATTTTAATACCTACGCCGAATTTTTCTTTTGTTTCCTTTACTGCTTGCTCAATATACAGATTGAATAACATCGGGGAGAGGCTACAACCCTGTCTTACTCCCTTCCCAACAACTGCTTCCCTTTCATGTCCCTCGACTCTTATAACTGCCATCTGGTTTCTGTACAAATTGTAAATAGCCTTTCGCTCCCTGTATTTTACCCCAGCCACCTTTAGAATTTGAAAGAGAGTATTCCAGTCAACATTGTCAAAAGCTTTCTCTAAGTCTACAAATGCTAGAAACGTAGGTTTGCCTTTCCTTAATCTTTCTTCTAAGATAAGTCGTAAGGTCAGTATTGCCTCATGTGTTCCAGTATTTCTACGGAATCCAAACTGATCTTCCCCGAGGTCGGCTTCTACTAGTTTTTCCATTCGTCTGTAAAGAATTCGTGTTAGTATTTTGCAGCTGTGGCTTATTAAACTGATTGTTCGGTAATTTTCACATCTGTCAACACCTGCTTTCTTTGGGATTGGAATTATTATATTCTTCTTGAAGTCTGAGGGTATTTCGCCTGTTTCATACATCTTGCTCACCGGATGGTAGAGTTTTGTCAGAACTGGCTCTCCCAAGGCCGTCAGTAGTTCCAGTGGAATGTTGTCTACTCCCAGGGCCTTGTTTTGACTCAGGTCTTTCAGTGCTCTGTCAAACTCTTCACGCAGTACAGTATCTCCCATTTCATCTTCATCTACATCCTCTTCCATTTCCATAATATTGTCCTCAAGTACATCGACCTTGTATAGACCCTCTATATACTCCTTCCACTTTTCTGATTTCCCTTCTTTGCTTAGAACTGGGTTTCCATCTGAGCTCTTGATGTTCATACAAGTGGTTCTCTTATCTCCAAAGGTCTCTTTAATTTTCCTGTAGGCAGTATCTATCTTACCCCTAGTGAGATAAGCCTCTACATCCTTACATTTGCCCTCTAGCCATCCCTGCTTAGCCATTTTGCACTTCCTGTCGATCTCATTTTTGAGATGTTTGTATTCCTTTTTGCCTCCTTCATTTACTGCATGTTTATATTTTCTCCTTTCATCAATTAAATTCAATATTTCTTCTGTTACCCAAGGATTTCTACTAGCCCTCGTCTTTTTACCTACTTGATCCTCTGCTGCCTTCACTACTTCATCCCTCAAAGCTACCCATTCTTCTTCTACTGTATTTCTTTCCTCCATTCCTGTCAATTGTTCCCTTATGCTCTCCCTGAAACTCTGTACAACCTCTGGTTCTTTCAGTTTATCCAGGTCCCATCTCCTTAAATTCCCACCTTTTTGCAGTTTCGTCAGTTTTAATCTACAGGTCATAACCAATAGATTGTGGTCAGAGTCCACATCTGCCCCTGGAAATGTCTTACAATTTAAAACCTGGTTCCTAAATCTCTGTCTTACCATTATATAATCTATCTGATACCTTCTAGTATCTCCAGGATTCTTCCATGTATACAACCTTCTTTTATGATTCTTGAACAAAGTGTTAGCTATGATGAAGTTGTGCTCTGTGCAAAATTCTACCAGGCGGCTTCCTCTTTCATTTCTTAGCCCCAATCCATATTCACCTACTACGTTTCCTTCTCTCCCTTTTCCTACACTCGAATTCCAGTCACCCATGACTATTAAATTTTCATCTCCCTTCACTATCTGAATAATTTCTTTTATTTCATCATACATTTCTTCAATTTCTTCGTCATCTGCAGAGCTAGTTGGCATATAAACTTGTACTACTGTAGTAGGTGTGGGCTTCGTATCTATCTTGGCCACAATAATGCGTTCACTATGCTGTTTGTAGTAGCTTACCCGCGTTCCTATTTTCCTATTCATTATTAAGCCTACTCCTGCAGTACCCCTATTTGACTTTGTGTTTATAACCCTGTAGTCACCAGACCAGAAGTCTTGTTCCTCCTGCCACCGAACTTCACTAATTCCCACTATATCTAACTTTAACCTATCCATTTCCCTTTTCAAATTTTCTAACCTACCTGCCCGATTAAGGGATCTGACATTCCACGCTCCGATCCGTAGAACGCCAGTTTTCTTTCTCCTGATAACGACATCCTCTTGAGTAGTCCCCGCCCGGAGATCCGAATGGGGGACTATTTTACCTCCGGAATATTTTACCCAAGAGGACGCCATCATCATTTAATCATACAGTATAGCTGCATGCCCTCGGGAAAAATTACGGCCGTAGTTTCCCCTTGCTTTCAGCCGTTCGCAGTACCAGCACAGCAAGGCCGTTTTGGTTATTGTTACAAGGCCAGATCAGTCAATCATCCAGACTGTTGCCCTTGCAACTACTGAAAAGGCTGCTGCCCCTCTTCAGGAACCACACGTTTGTCTGGCCTCTCAACAGATACCCCTCCGTTGTGGTTGTACCTACGGTACGGCTATCTGTATCACTGAGGCACGCAAGCCTCCCCACCAACGGCAAGGTCCATGGTTCATGGGGGGCCAGTTTCCTTAATAAATCAAAAAACAGAGACTCAGAAATCCAAATTCTTATACATAAAGCAAAAAGAAAAAAAAGGGCAAATTAAAACTTAGGGTATACTGGGTGGTATAATTAAAGTGCAGCTACTCACAAAGGTCCAGTGTGGGCTGTTAACCCTCATATAGCAGCAAAACTTGGTAGATATTCTAATATGTTAATGTGGATCTGATTTACACTGCAGAGAGGAAAAAAAAATTGAAGTTTAGTCACCAGGCAAATCTGGTTCTGTGATTGCAAGAAAGAAATGTTTCCAAGTGTAATGGTTTAGGAACAGGACATGGGCAGAAACAAGTGAGAAATGCCTACTGTTGATTTTATTATTAACCGCACCTTAAACAATATGTTCAATATGAGTACTGGAGATGCTGATGAGACGCTGCGTCTGTAAAACGACATGATCAGTTGTTACTTGCAGCAGTTACCGTGGGATCTGAGCAATGTATTCCTGTATACTGGCCTTCAGGTCCGGTAGAGACTGAATGTGTCCCTGGTAAACTGACTGATTAATTGAGAAGGGTTGTGGGACCAAATGGCGACATCATCAGACCCGCCCTGCTGAACAGTTTTCCCCTGAGCCAAATGTCACATGAATTCAGATCAGCTGGTCTTGCAGGCCATGCATCTGGAGATCCTCTGGATATAATCTGTTATTGGAAGGTTGCATTAAGCAGATCTTTCACTGGGTGAGCTACATAAGATTTTGCCTCATCTTGCTTGAGAACAGTTGTTTCCACATAGTTATGCTCTTCCGGAGAAGGAACCACGTGCTGTACAATGTGCTCTCAATAACATTCAGACATCAAGTACATCTGACAGAATGTCTAGGTGTATTCTCTTAAAAGAAGAATGGAACGAGAATAAAGGTGCTTGTGAATCCAAACCACTGAGTCACACACGGTGAGTATTGTAGTTCTTTGCCCACAACACATTGTTTAATAATACACCAAATTCGCAGTTCCGAGTATTCATTGCACCCTGTAGTGTAAAATGTGCCTTGTCACTCCATAGAAAATTAACTTTGATCTGTGCCAGAAACTGAAGAGCAAATTAAGAATATTGCTGCAGATAAACCGCAAAACTTTCCGTACTGTTAACCATGGGATGGAAAATTCTTGTGACACTGCTCAAATACTAGCAGTACCCAGGGCATGTGATGCTGGTCACTTACAGCAACAGCAACCTTATCAATAACTTACATCAGGATAGGATACCTTCCTCTTCTGGGTGCCATGCCAAGCTCATCTCTGTTTCCAAATTTCATTATCATCTTCTATAACCCATTTAATGACATCATGCCTAGTCTGCCATTTACATAAAAGTTTCAGTAATATAGCCAATAATAGCCATAGTGTTCACTCATGTTATGGCTTGTCCAATAACGAGGTGGATGTCATACTGTCATACAAACAGTGTACAGTGCCCAGTTCGCACCTGATGGTCACAATTGGGACTAATTTTTTTCCAGTGTAAATCGATTCTGCATTAATGCATTAGCATATTTACCAAGTTCTGCTGCCTTGTGGTAACTACAGCCCACAATGGACCTCTGTGAGTAGCTACATTTTAATTAGAACAACCTAGTAATTTAGAAGTTTACAGATGCAGCATATTTGAAGTAGATGAAAATATTATAGTTCATCACACAAAATTTCACTTTTGTGTTAACTTTGCATCATACAGGAAGCCAACTAACACAAGAATGTGTATTTATACAAATGGTTCATACTTCACAATTGACAATATGTGACAAAAGGAAGTCAGGTATATCTGACTGAGACTGAGTCCAGCAACTACCTCTTCATAATTTTATTTATTTATTCGTTCTTAGACCATACAGCACAACAGCAGTATTGGATGTGTCAGATACATAACAAAAGTAAGTGTGTGTGTGTGTTCCACATCTGTTCCTAAACCAATCGACCGAATCCAAGCAATCTGGTGCACATATACCTTACTGTAACACAGCAATAAGCACGTATACCACTGAATGTCAATGCAAAATCATGTCAGTGTACAAAGCATACACCGAGGTGATAAAAGTCATTGATAGCAATATGCACTTATACAGATGGCAGTAGTATCGCATACAAGGGTATAAAAGGGCAGTGCATTGGTGGAGCTGTCATCTGTACTCAGGTGATCCATGCGAAAAGGTTCCCAATGTCATTAAGGTCACATGACTGGAATTAATAGGCTCTGAACACAGAATGTTGATGCTTGGGACATTCTATTTTGGAAATCATTAGGGAACTTAATATTCTGGAATACCCAGTGTCAAGAGTGTGACCAGAATATCAAATTTCAGGCATTACCTCTCACTACAGAAAACGCAGTGACTGACGGCCTTCACTTAACGACCGAGAACAGAGGTGTTTGCATAGGGTTGTCAGTTGAGAGACAAGCAACACTTCGTGAAATAATCGCAAAAATTAATGTGGGATATATCACAAAAGCATCTGTTAGAACAGTGACGCAAAATTTTGCATTGGTGGGCCATGGTAGCAGACAACCAACAAGAGTGCCTTTGCTAACAGCACAACATTGCCTGTAGTGCCTCTCCTGGTCTCGTGACCATACCTGTTGGACCCTAGATGACTGGAAAACAGTGACCTGGTCAGATGAGTCCCTATTTCAGTTCGTAAGAGCTGATGATAGGGTTTGAGTGTGGTGCAGACACCATAAAGCCATGGACCCAAGTTGTCAACAAGGCACTGTGCATGCCAGTGATGGCTCCATAATGGAATAGGCTGCGTGTACAAGGGATGGTCATACTGAACCAATCATTGACAGGAAATGGTTATGTTCGGCTACTTGGGGACCATTCATGGATTTAATGGTCCAAAATAATGATGGAATTTTTATGGATGACAATGTGCCCTGTCACTGGGCCACAGGTGTTTGTGATTAGTTTGAAGAACATTCCAGACAATTTGAGTGAATGATTTAGTCACCCAAATCACCCGATACAAATACCATCAAAGATTTATGGGAAATAATTGAGAGGTCAGTTTGTGCACAAAATCCTGCATCAGTAACACTTCCACAATTATGGAGGGCTATAGAGGGAGCATAGCTCAATATTTCTGCAGGGGGACTTCCAGCAGCATGTTGAGTCCATGCCATATTGAAATGCTGCACTACACCACGTAATGCGAGGTCTGACATGATATTAGGAGGTATCCCATGACTTGAGTCATCTCAGTGTAGTTCAGGAGATTATTACGTTATGAACGAGATTTGTGAAAAGGTCCTGCATCATGCATGACATTTAAATTTATTACTTCATTGCTACTACCAATGACAGCATGTTTCACAGACATTGTCCACCTACGCCACTGAATGTGCTTACAAAATTATATCATTGTACACGACATAGTTCCGAACATAGGACATAATAAACATTAAGCACAAGACCAGAAGCTGCATGGTATGGGCATGGATGCACAGCTATAAATAAATACCTAGACAACACTGGGTTTCTCCGATAGTACGTATATAAGATACACACAAAGTAGAATAGGATTAGGCAAGGATAGAACAGGAAGTTGGCCTTGGTTTTAGCAAAGGAACCATCCCTGCATTTACTATAGCAACTTGGGAAAACCATAGAAAACTCATATCAGGATGGCAGTAAGGGGCACACATCCCAAACCTCCCCAATTTGAGTCCAATGTATTCAAACTGGCTTATCAACCTCAGCCAGTACATGATTGGAAAGGAAACCACATATACACAGTCTGCAAGGAGATTACAACTTGCACAATAAGTATAATAAGTGACACAACTAAAGCATGACTTTGATAAAACATTCTTCAGTAAAAATGAAAACACATGAACATATAATATAATACTGTTGAATTAAAAGTGTTACAAATGAATGCAAATCCACCTGCAAACACTACACCAATCACAACTAATCTTGCAACCAACCCCTTTTCTGAGGTGTACTGTATCAGATCTGAAATAAAGGAAATCAGCAGAAGAAGACAGTGTTGATGGTGCATCTGTTAACAGGTAAAAAAAAAATTCAACAACAAACAAGGGCCTAGTATGTCTGTAAGCTAACATATTGACCTACAATGTACACACACTTCGAAAACAAGAAATGATTTTTAATTCTGCTCTAAAATTTGTTTCCTTGTACAACTTCTTTATGTTTGTTAGCAGTGAAGTATAAAAAATAACAGCAAAGTGGCTCACATACCTTTGAGTATAAGTTGCTCGCTCTGCATGGAGGGACCCACAGGTGTGAGTATTAAAGCGATTGGTCGGTTGATTTGGGAGAGGGGACCAAACAGTGAGGTCATTGGTTCCACCGGATTAGGGAAAGAAATCAGCTATGCACTTTCAAAAGAACCATCCCAGCTTTTGCCTGAAGCAATTTAGGGAATTCACGGTAAACCTAAACTAGGGTGATTACTATTACTTTGCAGGGCTCCAAGGTTATCTCTTGTAATAAACACAGTTTTGTATATGTACAGGGAGGTTACTGTAAGCACAATCATCATCTTTAAATAGGGGCTTGTTGCGAGCCTTTGTAGAACTATGTGACAAGATTTGAATAATTCTTTTCTGTAATGTAAAACTTTTGTTTAACTAATAGTTTTACTCCTATAATCTACTCCATAAGCTACAAGGGACTAGAAGTAACCAAAGTAAGCCATTTTAGAACCTTCTGTGGAGCATACTTTAGATTTACTGCTGAAAGACACTTGTAAATGAAAACTGTAAGATGTCACAGATAAATGTGCAGATATTGTAAGAGGGTTGGTATTTTTATTTGCATGTGGCACATCACTTCAAGGGACTATGCACTCTTCAACATAGGAGAGCAATATCAGCAACACTGCGAGAGAAAACACCAAATCAGATGTGAGAATAAAAAATTCCAAAGATTGCTGGCCTGCTTTGAAGAGGCACAGAATTCTTACAATGATATACACATACAAATAATTGAGATTAAGATGTGTGAAACAAATGAAAGGTTATTTTTAAGAGAGATTGATCTTCAGAATTGGTAACAGGTCTGGTTGTTATTTCTCTTATAATGTGTATTCGAGACATCAGTAGGTGTGTTATTGATTCAAAATGACCTCCTCTTGTATTATTTGAGGGATGTTTAGAAAAATATGGTGTTGATTCTCTTAACAACAATAGTGCAGTCAGAGTACGGGCCTGAGAAGAGTGAAGAGCCTGACAAAATAATATGGTTAAAAAGAACAAAGATGAACTAAATTAATAATAACAATAATAATAATAACAACTATCCATATCATCCATCAACTACACTACAATAAAGAAGTGGGTTTCACTTAATGAGAGTGTGGTCTTCAATGAATGAAAAACACACATGAGCAGGGAAGTGGCATAATCCTGTCTGTACTAGTGTTTTAGTAGCGGTGAACAATAATCAGCTCAGCCTCAAAGTGTGGGCAGATATTACTAGCAACTGCATCTTGGAACCTTCATCCTTCCACAATGCCTTACAGGTGATGCATATCTGCACTTCTTGTCGGTGACCCTGCCTTCCCTTCTGGAAGGAGTGTCTTTAATCGTACACAGGGTAATGTGGATAATACATGACAGTGCTCCAGCTCACTTCCTTATTTCCATATGGAAGCATCTCCCCTGCTCTAACCACACAATGAAACTGAACCAGTACTGATGCTTTGCTGCCACCATGCCACTAAAATACTAATACAGACAGAACATTTTCACTTGCCTGGTGTGTTCTCATGTTTGCTTTAACTCATTGAAACCTACACCACCAAATATCTTGTATCTCCATCTACAAGTGAGTGTACCTCCCTTGGAACACATTTCCAGCCCACAAGTATTTTTTTGCTTTTTCTCATCATGGGGATAGTTTCCTGCAAATTGTCCCGATTCAGCAAAATCACCCTGTATCGACATTTGGCACAGCATTTTTTAATTGTATATTCAGGGCTTACACAGTAAAACTGGAGTTTTGCTGACTCCATATCTTTGGAATCCATGCTTGTTTCTAAACAGAAAGTTACAGCATTTGAAATGGAAGATATTCTAGAATTCTGGTGCAAACACAGGTGAATAATATATGAAGATAATTCTAACCAATATATATACTTTTTGTATATAGTTGCATCCTGTGTTTTTATCTAATAACTGCAACAGGTTCCACTCCACGTGATCTACTGCATATTATATTCAAGAGAGGACCTAATCTGCTCACAGATTCCAGCCTCATCGCAGAGACTATACCAGGTCTTAAGTTTAGTTTTACCAGTTTCAGCTGCTTGTTTTCCTTTGTGAAGGAACATCTGACAACAGAATTCCTAATATTCAACCTCTGGTTTACTATACCCTATTTTGGTTCTCATGTTAACAAGTATCTGGACACAGTTTTATACCACTGATGTATTTTATATAAGCCCAAACATTTTTTTAAATACACATATAACAATACATTTTTTGCACCCTTTTTCAGTAATGGATCAAAGCATGATCATCTGCGAGTTTAATTATGACCAGCCAAAAACAGAAAAATAAATGTTATTTTGAGTACTTACAGTTCATGGCTTAAACACTAATTTGTGGAATTAGGACATGGTGTGGTAAAGTGGGCAGGTGCAAGACTACAATTCCAAAGGTGTGGGGTTCAAACCATAGTCAGTCTTGTGAATTTTTTCTTTCTCTTTCACTTCTCTCATGTCTGGCAATAAATTTTTAATGTGGAAAATTCTAACTGTGTTGTAGTTTGGAATCCATTTTAATTTCCACCATTTGACTGTTAATTGTTCGTTTATTTTACCCAATCATGATATCAGGTTTATAGTCATTCTCAGGTGCATGTTGAAATACGTTTGTCAGTGACAGGTCATCATTGAAAAAATATATTTCTGTCCTTACAGACCAGTCGTCGTGTTACAAGATACGAGCATATATCAAAGATACAAAAAATGGCTTACACTGCGCCCAACGATAAAACTGTTAACACAGTCTGGCATATTTAACAGCTAATATATTCCTGTGACCTGTGTTCATCAGTTCCATTCAGGAAATATGCCATACTATGTGTTAATGGTTTTTGCACTGTGCACAATGTCAGCCATTTTATGTATCTAATCCATAAGACCAGAAATATGTTTTGTCATCAATAACATGTCACAAACAAGTCAAACATCTTTTAAAATTTCAACATGCACTTGAGAATGGCTATAAAGCAAAAATCATGACTGTTAAAATAAATGAAAAATTAACAGTCAAATGATAGAAATTTCTTTAAAAAATCCATACAACTGTGCTCCCCCAAGAAGGAAGATCATTAACTATGTTAAACTGTGAGCCCATTTATAACTGGATGGGTACATATGTTGAAAGGTTGGAAGAAGCCAAGGGTGTATTACTTCCAATTGGATCATGCCTAGTAAAGTACTGTAATGGTCAAAACAACCTGCAAGTTGAGGACAGCTTTAATTTGTTATATTTCTATTTTCTATCACAGAACCTCCCCCCCCCTCCCCCCTCCCATGAACCATGGACCTTGACGTTGGTGGGAGGCTTGCGTGCCTCAACGATACAGATAGCCATACCATAGGTGCAACCACAACGGAGGGGTATCTGTTGAGAGGCCAGACAAACATATGGTTCCTAAAGAGGGGCAGCAGCCTTTTCAGTAGTTGCAGGGGCAACAGTCTGGATGATTGACTGATCTGGCCTTGTAACACTAACCAAAACGGCCTTGCTGTGCTGGTACTGCGAACGGCTGAAAGCAAGGGGAAACTACAGCCGTAATTTCTCCTGAGGGCATGCAGCTTTACTGTATGGTTAAATGATGATGGCATCCTCTTGGGTAAAATACTCCGGAGGTAAAATAGTCCCCCATTCGGATCTCCGGGCGGGGACTACTCAAGAGGACGTCGTTATCAGGAGAAAGAAAACTGGCATTCTACGGATCGGAGTGTGGAATGTCAGATCCCTTAATTGGGCAGGTAGGTTAGAAAATTTAGAAAGGGAAATGGATAGGTTAAAGTTAGATATAGTGGGAACTAGTGAAGTTCAGTGGCAGGAGGAACAAGACTTCTGGTCAAGTGAATACAGGGTTATAAATACAAAATCAAATAGGGGTAATGCAGGAGTAGGTTTAATAATGAATAAAAAAATAGGAGTGCTGGTAAGCTACTACAAACAGCATAGTGAACGTATTATTGTGGCCAAGATAGACACGAAGCCCATGCCTACTACAGTAGTACAAGTTTATATGCCAACTAGCTCTGCAGATGACGAAGAAATTGAATAAATGTATGATGAGATAAAAGAAATTATTCAGGTAGTTAAGGGAGATGAAAATTTAATAGTCATTGGTGACTGGAATCCCAGTGTAGGAAAAGGGAGAGAAGGAAACATAGTAGGTGAATATGGATTGGTGGTAAGAAATGAAAGAGGAAGCTGTCTGGTAGAATTTTGCACAGAGCATAACTTAATCATAGCTAACACTTTGTTCAAGAATCATAAAAGAAGGTTGTATACATGGAAGAATCCTGGAGATACTAGAAGGTATCAGATAGATTATATAATGGTAAGACAGAGATTTAGGAACCAGGTTTTAAATTGTAAGACATTTCCAGGGGCAGATGTGGACTCTGACCACAATCTATTGGTTATGAACTGTAGATTAAAACTGAAGAAACTGCAAAAAGGTGGGAATTTAAGGAGATGGGACCTGGATAAACTAACTAAACCAGAGGTTGTACAGAGTTTCAGGGAGAGCATAAGGGAACAATTGACAGGAATGGGGCAAAGAAATACAGTAGAAGAAGAATGGGTAGCTCTGAGGGATGAAGTAGCGAAGGCAGCAGAGGATCAAGTAGGTAAAAAGACGAGGGCTAGTACAAATCCTTGGGTAACAGAAGAAATATTGAATTTAATTGACAAAAGGAGAAAATATAAACATGCAGTAAATGAAGGAGGCAAAAAGGAATACAAACGTCTCAAAAATGGGATCGACAGGAAGTGCAAAATGGCTAAGCAGGCGTGGCTGGAGGACAAATGTAAGGATGTAGAGGCTTATCTCACTAGGGGTAAGATAGATACTGCCTACAGGAATATTAAAGAGACCTTTGGAGAAAAGAGAAACACTTCCATGAATATCAAGAGCTCAGATGGAAACCCAGTTCTAAGAAAAGAAGGGAAATCAGAAAGGTGGAAGGAGTATATAGAGGGTCTATACAAGGGCGATGTACTTGAGGACAATATTATGGAAATGGAAGAGGATGTAGATGAAATGGGAGATACGATACTGCATGAAGAGTTTGACAGAGCACTGAAAGACCTGAGTCGAAACAAGGCCCCGGGAGTAGACAACATTCCATTAGAACTATTGACGGCCTTGGGAGAGCCAGTCCTGACAAAACTCTACCATCTGGTGAGCAAGATGTATGAGACAGGCGAAATTCCCTTAGACTTCAAGAAGAATATAATAATTCCAATCCCAAAGAAAGCAGGTGTTGACAGATGTGAAAATTACCGAACTATCAGTTTAATAAGTCACGGCTGCAAAATACTAACACGAATTCTTTACAGACGAATGGAAAAACTGGTGGAAGCCGACCTCGGGGAAGATCAGTTTGGATTCGGTAGAAATGTTGGAACACGTGAGGCAATACTGACCCTACGACTTATCTTAAAAGAAAGATTAAGGAAAGGCAAACCTACTTTTCTAGACTTAGAGAAAGCTTTTGACAATGCTGACTGGAATACTCTCTTTCAAATTTTAAAGGTGGCAGGGGTAAAATACAGGGAGCGAAAGGCTATTTACAATTTGTACAGAAACCAGATGGCAGTTAGAAGAATCGAGGGACATGAAAGGGAAACAGTGGTTGGGAAGGGAGTGAGACAGGGTTGTTGCCTCTCCCCAATGCTATTCAATCTGTATATTGAGCAAGCAGTAAAGGAAACAAAAGAAAAATTTGGAGTAGGTATTAAAATCCAGGGAGAAGAAATAAAAACTTTGAGGTTCGCCGATGACATTGTAATTCTGTCAGAGACGGCAAAGGACTTGGAAGAGCAGTTAGAAGAATCGAGGGACATGAAAGGGAAACAGTGGTTGGGAAGGGAGTGAGACAGGGTTGTTGCCTCTCCCCAATGCTATTCAATCTGTATATTGAGCAAGCAGTAAAGGAAACAAAAGAAAAATTTGGAGTAGGTATTAAAATCCATGGAGAAGAAATAAAAACTTTGAGGTTCGCCGATGACATTGTAATTCTGTCAGAGACGGCAAAGGACTTGGAAGAGCAGTTGAACGGAATGGACAGTGTCTTGAAAGGAGGATATAAGATGAACATCAACAAAAGCAAAACAAGGATAATGGAATGTAGCCGAATTACGTCGCGTGATGCTGAGGAAATTAGATTAGGAAATGAGACGCTTAAAGTAGTAAAGGAGTTTTGCTATTTGGGGAGCAAAATAACTGATGATGGTCAAAGTAGAGAGGATATAAAATGTAGACTGGCAATGGCAAGGAAAGCGTTTCTGAAGAAGAGAAATTTGTTAACATCGAGTATAGATTTAAGTGTCAAGAAGTTGTTTCTGAAAGTATTTGTATGGAGTGTAGCCATGTATGGAAGTGAAACATGGACGATAAATAGTTTGGACAAGAAGAGAATAGAAGCTTTCGAAATGTGGTGCTACAGAAGAATGTTGAAGATTAGGTGGGTAGATCACGTAACTAATGAGGAGGTATTGAATAGGATTGGGGAGAAGAGAAGTTTGTGGCACAACTTGACTAGAAGAAGGGATCGGTTGGTAGGCCATGTTCTGAGGCATCAAGGGATCAAAAATTTAGCATTGGAGGGCAGCGTGGAGGGTAAAAATCGTAGAGGGAGACCAAGAGATGGATACACTAAGCAGATTCAGAAGGATGTACGCTGCAGTAGGTACTGGGAGATGAAGGAGCTTGCACAGGATAGAGTAGCATGGAGAGCTGCATCAAACCAGTCTCAGGACTGAAGACAACAACAACAACAACAACAACAACATCACAGTAGTGATACCTGGTGTTCCCCTAGGAGATGTTATAGGCCCTCTGCTCTTTCTAGCCAATACAAATGACTTTGAAGAAGATCTGAGCAATCCTCTTTGATTATGCTGTCATTGACGGTATATTAAAGTCCCCAGATGATTGAAACCACTTACAAAATGACTGAGACGTGATATCCATGATATCCTTATAGTGCAACAAGTGACACTGTCTCTCAGTTTGGAGATGTGTGAGGTTATTCAAATGAGTACAAAAATAAATCCGTTAAATTTTGTTTACATGACAAATCACACAAATTTAAAGGCCATCAATTTGATTAAATACCTAGGAATTACAATTACAAACAATGTAAATTGGAACAACCACATAGATAATGTTGTGGGGAAAGCAAACCAAACACTATGTTTTATTAGGAGAATGCTTAGAAGATGCATCAAGTCTACTGAAGAGACTGCCTACACCACGTTAGTCTGTCTTCTGGTGGAGTATTGCTGTACTGTATCATTCATATAGGACTGATGAAGGACACTAAAAAAAATTCAAAAGGCAACTCATTTTGCATTATCACAAACTAGGGTAGAGATTGTCACTGATATGATAAGCGAGTTTGGATGGCAATCGTTAAAACAGAGGTGTTTTTCACTGCGACAATATCTTTTCATGAAATTTCAAACACCAACTTTCATCTCTGAATGTAAAAATATTTTGTTATCAGTCTACATAGGGAGAAATTATCATAATAAAATAAGAGAAATCAGAACTTCAGTAGAAAGATTTACATGTTGATTTTTCCCATCCAATGTTAGAGTGTGGGAGGGTAGGGAAATAGTCTGAAGGTGGCTTGAAGAATCCTTTGCCATGCACTTAAGTGTGTATTGCAGAGTAGTCATGTAGATGTTGATTATAAAGTGAATGTCATAAATTAACAAATTAATATGTACCACAATTAAACAATCATTCTTTAGCAAAGTAAGCACCTAAATCTACGGAAGACAGTACATGTAAAGGGAGTCCGTTGTGTGTTTAAAATTAGTTGTGACTTTTTATTTTTGATTCACCTGAGAGGTTGGTAATGCGCCACTGTTGCCACACCATGTATAAATAGTCTGACGTGGTCTCATGCATTAGATGCATCTACGTTGATTTGCTCTCACTGTAAAGTCGTATTCGCTGGTGTTGAAGTATTCTACAGTTATCAGGTATCGTGAACAACTGTTTTGTGTTGGCATTGGATTAATAATAACAGTGCAGCACATTTAAGGACGAGATTCACAATAAAAGTTGTCATCCACGAAAATGTTCACTGTCTGTGAAGATAATGTTCCGCTGCAAAATTTTCTTCCAAATTTGACAATAGTAATGGACAATGTGCCATACCACTCTATTGGGGGTGGGTAAAGTGCCAACAATGCAGTGGAGGAAAGCAGATATTTTGCTTTGGGTACAAAGAAATGTTCCATTGGATAAAGTTGAACCTAACATTATAAGATGGAGTTAATGGAACTAGTAGTGCTGTACAAGATAAAAAGTTCAAGGTACCAGGTTGACCCTAAAGGAATATCATGCTCATTTAAATCTGACTGAGAATACATGGACTTAGATGAAAAGTAATGTGGTGAAAAATAACAAGAAATTTATATTCTGTGAGGCTGAAAAAGAAGCCATTGCAAATGTTACACCAGAGCCCTGTTTCTGTGTTGTCAACCATAACAAGATGGTTGTTGTGGAGCATAGATTCATAAAGGATTCTGATGAGTTATGAGTAACACGTAGCTTCTCTTGTTGCCATGTTAAAATCTACTTCTTTTGCCAAAATATAGCAGAGTTTACAAATAGTCATCTCAACAACATCCTTATGCAATTGAAATTGCGACAGAATCCTGGAACATTGTATTATTAAACCAGCAACTGAGGGGAAGACAGGTCCATATATGAAAAAGTCCAGTCTCAGTATAAAAATAAACATATAGCTTCTCCTCTTATAATGTTACAAAACTCGCAGCAATTCTTGTTTTACCAGCCACTTATGTCCTTAAAAATTACATTCTTTCGTTGAAAAAAATCTATTGTTGCTTGAAAATCACAGTAGATATGGAAGTTTCACATATTAATCACATGGCCAAAATACTCTCCTCTTTGTGTGCTACCATTTACTAATTTGTTACCTCAGATTGTTTATGAGATACATGAAATTTTTGAATGTTTCATTCTGACATTTTCACTGGTACATGCATTTGCAATGGAATGCTTTACATACATTCCATTTTCTTGATATTGAAGGCAGGTAGTGATATCCTTCCAATTTTAAAGAATAGTTCAAAATGTTATCTACATTTCATACACAGCAATATATGACCTAACAGGAATCAAATGAAAATTTTTAGTGACCCCTATTTTTCATTGCAAACTATAAGAATTTCTTGCAGTAGTTTACCTAAATTTGGAATATCACAATAGCTATGACCATTACCAAAATGATAGGCAATTCACCATGAAGCTGATGAATTAAGCAATAAGATGTTTGAGAATCTGAGTTTACTGTTGAATAGTTTCTCTAAAATCATTTGATAAAGACTGCAGATCAGCTGGCTCGCACGGCTTGCTGTTCATACAGTTAAGTGTGTTTGACAGGTTCTGCATTGAGTAGACCTGGCATTATTGTCACCTGCTGACATGCCCAGTACATGCTGGCAACTACACTTCCCTCCCGTACTCTGTACTGATCTGTCAAAAGTCACAACTAATTTTAAACAGTCTATAATATGCTAGTTGGGCTGTGTCAAGTTGTAAGACTATTCTTCTTCATGCTGCATCCACATGTGCTATCTTAAAAAAATAAACATACAGTACATAAAACAACCGAAATCACAAAACTTCCAGGCAAGTTAAAACTGTGTGCCAGACCAAGACTTGAACTAGGAACCTTTGCCTTTCACAGGCAAGGTACAGGCAGAAGTAAAACTGTGACGACGAGTTGTGAGTGATGACTGGGTAGCTCAGTCAGCAGAGCACTTGCCCGTGAATGGCAAATGTCCTGATTTCGAGTCTTGGTCCGGCACACAGTTTTAATCTGTCACAAAGATTCATATCAGTGCACACTCCACTACAGAGTGAAAATTTCATTCTGCATCTAGAAATCATGACAATCAAACATATGCTGTGTCATATAATGTCAGAGTATGATGAACTTTTTAGTAGCACATTGTGTTCACTAGAGTTGTGGTATGGATGAAGTTCCATTACATTTTTCTTGCAGCTTACTGCTAATACTTTCAAACAGTACTGTGGTAAAGATGGGTGACTGGGTACATTTAAAACTGTTCATAAAACCCACATTGTAATAATACATATTCCAATAGAGAGCATCACTTTTATGTCATTAACTTGCATAACACCCTTTGGAGTGTACTGTATGTTTTTCTTTGGAACTTTTATTCCAGAAATGGTATAAACTGTAAACCTGTTGAAATTAACTCTTCAGCTACAATTATTTTATAGTAGTTTCTTTGTAATCCTAAATCTTCTTCACATAAACAAAGTTAACTAAATATATTATAAGAAATTATTTTTGTTGTCACTTACAGGAATGAGCACAGTGATCATAAGACACATGCAAAGAAATCACTCCCATTAAAGAGGAATACAGTTAGGAAGTACTGCATTTTTCTATCGCTAGTGCACTTTACCATAGATAAACCAAATCTTTTTTATTTTATAAAAAATGTTTTTTTTTTTTTGTACAAAATGTTTTCAATAAAATCACATTACAGGCAGACATTTATCATTCTCTTGGGTGTAGCAGTACAAATTCAGTTCAGTACTGGTATCACTTTCAAATAATGACAGTCAGTAATACATCACACACAGAAGACTGGGACAAATGGACAAGAAATTCACTCACCTATGTTTTCCAACATTCACAAAAATGTGCTTCACAACAGTTTAACTAAAAATGCTGTTAATAATATATGCCATCAACTGACAATAATTCTCACTTGAACATTCTTTAAAATTAATCAGCTGCGTTCTTGCACGAGTAGGAGAAATGTCTTCATAGAGAGTCGGCAACTGAGACTCCTTAATAACTTTTGCAGTCTGTGGTTTTATCAACTTTTCAAACATTTTTTGTAACTCAGTGCTTAGTGACTTTCCTGGAGTAGACATAACTGGAACATTTGTGGACTGTTGTTCGTTGCACTGCAGAAAGGTACGATCTCCATCTGATGGCAATTGTGCATGTTCACGATCTTGACGAAAATATGGTGTGTCTGTCAAAACTCTGCGAAATGGTGATGGTGATCCTGGTGACTTTAATGGTGATCCAATATTTCTGCCAGGAAAATTGTGAGGTAAGTTCTTTTGCACACTTTCCTCCTCTTTAGTCTTTGGACTCTCTGCATTTAAAGATCGACGTAAGGTCCTATTTGGATCACTAAGACTACGCTTCAGAGGAACCATTGCTGCTGCAATTTGATCAACATCAAAACCTCGAGCAAGACTTCTAGGAACAGATTCCACA
This sequence comes from Schistocerca serialis cubense, assembly GCF_023864345.2. NCBI lineage: Eukaryota > Metazoa > Arthropoda > Insecta > Orthoptera > Acrididae > Schistocerca > Schistocerca serialis. Next base: position 450,172,114 of record NC_064641.1, on the reverse strand, counting down.
TTACCTGTAGTGTCAGACTTACTAACAGAAGTTTCCCTTGCAAATCGTTTAGTGTAATCCAGAAAAAGCGTCTGAAAAATGGAAGAAAAGAAATTAAAATTCTTGATCATCAGGATACAAATAAACTGAATACAGTGACTACATTTCATAACTCCATGATAAACTAAAGAACACACTTCTTTTTTATTTCATTATTTTCCTTATTACAGACACAACAATTACTTTATCTTAATGTAGAAAGAATTTAATTAATAAGAACAGAATCTAGGTTAACAGAACTTTTTTGCTTTGAGTCTATCACTAATAGCATAACTATTGGAAATATTGATAGTATCACATAAACAATAATGATGATAATCCATTTGCCAATAATTTAATTCCCAAAATGGTGTGCATGGAACTGTGATACATTACACAGAAATAAGTATGTTTGTTTCAAGTCATGATGGTACATCACAGTGTGTATAGCTAACAAGATCAATGAATATGGCAATATACTGCGCATTCAGACAGATAAAATTGCAAAGCACTTTGAGAGCAGCTTGCTCTCTTCACCGTATGGTTCATTTTCTCTTCCGTTGCTTCCATTATATTTCATATAACCAGCAGCCATACATTTTGTCTCATTATGTTCCCAAAAATGACTAGGGATGATGTCACAGCTTAACCTTTTTCTTAGAAGAATGTCTAACATGAAGGTGAGTCTTCCAGCAGACAGTACAGTAACAGAAAGTTCTCCACATGAAAGGCCTCAAGCATTTTCATAAAATTTGTACCTTTGATATGAGCTAATCACTGAAGTCATTGGTAGCTGAGAAAGCTGTAGAACACCGATGTTTAGATGTTAGCCCTTTCACAATATCTGGTAAATTCTCCTGTGACAACAATGCTGATTAATGCCATGTTGTTTTGATAAAAAAACATTGTCCCAAAGTCTACCCCTGGGCTTATCCTCTACAGCTGCTACTCTTGTGGTAATTCTGCTAGCACCCCCCTCCCCCCCTCCTTTTATTTAAAAATAAAATTCATCAATTCCCTAAAAAATTCTATACCCCTCATCCAGTACTCTCTTACAAAATATGTTTCAAATCTTCAGTAAGAATCAAAACACCTAAGATTTATATTTGAAAGGAAACTGAACAATTTTACAGCAAATAATTTCAAATTTATTACAAAATCTCTTTGTGGTTTAAGAACTGGCATACCGTGAAATGGAAACATGCAACCTTATAAATGTTTACATGATGATTTATTATGTCAGGATTCTCTGATTAATACAAATTCACATTATCCATTTTGGCAATTTATTGCCATCTTCAGATGTGATAATTAATCCACAAAGAGTTTCATTAATCATTATGAAATAAAAAACTTAAGTAATATGCATTCTGCACATCATGAAATGGTATCAAATATGTCAATGACATATATCTCATGTTATCAAATGGTTAATCAGACAAATTAAAATATTGTCATATACTTTTTATATAGGGCTTATGGGAAACAAGGGCACAGGAAATGGGAAGAGGTAAAATCAAAGGCCATAGGCCCAATGGTAATAATTCTGATGGAATTTCTATTACATCAAGAGCCTTGTTTCGACTTAGGTCTTACTGTGCACTGTCAGATTCTTCTCATACTATCATTTCTCTGATGTCATCTTCATCTACGTCCTTTTCCATGACATTGCCTTCAAGCTTTCCTGTTTTGCTTAGTGTTTGCTTGTCATTCAGGCTCTTTACAGGCGATTCTCTCCTTCTCCTCCTCCTCCTCCTCTCTCTCTCTCTCTCTCTCTCTCTCTCTCTCTCTCTCTCTCTCTCTCTCTCTAGGCATCTATCTTGTCCGTTATTATATATGCTTATACAGCTTTGGATTTTTCCTCTAGCTATGGCTGGTTTGCACTGCCTATCCCATTTCTTAACTTTGTCATCTATCAAACCTGCCCCTTCGTCTTCTATTGTATTTATTTGCTCTTTTGAGTCATTTGCTCCCCAAATGCTTCCTATGGAACTCCCAACATTCTTTGGTTCTTTCAGTTTAACCAGGCCCCATCTCCTTAATTTCCTATCTTTCTGCAATTTCTTCAGTTTTAATCAGCATTTCATAACCAAAAAATTATGGTCAGTGTTCAAATCTGCTCCTGTAACAATATGCTAGCAAGTTTTCTCTGCAACTTCCATTAGGTGGCTTTCCCTTTCATTCCTTTCTCTCAGTCCATGTTCTACTATATTTTGTCTTCTGCCTTCTCCTACTATCGAACTTCAGCAGTCCACCAAAATTAAATGTTTGTCTCCCTGAATTATCAGAATATTCTTTCAATCTTATGTAGAGTTAGTTGACTTATAAACTCGTATTACTGTGGTTGGTGTTGGCTTAGCATCAATCCTGAATGTGATAACCCAGTCACTACATTGTTCATAGACACTTAACTGCATTCCTGTTTTCTTGCTCATTATTAAACATACTCCTCTACAGCCCCTATTTGTTATTTCATGTCTTACATGACAAGAAACCCTTGGAAGTCCAAATAAAATGGTACTGTGACAGGTATTGGATAAAATGATCAGATTACTGATTTTAACCAAGACAGCAAAGTATAAGCACTTAAACGTAATTTTCCCATTTAAAATAACAAAAACTATAACAGGCAGGAGAAAACATGCACAAAGGTTAAAGAAATGTGTAAGACTTCAGAGTCAATGGCTCCTTCTTCTCGCAACGGTTGAAGAGGAAGGTACAGGGATGAAGGAATGGACCGGCAAGGTTTATGAAATGGGGAAAGTTAAGAAAAGTCGTCCTGAATCCCAGGTTGGGGGACACTTACTGCACAGGTAACTCTCCCCTGATATGGCGTTCTACAGGGTGGGTAAAGCTCTCCAGAACTGGGGTTCTGGACAACTTTTCTGAACTCTCCCCATTTTCTAAACCTTGCCAGTCATTTTCCTTCATCCCTCTTTCTTCCTCATCAATCCTTCTGCCAGAGGGAGGAGCCACTGGCTCTGAAAGCTTACACATTTCTTTACTCTTTGGTAAGTTTACTCCTGCTGCAGCTTGGTGAGTGGATTTTTTATCTATACAATTACATTACATTTTCAAAAATTGATTATTTTTGTTGACACAAAACCCTAACATGGATATTCTCTATCCAACAAATAACCTACTTCTGTTATTGAAAACTTGCAACACATTTTTAATTACTTATGTGGAAGGTAAACAACTTTAAAAAATGGATAAAATAATTACATTTTAAGAAAATGATTGCATATAACTAGTTCAAAATCATCTGTTCTCGGGGAAAAAATGTAAATTAGTTCTCTTAAATTATTACTCACCATTTCCATGCTCAAGTTTCTGTGGAACATCTCTCTCTTAATCTGTGGGAGCTCTGCTGAATGAAGGAGCCCCTGAGTGATAACAAGTTCAAGGCATAACTCCAATAGCACAGTGCACTTTTGTTTATTAAGTGTTGACACCCACACTGTACTCAGACCAGATGATACTGTGCTATACCGCACAGATGTGCTTGGAGTGGACTGTCCTGTTCGACTACCCTAGAACATTCAGCAATGAGCCGGTTATGAGGAGTGAGTAACATCATCTAGTTGCTGTGAAGTTTCCTACAATAAATTAAAGGTATATACTAGAGTGGCAACGGCGTCGCCGCAGTGGATACACTGGTTCCTGTCAGATCACTGAAGTTAGACGCATGGCCAGCACTTGGATGGGTGACCATGTGCTGTTGCCATTTTTCAAGGTGCACTCAGCCTCATGATGCCAACTGAGGAGCTACCCGACCGAATAATAGTGGCACCAGTCAAAGAAAACCATCATAATGACCGGGAGAGTGGTGTGCTGACCACACGCTCCTCCTATCAACATGAGGATGACATGGTGGTCAGATGGCCCCAATGGGGCACTTGTGGCCTGAGGACGAAGTGCTTTCTTTTATGTTTTATATATACTAGAGTACCCTATGTCTTCTTTGTGTTACAATACAAAAAAAGCTTCCGAATCCTTTGCACATTAGTGAATATATAAGTTCATGTGAAAATTTAAAAAGAGTAAACAGTATGTGGAAAGGAGGGGGTGTTTTCATTAGTTTAATACACATATTAAAATATGAATCTGAGTCGCACAATAATACACATCTGGCCATTAAAATAGTGACATAAGGAAGCATAATAAATAACGCAATTTCATTTTTTGTCCATATATGGTACTGTAGGAACAATACATTATTAAACTTGTAGCTGATTTGAGGTTATCCAGGGTGCAAAAATTTGTACACTGACAAGGAGCAGTCCCCACCAGTGGCACAAACTTTTTGAGACTATTTATACGATGAGGTAGGTTAAGCTCACAGGTATTACACCCTGCAGCCATTCACCCTAGTGTCCTTTGTTAGTGAGTAATCGAGGGGGAGGGCGGAAAATAATAATAAAAATAATAATAATAAAAATAATAATAATAATAATAATAATAATAATAATAATAATAGTAAAATATTAAAGAAGAACTAAAAGAAAAATATAGAGAAAGACTAACAAAAATACTGAAAACAGAATTGACAGCAAGAAACAAGATAAAAGCTATAAATACTTACGCTATACCAATATTGACCTACTCATTTGGAGTAGTGAAATGGAGTAACACAGACCTAGAAGCACTCAATACACTTACACGATCACAATGCCACAAATATAGAATACATCACATACATTCAGCAACAGAAAGATTCACATTAAGCAGAAAGGAAGGAGGAAGGGGATTTGTCGACATAAAAAAACCTACATTATGGACAGGTAGACAATTTAAGAAAATTCTTTATAGAACGAGCAGAAACTAGCAAAATACACAAAGCAATCACTCATATAAATACATCGGTTACACCACTGCAATTTCATAACCATTTCTACAACCCTCTAGATCACATAACATCAACAGATACGAAGAAAGTAAATTGGAAAAAGAAAACACTACATGGCAAGCACCCGTATCATCTAACACAGCCACACATCGATCAAGACGCATCCAACACATGGCTAAGAAAAGGCAATATATACAGTGAGACGGAAGAATTCATGATTGCAATACAGGATCAAACAATAAACACCAGATGTAACAGTAAGCATATTATTAAAGATCGCAATACCACAACAGATAAATGCAGACTTTGCAAACAACAAATAGAAACAGTAGATCACATCACAAGCAGGTGTACAATACTAGCAAATACAGAATACCCCAGAAGACATGACAATGTAGCAAAAATAATACATCAACAACTTGCCATACAACATAAACTTATAAAACAACACGTTCACACATACAAGTATGCACCACAAAATGTACTGGAGAATGATGAATACAAATTATACTGGAACAGAACCATTATAACAGATAAAACAACATCACATAACGAACCTGACATCATACTCACCAATAAAAAGAAGAAATTAACACAACTAATCGAAATATCCATACCCAATACAACAAATATACAAAAGAAAACAGGAGAAAAAATTGAAAAATACATCCAACTGGCTGAGGAAGCCAAGGACATGTGGCATCAGGATAAAGTTGACATTATACCAATTATACTATCAACTACAGGAGTCATACCACACAATATCCACCAGTACATCAATGCAATACAGCTACATCCAAACTTATATATACAACTACAGAAATCCGTAATTATTGATACATGTTCAATTACCCGAAAATTCCTAAATGCAATATAACGTATACCGTACAGTTAAAAGGAAGTCACGCTTGATCAAGGTCTGCGTCACTTTACATTTTTGACCAGACATAACGTCTGAGAAAAGAAAGAAATGATAATAATAATAATAATAATAACAATAATAATAATAATAATAATAATTATTATTATTATTCAATTAACTGGCTTAAATGTAATTTTGTGTTTCTATTCATCTGCCAATCATTTTAATCATACATTTTGACACCACTGCTCGGTCAATATAAGTAGATTATTTCATTTTTTGTTTGTTAACTGGTAGATAGGCAGTTTCAAATGTTTAAAATGTTATGATAGATAAATAAAAATAATAAAATTCATATGCACATAGACCGTGAATAGAAAAAAGAATGATAAGAAGAAAAAATGAGAGCAACTGAAAAAGTTAATATGGTGATTAAAATTATGTGAAAAAAATAAGAAAAATTACATTTAAACCGATGAATTGAATAAAAATAATGATCAAAGAAATTTGGATGAATATTTAAAAATAAAGCACCCAATGAGATTTGAACCCACAACCTTTTACATGTGACGTATGTACCATAACCATTATGCTACGGAACCAATCTGTATAACACATCATTTTTTAAAGCTACAGATGATCACACAAAATTCCAAAATTTCTTCACGTCAGTCACTCACGAAGAAGGGTCCACCAGGGTGAATGGCTGCAGGGTGTGATACCTGCGACCTGAACCTACATCACCATACAGGTGGCTTCAAAATGTCAATCCCAACACTGGGGACCTCCTCCTATGAGATGTCATCTCTAGCAAGAACAACAGTTTTAATCTGGATGAGCACAGAATTGAACTAAGCTTGAATAACAGACACACATACATCATTCCTTGTTTCAGCTCAATACTGGAGTTCATCAATCACAGTGTCTGGCAAGTAGTGGCAAGCCAGACTCTTTGCAACAGTCCAATAGCCTCAGTATTTAGGTAGGTCAGAACAACAAAGACTACAGGTGGTCTTCAACACGTGGTCCTGCATTACCCTACTGAAAGGTAACATCACGGAGTCCTCAAAGATAGGGCACAGTCATCAGCCTTAACATGTCAAAAATGTAATGGTTACTGTCCAAATTACAAGCTATGCTAACCAGAAGAGATCAAGTCATATAATCAATGGCATCTCATACCATCACATCAGACGCTGGGACTGGATAACTATGACAAAAGCTATCTGACAATGTTTATTCTCCTAGGAGCCTCCACACATGGATATGTCTATAATGATTGTATGCCCAGAACGAGGACTTACTTGAAAAGACAGTATGGTGCCACTCCTGTGTGCAGAGTTTTTGATGGCTGCACTGTTCGTGCATTTTTCTCTGGTGTTGTGTCAATGGAAACTAAAACAATAGTCGCTGTGCTAACAATCTCCTCTATAATTTTGATGTAGTTTCCTGCAACTATGGCACCATATTTTCATTCTTTCAGTCATCTGATGTCTTCCTTTCTCTCTGTACTGTTCCCATGATCTGAAAGAGCCGCTGCACTCTAACAATGCCGACTACTCTCACCATCGCCATACTTACTTCATCCAATCCGGATGCTTTTCCTACTTTCATGGTTTTTATCACTTCCTCCACTTATGTTCAGGTGAAGTCCTTCTTAAAATCCTCTACATCCCCTCGCTCCTGATTTTTCTCTTTCACATTTCCATTGTGGTTTAGAAACATTTCAAAATATTCCTTCCATGTCTCCTTGCTTTTCTGTACATTCACATCTTCCTTCCCTTCCTTATTTATCAGTCTAACATTTTCCATCATGCCTCTCTTCCTAGTCTTCACCATTCCATAGAGGACTTTCTACTCCCTTCAGTGCCCTCTTCCACCATATTTGTCCACTATTTCACCAATTTCCTCCTCTCTCATGCTACAACTCTCATCATCACCTACTTCTTCTCAATGTATTCCTTCCTTGCTTCCCCTGTTCTTTCCTGAAACAATATACAGATTGATTCATTTTTCTTTGTAATTTCATCTCTTACTGTAACATTCCACCAGCATGCTTCTTTTCACCTTTTATCAACACTGATTATTCTGTACATGTTGTTTCCACCGTCACCATACCTGACCTTCTCCATTTTCTCCTCTACTGACTGCATTTCATCTCTCGACAGTTGCTCTTTATTATTTTCTGAAATTATTCTTTACATTTCCCTTCTTTCAGCTTCCACAGGTTTATCTTCTTCCCCGTCTTTCTTCCCCCTATTGCTCTTTAGTCCCTCTGATTGTCACCGTTAAAAACAGTGATCACCATATAAGGCTTTAGAAGGTAGTACATTGATTCTGTGACTGTTCTCTTTGTGTCCTGGTCATATAAAATGTAGTGCAACACTTTTTTACTCAACAAATCTTAGCTGTAACCATATAACCCTTTTACTTCCCTTCTTCCAAATTAGTGTTACTAGCTCATTCCTTTTACAAAAATCTAAAGATTTTAGCCCTTCCTCGTTTCTCCACTGCCCCCCCCCCCCCTTTTACTAATCAAAATACTTCCTCATACTCTCCAATTTCCTTTCACACAAGTCTAGTGCCTTTAAAGTTAGAAATTCGATCTTCATACAACACAATTTCTTTTGCCAATAGAACACGAGTAATTCAACCTCTTAACAGCATAAATTGTAGTAGTACCAAATATGGCCCATATTACTTCAAGAATTTAAAATAAAATGGAGCAACTGTATTTTGCAAATTTTCTTTTCCCAGTTTAAAGATATGAACACTGCTGAGAATAGTTTTAGTGGTGTGGAGTCTCTGTGCCTAACTAATCTCCAAATTCTGACTTTCCCACTACCCTAGTTAAATGACAGATATGACCTCCTTTGGCACAACTGATTTACTCATACTGCTATGAGATAATACAAAATATCATTTCATTTCAAATTCAGCAGAATGCCATGTTAATTACTAAAACAGCATGAAAATGGCCATCAAAGGACAATACACACAAACTACACCCACATATATACTCCATAACCCAACATAAGATTCATGACAGAGTGTACCTTGTACAACTCCTTATCATTCCCTTTCTTGTTGCACTCACAAACGGAGCATGGGAGAAATGACCGCCTATATGCTTCCAGAAGATCCCCGATTTCTCTACTTTGTTTCTTAGGTCCTTATGTCTTGGTGGCAGCATGTTATCTCAGTCATCCACAAATGACAGTTCTTTAAGTTTTCTCAGCAGTGTTTCACAAAAATAAAACCACTCATTTGAGTTAAAGAAGAATTTCTATAACACTCTTGTGCTGATCATACTTGGTGGTAACAAATCTAGCAGCCTACCTCTGAGTTACTTCAATGTCTTCCTTTAACTCAACCTGGTGAGAATTCCAAACATATAAGTAGTACTCAAGAATGGGTTATAAAAAGAGTTTTGTATGTAGTCTCCTTTACAGATGAGCTACACTATTCTAGAAGTTTTCCAATAAGCAGAAGCTGACTATTCATCTTCCATTAGCTGCTAGTTTCATTTTACATTGCCTTGTAATGTTAAACTTTGATGTTTAACAGATGTGACTGGGCCAAGCAACACTGTATTTGAACTTTACAAATCTGCATTCATTTACATTTTCCCCACATGTAGTGCAAGCTGCCATTCATCATACCAAATGGAAGTTATGTCCAAATCATCCTACGATGATGGTTTGATAAGCCTGGCAAATTTCCATGAAAGAATGCAACATTTTTGTTGCACCTTCATGGTTGGTTTGCTGGATTGTTCCAAGAATCTCATAAAGAATTTCAACAATGTACAGTTCATTACCAACAGCCATCTGAATTGTTCAGTGTGTTGACTGGGACTGAAAACCAAGTTTTGTGCTGTTATTAAACATTTTCATTTGAAGGGCTGGACTGCCATTCAAATCAAAACAGAACTGGATGAAGTTCATGTGGACTCTGTAGCATCACTGAAGACCATTTTCTTTTGGATTAATGAATGTAAATGTGGTCAGAGAAGCATTGAAGATGAAATATGCTCCGGCTGTCCAAATGAGGTCACCACAAAGGAAACCATTAACAAAATGCCTTTATGTGGTAAAGCAAGACAACCAAATAAAAATTCGTGAGATTGCTGAGACTGTAGGCATCTCAACTAAGCAGGGACATAATATACTGCATGGAGAATTGGCTATGAAGAAACTGTGTGAGAGATGGGTTCCGTGACTGCTCATAGTCAACCAAAAGTGCATCCAGCAGGATATTTCATCACAATATTTGGCAATATTTCAATGCGACTCATAGAAATTTTTGTGCCGATCTGTGACTGTTGATGAAACATCTTTATACACCAGGGTCAAAACAGCAATCAAAACAATGGACAAAGACTGATGATAGCACACCACAGAAGGCAACGCCCATTTTGTGTAAACCAACAGCTGAGATCACAATAACGTTTGTTTATTATGACCAGTTTCAGCTTATATTACAGCCATCCTCAGATTTCTTTTTTTGGCCCCCTATGGCTGGTGCTGGCAGTTCCTCAGTTTTGCACATAATACCACCATCGTACACTCAAGGTTGAGTGTACGATCATGGTATCACATGAAAAACTGAGGAGCTACCAGCACCAGCCAGAGGGAGCCCATAAAATATGAGAATGGCTTTAACATAAGCTGCAATCGGTCATAACAAACAAATGTAATTGCAATCTTGACTGTTATTTTACCCGAAGTATAGCATCAATTCGCTGTGCTCCATGGACAATGCTGTCTAAATTTCAGAAAGAACAGTTTGTCAACTCGTAGGTTGAAGGCCACTGTTTTTTGGGATTCCTGAGGAATAATTCTCATAGATAACTTGGAAAAAGGCAGAACCATAACAGGACCCTATTATGCTTCTTTATTGGACTATTTGAAACTTGCGTTGGCTGATAAAAGACCAAGCTTAGCACGCAAAAAAATTCTCTTTCACCAGGATAATTCACCACCCCGCACATCAGCGTTGACAATGGCGAAAGTGCATGAATTGGGATTTGAATTAGCTTCTCATCCACCCTATTCACCAGACTTAGCCCCTAACTTGAAAATTTGTCTTGCTGAGAAGAAATTTTTATCAAATGAGAAACTGATAGTCTCAGTCAATGAGTATTTTACAGCGTCTGACAAAACCTATTCTTCCAATGGGATGAAAAAGCTGGAATATCGCTACACCAAGTGTATATCTCTCAAAAGAGACTACGTAGAAAAGTACAATGAGTTGTTTATGAAACAAATGCCTTTTCTTGCTATTTACCAGACGTACCAAACCACCCTCATATGTCTTCCTACAGCCACTTAGAGATGACACTTTCCAGTACACCACAGCATCATCAACAAATAGTTACAGACTGCTGGTCACCCCATCTGTAAGATTGTTTATGTATACAGAGAACAAGATTGGTCCTATCAAACTTCCCTGGGACACGACTGACGATATCCTTGCCCCTGATAAATACAACATTCCGAAATAATGAACTGGGTTCTATTACTTCAAAAGTCTTTGAGCCACTCGCATATCTGAGAAACTATTTCATATGCTCATATCATTGTTAACAGTATGCAGCAGGGTACTGTGTCAAATGCTTTCCAGAAATCTAGGAATAGGGAATTTGCCTGCTGCTCTTCAGGCCATGTCCCAGGATATCACGTGAGAAAAGAGCAAGTTGTGGTTTGCACGAGAGATGTTTTCTAAACCTGCGTTGACATATGGAAACAAATTTTCTTGTTCAAGAAAATTTATTATATTATTATTTAGAATATGCTCAAGAATTCTGCAACAATTTAGAATACACTCAAGAATTCTGCAGCAAACCTATGTTAAGGATTTTGATCTGTAATTGTGTGCCTCAGTTCTTGTACTCTTCTTATATATATGGGTGTGTGTGTGTGTGTGTGTGTGTGTGTGTGTGTGTGTGTGGAGGGGGAGGGGGGCTGATTTAGGGGAGGAGACCAAACAGTGAGGTCATTGGTCTCATCAGATTAGGGAAGGATGGGGAAGAAGGAAGTCAGCTGTGCCCTTTCACAGGAACCACCCCAGCTTTTGCCTGAAGTGATTTAAGGAAAATCATGGAAAACCTAAATCAGGATGGCCAAACATGGGATTGAACCAATGTCCTCCCAAATGCGAGTCCAGTGTGCTTCACCAAACGAAAGCGCTGGCACGCTGATAGACACACAAACAAACACACAAAATTCTAGCTTTCGCAACCAACGGTTGCTTCATCAGGTCATCAAAAAAGAGGGAAGGAGAGGGAAAGACGAAAGGATGCAGGTTTTAAGGGAGAGGGTAAGGAGTCATTCCAATCCCGGGAACGGAAAGACTTACCTTAAGGGGAAAAAAGGGCGGGTATACACTCTCGTGTGCGCGCGCGCGCACACACACACACACACACACACACACACACACACACACACACACACACACACACACACACACACATCCATCCACACATATAGACATAAGCAGACATATTCAAAGGCCTCTATTATATATATAAAATAGAGGGAAACATTCCACGTGTGCTTCTTTCTAATTGCTTGAGACTTTCTATTGGCCACAACATTCTTGATAAGTGCAAGCTAAGTAGGGGGTCGATGCCAATGACTAAGCGGGTCAATGCCAAAGACTACTTTCTATAAAACCTAATTGGGATTTCGGACATGGGGACTTGTTTATTTTCAATCCTTTCAGCTGCTTTTTCATAGCCAGAGACACTCATTTCTATGTCATCCATGTGGCATTTCTGGGATGTTAAACTATCGTAAGTCTGTACGATCCTCCTGCTTGAATGATTTCTTCGAGTGCATAATTTAAAACGTCAGCTTTCATTTTGCTACCTTTTATTGCCACACCACACTTATCTTGAAGTGACTGAACACATGCCTTTAACTAGCTTAGCAATTTTATGTAAGATCTGAGTTTTCTATGATTCTAAACAAGATCTTTTGCTAATGTATGATGGGGGAAGTAGGTGAATGCTTTGCACATCAATATTTTTGTAGATGCATCAAATTTTAGTAACTTTTGCATGTCAACATTTCTGTATTTTTTTTTTAATGAGAGTGAAACAATATCCATTTTAAATGTTTTCAGTATATCATGTCTCGTAGTTTTCAGATATCGAAGAAAAGAAATTTAACATCAAAGTTGCTGTTTACTTACTGGTTGACTAGTTTCTGTCAAAGTTACTACAACACCTACAATAAATAAGACAGCATGAGACACAATGTAATCCAATAAGAACAAATTCTCCATTACATATAAAATATCACTGTCGCTAGGATCACAGCATGCTGGATTATGAAGATGTGATACATGTGATGACATTTACTACAGTCCACACTAACCACATCTTAAATACAAATACATGGCTTGTGACAATGGGCAAAGCTCAAAACTAGTCAGCCAGTAAACAAACAGCAAGTTTGGTGTTAAAATGTCCTTTACTCAATCTGTATTCTGAAACTTCCTGGCACATTAAAACTGTGTGCCAGACTGGAACTCAAACCTAGGAAGTTGCCTTTAATGGGCAATTGCTCCACCAACTGAGTTACCTGGCCTCACAGCTTTACTTCCACCAGTACTTCATCTCCTACCTTCCATATTCACAGAAGTCGTCCTGCAACATTCAGGAACTAGCACTCCTGGAAAAAGAAGTGAAGGCCTGCAAGGTTGCAAGAGGAATTACGTGAGTTTTGGAAGAAAAGAAATTAAGCACCAGTAGAAGTAAAGCAGTGATGGTGGGTCATGCTCGGATAGCTCAGTTCGCTGAGCACTCGTCCGTGATGGGCAAAGGTCTCAGGTTCAAGTCCCAGTCTGGCACACAGTTTTAATCTGCCAAGCTTCAAAATGGCACACACTCCACTGTAGAGTGAAAATTCTTTTTGAAATCTTTGTTTTCTCAGAATTTTTTCAAATTTTGTTATTAAAGCATGGTGTGTCTGTTTTGCACTTCATCCAGTTACACAGCATATACTCATCCAGAGCATGACTTACTACTAGTTTTAAACTTTGCCCATACTTCCTATGTATCCATCTCACCGGAACCAAATGACATCCTGTCCTTGTCTTAGTAGGATGCTAACAACTGCTTATCTCTTTCCAGCATAAAAACTCTCCTAGCCTGCTGGATGGATTTATTAACTGATTAATAAAGCATTCTCAATACATTTCAATGCTGTGTGTAATTTTCTTTTCCAGGTATGGCAAGCAAGTACTAATGCCAGGAAATAAAGATTAAAAATGAATAGAAAAGCAACACTGGTCAACAGAAGACAGAACAAAAAAAGTAAAATATACCTGTACTAAAG